>NC_047024.1:15908788-16527832 GCF_902652985.1 Pecten maximus
AGGTCAAAACACAGGTTCCTGTACCGCCAAATGTGAAGGTCAAAACACAGGTTTCTGTATCCTTAAATGTAAAGGTCAAAACACAGGTTCCTGTGATGACCTCAAATGTGAAGGTCAAAACACAGATTCCTGTACCATCAAATGTAAAGGTCAAAACACAGGTTCGTGTGCCGCCAAATGTGAAGGTCAAAACACAGATTCCTGTACCATCAAATGTAAAGGTCAAAACACAGGTTCCTGTACCGCCAAATGTAAAGGTCAAAACACAGGTTCCTGTACCGCCAAATGTAAAAGTTAAAACACAGGTTCCTGTACCGCCAAATGTAAAGGTCAAAACACAGGTTCGTGTGCCGCCAAATGTAAAGGTCAAAACACAGATTCCTGTACCGCTAAATATAGAGGTCAAAACACAGGTTCCTGTACCGCTAAATATAGAGGTCAAAACACAGGTTCCTGTACCGCCAAATGTGAAGGTCAAAACACAGGTTCCTGTATCCTTAAATGTAAAGGTCAAAACACAGGTTCCTGTGACCTCAAATGTGAAGGTCAAAACACAGATTCCTGTACCATCAAATGTAAAGGTCAAAACACAGTTTCCGGTACCGCCAAATGTAAAGGTCAAAACACAGGTTCCTGTACCACCAAATGTGAAGGTCAAAACACAGGTTCCTGTATCGCCAAATGTAAAGGTCAAAACACAGGTTCCCGTACTGTAAAATGTAAAGGTCAACACACAGGTTCCTGTACCGCCAAATGTGAAGGTCAAAACACAGGTTCCTGTAACTTCAAATGTAAAGGTCAAAACACAGGTCCCTGTACCGCTAAATATAGAGGTCAAATCACAGGTTCCTGTACCGCCGAACGTGATTTTAAGAATGCATATAGATATCTTAATTTGTATGTGTTCAAGTTTCTGTTATCAGTGACGAGCTTTGTTTAATACCTGGTAGGCTATTCTTAGAGAATGGAAAAAAATCAATACATATGTATTGTCAAATCTGTAAAAAAGCGTTTTTACGTACATATGTACATGTACAGTAAACCGCTCTGATAATACCTGAACCAGAGACCTATATACTAGTATATAGGTCTCTGCCTGAACCACAGGCGTCTGCTTCTGGTTAATATCTATAAAATAAAACAGAAAAGAAACATTAGTCCCTACTCCTACCATATCAACATTATACACTGTAGTAGTAGGAGCAAATATTTTCTCTCATCACTTACCAGATGCAGACGCCTGTGCGTGATGGACAGCTTTTGTATTTGGCACCGAATCTGCACTCTCACTTTCTGTCTCTCATCTACTTTTTCCTTAAATTATTTTTTTCCCGATTTAAACAAACTACTACAGCATATCTGCCATGTTGTTAGGGTTTTAAATGTGTTTTAAATATGCTATTTCTGTACGTAAAAAGAAAACACAGTATGTCAGTTATGTAAATGTAATGTTATATGTTGTTTTCATGGAGAAGAGCTCGTAAGTTGTAAGCAAGTTGTCGTTCATCCATTTGTCGTTTTTTGACATCAATTTTTTTTTCAAAAGTTCCCGCCACCTTCCGTCCGGAGCAGTCCTGTCCGTTATTCATTTATTTTACTACCAATCACAGTCAACATCCTGTCGTAAAACTGGGTTTTCCCCTGCAACACACGTACAGGTACGGTTTTGTTTGTGAAATCAGCAAATGCAATAGTCTACATTTTAAAAAGACATGCCCATAATGGCATTGAACATACTCGCTTGTAAATGATTTGTCCGCTTGTAAGTGCCATACCCTCTAAAGTCTTGTAAACTCATGATTTACCGGCGGGCATGTCAACATTTACTCCTATACACTACAGTACAGTACGTATAAGAGTAGCAATGACAGGCATACGCAAGTTATGGCAAGTTATGGCAATTTCCCATGCATGCTGCCCCGTGTTAAATAGGTCAATGTTTAATTCCATGTTTACCAGCTATAATTGTCTGTTCTTTCTATTTTCACTAAACAGTAATCACAATGAAGTGTGTTCTACTTGTCTTTCATATGATTATTACGTTTATCGATGTTTTCTTCAGCAAAAACGCCTTTATTCATAGCCTCCCACAGCGTAAAATATGGCGTCATCGCTGCCATTTTGGTAGCCATGTGACAGCAAAAGAGGCTTAAAATATATATAAAGACACGTGTGAATCGGAATCAATTGTGTGTTTTGACTAAAAGGAATGCAAAGCAATATCTAAACATGTAGTAAACCAGAAAAAAAAATAGTTTGGCAACAGAAACTATAGCGGAGAGACGAGGTACCGATAAAATCGGGGTCCTCCTAAAGACATGAATGGACCTGAAAGGACCTGAATCTGGCATCTAAACATGGCTTAACACCATTTCTAATATTTTCTGTCATTTTCAATTCTTTGTATTATTTGTATCATTACGATTGATTTCTTACAGTATGTTTTCACGAGAATTGATGTGCACGAAACTGCATTTTTGCATCAATGGTAGCTAAACCACTGCCTACACAGAAAACCCTCATTAATATTGGACCACCAGTTTGCCTGCTCATTGCATCATTAAATCTATTGTAGGACATCAGGAGTTGAATGAATATTTTGATAAACTGCAGACAGTCACTACATCGGCTGCTTCCTCGTACAGTAATGGCAGGCGGTGGGGAACCACAGAAGGATATCTTTGCAGATTTTGACAGACTCGGGGCACTTCTTGGGTTTACTAAGGTAGGGATGATTTTTTATTCTCTAAAAATCACTGAAAGGTAGAAAGGATGGAATAGTGGACTGAAAACCTGTATATAATAATCATTCTCCATCTTTTACAAGGTGTTGTTTAGATAGGTAATTCATTGATTTCCTATTCTTACTACATGTTTAAATCTTTCTGTTGGAGTTTTGAAATCATTGTTTAACAAATAATAAATATCAATTGATAAAAGATCAATTATATTACATGAAAAAACAAAATAAAGAGTACTGCATATACAAAAATTAACAGTGAGTTATATATCAATTAATTAATCTATGTACATGAAAATGTAGTTGTATCTGCCATGTGCCATCCTTGTACCTTAGTACCCTATGCTTACCCTGTACCTACCCTGTACCTACCCTATACCTACCCTATACCTATCCTGTACATACCCAAATTTGATATCAAAACAGGAAATATATTGACACACTGGTGCAAGTTAAGTATTCAATTATAAAAGTTTTGACAGTTCTTGACAACCAGAAAAATATTCTAAATCTTTGTTTTCTCATCCATTGTATATTTCCTGTAAATGATTGAATGTAAACTTTCTGGATTATCAGAATCTATAAATAGATATAATGCAGATCTGGTGACAGGTTTACTTATGTTTCCACAGCCGAAGGGTCGACCCAGCTCTAACATAAGTGAGTTCAGGGAACATTTTGCCAAAGCTAAGCACATAGTGGTCCTGACTGGAGCGGGTGTCAGTGCGGAGAGTGGAGTTCCAACATTCCGCGGAGCTGGTGGATACTGGCGCAAGTGGCAAGCACAGGTAGAGGACTTTAAAAGCAGCTAGTTCCTGACAATAGTGTAATTATATAATCATTTAAAGAGAAGAATCCCTCAGCAGGCTGTTGTACTAAACGTTCCTGTACATACTTCACACTATAACCATTTCCAGGCCCACAAAGTTTGAGCTTCTCTTCTTTTTGAATTTAAAGGGAATAAATAATTGTCGCAATGCAGCATCTTTCAAGCAACAATAATAATCTTCTATAACATATTTGAACTTGAGCTTCAATTTTTCATGTACATTTCTTTCATGTTTCAAGCTACACGTATGCATTATTTTAAGTTTTATGCTTACTCACGGAAAAAGTATTTATTGATTCCGAACAATTTATTTGACCCTTAAATTCAGCAATTTCAGAAATTAAATCACAAATGTTAAGAGTTCCATCATGTTAAATAGACATATCCTTGTTACTATAGGCATGCCCTTGTTACTATAGACATGTCCTTGTTACTATAGACATGTCCTTGTTACTATAGACATGTCCTTGTTACTATAGACATGTCCTTGTTGCTATAGACATATCCTTGTTACTATAGGCATGTCCTTGTTGCCACTAGAGCTGGGTATCGGTTTCACAACAGGTTTTCTCTCCATTCATCTTGTACATACATAAGTACATACATGTGTGACATGGTATTTTGAAACATGGTGAAATGAACTTGGGTCAAAATACCATAATGGTAAAGTGAACCACAGTACTGGGTCAAGGTCAAGGTCAAGGTTGACGTTGATATTTTTAGACAATCCAAGTTTAAAAATCATTACAATGTGACATAGTTTGCATGGGCTAGAAGGAAATATGTATTGCTTGTTAAACAGTGATGAAACACATTATCCTTGGAATTGGATCAACATTAATGCTTGTTTTTGTTGCAGCAACTGGCTACCCCAGAAGCATTCGACAGGGATCCGTCGCTGGTTTGGGAGTTTTATCATCACAGACGGGAGGTCATGAACTCAAAGTCCCCTAACAAGGTATATCTCCTTATGGTCATGTCTTAATATGTGTCACTGTAAAACCAGATTTTTATTAATACAAAGGACACCTGACCGATTGTTTATTCTCACTATTTAGTGTCTTTTCAGTAAAGTTTGCATCGGGATCTAACAGTGTTATATCATATTATCTGTACAGTTTGAATGGAACTACTGAAAATCATTGGAGCTCTTGTTACTTTCTAATGTAAATTCTGCCTCACAATTTTGGAACATTGGAGGAGGATTGAATACTGTACAGTGGACCCTCGATAATCCGAACACCTTCGTTCCCAGTCCAAACCGTCCGGATTACGAGTTTTCCGGACTGCCGAATTTCTAGAATCAGGACTTCTATCAATTTCCGTCTGTCATCTGTAGACAAACATTCGTCTGTAGTAATTACTTACTCTCGACCAGTCTTTATGAAACTTGATCAAAGGTTATTGGGCACTTTTCAATGAATTCCGATTAATTTCTTGCAAGTTGTCTTTGTTTTATGACATCCTCGAATACATTTTCTGTGGGAGCAGGAGATATAGTGTTAGTCTGAGGTGTAGTTCTCTAGTTTATCATTAGATTGTTCAAACAAGATTAAGATTAAACATTCATAAAACAGAGCGTGTTTTAAAATTTTATGCAGGCCCACATTGCTATAGCTGAATGTGAGAAAAGACTTGCAGAACAAAATCGTCGCGTGATTGTCATTACCCAGAATATTGACGAACTACACCGTCAGGCAGGCACCAAAAACATCCTCGAACTTCATGGTTAGTGCGACATTTTCTACACTGAATATTGTATTGTTAAGAATCTTTACAGACTGGATCTTTGGTAAGTTAGGTTAGACTGTACACGTATCTTCACTAACTGCCTGTATCAGTAGAAATGATTCTCCAGGCCCTAGGTCTGTCATAGTGACTTTGTTATGAGACATGCATTAGTATGTAAAAATTGTTGTCAACTTTTATCTTAGGGAATCCCTCAACATATTGTACTTAAAAGTGTTCTTACTTCAACCATACCTACCAGTAAGTGTTCTTACTTCAACCATATCTACTGAGTAAATGTTCTTACTTCAGTCATACCTACTGAGTAAGTGTTCTTACTTCAATGAAACCTACTGAGTAAGTGTTCTTACTTCAACCATACCTACCAGTAAGTGTTCTTACTTCAACCATACCTACTGAGTAAGTGTTCTTACTTCAATGAAACCTACTGAGTAAGTGTTCTTACTTCAACCATATCTACTGAGTAAGTGTTCTTACTTCAGTCATACCTACTGAGTAAGTGTTCTTACTTCAACCATACCTACTGAGTAAGTGTTCTTACTTCAATGAAACCTACTGAGTAAGTGTTCTTACTTCAACCATATCTACTGAGTAAGTGTTCTTACTTCAACCATACCTACTGAGTAAGAGATCTTACTTCAACCATACCTACTGAGTAAGTGTTCTTACTTCAATGAAACCTACTGAGTAAGTGTTCTTACTTCAACCATACCTACTGAGTAAGTGTTCTTACTTCAATGAAACCTACTGAGTAAGTGTTCTTACTTTAAGCATATCTACTGAGTAAGAGATCTTACTTCAACCGTACCTACTGAGTAAGTGTTCTTACTTCAACCAAACCTACTGAGTAAGTGTTCTTACTTCAACCATACCTACTGAGTAAGTGTTCTTACTTCAACCATACCTACTGAGTAAGTGTTCTTACTTCAACCAAACCTACTGAGTAAGTGTTCTTACTTCAACCATATCTACTGAGTAAGAGATCTTACTTCAGTCATACCTACTGAGTAAGTGTTCTTACTTCAATGAAACCTACTGAGTAAGTGTTCTTACTTCAACCATACCTACTGAGTAAGAGATCTTACTTCAACCATACCTACTGAGTAAGTGTTCTTACTTCAATGAAACCTACTGAGTAAGTGTTCTTACTTCAACCATACCTACTGAGTAAGTGTTCTTACTTCAACCAAACCTACTGAGTAAGTGTTCTTACTTCAACCATACCTACTGAGTAAGTGTTCTTACTTCAACCATACCTACTGAGTAAGTGTTCTTACTTCAACCAAACCTACTGAGTAAGTGTTCTTACTTGAAGCATATCTACTGAGAAAGTGTTCTTACTTCAACCATATCTACTGAGTAAGTGTTCTTACTTCAGTCATACCTACTGAGTAAGAGATCTTACTTCAACCGTACCTACTGAGTAAGTGTTCTTACTTGAAGCATACCTACTGAGTAAGTGTTCTTACTTCAACCATACCTACTGAGTAAGTGTTCTTACTTTAAGCATATCTACTGAGTAAGTGTTCTTACTTGAAGCATATCTACTGAGTAAGTGTTCTTACTTCAACCGTACCTACTGAGTAAGTGTTCTTACTTCAACCAAACCTACTGAGTAAGTGTTCTTACTTCAACCATACCTACTGAGTAAGTGTTCTTACTTCAACCGTACCTACTGAGTAAGTGTTCTTACTTGAAGCATATCTACTGAGAAAGTGTTCTTACTTCAACCGTACCTACTGAGTAAGTGTTCTTACTTCAATGAAACCTACTGAGTAAGTGTTCTTACTTCAGTCATACCTACTGAGTAAGTGTTCTTACTTCAGTCATACCTACTGAGTAAGTGTTCTTACTTCAACCATATCTACTGAGTAAGTGTTCTTACTTCAGTCATACCTACTGAGTAAGAGATCTTACTTCAACCGTACCTACTGAGTAAGTGTTCTTACTTCAACCATACCTACTGAGTAAGTGTTCTTACTTCAATGAAACCTACTGAGTAAGTGTTCTTACTTCAATGAAACCTACTGAGTAAGTGTTCTTACTTCAATGAAACCTACTGAGTAAGTGTTCTTACTTCAACCATACCTACTGAGTAAGTGTTCTTACTTCAACCATACCTACTGAGTAAGTGTTCTTACTTCAATGAAACCTACTGAGTAAGTGTTCTTACTTCAGTCATACCTACTGAGTAAGTGTTCTTACTTCAGTCATACCTACTGAGTAAGTGTTCTTACTTCAACCATACCTACTGAGTAAGTGTTCTTACTTCAATCATACCTACTGAGTAAGTGTTCTTACTTCAACCATACCTACTGAGTAAGTGTTCTTACTTCAACCATACCTACTGAGTAAGTGTTCTTACTTCAACCATACCTACTGAGTAAGTGTTCTTACTTCAACCATACCTACTGAGTAAGTGTTCTTACTTCAATCATACCTACTGAGTAAGTGTTCTTACTTCAGTCATACCTACTGAGTAAGTGTTCTTACTTCAACCATACCTACTGAGTAAGTGTTCTTACTTCAAGCATATCTACTGAGTAAGTGTTCTTACTTCAACCATACCTACTGAGTAAGTGTTCTTACTTCAACCATACCTACTGAGTAAGTGTTCTTACTTCAACCATACCTACTGAGTAAGTGTTCTTACTTCAATGAAACCTACTGAGTAAGTGTTCTTACTTCAATGAAACCTACTGAGTAAGTGTTCTTACTTCAACCATACCTACTGAGTAAGTGTTCTTACTTCAATGAAACCTACTGAGTAAGTGTTCTTACTTCAACCATATCTACTGAGTAAGTGTTCTTACTTCAGTCATACCTACTGAGTAAGTGTTCTTACTTCAATGAAACCTACTGAGTAAGTGTTCTTACTTCAATGAAACCTACTGAGTAAGTGTTCTTACTTCAGTCATACCTACTGAGTAAGTGTTCTTACTTCAACCATACCTACTGAGTAAGTGTTCTTACTTCAACCAAACCTACTGAGTAAGTGTTCTTACTTCAACCATACCTACTGAGTAAGTGTTCTTACTTCAACCAAACCTACTGAGTAAGTGTTCTTACTTCAACCATACCTACTGAGTAAGTGTTCTTACTTCAACCATACCTACTGAGTAAGTGTTCTTACTTCAACCATACCTACTGAGTAAGTGTTCTTACTTCAGTCATACCTACTGAGTAAGTGTTCTTACTTCAGTCATACCTACTGAGTAAGTGTTCTTACTTCAACCATACCTACTGAGTAAGTGTTCTTACTTCAATCATACCTACTGAGTAAGTGTTCTTACTTCAACCATACCTACTGAGTAAGTGTTCTTACTTCAACCATACCTACTGAGTAAGTGTTCTTACTTCAATCATACCTACTGAGTAAGTGTTCTTACTTCAGTCATACCTACTGAGTAAGTGTTCTTACTTCAACCATACCTACTGAGTAAGTGTTCTTACTTCAGTCATACCTACTGAGTAAGTGTTCTTACTTCAACCATACCTACTGAGTAAGTGTTCTTACTTCAACCATACCTACTGAGTAAGTGTTCTTACTTCAGTCATACCTACTGAGTAAGTGTTCTTACTTCAACCATACCTACTGAGTAAGTGTTCTTACTTCAACCATACCTACTGAGTAAGTGTTCTTACTTCAACCATACCTACTGAGTAAGTGTTCTTACTTCAATCATACCTACTGAGTAAGTGTTCTTACTTCAACCATACCTACTGAGTAAGTGTTCTTACTTCAGTCATACCTACTGAGTAAGTGTTCTTACTTCAACCATACCTACTGAGTAAGTGTTCTTACTTCAACCATATCTACTGAGTAAGTGTTCTTACTTCAACCATACCTACTGAGTAAGTGTTCTTACTTCAATTACATACCTACTGAGTAAGTGTTCTTACTTCAGTCATACCTACTGAGTAAGTGTTCTTACTTCAACCATACCTACTGAGTAAGTGTTCTTACTTCAACCATACCTACTGAGTAAGTGTTCTTACTTCAATCATACCTACTGAGTAAGTGTTCTTACTTCAACCATACCTACTGAGTAAGTGTTCTTACTTCAATCAAACCTACTGAGTAAGTGTTCTTACTTCAGTCATTCAAACCTTCTGAGTAAGTGTTCTTACTTCAGTCATACCTACTGAGTAAGTGTTCTTACTTCAATGAAACCTACTGAGTAAGTGTTCTTACTTCAACCATACCTACTGAGTAAGTGTTCTTACTTCAACCATACCTACTGAGTAAGTGTTTCTTACTTCAACCATGACCTACTGAGTAGTGTTCTTACTTCAGTCCATATCTACTGAGTAAGTGTTCTTACTTCAACAATATCTACTGAGTAAGTGTTCTTACTTAAGCATATACCTACTGAGTAAGTGTTCTTACTTCAGACCATACCTACTGAGTAAGTGTTCTTACTTCAATGAAACCTACTGAGTAAGTGTTCTTGACTTCATCATACCTACTGAGTAAGTGTGCTTACTTCACCATACCTACTGAGTAAGTGTTCTTACTTCAAGGTCGATACCTACTGAGTAAGTGTTCTTACTTCAACCATACCTACTGAGTAAGTGTTCTTACTTCAATAAAACTACTGAGTAGTGTTCTTACTTCAGTCATACCTACTGAGTAAGTGTTCTTACTTCAGTCATACCTACTGAGTAGTGGTTCTTACTTCAAGCCATACCTACTGAGTAAGTGTTCTTACTTCAGTCAATACCTACTGAGTAAGTGTTCTTACTTCAACCATACCTACTGAGTAAGTGTTCTTACTTCAAGTCATATCTACTGAGTAAGTGTCTACTTCAAGGAAACCTACTGAGTAAGTGTTCTTACTTCAATCATACTACTGAGTAAGTGTTCTTACTTCAACCATACCTACTGAGTAAGTGTTTCTTACTTTCAGTCATAACCTACTGAGTAAGTGTTCTTACTTCAACCATAACCTACTGAGTAAGTGTTCTTAACTTCAATCCGTACCTACTGAGTAAGTGTTCTTACTTCAACCATATCCTACTGAGTAAGTGTTCTTACTTCAAGCCATACCTACTGAGTAAGTGTTCTTACTTCAATGAAACCTACTGAGTAAGTTGTTCTTACTTCAATGCAAACCTACTGAGTAAGTGTTCTTACTTCAAGTCATACCTACTGAGTAAGTGTTCTTACTTCAAGTCCATACCTACTGAGTAAGTGTTTTACTTCAACCATACCTACTGATAAGTGTTCTTACTTCAACCATACCTACTGAGTAAGTGTTTCTTACTTCAATCATACCTACTGAGTAAGTGTTCTTACTTCAGTCATACCTACTGAGTAAGTGTTCTTACTTCACCATACCTACTGAGTAAGTGTTCTTACTTCAACCGTAACCTACTGAGTAAGTGTTCTTACTTCAACCTGACCTACTGAGTAAGTGTTCTTACTTCAACCATACCTACTGAGTAAGTGTTCTTACTTCAATGAAACCTACTGAGTAAGTGTTCTTACTTCAGTCATACCTACTGAGTAAGTGTTCTTACTTCAATGAAACCTACTGAGTAAGTGTTCTTACTTCAGTCATACCTACTGAGTAAGTGTTCTTACTTCAACCATATCTACTGAGTAAGTGTTCTTACTTCAATCAAATCTACTGAGTAAGTGTTCTTACTTCAGTCATACCTACTGAGTAAGTGTTCTTACTTCAGTCATACCTACTGAGTAAGTGTTCTTACTTCAACCATATCTACTGAGTAAGTGTTCTTACTTCAGTCAAACCTTCTGAGTAAGTGTTCTTACTTCAGTCATTCAAACCTTCTGAGTAAGTGTTCTTACTTCAGTCATACCTACTGAGTAAGTGTTCTTACTTCAGTCATACCTACTGAGTAAGTGTTCTTACTTCAACCATACCTACTGAGTTAAGTGTTCTTACTTCAATGAATACCTACTGAGTAAGTGTTCTTACTTCATACCATACCTACTGAGTAGTGTTCTTCAGCATACCTACTGAGTAAGTGTTCTTACTTCAACCATACCTACTGAGTAAGTGTTCTTACTTCAACCATACCTACTGAGTAAGTGTTCTTACTTCAGTCATACCTACTGAGTAAGTGTTCTTACTTCAACCATACCTACTGAGTAAGTGTTCTTACTTCATAGTCATACTACTGAGTAAGTGTTCTTACTTCAATGAAACCTACTGAGTAAGTGTTCTTACTTCAACCATACCTACTGAGTAAGTGTTCTTACTTCAATGATACCTACTGAGTAAGTGTTCTTACTTCAATCATACCTACTGAGTAAGTGTTCTTACTTCAACCATACCTACTGAGTAAGTGTTCTTACTTCAGTCATACCTACTGAGTAAGTGTTCTTACTTCAATGATACCTACTGAGTAAGTGTTCTTACTTCAATCATACCTACTGAGTAAGTGTTCTTACTTCAACCATACCTACTGAGTAAGTGTTCTTACTTCAACCATACCTACTGAGTAAGTGTTCTTACTTCACCATACCTACTGAGTAAGTGTTCTTACTTCAAGACCATACCTACTGAGTAAGTGTTCTTACTTCAGTCATACCTACTGAGTAAGTGTTCTTACTTCAACCATATCTACTGAGTAAGTGTTCTTACTTCAACCATACCTACTGAGTAAGTGTTCTTACTTCAACCATACCTACTGAGTAAGTGTTCTTACTTCAATCATACCTACTGAGTAAGTGTTCTTACTTCAACCATACCTACTGAGTAAGTGTTCTTACTTCAATGAAACCTACTGAGTAAGTGTTCTTACTTCAACCATACCTACTGAGTAAGTGTTCTTACTTCAGTCATACCTACTGAGTAAGTGTTCTTACTTCAACCATACCTACTGAGTAAGTGTTCTTACTTCAACCATACCTACTGAGTAAGTGTTCTTACTTCAACCATACCTACTGAGTAAGTGTTCTTACTTCAACCAAACCTACTGAGTAAGTGTTCTTACTTCAGTCATACCTACTGAGTAAGTGTTCTTACTTCAACCATACCTACTGAGTAAGTGTTCTTACTTCAATGCATACCTACTGAGTAAGTGTTCTTACTTCAACCATACCTACTGAGTAAGTGTTCTTACTTCAACCGTACCTACTGAGTAAGTGTTCTTACTTCAGTCATACCTACTGAGTAAGTGTTCTTACTTCAACCATACCTACTGAGTAAGTGTTCTTACTTCAGTCATACCTACTGAGTAAGTGTTCTTACTTCAGTCATACCTACTGAGTAAGTGTTCTTACTTCAACCATACCTACTGAGTAAGTGTTCTTACTTCAGTCATACCTACTGAGTAAGTGTTCTTACTTCAACCGTACCTACTGAGTAAGTGTTCTTACTTCAACCATACCTACTGAGTAAGTGTTCTTACTTTAAGCATATCTACTGAGTAAAGTGTTCTTACTTCAACCGTACCTACTGAGTGTATATATATATACGTAACACTAGTGCTTGCATATATGTCTTTATATGAATATTTAGGCCAATGAGATTGACTATCTCTTTCTGTGTTTTATGTATTTTTAGACAGATTTAAAGGGTCCAAAGCTGGATCAATGTACATGTATAATTTAATAATAACTCTATAGTTTAAGTGACTGGACTGTTTCAGGAAGTCTGTTCAAGGTGAGGTGTGTGAAATGTGAAGAAGTGACTGTGAACAGGGATAGTCCCATCTGTGCAGCACTGGAAGGCAAAGGGTACATATTATAGTAGACAGACATTTTTGCCGATATGTTTGTGTAGTTAAAAATAACACTTTCTGCTGATTTGATTACTTATTATAAATTGGAAACTGCTCATATAAAGTCCTAGATTTCTATATGTATTTATTTACCATTATTTGACAATAAAACTGGCTATACCTTGCATATCTAAACACTGAGCAAACTGTAGGATGATCACATACGGTTACTTTGGTAACCGGGACCCGGCCGGTGTACACGTTTTATTTGGGAGTGTCTCGTAAATTGTGGGAGCACTGAAATAATATCAACACGACCAGTACCCATATTTTAGAACAATCAATGATGATATGATTAGTGTACTAGTCACAAGGTCTGTTACCAACAGCTGCAGTAGCGGTTCTGATGGAAGCGTATACATACGTAACACCCACATCCAAGCGGACATTATTTCTGTCGCCAATCATCGCATTAAGCTTTATTGGGCTAAATTATTAGAATAATTAGACACTTGTGGCAATATATGCAAAAGTGATAACTAAATTTTACTTTTCTTTGAAAGTGGGTGTAAGTTTGGGTTGATAAATGTTCATAATGCTGTGTGCACGGTGGTTACCGTACGTAAGTTAGCTTTTCCTCTTACGGTCGATTTAAAGAAAATAAACAAGACACAATTGTTATTTGTTAGGATGATCTTAACAAAGTTTTGTACTAATCTGTATTTGTGTCATTTTTGTGCATCGTTTTCAGGGCCTCCTGGATTTCGTTTTTTTGGTCAAAATTTTTCATGCGCAAAATATATGGGTAGAAGTTTTTTTTCAGCTTTTTCAGCCCCAAAAAGTATCTGCGCAAATAACACTGGTGCGCAAATTACACAAACTTTTACGGTATATCTACATGTCAGCTGAAATAACAAAACTGACATTGTATAAGTCAATAGGGAAGTTAAAATCAAAAATGTTTCCATATGATCATTGAAAAGAAAATTTCAAATGCTTTACATGTATATCATTTACATGGAGCTCTTATATTCCTACAGTGAACCTAATCCAGAGGCAAAGGATGCTGGGATACCTGTAGAAAACCTTCCACGGTAAATATTCTATATATTTCTGATTAAGTGTTTCTCCATAACAAACAATGACAGGAGAGTCTACCTTCCCTTCAGTATGATAAGCTGGAGAGAGAGACAATTACAAGATATCATACACACTAAACTTGTCCAAGTGGAGATAACTCCTATAATCCATTAAATCAGATAATAAGCCAACTTAGTAACAGTAACATTTCATACGCACATGTGTAGATCAACTTCTGTGCTAATACACATGGAAATGGCGTGGTTATCTGTAAAATGTAAGAAGGCCTATCAGAACAGTATTTTATATGTCTAATAATAGGTAATGGTTCTGTTACATTTTACATATACATATAATCTGTGTTCATATATTGTTAATCCTTTTACAAACATGACATGTACATTATATCATTATTGATGTGACTGTATAGCAGCAAAATTTTATACCAAACTACAAGTAACAGAAAGAAACATTATATATACATGTACATGTATTGACCAGTCTTTACACTAAACTGATGAGCGACAGAGCGGAGTTATAATGATTATATAATGTTGACAAATATTGGCCAAACTTTGCACTAAAGAAGACAACTCGCTTTATTCGAACTCTTGGATAGCTCAACGTTTTCTCATGGCCCCGTCAACTCCGAGTTAATGAAGTTCCACTGAACTTGATATTGCTGTGTATTTTCTGTCCAACAGATGTAAGAAAGAAAGCTGTAAAGGGCTACTACGGCCCCATGTTGTCTGGTTCGGGGAATCTTTGGACCCGGCTGTTTTAGAAAGTTCTCATAAGGAGCTGGAAGAGTGTGATCTTTGTTTAGTGGTAATTATACTTTTATAATTTATTCTTATTGTACACTGATTTTTATTCTTGAATTCCACACTACCAGTACGTTGATCAAGCACATCTATACTTCAAGATTTTCACTACATTTAAAGCACATGTCATTAACTTTGTAAGCACGTCCTTTATATCGGGACTTCCAGTAAGTTGATTAAACATGTCCTATAATTTGTAAGCAGGTCCTGTACATCAGGACTTCCAGTTCTCTGATTACACACGTCCTATACTTTATAAGCATGTCCTGTACATCAGAACTTCCAATACTTTGATTCTATACTTTCCCTTTACATTTATAAACAGGTTGGAACTTCATCCGTTGTTTACCCGGCGGCCATGTTTGCTCCAGCTGTAGCGAGTCGAGGTGTTCCTGTGGCGGAGATTAATATGGAGGAAACTGATGTCACAGCAGGTCTTGGGTCAGTATTAATTCACCCTGTCATTATCAGCCGCCCGCCTCTCATTATCATCCTGAAGGGCATCAACTTTACTACTTCTTAACAATAGTAAATAGACCCAAGGCAAATTAAATTGGGCGAGTAGCATTCTGGAATAAAGCGCTACCAAATTTGTTCAAATGGCTTTGTAATCTTACATATCATATTAACACATTTGTGTATGTATAAGTTAGAAGAGTTCTGATTTAATGGAACTCAAGAAACTATACTGAAATCTGATTCTTTGTTATCAATTATAATGTGGCCCAGATTTCTTAATATAGATATACCTGATGAACAAACTGTGAAAATTCATTCAATTCACAAGTTATACGACATGGCTGCCATGTTTATATTTGGTGCCACACCACACTCTTATCTGGGAGAGTTCACTGTTGTACATGTGTACCACTTAATCTCACAATTAATAAATTTTTGTTTGACAATAGTATCAAAATGATTCCGCGAGAATTACTGAATCTTAGAGTCCCTCCAGCAACATTGGTCTTTCATTGAATGGTACTTACTTTTTAGATATTTATTAAATATACAGGTCTAATTTGTTAAAACACTTTTGTTTCAGATTTCACTTCCAGGGGCCAGCGGGATTCATTGTGCCAGAAGCTTTGGCTAAACACGAGTCAGAGCCGTGAAACCTTGTGTGGTAATATATACAACCTACGACTGAAAGTGTGCATGGAGACTTCACACTTTTCATCTTAAGACATGTACTGATTCTTCCTACAAGTATATTTA
Organism: Pecten maximus; assembly: GCF_902652985.1. Classification (NCBI taxonomy): domain Eukaryota; kingdom Metazoa; phylum Mollusca; class Bivalvia; order Pectinida; family Pectinidae; genus Pecten; species Pecten maximus. The sequence continues at coordinate 15,924,921 of NC_047024.1, forward strand.
AACTGATCGAGGGATTAGCCCGAAAATCTGGATACTTTATTTCAATGGAGATAATTTAACTCAACTTTTATATATTATCATGTCTGTGCACTTTCTGTAAATTGACCATGCACAGAACTTTAACATTTGGCCAGTTTAAAGAGGGTTCCTTTGGGGGAATGTGGACATCTTAACACTGGTACTTTATACATTGGGCATGGGTTCACCTGAAAGTAGGTCACTCTGACCTACATTGTGACCTTTGACCTACTTCAAAGAAAAAGTTTGTCTGGACGCTATCTCCAACACATCTTAACACTGGCACTTCGGACTTTACACATGCTGAAGTGTGTCATGTACCAAAAGTCAGTCACTCTAACCCACACTTCAGAACTTCTGTGATGGAGTCCATGCATGCACACAGAAAAAAAAATTCTTTCTTCCGTGTTTGTGATACTTTAAATATTCAGTTTCCATACTTATTTTGTTTAACGTCCTATAAACAGCCAGGGTCATTGAAGGGCGTGCCAGGTTTGGAGGTGGAGGAAAGCCGGAGTAACCGGAGAAAAACCACCGGCCTACAGTCAGTACCTGGCAACTGCTCCATATGGGTTTCAAACTCACAACCCAGTGGTGGAGGGCTAGTGATAAAGTGTCGGGACACCTTAACCACTCGGCCCCGACCGTTTCCATACAGTTTGATCCTGATATATCTGTACTCACACATTTAATGTGTTATCTTTTTAAATACAATTTACCGGATTTGGGTATCAAATATTTCTTATTCATGAGGCAGTATAAACATAATTTGTTTTAATTGACAAATTACCCAAAAGTAAGTTGAATTATCAGTTCAAGTTTACACCGAAGATTGGGCCATATCATTGATCAAATTATATATGAGTCTCATTGCCTTTGAATTTTTTGTTTTCACATCAGAATCCTGATATGAAATTAGTGAAATTACTAAAATTCATACCACTAAATAATGAAGTGATGAATAGGTGTCAACAGATCCAATGTCATGGGGAAAGGGTGCCACTTATCAGTAAATATCCATCAAATTTATTTATCATCTTTGTCTTGTCTTGCCATATAACTTCACATTCTGTGTGGGACTGTATATTGCTGAATTGTATTGTTTATGTTATATTTAAGTATCTGTTTTGGATATTTCCAACCTGGTTTGGTGCTTATTTTGTTGTAATATAGCATTCGAGAAAAGAATTATATCACTTTGCTTGTCCACAGTCACAGTTTTTAGTTCTGAAGAAACATGTTCAGTTTTACTCACACCAAGTACAACCATCAAAATTGGTTGGAAAATGTTGGAGATCGCCAGACAACTAATAAGAGTGGAAGTCATGTAATCCCAGGCTTTCGTTTTGTTTTGTTTACCTTTGAATGGTGATTTTACTTCTTCGCTCCTTTTATCTGAATGCCACATATATTATCCTTTCCATATGATCGGGAATTTTTATAAATGAAAGATTGTATCGTTTGTTACTTTTTGCAATAAAAATGTTTTCAATTTATTTTTAATGATATTTTTGCATTTCAGAAATGAAGAGACATAATAAACAAAATTTGTGCAGCAACAGTTGTACATACAATGTATGGTCCAATATAGACATACAATGTGTGGTCCGATACAGATATACAATGTATGGTCCAATATAGACATACAATGTATGATCCGATACAGACATACAATGTATGGTCCGATAAAGACATACAATGTATGGTCCGATAAAGACATACAATGTATGGTCTAATAGAGACATACATTGTATGGTCCGATACAGACATACAATGTATGGTCCGATACAGACATACAATGTATGGTCCGATAAAGACATACAATGTATGGTCCGATACAGACATACATTGTATGGTCCGATACAGACATACAATGTATGGTCCGATACAGACATACAATGTAGGTCCGATAAAGACATACAATGTATGGTCCGATAAAGACATACAATGTATGGTCCGATACAGACATACAGTGTATAGTCCAATACAGACATACAATGTATGGTCCAATACAGACATAAAATGTATGGTCCGATAAAGACATACAATGTATGGTCCAATACAGACATACAATGTATGGTCCAATACAGACATACAATGTATGGTCCAATACAGACATACAATTTATGGTCTGATATAGACATACCATGTATGGTCAAATATAGACATACAATGTATGGTTCAATATAGACTTGCAATGTGGATATCTTGAGTATACTAAGGGACATACAATGTAGATATCTAGAGTATAGGTAGGGACATACAATGTAGATATCTAGAGTATAGGTAGGGACATACAATGTAAATATCTAGAGTATAGGTAGGGACATACAATGTAGATATCTAGAGTATAGTTAGGGACATACAATGAAGATATCTAGAGTATAGTTAGGGACATACAATGTAGATATCTAGAGTATAGGTAGGATATACAGTGTAGATATCTAGAGTAAAGGTATGGACATACAATGTAGATATCTAGAGTATAGGTAGCGATATACAATGTCGATATCTAGAGTATAGGTAGGGACATACAATGTAGATATCTAGAATATAGTTAGGGACATACAATGTAGATATCTAGAGTATAGGTAGGGACATACAATGTAGATATCTAGAGTAAAGGTAGGGACATACAATGTAGATATCTAGAGTATAGTGAGGGATATACAATGTAGATATCTATAGTATAGGTAGGGACATACAATGTAGATATATAGAGTATAGGTAGGGACATACTATGCAAATATCTAGAGTATAGTTAGGGACATACAATGTAGATATCTAGAGTATAGGTAGGGACATACAATGTAGATATCTAGAGTTTAGGTAGGGACATACAATGTAGATATCTATAGTATACTTAGGGATATATAATGTGGTATGTGATAATATACAATAACCTAGTATATTAAGATCTCTCTTTTAAATGCCTTTTGTCATACGTAGACATATTTCCCCAGTCAGATAATAGTGTCGTGAACAGTTTAGGAGGAAGCATGGTGCACAAACCACTGCGTCATAGTATGCGGAATATCGCATCCATGGGTTTCCCGATAGTCAAGCGTAGTTAAACCTCCGTCTATTACCAGATATTACTCTGAAAGAGTTTGGCGTAGGTAAAATTATATGAAATGATATTAAATCACTGGTTGTGTATTGTTTCTGGATTTGAATCATTGAGAGTTTAGTTCTATATATGTATAACAATAACATCATTAGATATAAATAACAGTAACACATTTTAATTACCGAAATCCAATATGGCCGCCTCTTGTCCATGTTATTATCCGATCGGTTCCTAAATGCACATCTGTCAACCAAGGGAACCCTACATGTGAAATTTGAGAAAGATCTCTTCAGTCCTTTCGAAGAAATAACAGCAACAGACATCAATTGTCAAAATCCAAGATGGCCACATGTCGTTCATGTTTTTTTCGGTCCCAAAAAGCTGTATCTATAAAGCATAACTAGAAACTGGGAACCAACATATGATGTTTGATAAAGCTCCCGACAGTTACGGACGGACGGACCACGGACGACAGGGTATTTGAATAGTCCACAATCTCATGAACAATAAAATCGTGGTACATGGGCTAAAATCTACAGATAAACATATTGATTTATTAAGGTTGTTTTTGTCCCCCAAGTTATCTTTATATCATCAAGACTGCTGAAATCATGAGAATTTTATAACTATATACAAGATAATCTTACAATCATAGAAATGCAATATTGAGTTTGTTAAGCGAGCTTAATCATTTTATGACGACTGGATATTTGGCATTGAAAATGAACTACAAGTACAATGTAGATAAATTATGACCAGCTTATCTCTGGCATAAAACTGTAGTTGATTGTCATACTTATAGTGTTATATAAAATAGAATTAAGGATGTGTATCAGCAAGTTATCATAGGATTAATGGTAGAGCACGAGGAGTATTTTATCATTTTTGTTAACTTTATCTGATTAGCCAGAGACGTTTATGTGATATATGATTAAGCCTATTGATAGTGTTTAGAAAAGGTTTATCTCAAATAAGACTTTCGTCGCATAATCTAAACATAGACTATGACAGAAAACATAATGTCCCAAGGGCTAACCGTGCGCTTGTTGTCATTGAGGAGAAATTGAAGACGAGTATCATTTTTTATTGCCATGTCCAAAAAATATATTAAGAATTATTATTACAGAAAGCTAATTGTTTTCAAATTAGTAAAATTATTAAGTGTAAACAATGTAAAAGAACTAAATAAAACTGGTAAATTCATTAATCTAGCCTTTAGAAAAAGGACACAAAAATTAAATACAGGGTTGTAGTTGAATATTATTCAGTTATTAAGAAGCTAAAAATGAGCTTACAATATCACGTTTTTCATGTAATTGTACTGTTGAATATTATGTATAAACATGTCGTTATTTTTTCACTTATGGGCCGATAGGTCCACGGAATAAAATGAACTTGAACACGTGTTAATGTTTGTATAAAACACGTGTATTATTACAGGGAAAAGAAAACAATTGTTTGATCGCTCACGCGACTATAACATAAAACAAACAACTCGTTTGTGTCACGCCGAGAGGTGACAGGCACCTCAGGAAATATACGGGCGGTCCGTTTGAATTCTTTTCATCTCCGACTCCATTGTTTGTGTAACTTTTTTTCGTTCACGCCTGACGGAGGGTAGATGCCCCTCCCCTGGGGACTACACCTGGTCACCGTCGGATTGATCAGTCAAGCGGAACAATGGGCGGGGCTGAAAGGCGAGGTGTCAAATGTCTGGATTCTGATTGAGGCGCTCGGTGAGCTAATTATGAGATAACAATGACGCTACCCCGATATGACAGGTCTGCTTCAAGGGCTATATAAAGAACGATTATTAAAAAATGAGTTGTTGATGTCATCATCTCTTACACAAGATACTTAACAACTTCCTTAACCCAAGAAGAGAGATTTCTATTCCGATTGATTCTTAGATACCAAGGATTTACATTACTTCAGTTACTTACATCTTGGAAATGGCAAAAAAGTAAGTATTAAATTAATTATTTGTTAGTTTACCCAAGTACACTTGCAATTTATGTGTTAGGTGTTTGTGTTTTTACAAAGAAACATGGAGAAAATATTGCATTGTCACGTTTGAATTAGTGAGTTAGATACTATACTAAGTGGTATGTAAAACCAGGGACATAATTAGTAATATACTTATAAACTATGAAAGAAATTAAAAAAAAAAAAGTAATGTAAAACTATATATGTTTGAAAGCTAAACTCTGAAAGAAATTTTTTTAAAAAGTAATGGAAAACTACATATGTTCGAAAGCTATAAATCTTTATTAATTTAACCTAAGATAAATTCTTTATGTAAAAAAAAAAAAATTTATTAAAGTGAAAATTCACGTTTGTTTAAAATTGGTTCGGATAGCATTACTTTAGTTTAGCTATTAATATCTTTGATATTTAATGGAAATAAAGAATTATATTAACGTTATAAGCAGTCCTGTTAATGTTACACGGGTGTGTCTGTAACCCTTGGCTTTAAATCGAGAGAATCACGATATCAAAGGACAAAGGGCTTCTTTATAACTATTACTGAAAAAAAATATTTACGTCCCCGGTAAAAATACATTAACTTTTGTTAGGCAGTTAGGTGTTCTAATTTTTTTGTTATGAATTTTCATCAGAGTTCTGTAATAAAACCGTCTAACTTGAATTTTACATATAGTATCTGCCTGAGTATTGAATGACATTGTCAGCTAAGTCAGATTTATTGCAGATTTGTAGTTGGTAGTTGGTGTCGCAATCCTGTTAGTTGTTTAGGTAAATCAGTGGCGTAGGAAGTCGTCAAAAAGTGGGGGGGGGGGGGGGGGGGGGCACAATTTTTTTTAACCTTAAATTTTACGCACTAAACAAATCGTATGCCATCTCCGCAAAATTAGCCAATAATTATCATTTCAACATCCCATGATAATTTATGTAGTACAAAATAAGTTATTTACGCAAATCAGAATATATATATTAAATATAGCAAAACATGAATCACCAGGCCCGGCCAGGATTTTCGAAAGGGCGGGGGGGGGGGGGGTTCCAGTAATTTACTATTAATGCGAGCGCCGTAGGCGCGAGGCGATTTTTTTTGTGGGGTCCGAGGGGCCGCCCAGCGGGTCCAGGGCAGCGCCCTGATATGGGGTTCAAGGGGGTCTAAGCCTCCGCGGAAAATGAATATAGCACATTTCCAATAATTCGGGATCAGGCGCGGATCCAGGAGTTTTCGAAAGGGGGGTCCAGTAATTAAGTGATCAAGCGAGCCGATTTTTTTCCTTTTTGCGAGAGGTCTGGGGGCCGCCCAGCGGGTCCCAGGGTGGCGAAGCCCCCCTGTAGATCTGCAATCGAAAGGGGGGGGGCAGTAATTTAGTGATAAAGCGAGCGCCGTAGGCGCGAGACGATTTTTTTTTTGTATTTTCTCGTACCTGTCGGTAATTAGTATCACTCTATTCACGTTAAAACCGCGCATTCTTATTCATGTTGTGTTTCTGTCTTTTTCTCATTATGAACTCAATTAACTTCACAAATTATCATCAACTTATTGAATCTATGTGATGAAGTTAAGCAAAATTGCGTATTAAGATATAAATATTGACTTACCAGGCTATTGCAGACGACCGACACACAGGTCTGAGGATTGATATACTAGTATAAAAGTCGGAATGTTCCGGATGTACAAGATAAAGTTTTTTATCGTTGCCTTCAAGAAAACATTATCGGTTCGGAAATATACAGATATTTATCGAAATGAATATATAAATTCGCGTTTTATCCCCTTTTTTAGATTTTGGATGTCAAAAAGTGGGGGGGGCAAAAAGATATGTTTGCCCCCCCCCCCCCCCCCCCCCCCTGAAAAAAGTGGGGGGGGGGGGGGCGCAATTGCCCCCCCTGCCCCCCCGCTTCCTACGCCACTGTAAATAAAATTATCTAAATTTCGACAGATTTCAATGTCGCCTCTCGTGTTGGACTGTTTCGGGCAGATCCTTGTAATTTATGGTCAAATGCGATTTATAGAGATTTATACGGGGTCAAATTCTAGCAGATTCCAATTATGATAAGAAATATATATATATATAGTACACGCGACAATCGACATTGCTGTTTGTTGTTTTTTTAACCAAATAAATACCAGGAAGAACTGTGACATAAGATATGTAAATATCGTAAGCAGGAAATTCCATTTCTCATTTATCTACCTCAGAGACATATATACATTTGTATCTCTGTCTACCTGTTTACAGATTTGAACTCCTGCTTCCTGTATTGTGAAGTTCTACACGATATGACTAAAAATAGAATACACCAAAATTGTATTTTCCATGTGACATAAGACTGGGAAAAGTTCTATATATAGAATCAGCTGTAAGATAACTATTTTGACATTGTCAGTTAATTGGGGGAAAAAATTATCAGCTGTTAGTAAAAACATGACAGTCATCGTACGTGGCGATAAAAAATCCCACGGAGAAAACAGAAAATTTCAAAATAATTCCACAAAAGTGAAAATGAAATATTTCAACAAGGACGATACAATGTGTCTAATTATGTGATTTTAATAAAAACCCTTTTATTAAACATTCATAAATATATTATAATAATTTTAGTGGGGGGAAATATGTAAAGGCAGAATGTTCCTGGTAAAGGCGTTAAAGTTCGTGTTTTTCGATGATAGAAAATAAATAAATAAATAAATAAATAAATAAATAAAATTTCATTTATCTGAATCGTATAAACTCTGTTATAGTGAAATTACCACGTGTATATCAGATTACCACGATATCAATTAGTACTGTTACGCCCCGGATTAGTTTCCGCCCACACGTATTATGTTATCGTTCGGTGACCAAAGGGTCACTGTACTACGTCATGGCGTAAATGACCTCGTTCTACTACGTATATGGCAAACTAAACATTATCATCCAAAATTAATATTTGATAGACAGAAAATCAGTTGTACTAATGTCACCGATAAAACCAAAAAACAACAAAACACACAAAATAAGAAAGAAACAAACAAACAAAGCAAGATAGGGGTTTTCGTGTGAACTCCCATGTGGGGGATTTTCACAGTACGAGATTTCCTGTTTATTCTAAAAATAGTTCGATCTTGTATGACGTATACAAGAAATCCCCCACAAGGTTAGATTTGATTGGTCGAGACATTTGCTCTTTGTGGTGTACTGTTATTGTCGATATTGAGTAAGAGGAACAACACACGTTATTTTATTATTTCAAGTCTGAAATCAAGGTAGGTTTTATTGTGTGATATCAGTAATATGTACAAGTATATTATATATATTTATAAGTTATATATTAACTTGATTTAAATATGTCTTACGGTAAAATGTCACATTCTACATTTGACTCGACACAAAGGATACGACTTTGTTTGGTAGACGGGAGTGCCTCCAAAGAGTTAGCGCGTTCTTTGTGGACAGATATGTTGTTCATTTAGTATCAAAATATTTAAGTGTACAACAATTCATATTGTTTTACTTGCTATATCTAGTCGTAATTAATGTAAGTTGTTCGTAATAGAATATTTTCATCACTTTAATTGTTTTATTATAACCTATATAGTTCTCTGTTAATGGTAGTATCTTTCTTATGGCGACAATAGTTTTATCTGTGTGTGTCGTAAGATATGCCTTGTACGTAACACCCGGTGCTAGTCTTACGTGTAAAATGACGTATTATCAATTAATACATGTAACATGTCAAGAGTCTATTTATTTATTTATTTATTCATTTAGTAAATAATACTGTATTGTATTATCAATTAATACATGTAGCATGTCAAGAGTTTATTTATTTATTTATTTATTCCATTTACTTATTTATTATTTATTTTCTGGGGGGGGGGGGGGGGGGGTAGGGTGGTGCCTTAAGTCAGTAATCTTGTGAAAAGTCGTCACTGTACTGTAACTTATCACAGTTGTTATCTAAGTTGACGAGACAATATAGCCAGCTCACGGTATTGTTTTAAGATAAGTATGTACAACTGTACGTGTAGTTTGGTCTACACCTACCAAGACACAGTACACATGATCCTGATACATAACACGTACATTATCCTATATATCATAGTCACTGTATATAGAGGACTTTAAGAGTTCGTTCGTCCGCTGATAGCCCGATATTTGACCCATAGCTTCCGCTACTTGGTGAATCACCATTGTCAAGTGACAGCGCTAAGCTATGGAACACTGTCAAATGACACTCGACATTTCGTAGATACAGAGGTCAAATACCACAGATGTTGACAAACATACTTTACTCTATTTTTGACATTTAAACAGCACCTGCGCGAAATATAAAACTTGTGCCATCTGCCTATGTATGTATATAATGAGTGTATGGTGGTTTACAAAGTGCGGTTGCATTGGAAACCAGTCATGCGAGAACATCCTTAAATACTGTCAATTCACCAACACATATAATAATGTATAATGTGAAGCATAAAAAAGCACATGTTTAATAACTAGAATAGCTTACAAATCATCACTTTGGTGACATGATTTAAGCTAGGTAATATCAAATTCGTTTAAGTCCAAGGGCCTGTAAATAAATAATTAAAAGATAAACAGGTAATTTGAGTATTTTTCTAAGTAATTATTTCCATATTGCTATAATTATCCGGATAAAAAACTGATAACGGTTATCGAATTGAATTGGGCCAGATTCGAGAAATGGAAATTGAAGAATCCCTATCGGACCAGTCATAGAAGTCATATTTATAAACTTTCTGCAGGGACGTCCCTGCTTTCTGTATACTTGTTCACCTTGTCAAAGAATACCTTTCAACTCTTGAGAACATTTTGTTGTCTTTTTGTCTTCAGACCTTTTTTTTTATTTGGTACAGCATTCCATTTATTCTTGCTGTTTATCTCATTATGTAGAAACGTGTTTAACAATATTTTTATATCCACAGCGATAGGATGTATTCCAGGAACCTCGTTCTCGGCGGCCAGAAGCCTCGTGATGGGATGGAAGAGAGCCTCGTTCCCAAAGAAAAACAGAAGGCGGTTGACATGGTGACGGTGTTCGTACCGGAAGCTGTGGGAGAAAATCAAGTCTACTGCAAGTCTGTGACGTCGATCCTGTCCAAACAAGATTATCAAAATTATCTCCCCGTTTATCGACCACTTGTAAGTATCATACTGGCTAACAATAAAGTGTTTTCTCCCCTTATCGAAATATTTACAAATAGAGTTGTCTTTCCTTACATTTTTCAGTGTCTTGTCTTTAATTTGATATAATACATATGCCTAAGAATTCCGGAATTGCCGTGTGATCTGTTAGGACGAAATTATAAAGAAAAGCAAGCAAGAAATGTTTTGTTTAAACATGCTGAGCCTTTGATATTTCGGAGTTAACTTGGGTTAGGTACTCAAATGGTGGTTCGCGGGAATGACTGGCCGGGTTGTCAGTAAAGTTCAAACGACAAACAAATGACTGAAAATCTATTTGGTTTCTAGCATTACTTAAAAAAGTTCTGAATGCAATTCGATAATTTATTTATTTATTCATTTATTTATTATAGACTGAGCCATTGACACCGTCTGCCGAGCCTGACCGCCCCTGTTACGTCACATTCCTCTATATATTTCTCGGGATATTATTCTGTCTGCTGTTGGCGGGAATATCTACCTGTATCTACCTGGCCATCACACAGAATTAAAATAATATTATGGACCAGGACTTGATTCCTTTACAGTCAGCATGCCAAAGAAGGCTGGGAGACCAGCGATGTGTGAAAACTCGAAAGGTGTCGATGAACGCGGAGTGACACTCTGAGCATCTCGACCGGTTGATTCACTGTGCCATCTTATATTGCAATCAGAACCCCTCGTCTTTTCCCACGAAACTCTTGCAGTCGCAGGCGAAGTGTTCCGATTGCTATCTTTGATGCAAGCTACTGTGGTCGGGGCAAAACATGCCGAAAGGTGACTAGAGTACGAACGTGCATAATGGTTGTTTAAAAGTGATTTTGACGAAGGAACAATCTAGAATGGTTCCTAATGAACAATTAATTGTTGGTGAGAAAGAACCTAGTGCTGTTCCGAATGCATAATTTAGACTTGGCATGAGTTTACACAGCTAAGGAGTTTTTACTGATACAATGAAATCTGTTTTGTGTGAATGGACATTGTGTTGAATAAGGTGCCAAATTTTTACCTATACGGTAGAACATGCTATTGTGTTCGACACACAATGTGAGAATTGTACATATGGATGACTGGATGTAAGGTGACTATGTCAGATTGGTGCTGAATTTATCTGAGGATGAAGAAACAAATTATCACGATAATGTAATGATTTCCATACAACTTCGTATGGACGAGGTTTAGCTTCATTTTGATCATCGAACACGCGTGTTGCATCAAGGCCAGTATTATGTAAATTGTTCTCGAAGTGAGAGAAAAATAACGCTGTGATATTGAAAATATGTAAAGATCAAAGTGACCTTGTGACCTTGGCCATTAGAATCAAGGAAGACAATCCATTTAACAAAGTCCCTTTTGCGCTGTAAGAATACTGCTTTTCATTGGGATGTAAAACATTTTAACGTCAATCATATTTTCGAATGACGATTTACGCAAACATATGTGTTTGAGCTAATCAGTGTTTTTGTACTTTCAAGGGTGTGCCAATTCAAAATTTCGCCAATTTGTCAAAATTTGACGATCTGCTAAAATCTCAGCACGCCAAAATAAGTTCATTAATAGTATCACCGCCAAAAACCCGAACGAAGCGACAGAAAAACCAATGTTTTGCTCTTGACCTCGCGAGATATAAAAGTTTCTCTCCCAGTGAAAATTGCTTTGTTACTTTTGCGCAAACATTCCATAATTGAGTTTTCGTGATGAAAATGTTTCAACCCTATTACTTTTTTTCTGATCAGAAAGTATTTTGTTTATATGGAAGAAAATCTTGAAATCTGTGCTATGATAATCATGGATCAAATTATTCCTTTATTTCTTTCTTTCATTTTAAACTGAATTGTCTCGTATTTCTCTCTCTCTCTCTCTCTTCTCATTTATGTACATAGTAGCTAGTTATATAATCATACTGATTTTAGGAGATGACGAATCTTGACTCATTTAAATGCTTTGTCTGTTGAGAGACAACTCAAGCGCCCCAGAGACTGAGTCACGGTGCTGTATCGCAAGCCTAACTAGAATATCGATTCCAGAACAATAGACTATTAGTGTTGTATTTTCGCTACCAGACAGAAGTTTTGTTACTAAATTTCCATCAATCTCGGTTAATAATTTGTCATCGTTATTTATTGTGAAAATGTGAAAAATGTATTGTTATGAAATTTAATGTTATTGTTTATCGTATTTAAAAACAAATGTATCACACGATATTATTTTATAAAACATTCGCGTTCAGATTGTGTTCCATCAGGTCATTTACGACTATCATTCTTGTCCTCAACTATTACAATGCTATTAACTCAACGTTTGAGTTGAAGCCAAAGCATTTTTTTTTTTGCACTTTGTAAGATGAAAATAAAGTGTGATTTTTTTTATCAAAATTGAAATTTCAAGATCCAACTTTTTTTTTCATATTATTTTTAGATAAATAACAACGAAATATTGAAGTTGTCGATATATGTACAAACTATATATATAACCTCTGTGACAGCTCACAGACATTTTTTTTAATATGGCATGGAGTTTACAATGGGCACTATGTAATGACGGACATTTACATTCGGCAAACCTCGGCAGATTCCGGTTAGATGTAGGGTACCGGAATCTGCCGAGGTTTGCCGAATTCCTCAGGTTTTGTACATTTTTCTGTTTTAGGAATTTTTCCATTGTCTGAAAGCCATAGTTTTTATTCTGTCTCAGTATAATCAACGGGGGCTTGGAAACTGTTCCATGTACCGGGCTCTGCCTAAAGCAATATGGGATATGTCGAACAGTAGAATACTGTTAACATTGATTCACCGTACGTGACGTACATTTTTGTGATATTGTCTTTTATACATACATTTTACAATACAATAAAAATATTGATTTGTAAGAACTTGTCTCATTAATCTTTTGCGTGAAGTAGATTGCAAAACCTATCCACACTCGGGAGCCGCTTCAGCTTAGTCGTAAATCGTCGGACTTTTTCTATCCCAGGTGAAAATCTGACTGGATCCTTTATACCTGGACGCTTTGCTTTTCCTAGATCACGGACTTGTATTATATACTTAAACAACAATAACGCGCTACGGTTGTATGACGTTTAGTGATAGCTAGCAACCAACTACTACAAGGGAACTCCACTCCAAAATGGTGATCGTTATGACTGCGTCGATTGAATTCCTAATCCTGATTATATATTGGATGTATTGACAGACGGACGGGTCCTTAACATGATTGTATATAAAGTGTGTGTTAACAGACGAGGCGAGCTCTTTGATTGAAGTTTACACAGACAGCCGATTTAACAATGCTCTCCAATTCGACATAATATTTCATCGCGACATGTTACACTCAACGACCGCATCACGCCATTTTCGAATTAACGAATTCTGCCTCCGGTGAATGCTTAATAGATGTAGAACGCGCTGTCAATAGTCAATATGATCTATTGCTGCACTTGTACATTCCGTAGTCTCCAACTGTTAGAAAAAATGGGTATTTTTTGACGAATTGATCAAACAATTTTGTGTCGCCTGTAACGAAAAGCCATGGTGGTGAAACTACGGTGTCAGGATTACAGCGGCGATGGCGGAGGAGTCATCGTTTTACTTTGTATAAGCTCAGTTTCTGAACAAGTTCCTGTGCTATTTGTATAAGCTCAGTTTCTGAACAAGTTCCTGTGCTATTTGTATAAGCTCAGTTTCTGAACAAGTTCCTGTGCTATTTGTATAAGTTCAGTTTCTGAACAAGTCCCTGTGCTATTTGTATTAGCTCAGTTTCTGAACAAGTTTCTGTGCTATTTGTATCAGCTCAGTTTCTGAACAAGTTCCTGTGCTATTTGTATCAGCTCAGTTTCTGAACAAGTTCCTGTGCTATTTGTATAAGTTCAGTTTCTGAACAAGTCCCTGTGCTATTTGTATCAGCTCAGTTTCTGAACAAGTTCCTGTGATTTTGTATCAGCTCAGTTTCTGAACAAGTTACTGTGCTATTTGTATCAGCTCAGTTTCTGAACAAGTTCCTATGATATTTGTATCAGCTCAGTTTCTGAACAAGTTCCTGCATATTTGTATAAGCTCGATTTCTGAACAAGTTCCTGCATATTTGTATAAGCTCAATTTCTGAACGAGTTCCTGCATATTTGTATAAGCTCGGTTTCTGAACAAGTTCCTGCATATTTGTATAAGCTCAATTTCTGAACGAGTTCCTGCATATTTGTATAAGCTCGGTTTATGAACAAGTTCCTGCATATTTGTATAAACTCAATTTCTGAACAAGTTCCTGCATATTTGTATAAGCTCGGTTTATGAACAGTTCCTGCATATTTGTAAAAGCTCAATTTCTGAACAAGTTCCTGCATATTTGTATAAACTCAATTTCTGAACAAGTTCCTGCATATTTGTATAAGCTCGGTTTATGAACAGTTCCTGCATATTTGTAAAAGCTCAATTTCTAAACAAGTTCCTGCATATTTGTATAAGCTCAATTTCTGAACAAGTTCCTGCATATTTGTATAAGCTCGATTTATGAACAAGTTCCTGCATATTTGTATAAGCTCGGTTTCTGAACAAGTTCCTGCATATTTGTATAAGCTCGATTGGTGAACAAGTTCCTGCATATTTGTATAAGCTCGGTTTCTGAACAAGTCCCTGTGATATTTGTATCAGTCAATTTTCTGAACAAGTCCCTGTGATCTTTGTATCAGCACGATTTCTGAACAAGTTCCTGTGATATTTGTATCAGTCCAGTTTCTGAACAAGTTCCTGTGATTTTTGTATCAGCTCGGTTTCTGATTCAAACTGATACAATTTTGATATCCACACTGAAACGCATTAGTTCGTCAATTTATTTCACCAGCAGTTGAAATTATAACCACCAGCATTAAAACTATGCCGTTTATCTTTTTTAGTGATATTTCTCGTTTGTATATAAATCTAGTCCCTGCGATACGTCGGTCACACACAAACCCGAGAATTTGTTTATTACATAGTGAAAATTGGGTTGTTGTTTTTACCGAACATCAATCTAATCCCCTGACACGCCAGGAAGTGTGCTACATACTAGGATAGGTCTAAATACATATAATCTGTAATCGGCATGGCCAAATACACCTAGACTGAAACACATTCTCATCTCCCTGTGGACGTTATCGGAAGACGTTTACAACAAGACGGTGGAAGGGAAATAACTCGTGGAAGATTACTAATAACAAGAAATATCTTTAAAAAAGATAAATGGCACAGTTTTAATGCTGGTGGTTATAATGTAAAACTACTGGTGAAATAAATTAATGAACTGCATTTTAATTAATAAATACGCAGTTTCAGCACGGATAACAAAATTATATCAGTTTGAATCATTTTTGGTGATAATAGGACTGAAAATGTGTCATTTGAATAGATGCATCCACTTATTCAGCTTGCATTCAATTTAAAAGGGACATCACGATAAACGTTGCAATTTTCACTGAATGTACGCGTTTTGTTCCTTTCCAGTTATGTTTCTGTGCTGTCCCAATGTTCACAGTCAATCCCTATGTCCAGCTTGACCACTCGCTTTAGTTGGGAATCCCCCTCTTAATTTAGCGCGGAAATTATTTTTAAATTATTACGTGACTTTTTTGAAATCGTGGCAACACAAACAGACGATAGTTTACAAGGCGATATCTATATTCCGTCTGGGTTAGTTGGATAACGATATTATACAGTGGTTTAAATGTTAACTAACACGTTCTGTATATATTACGGCACACATATTTATGTGTAAACAAGGATGGATAGTATTGCAACAGCAATACAAAGTCCCCTGCCTGAACCATGAGTGCAACTATTTATTTTCCATTTTTTAAGCTATACGTGTTATACTGATCACGTATACCAAGTTTCATTAAAATCGGAGTAGTACTTTAGGATTGTCCGGACACGCCTCAACCAATGAGAAGTCGGCGGCCATTTTGAAAATTGTTTTTTTGGAAAACAAAATGTAGGATGCACAACTACATGTTATACTGATCATGTATACCAAGTTTCGTTAAAATCGGAGTAGTACTTTAGGAGGAGTTGTCCGGACAAGCCTCAACCAATGAGAAGCCAGCATCCATTTTGAAAAATGAATTTTTGAAAAAAAAATGTGGGATGCACAGCTACATGTTATACTGACCATGTATACCAAGTTTCGTTAAAATCGGAGTTGTACTTTAGGAGGAGTTGTCCGGACAAGCCTCAACCAATGAGAAACCGGCAGCCATTTTGAAAAATGAATTTTTGAAAAAAAAAATGTGGGATGCACAACTACATGTTATACTGATCATGTATACCAAGTTTCATTAAAATCGGAGTAGTACTTTAGAAGGAGTTGCCCGGACAAGTCTCAACCAATGAGAAGTCGGCGGCCATTTTGAAAATTGGTTTTTCGAAAAAGAAAATGTGGGATGCACAACTACATGTTATACTGATCATGTATACCAAGTTTCGTTAAAATCGGAGTAGTACTTGAGGAGGAGTTGTCCGGACAAGTCTCGACCAATGAGAAGTCGGCGGCCATTTTGAAAATTAGTTTTTCGGAAAAAAAAATGTGGGATGCACAACTACATGTTATACTGATCATGTATACCAAGTTTCGTTAAAATCGAAGTAGCACTTTAGGAGGAGTTGTCCGGACAAGCCTCAACCAATGAGAAGCCAGCATCCATTTTGAAAAACGAATTTAAAAAAAAAAGTGGGATGCACAGCTACATGTTATACTGACCATGTATACCAAGTTTCGTTAAAATCGGAGTTGTACTTTAGGAGGAGTTGTCCGGACAAGCCTCAACCAATGAGAAACCGGCAGCCATTTTGAAAAATGAATTTTTGAAAAAAAAAATGTGGGATGCACAACTACATGTTATACTGATCATGTATACCAAGTTTCATTAAAATCGGAGTAGTACTTTAGAAAGAGTTGCCCGGACAAGTCTCAACCAATGAGAAGTCGGCGGCCATTTTGAAAATTGGTTTTTCGAAAAAGAAAATGTGGGATGCACAACTACATGTTATACTGATCATGTATACCAAGTTTCGTTAAAATCGGAGTTGTACTTGAGGAGGAGTTGTCCGGACAAGTCTCAACCAATGAGAAGTCGGCGGCCATTTTGAAAATTAGTTTTTCGAAAAAAAAAATGTGGGATGCACAACTACATGTTATACTGATCATGTATACCAAGTTTCGTTAAAATCGAAGTAGTACTTTAGGAGGAGTTGTCCGGACAAGCCTCAACCAATGAGAAGCCAGCATCCATTTTGAAAAACGAATTTAAAAAAAAAAGTGGGATGCACAGCTACATGTTATACTGACCATGTATACCAAGTTTCGTTAAAATCGGAGTTGTACTTTAGGAGGAGTTGTCCGGACAAGCCTCAACCAATGAGAAACCGGCAGCCATTTTAAAAAATGAATTTTTGAAAAAAAAAATGTGGGATGCACAACTACATGTTATACTGATCATGTATACCAAGTTTCGTTAAAATCGGAGTAGTACTTGAGGAGGAGTTGTCCGGACAAGTCTCAACCATTGAGAAGTCGGCGGCCATTTTGAAAATTAGTTTTTCGAAAAAGAAAATGTGGGATGCACAACTACATGTTATACTGATCATGTATACCAAGTTTCGTTAAAATCGGAGTAGTACTTGAGGAGGAGTTGTCCGGACAAGTCTCGACCAATGAGAAGTCGGCGGCCATTTTGAAAATTAGTTTTTCGGAAAAAAAAATGTGGGATGCACAACTACATGTTATACTGATCATGTATACCAAGTTTCGTTAAAATCGAAGTAGTACTTTAGGAGGAGTTGTCCGGACAAGCCTCAACCAATGAGAAGCCAGCATCCATTTTGAAAAACGAATTTAAAAAAAAAAAGTGGGATGCACAGCTACATGTTATACTGACCATGTATACCAGGTTTCGTTAAAATCGGAGTTGTACTTTAGGAGGAGTTGTCCGGACAAGCCTCAACCAATGAGAAACCGGCAGCCATTTTGAAAAATGAATTTTTGAAAAAAAAATGTGGGATGCACAACTACATGTTATACTGATCATGTATACCAAGTTTCATTAAAATCGGAGTAGTACTTTAGAAAGAGTTGCCCGGACAAGTCTCAACCAATGAGAAGTCGGCGGCCATTTTGAAAATTGGTTTTTCGAAAAAGAAAATGTGGGATGCACAACTACATGTTATACTGATCATGTATACCAAGTTTCGTTAAAATCGGAGTTGTACTTGAGGAGGAGTTGTCCGGACAAGTCTTAACCAATGAGAAGTCGGCGGCCATTTTGAAAATTAGTTTTTCGAAAAAAAAAATATGGGATGCACAACTACATGTTATACTGATCATGTATACCAAGTTTCGTTAAAATCGAAGTAGTACTTTAGGAGGAGTTGTCCGGACAAGCCTCAACCAATGAGAAGCCAGCATCCATTTTGAAAAACGAATTTAAAAAAAAAAAAGTGGGATGCACAGCTACATGTTATACTGACCATGTATACCAAGTTTCGTTAAAATCGGAGTTGTACTTTAGGAGGAGTTGTCCGGACAAGCCTCAACCAATGAGAAACCGGCAGCCATTTTGAAAAATGAATTTTTGAAAAAAAAAATGTGGGATGCACAACTACATGTTATACTGATCATGTATACCAAGTTTCGTTAAAATCGGAGTAGTACTTGAGGAGGAGTTGTCCGGACAAGTCTCAACCATTGAGAAGTCGGCGGCCATTTTGAAAATTAGTTTTTCGGAAAAAAAAAATGTGGGATTCACAACTACATGTTATACTGATCATGTATACCAAGTTTCATTAAAATCGGAGCAGTACTTTAGAAGGAGTTGTCCGGACAACTATTGCGTGACAGACAGACAGACAGACAGACAGACAGACAGACGGACGGACGGACGGACGGACGGACGGACGGACGGAGGGTAAACCTATAGTCCCCCCGTTTTTCAAACGGCAGGGGACTAATAAGTGTAAACACTGTTCAGTACTGGTACAGACTGTGTAAATATTACCGAGCTTGTGGAACTATAACAGAGTTTGTGTTAATATTACAGAGTTTGTGTAAATACTGGCCTACCGAGATTGTCATGACCTACTATCAAACAATCAAGCAGAATACGAGCGGCGTCCGTATTACTGCTGTTTTCATGTTTGAACTGTTACAATCTATTGTACTGCTTCCCAAGTTTAATTCTAGGATTGTGTTTGACCCATTTCCCTATTATTCTCTTCATTGCGGAAGCTGTTATCGTTTCCAACCGCAGTCGATTCACAATGGAAGCCATTTTTGTTTCCATGTGTTTTAGTTTGTTGTGCGCATGCGTTTATCGTATATGTCACAAAATTTGCATATTCAGAGTGATAACCTTTTAATAATTGATAATTAATGTTTTTATGTACATACATCATCAAATTCGAATGGTTATTGTTCAGTAGGTTATTTTTTTAAAAGATATACCCAATAATATGATAGAAAATACAAAATAAATATTGGTTTACCGGAGGTCCCTTTAACTTTGTTTCGTTTTAAACTGTATATCTGCATTTTGCATTGACCGCTACATTGACCAATCACGTGCTTCATCTTGACAGAAACGCCACCTGTCGCGTCATATCCGGGGCCAAAACAAAATTAGACGGCTATGCCGAAAAAGATAAATGGCACAGTTTTAATGCTGGTGGTTATAATTTAAAACTGCTGGTGAAATAAATTAACGAACTAATTAATAAATGCGCAGTTTCAGCACGGATAACAAAATTATATTAGTTTGAATAATTTTTGGTGATAATAAGACAGCATTTGAATCAGGAATATGATTTTATTAATGAGTCATTTGAATAGATACAGCCACTTATTCAGCTTGCATTCAATCTTAATTTTGTTACGTCTTTAACTGCATTTCTGCATTTTGCATTTACCGCTACATTGACCAATCACATACTTCATCTTGACCAGTAACGCCACCTGTCGCGTCATATCCGGGGCCAAAAGAAAATTAAACGGCTATGCCGAAAAATGAAATGATGACAAAATAATAGCAGAGCTCACTTCGGAACATCATCGCTAACCAAGAGTTCGTATTGACTAGCTTCAATATACGAAATTCTGATATGAAATTAATCCTTGGATAGCGAAGATGACGACGGATTTCCCCCGTGTCTGATACTGAGAAGAATTTCATATATCAGGAATTTACCGCTGTTATCGATACATCACTCGGTCGTTCTCCAGTTTTTACCCTCGTTCCCATTACACCACTCGGTCAACCTCCAGTTTTTACCCTCGTTCCCATTACATAACTCGGTCGTTCTCCAGTTTTTACCCTCGTTCCCATTACACCACTCGGTCAACCTCCAGTTTTTACCCTCGTTCCCATTACACCACTCGGTCAACCTCCAGTTTTTACCCTCGTTCCCATTACACCACTCGGCCAACCTCTAGTTTTTACCGCCGTTCCCATTACACCACTCGGTCAACTACAGTGTTGTTATTGCCCAATGAACGCAACAAGACACAAATAGTAAAAAACGGAGTTGATGTCGTTAAGTTTTTATTGATTGATTTATTGATTATGTTTCTTGTTACCCTCATGATCCATTAAATAAGTTTTTTCCTAGAAAGTGTCGTGACTAAGTCATGATCCCCTATCGTATATAGACCTTATAAACTAAATTCAATCCTTAAACTTTTGAAGGGAAACGCACGTCCTTTTTAAACATTAACTAATTTTACTCTATAGGAATCGAACTGGAAATAATTATTTACGAATACGATTCCTATAGAGCCCTCTTCTATTTCTATAGTAAATAAAGTATTGACACACCTAATACAAATGGTTGGTTTTATACCTCGAGGTCTGACACACCTGTACAAATGGTTGGTTTTATACCTCGAGGTCTGACACACCTGTACAAATGGTTGGTTTTATTCCTCGAGGTCTGACACACCTGTACAAATGGTTGGTTTTCTATCTCGAAGTCTACACACCTAATACAAATGGTTGATTTCTATCTCGAAGTCTGACACACCTGTACAAATGGTTAGTTTTCTATCTCGAAGTCTACACACCTGTACAAATGGTTGGTTTTCTAACCCTAATTCTAACACACCTGTGCAAATGCACTACATCATTACGTGCGAGTGAATAATTGATATCCGTGCCTGATCAGGTAAAACAATGGCGGATTGATATCCGAAGTCCAGCCCTTGTAAAGGGAGGGGGTTTCCCACGGGCAAATTTTTGCGCGTGTTAAATTATTGATAGAGCTCGTCTTGACTTCTACCTCCTGGCTACGGCGCCGTGGACGGACCCTGGCTGTCTATCCATATGTGGCGTTACCTGTTCACAGCAAACGAGAATGTATCGATTTTTTCCCTGTAAAACAGTGTAACAGCTTGGTTTTAAAGATGGCTATATCTCCATTATAGAACAGCATACGAAACGTTTTCTCTGTGATTTTTTAGCATTGATACGTACGTCTACAACTCGACGAGGACGGGCCACGCCCTAGAAGAGCTCGATTTGGACATATCGGGCGCGTTCGATTCGCTACCGTGTGTTGTAGATTCTAGTGACATCTCTGTTGGAAGTCGTCCAGTGCTATCCTGGGTATTTCTGTGGTTAAGTAAGATTGGCCGAATCTCGTGTGGAATGTCATACCTATACCAACGTTTGATGATATTGAAATTAAGTGTATAACGGTCACGTGGGTATTGGGATTTTAAATCAATCGGATTCGGTGAATGATATAGGTATATTTAGTGTAGATAGTGGCGTGCTAGGGCGTACTGTAAGCTACCAGCTTATACCATATAATGAACCTATCGGATTTTCTTAATGACAAAAAAACGGAATTATAAAGATTGTGTATTGTTACGGAAGCATATAAACGTGTTGACCGATCACGTGATCATGTGTCACAAGTAGAATATATCTGGAATACAGAAACTCTACAACAGCTGAAAATTCAAGGTAGAGAATCAAAGTGTTAAAGGAAATCGGGATTATTTTGGAGCTATAGGCCAGTGACCGAACTACAAGGAGGCTTGCTTTGTTTTTGTGCATCAGTCAAATTACATCGTGCATCACAAAGGAAGTTGCGCTTAAATTGGTGATTTTGAAATAATATGGTTTCGCATGGGATTTGGAATCAGCAAGCAGGTTACGATCAACCAAAGGACCAAGGATAGCCCCAGGTAAAGTTAGCATATCTAGGGAAACAGTTGATGATATATTTATAGCAGTTCCGGTTATAATATTAAACATGTTCCATGTAATTTAGTTCCTCATAGTCTAGCTTGATGACCATGGACGTCACTTGCCTTCAAACCGAACACACCTTACTTCTCATGAAACACTTCCACTTTCTTCATTCATGTGATCCAACACTGCGCGATAGTACACTTACATCGTCTGTCATCCATTCCTTCCTTCATATTACTTCGCCTGTCAACTCACTCCTCGTTGTGCCTCACTCCAGCCTCATTGATAACCTTAATATACCCATATCCCACAACATCCAAGGCTACCCCCTCTCCCCCCTCCGACTCCCCCTCCCAACCTCCGACCCCCCCCCCCCCCCCCAACCTCCACCTCCCTCCCCACCCCCACCCCACCCCATCCCCACCCTCATCCCGCAATCTTAGATAGACTTTCTTAATTTGCCGTGAATGGCGTAACATCCATTGATTGGTTCATTTCTCTACAACAAAAGGTTCGTTGTTGTACAAATGTATGATTCAGGAATCTTTGTCAATGTTCGCCATTTCGTGACTGACACACGGCTGGTCACACTGCTCTTACACCAAAGGTGAACGTGTTGTCAGAGGAGTGTGGGTGTGGGTGTGGGTGTGGGTGTGGGTGTGAGTGTTGGTGTGGGTGTGGGTGTGGGTGTGGGTGTGGCTGTGAATGTTGGTGTGGGTGTGGGTGTGGGTGTGGGTGTTGGTGTGGGTGTGGGTGTGGGTGTTGGTGTGGGTGTGGGTGTGGGTGTGAGTGTTGGTGTGGGTGTGGGTGTTGGTGTGGGTGTGGGTGTGGGTGTGGATGTTGGTGTGGATGTGGGTGTGGGTGTGGGTGTGGCTGTGAATGTTGGTGTGGGTGTGGGTGTGGGTGTGGCTGTGAATGTTGGTGTGGGTGTGGGTGTGGCTGTGGCTGTGAATGTTGGTGTGGGTGTGGGTGTGGGTGTGGCTGTGGCTGTGAATGTTGGTATGGGTGTGGGCGTGGGTGTGGGTGTGGCTGTGAATGTTGGTGTGGGTGTGGGCGTGGGTGTGGGTGTGGCTGTGAATGTTGGTGTGGGTGTGGGTGTGGGTGTGGCTGTGGCTGTGGCTGTGAATGTTGGTGTGGGTGTGGGTGTGGGTGTGGCTGTGGCTGTGGCTGTGAATGTTGGTATGGGTGTGGGCGTGGGTGTGGGTGTGGCTGTGAATGTTGGTGTGGGTGTGGGTGTGGGTGTGGGTGAGGGTGTGGCTGTGAATGTTGGTGTGGGTGTGGGTGTGAGTGTGAGTGTGGGTGTTGGTGTGGGTGTGGATGTGGGTGTGGGTGTGGGTGTTGGTGTTAATATTGGTTTGGGTGTGAATGTGGGTGTGAATGTGAGTGTGGGTGTGAATGTGGGTGTGAGTGTGAGTGTGGGTGTGGATGTGAGTGTGGATGTGAGTGTGGGTGTGGATGTGAGTGTGGATGTTGGTGTGGATGTGGGTGTGGTGGATGTGAGTGTGGGTGGGAGTGTGAGTGTGGGTGTGGATGTGAGTGTGGAGGGGGATTTCACGCAGAGTAGAGTATTGTACATGTCTCCATCAATAAACCTCACCAGGTGGTTCGGGATTATTGACGCTCAAATCGATAAATAGTTTACGCCCTTTACACGCAGTGTTTACCTCATACATTCGATCGTTATTTGTTGTGGTAATACTTGTATTTGCAGCTGTACTTCGGATCCAGCCCTGGCCGAACTGTATCTTCATTTACATCAAAATGAACATCTAACTCTATAAATGTATACTTACCGTCCGTACTGTCCGTGTATATTAGATATAAAATAAAATGAGCCGAGTATGAAGCGTCTGTTAATCTAGTGTTTCGGGACCGGAAGTTGTCATTCCCCGTGGGTATAAAATTCCGGACCGTCCAGAATGATTCCGGTGCTACAAACGTATCATGGAGAGTGATCACGTGGTATTCATTAGAAACCACATATTTCAATATGGCGGATCTCATGCCAGCGAAAACTAAACACGTGACTTTTCAAGGTGTTATGAATTTTGTACATAATGGCAATCTATGGGCTTCCGATATGAGATATAATAACTGCTGTTACTTCGGCAGATTAATTCAGCAGGTCGGAGGAGTTCACGCATCTCAATCGATGGATAGTACAAAGACACGCGGGATTTTATAGTATTACCATTAAATAGATAAAGTAGAACCAAAACGAATTAAACTGTATCATACGGCTGTTTCATCTATCTAGGACTCATCAGTGATGTTAGAAACATCACACAACTGTTTCGTCCATCTAGGACTCCTCAGTGATGCTAGAAACATCATACGGTCGTTTTGTCCTTCTGGCACTCATCAGTGATGTTAGGGACGTCATGAAGCTGTTTCGTCCTTCTAAGACTCGTCAGGGATGTTAGGGACACCATAGAGCTGTTGCATCCTTCCAGGACTCGTCCATGACGTTAGAGACATCACACAGCTGTTTGTCCTTCTAGGACTCCTCCGTAATGCAAGGGACATCATACAGCTGTTTCGCTTTCGTTCTACTAGGACTCGTCAGTGATGTTAGAGACATCATACGACTGTTTCGTCCTTCTAGGACTCATCAGTAATGTTAGGGACGTCATGAAGCTGTTTCGTCCATATAGGATTCGTCAGTGATGCTAAGGAACTAAAGTGTTAATACCTTGGATACGACTGAGGAATCGAAAGAAATCTCAAAAGCAATAAATGGGGTTGTGCCGTGGCCCCATGCTTCAATAATTAATACAATTTTCAATATCGGATTTTTAAAAAAAAACTTCAAACACAACGTTCTATCTCTGTTTAAACATTTTTATCAAAGTAATTTCAGTTAATATGATGAAAAACATCCCCGTGTGCTCCCATTGTCGTATTGAGAACCCGGGAGAGCGAGTCTCGAGTGATCTGGTTGTTTAGTACCGATCGGTCACAGATCTTCTGTATTTTGTTTCAAACAATCTGACATTTTGTAAACACTGTTGGGTTGTATGAGTTATCCACAATCGGCTTTTTGATCTAGATAAATTAGCTTTCGTGTCGTTTTGTTTATGCTACATATCCATCAAAATCAATATGATCATTTACCAAGTATAACCGATAAGAGCTCTAGATATATAGGTAACACCTAAGGATCGCTTTTCCTTGGAATCAATGCTATTTTAGAGAAATGTCGGGTTTATTTAGACACCCGGGGTGCCAATCCTACCGAAAGCCGCGGGTTGCTAACAAACATCTTCTGGGATTCTCCGGGTCAGGAGCCAATCCAGATCCAATTCAACTTCTTTATCATTTTTCATTTAAGAATTGACCGTTATTGTGATTTTTCTACACAGATTTCTCTTAAACGAAAGCTCAGTCGTTAGAGCCTCGGACATCAGTTGAGGGGCCGAGGAGAGTGGTTCGATTCCTGTATACCCGTAACAGTAACTTAGAGTTTCTAAGGAAGCTCAGATCACGGGCCTTCCTGTGATTCCGTGTCCAACTTGTAATTTTTTTTTGTCCTAACGTTACACATTTTCACGTGTCTGAGCGTACCAATAAAATCTCTGAAGTCTTTGGACACAGAAAAGACGTCTGAATTGTACCAGAAGTTAACCCACCCCCCCCCCACCCCCCCCAAAAAAAAAAAAAACGGAAGAAGATCCAAATGAACATCATCAAAACATAACCGTCGTGTAGATTCGAGTTACTCCGATGGAAACCCTGAATACGTCATCTGTCAAAAGGACGCATTCATCCTTAATTTATCCTTATTCACCATACCTGTTAATAGACAAACATAACTTAAAATTTTAAACTACGTAAGATCACCCAAACCCCAATATTAATTCAATAATGCTTTCATTTGGAAAATAATTTTAAGGTAATGAATTTTACCGTAGTTTATGAATGTTGATGAAACAGGGGCTAGGTATTTTTGGAGTTAGCTGCCCTTTGAATAATCTACGGTATTTGATAGACTTGCTTAAGTCTACAGCAGCGGCAGGTTATACCCATTAATCATTCAAACTGTGAGCTAGCTAATGTGTTATGGATAATGCCGTTATATTATCTACACTATCGGTTACAAAGACACAGAAACCTCAAGCAAACAAACTTCGCCCGTTTTGATTGCAATATTCAAAATCTAGGTCAGATTTGTGATAACTAGAAAATCGTTCGAAAACAGTATTGTGACACTGCGATATGGTATTAAATACCTAGAACGCGACTGGCTGCCTGGCATACCTCGATAGTTGATAGTTACTCCAGTAATCAATAAATCAATGGGTTTTAAAGAATATGTAATCTATATGTACACAAGTTAAATAACGTTAAATATCTGACAAACCCGGCTGGCGTCTCCTGGGACCGGCCAACACCACTGGTCCGTTTGGTTATAGCTTCTCGTGAAATTTTTCGTCAACGCTATTTAATCTGAGCTAATAAATTTAAATAAAAAAAGTGAAACGAGAGAGGCCGGCTGATATTTTTATTATATAAGATACTTTAAAAAATGAAAATGGGAACGGTTGGTCATTTTCAGTTTAGATACTTTATTTTCACTAAAGTACATTTAGTTTGATTCTAGATGTTATACCTGTCTACCAAATTAACAACACTTACGTACAGGTTTCAGTACTTTAACGTTAACTGCGGTCACAGAACATTTTATTTTATTATGGGTTACTTTTTTTCTGGTATAATTTATGATTTACTTTTTTCCTGGTGTAATTTATGGTTTACGTTTTACTGGTTGGTTTATGGTTTTTCTTTCACTACGTCTATGTTTATTATTTACAGGACACTACTTAATGTTTCTTTTGCCATCAAGATCACGACTGTTATCACCTTGACAACACATATTTCGCGTCTCGGCCTGTTCCGTCAAAGATCGGAATCCGAGACTTGACGGTATTGGCCGAAGTATCATTATTGAACGTTGCATCGAAATATAAGTGTTTGATCTTACAACTGCATAATTTAAGAATTAAGACTGTTATAGGCAGAAGGAGAGGAGTGAAATTTCTGGTTGTTGAAATGTAAAATCATCTCTGGGTTTTAGATAATAATGAAATATATCAGGTACATGCAATAGTATAGAAAATAGTATAAACAGGTCACTTACATAGAATTACAGCTGTATATGCTTTTCCCTACCATGAACAACTTACCGGCCAGTTAATAAGTTTTCTACATGTACAGTCATGAAATTGAATTCTTTCTTCACGAAGAAAGTTTAAAATTTCCAGTTTTAATTTAATGACAGGTTTGTAAAGTAAACAATTTTCGATCTCGTACCAGCTATATCTACGATATCGCGAGCGTTTATAGCCCTGACAAGTGGTCAGTGGTATACATATTGTCTGAATATTACTTGTCGGGACGTATATATACCCTATATGTCTCTCTGTAATCAGCGATCATAAATCTAAGGCACCCCTGTGTACGTATAGTCGTAAGATAAGAGTAGTTCGGACCTTAGTTCTACTTGAGATTGAGTATAAGGCCCAGAATATTTTAATATGCATATTTTTAAAAACTATTATCGATCGGTATCTCCATTTTGTGTCTTTGTTCTTTGATTACAAGAAAGAAAATTTGCTTCACACATGAATCAGAACGACCCTCCCGTTCTCATAACTGTGTGTGAAATTGCGACCGTATTTCAGGGAGTGTTTTGACAAATCACTTGACAGACATCGGCATCTCTAGAAATTTCCTCCCTCGCCAAATTGCCGGGAATATCAACATTCTTGTATGTTTATTATTACGGCGAGGCGGGAAGGGTTCCATTTCCAGTTTATAGTGTTCCATTTCAAACTAAGGTTGGCCAAGTGAATTTAAATAGAATTAAGATTTATATATCTGTACGTGTCAGTAAGAGAAAATTGCTGTGATTTAAAGCCAGTGCAAAACAGGTACATTGCATAAACAATTTATTCAAAATAAACGAAATTGATTATCGGGACCGCCGTACTAGGACTGGGTAGCGCGCGCGGTACAAGTCTATCATCAAAACGTACAGAAACACTTATGTCACGAGCTTATCTTCTAAACGCTGTGTGTATGCTTTGAATTTTAATAACGAATTTAACACACCAAGATATTTTTAAACATAAGCAAAGACACAGTTTTACATACACATTAATGATTATTTATCTTTTTATCTTTTTACGACGCCCTCCTCTTTTCTCCGTCATGGTAATACGTACGCCATGAGTTGACAGTGGCGTGAAAATGATCGATTTAGACTTGACTGGATAGGAAAAAGTGAGTCCATGCATAACTTTTAGAAACTAAAACTAATCAATAGGCCTAAGGATTCTCTGATTTTGTTGTAGAAGCACCGTAATCGTATTCAGTAAGGAGGACGCGGAGGGTGTACTGCAGGGAGAAGCTACTGGGACCTACCTATTATACCGGGATCATGATACCGACAGACTATACCTGTCCTTGAGGTAATTATTTCAAGGTCATGTTATACACCAAGGTCATGTGTGAGATCTGTCGTTAATGAATAATTCAAGGTCATGTTATACACAAGGTCATATTCTACATTAAGGTCATGTGTGATTATATATAGGTAATACATAGTTCAAGGTCATATTTACATCAAGGTCATGTGTGAGATCTGTCGTTAATGAATAATCAAAGGTCATGTTATACACAAGGTCATATCTACTTGAAGGTCATATATTATTATATATTATATATAGGTAATACATAGTTCAAGGTCATATTTACATCAAGGTCATGTGTGAGATCTGTCGTTAATGAATAATCAAAGGTCATGTTATACACAAGGTCATATCTACTTGAAGGTCATATATTATTATATATTATATATAGGTAATACATAGTTCAAGGTCATATTTACATCAAGGTCATGTTTGTTTATATATAGCTTATAAGGCTAGTTCATGTTCTACACCCAGGTCATGGCATCGTGTGGTATCAACAGTTTATAGACAATTCAAAGTCATGGTCTAATCCAAGGTCACACACTTCACCAAGGTCATGTGTGATACATAAAGTTAATCTGTACTTATATCTCATGCAGTCATGCAGTTAGATCAATTTTGTTCAAACTTGAATTGGTCAAACGGTGTAAGGTCAAAGGTGGAGAACCCTACCTATTTACCATTTTATGAACGTTTCTCTGATTTACTAGTCCAAATGTCCACTTATTGAAATGGATTCTTTTGGTGTGCTGAGTAATTGCTGATATGAAATTATATAATTATGTAACTGGTATCTATGGAATTTCTACCTCCTCACCAATGTACTATACAAGTGTATATAAATTGATAGCTATGATATGACATGGGTTAGTGTTTCTATTTTAAGATCACGTTCTTCGTCAATATCACATAGATTATGTACTCGGTCAATAAATACAATAAATGTAATTAAATTCAAGGTCACGTACTCCAATAAACCTTTGACCTCTGATAGACACACATTTCAACATGTACCGAGTTCCCTAGCTACACCTAGGTTAACACATGTATACATAATATTGAGGTTGATATGTGGATTTATCAACATGAGAAAAATATATTAACCGAGAACAAGGTATTGCATGCCATTTAAGTCGATGGCGTTTTCATAACACTGTGTAATTGAATTCTTCCTTATCAAGAGAGACGGATTGTACAACGGGAACAAATAATAAAACGTTTTTACTTTTTTATTTGAAAGAAGTTATAATTGTATGATGTCTAATTAACAATTTATTATTCAGTAATAGGTATAATTAGAAATTAGCTTCGAAAGAATTAGTGAGTGTACATCGTCACATGTACTTTTGTTTATCTCTCATTATAAGCCGGTTTTGTTTTTCAGATCGAGCGATTATGTTGAGCACCATCGAGTAAATTTCGAGGACAACCTGTATTACATGGATAATCAGCCATATCCCTACCTCGACTCAATCGTCTTGTACCATCAAAAACATCGACTCAACGGCACCAAACTCACTCACCACGTAAGTAGTCCAAAACATCGACACAATGACACCAAACTCAATCACCACGTAAGTAGTCCAAACATCGACACAACGGCACTAAACTCAATCACCACATAAGTAGTCCAAAACATAGACTCAATGGCACTAAACTCAAAAACCACGTAAGTAGTCCAAAACATAGACTCAACGGCACTAAACTCAATAACCACGTAAGTAGTCCAAAACATCGACACAACAGCACTAAACTCAAGAAGTTTAAAACATAAACGCAACGGCACCAAACTCAATCACCACGTAAGTAGTCCAAAACATCGACACAACAGCACTAAACTCAAGAAGTCCAAAACATCGACACAATGGCACCAAACCCACAACGTAATTAGTCCAAAACATAGACTCAACGGCACCAAACTCAATCACCACGCAAGTAGTCCATCACATCGACACAATGGCACCAAACCCACAACGTAATTAGTCCAAAACATAGACTCAACGGCACCAAACTCACTAACCACGTAAGTAGTCCAAACATCGACACAACGGCACCAAACTCAATCACCACATAAGTAGTCCAAAACATAGACTCAACGGCACCAAACTCACTAACCACGTAAGTAGTCCAAACATCGACACAACGGCACCAAACTCAATTACCACATAAGTAGTCCAAAACATAGACTCAACGGCACCAAACCCAATCACCACATAAGTAGTCCAAAACATCGTCACAACGGCACCAAACTCACTCACCACGTAAGTAGTCCAAAACATAGACTCGATGACAGCAAATTCACCACGTAAGTCCAAAACATCGACTCCGATTTGTGTTATTTATAACTCGCTTTTGGGTTATTTATAACTCACATTTGTGTTATTTTTCAGGCGCAGCTAAGTGCTAGAACGGTGAAGATGTTTACAATGAAAGTTACAGCTCGAAACGGAAATGTCGTCAGAGACGATAGTGTGACGTCAGACGATGACGAGGAGGAGGGTAATGACGTCAGAATACGCGGTATAGAACACACAAATGACATGGTGCTTGGCAGGCAGCGAATTAGCAAGTCCAGTGGTCGTCTGTGGATGTCGGGAATGCAAAAATCCTTAAAGCGCATGTCCGTCAGTGAATCATATAACCTTCAAGATGGCAGCTACTCAACACATGATCATTCAAATTCACTGATTAAAGGAAACGGTCACGTGACTCATTTAGCAGCAGACGAGTCGGATGAGTCGGACGATCTGGATGATGTGAGAAAATATATTTTTGAAACGGAGGAAGGACTTGGAGAAGACAATAGTGCATCGAATAACAATAAAGTGTCCGGGCGATATTCCGGATATGTTGTAGACGAAGCAGACATCGAATTGTGCGATGACCAAACGTCATCACTTGGAGACGAATCTAATATAATATATTGTAGTCATTTATAAGAGGTAGATCTCGAGATTTTAACACATGCATCAAAAAGAAACGTTGACGTCATTTGCCTCAGAAACACGTGCATTTCCTATAGATAATGCATACCCTAGTACAAATTAGATCGGATAAAGCATTTCTATATTACACACAACAAATATCAGGCATAAGCAAGTCTATTTATGAAGGACAAGGTATTCTCGGATTCAAATTAGAATATTATACTTAATGATGAAAATGATCCATCTTTTTATTTATTTATTATAAACATTATTTTTCATGACACTTCTTTAACAGGTGTTTTTCCCCAAAATAATTGACATCTGACCCATTTTAAAGGTAGAGAGACTACGTCCCATGTATATGTTAAAACTTACATAGTAAGTAAAATTATATACACGTGGTTATATATACACCACGTATATCAGTTCTAGGGGTTTATTTTCAGTTCATAATATTTTACTTTCTATTTAGTCCGAAAGTTTGAACATAAAGACAAATGACCGAAAAAGACTTTTTACTTATATTGCCAGCCGTTCAAAAAACATCAATATTTATGTAGATATTTAGCTCTAATCGACTTTAACGTTTTACATCATGTTGATTTGTGATCTGTCTGTGTTTTACGTTAGAGTTTTATTTTTATTTTGATAAGCTAACAAGTACTTACCTTCATTTATAGCGCGGTGACAATTTGTTTACTTTTGTTATAAAAAAAACTTCATCTATATGATAGAAAAACTAGGTACATTTCTCTGAAATATTACGTTAATCTAAATTATATTGTTATTTTATATTTAATGATTGTATAATGTTAAAGTATCTAATCAATTTAAATATCAATGAATATGAGATTGTAAATTGTTTTGCCCGTTACGTCGTCGACAGACGTTTATAGACATATTCTAGCCAAGTCAATACCACAGATATATATCATGTTTCGTTGTACTAATCACTGAAGTTCATCATTTTCTCATCGTTCGAAATATGAGATTGTTGACAAATTTTCTATGCAAGTCTTGTCATATTCTGTATCTAAGAGTTATCGCCCCTAACTATTTCCTTTTGTGAAGTTACATTTTTGCGATTATGTTTTCAAAGCTTTAAATTCGGAATGAACTTATATGTATGGCACAGTTATCGTGGTACTATATACATGTAATACTGACTTTTAATGATGTGTCTAAATCGATACTAACCGAGAAAGAGTTGGTGACGTTGATACTTTTTTGTATCATTTTTCATGTTCTTTAGGAACTGAATAATCGTAATATCATACAAGCATGCTGTACGTATATTAAATTATGGCGTTTTCATCATTCAATATTTTAGAATATGTTCAAAGGAATGACATGGTTTGGCTGATAGAATTATGACGTTATAGTAGAAGTGACGTCATAGAGATCATATTTCCCTGCTAAAATCTCTTACATATATATTCTTTAAACTATTACAGATACACGTATATCTAAGTATTTATATCATGTTAAAACAAGAACTATGTCGTCTACGCACAAAGGACGAAATCCAAAACACGTTTTCGCACGACAAATCATATACAATATATATATATAGTAATTGTTACTTATGACGTAACAATAACCCTGGCATTTTCTCATTATTATGACGTCACAATAACCGTGGCGTTTTCTTGAGACGGACAATCCAGTTCACATGAACCTTAGTATTTATAACGAGAGAATGCTGTTTTACTTTCGTTGATTTTTTTTTCAAGTATTTTTCACTCACATTATGGAATATCTTGTTTAAACATTTATGATATACTACTGTATATAAAAATCAGCTGATCAATCTCCATTTATAAACGAGCGTATTAACGGTATATATATATATGGGTAACGGATACCATAAACTTTATATTTACTACATACTTGTATCTATATATAGTAATACCGAGTACTTATGTGTCAGACTTCCTGATGTCGCCAATATAAGTCGAATAAATTATAGATATCTAGCTAAACCACCACTTCTTGTTCTGGGTTTTATACCGGGAACAGACAACAATAAAAAAGAAATCCTTGCAACTTATGGCGCCGTGAATTATACCGTCACAACATTTTTATCAGACTCAATAAATGATATAAAATATATCCTAAACTGGCAGGATAGGAACATAAATGTATATTGTTTTACGGGAACATTTGTTTACTCTAGATAAGTATAAACAAAGGGTTGTATATACGTTCATATACTTTTCGCAAAGAAGACAATACTATCTATAATCTATCATAAATATTAAGGTTATATATATATAACATAGTAATACAAATGACGACAATTTCATGACTCGTGTCCTGACTGGGCCTCGAACTCACGATCTACGGCACTTAATCGCCTAGCCAGAAATACTTGAATCTTATTTCACATCACTACATGTAGTTTCACGTTCTTAAAAAAAGAACTCTTCAATGGCGCAGTGATGATTGACATAGTAATATAAATGATACTGAGACCTTTTTCAGTTACAATTCATTTATTTTTCCAGAACTTAAATCTTTAAACGAAAGGATGAACTCCGGCCTTGACATTGGGAGGGCTAATATTGATACCTTGACATTGAGAGGGCCAATATAGTGACCTTGACGTTGGGGCCGACCTTGACAGTGGAATACCAAGCTGTCTTTGAGAGAAGAGGTGAACATTTCTCATTAAATAATATCATAGTATAAATGTGTAACGTATGACGTCTGTGTATTACAATGATGTAAACTATAAAAACCTGTATAAATATACTCAAGACACGTAATAAAAGTATTTTTTAAATTAATTTTGTCATTGTCTTTTTATTTTAATTCAGTGAATCAGTTCGATTAAAATGACACGACGGACACACAAGCGTTCGTGGATGGAATCCCCGATCGTTCGAGAGACGGTCTGGACTCGCCATTCTGACATTGCGGGTTTTCCGGGTTCGCCTTCCCGATATAACGGGTTTTCCGGGTATTCCAGAGTACCAGAGTTTAAAAAATGTCTTGTAATTGCTGTGAAATAAATAATCAAGACAGTTAACCTTACATTATATCCAGATATTATAACCTTCTTAAATAATGTCTTATCTGGATATTATAACCTTAATTAATGTCTTATCTGGATATTGTAACCGTAAATATGTCTAATCTGGATATTGTAACCGTAAATATGTCTAATCTGGATATTGTTACCGTAAATATGTCTTATCCGGATATTGTAACCGTAAATATGTCTTATCCGGATATTATAACCGTAAATAATGTCTTATCCGGATATTATAACCTTAAATAATGTCTTATCCGGATATTATAACCTTAAATAATGTCTTATCCGGATATGATAACCGTAAATAATGTCTTATCTGGATATTATAACCTTAAATAATGTCTTATCCGGATATTATAACCTTAAATAATGTCTTATCCGGATATTATAACCTTAAATAATGTCTTATCCGGATATGATAACCGTAAATAATGTCTTATCTGGATATTATAACCTTAAATAATGTCTTATCCGGATATGATAACCGTAAATAATGTCTTATCTGGATATTATAACCTTAACTAATGTTTTATCCGGATATTATAACCGTAAATAATGTCTTATCTGGATATTATAACCTTAAATAATGTCTTATCCGGATATGATAACCGTAAATAATGTCTTATCCGGATATTATAACCTTAAATAATGTCTTATCCGGATATTATAACCGTAAATAATGTCTTATCCGGATATTATAACCTTAAATAATGTCTTATCCGGATATGATAACCGTAAATAATGTCTTATCTGGATATTATAACCTTAAATAATGTCTTATCCGGATATGATAACCGTAAATAATGTCTTATCTGGATATTATAACCTTAACTAATGTTTTATCTGGATATTATAACCGTAAATAATGTCTTATCCGGATATGATAACCGTAAATAATGTTTTATCTGGATATTATAACCTTAAATAATGTCCAATCTAAAGATTTTTGTACAGAGTGAAATACCAACCAGGAACCTTGATAATGGTCTTGATAGCTGGAAAAAAGATTATGTTAAAATGTTACATACATAAACTAAATGAAGGATATTATATTGCGAATATAACAAAAGAAAAGTAAATTATAAAGATACGCCATTTATATTGAACTTTGACTTGTCCTCGATGATACTCGACCAATTCAGTATGGTATAAGAGTGATCTCCCTTGTGTCATACGACCATCACTGTTACTCCCTCACAACAGTCTCCACGGTTATCACCAACAAACATGTATGTAATCTCTGTCGCTACAACGGGGAAAATAAATCAACTTTATTTCTTTGAAATTGATTTTTAACAGTTAATTCAAAAACCGTTCTAGGGAAAGGACTTTTAACATCAGTACCCATTGAATTCTTTCAATTAAATATTTGTGAAATATGAAACATCCATTTACTATGTATTTGTTTACTAAAACTCTCATTACGGCCTACGGTCACATGGTCTGCAGGTACAGGTAGGAGAGGATCACAATGTAACGATTCGATCCTCAGTGTGCAGGGAAGTTTTCGATTTTCGCGGTCCAAACGGCTGGACCAGAGATGTTCGTTTATGAAATAAGGACGGACCTTGTGATTTTGTGTTGTTTTCAGACGCGCTTTGACAAAGAATTTCAAGGCATGCATTAATATCTGCAGGTCCGTCAGCATATATGCCTGAAATAAACGAACAGGCACCTGGTTGGTCCGAGTCGGGTGTTCGACTCTTGATTCCGTATTGGGGATTCAGTTCCGTGTTGCATCTAAGGACTAAAATGCTGATTTTCGCGATTCGTCTAAACAGGGTCTAAGATTCAGGTAGTTACATGTATTTCTGGATGTCTTCTATTGGACACCCGACCTCTGGACAGGGTCTGAGATACTGGTAGTTACATGTATTTCTGGATGTCTTCTATTGGACACCCGACCTCTGGACAGGGTCTGAGATACTGGTAGTTACATGTATTTCTGGGTGTCTTCTGTCGGACACCGGACTTCTGGACAGGGTCCGAGATACATGTAGTTACATGTATTTTTAGGCGTCTTCCGTCGGACACCGGACCTCTGGACAGGGTCTGAGATACAGGTAGTTACATGTATTTCTGGGTGTCTTCTGTCGGACACCGGACCTCTGGACAGGGTCCGAGATACATGTAGTTACATGTATTTTTAGGCGTCTTCCGTCGGACACCGGACCTCTGGACAGGGTCTGAGATACAGGTAGTTACATGTATTTCTGGGTGTCTTCTATCGGTCACCTGGCCTCTGGACAGGGTCTGAGATATAGGTAGTTATGTAGCGGAACTTGACCGGGTCGATCGTCGGCGACCAGGTAGCTCAATTGGTAGAGCATCCGGCTAGTGTTCGGAGGTCCCGGGTTCGAACCCCGGTCTGGCCATGCATTTTCCCACTCCTACTACATTTGGTGCCTGTGACCAAACCTTGTTTCAAGTGAGGTGAATACTTGACAAGGGGATACCCGAACCTGGGTTGTGAGTTGTGAAGTCTTCGGGTCGGAGCTTAAAAAAAGGGAGGGCAGAGTGTAGCGGAACTGGACCGGGTCGATCATCGGCGACCAGGTAGCTCAATTGGTAGAACAGGGTCTGCGATATAGTAGTTATATGTATTTCTAGGTGTCTTTTGTCGGATACTGAATAGGGTTTGAGATACGGGGTTAAGTGTTACACCGAGAGAGATCAGTAGTCGAAGTAGGCCACATATGTCTACATGTACAACTGACATATTGATGTTTTACTCCTCAAAATGTACTCACAGACACAGCTATGTGCCTGGGATAAGAAATTATATATTACATATGTGTACAATATGAGCCAAGTATTACTAAATAGTTTATATTATAGTAATATGAAGCTCATTTAGGATACATGTTCAGTATATAATTTCTTACCCTTAGCGCCTGTGCACATACACTGTGTAATGGTTACATTTCAATGGGCTAATATGTCGCGGTTGTTCCAATCGGTCCTTGTTCGCGGATATTAAATTTGCCACTACCACGCCTAGTAAAAATGTACAGTATACTCTCTATACGTTTCAGTGTATGTAGATAAAGACTGGTATTTATTTTCACGGTATATTCAATTACCACGAATATAGCGAAAGTGAATTCCTCGCGAATATTAATAACTATACAGTATAACGTTTGTTAAACAGACTCAGCTAAGATTCTCGGACGAACGGATGAATGGACGGTCAGTCGACAAATACACGTTCTAGATAAAAATCTGAATTCTATGTTGAAGTGACATCTGAAGCTCTTAACATCTGTATGGTGTTGGCTTAGCCATGGCTCAACTGTCTTTCCAAGACCCTAACCACAATAATTCTACTTGTACTTTTCCGTCATATCCGCTCCATGGAATTCCCAGCGGCTTTCGGATCGACGTGAATCAGGAATTCATTAATTCTTGGAAAAGCTACAGGAGGCGAATCGTCCTCTCCGGAGTTGTAAATGTCGGAGAAGTACAACTTAGACGGAAATACTACCTAAACCTGGCCGCCAAACCAAAACAGACCGAAGGGAAAACCATGTTGGCTGATAAGGGCCATTTCGTTATGTCGTTATTTCGCCAGGTAATAACGATAATTATTGTACCAGAAATAAAACGAAAATGCGATGTGCTGCTTAGCGATCAGAAATATTTGCCCCACTGTTCACATAAAAAAAAAAGAAATTTACACGTACTTTATTTTTACGCTTGGTCATTTTAGCCGCATATAGAAGTGTCACCAAAACCTGTATCGTCAAGACCAGACGAGGGATTGGACCCCGGAGTCATTAACAAGCTGTATTTTAATGGAGAAACTTTACCATGATCCGTTATGAAAATTCCGTTACGTTGCTGGGATTTCTGAATTGTTTATCGCCCTTTTTCTCTCTATTTTTCTTTTTCTGGCGGACTCGCAAAACAGCAACAAAATAACTTAATAACTTTTCAGTATCTGGACAAAGCAGAAAAACGGTATCTGAGCAATGCGTAAAATCGGTGTCATTTTAAACCCCCCTCCCCCTCCCGGAAAGTCCTTTTATAGAGGAATTAGTCCATGTGACCTGACTTTACAATCTTGGGTTGTGTGACCTTGGTGAAGACACAGACCTACAGGACAAATGCCAGCTGTCTACTTTTAGATCTTCCTAGGATAGGCTTCTTATCTTATAACAGGACCCCAATGTACTCAGATATGTATCGATGGATATTTTGTAATATACATGAATCACCAAGTCCCTGTGCTTATCTTTGACGTATATTACCTTGCCAGAAGAGAGTTCCATTTATCGGACATTTACGTCTAAGTTAAGCATGTTACCTGTTGTAGTGTTAGTGGCGAGTTTAGGGTACGCCTCTGCTATTGTTTGTACCCCCGAGTTATGTCAGGGAGTGGATAGAGACACTCCCCTCAACTGTGCCGGATCAGTCATCAAAAATGGCGGCTTCTGTGGCTGTTCAGACATCTGTGCAAAGGTAAGGAAGAGCAGCATGGCGGTCCAAAGCAAAATAATGACGTACTACAGAAATCTGTCTTTTTATAAAATCCGTTTTGGGCGTATATGTGATATGTGTATCTTTCGGACATCGCCGGACCCCCCCCCCCCCCCCCCCCCCCCCCCTCACACGCACCATTTTCCGATAGGAGTTAAGTATACTCATAATCCATTTCCACAGATTCATATAGGTAATAGGTATATCGTTGTAGTTATATCGATTAATTTCTAAGACAGTAACATCAAAGGAACTGGTTGCGATAAGCTGACAATTAAAATGAATAAGGACCTTGCTGAATCTTTCTTCATGTTACTTTACGAAGACAGTTGATGCAATTCTCGTTCATTTGGAAAACATCGTTAACTACTGGAAACCGTAAATAATGTTACGTTATCGTTTACGGAAAGTGACGAACGTTCCCGATCGATGTATTCACATAGCTAAAGGATTGTTGCTTGGTAGATCTAGTGAGGATCAGACATTTGGAGGACGTGCAATTAAAACATGATTAATATTTAACTTCCTGTCTACGAGTGTTGAAAAGATACGTAACTTCCTGTCTACCAGGGTTGAAAAGATACGTAACTTCCTGTCTACCAAGGTTATAGAGATATGTACTGACTGTAATTTCCTGTCTACCAAGGTTATAGAAATGTGTACTGACTGTAACTTCCTGTCTACCAAGGTTATAGAGATAAGTACTGACTGTAACTTCCTGTCTACCGGGGTTATAGAGATATGTACTGACTGTAACTTCCTGTCTACCAGGGTTATAGAGATATGTACTGAATGTAACTTCCTGTCTACCGGGGTTATAGAGATATGTACTGACTGTAACTTCCTGTCTACCATGGTTATAGAGATATGTACTGACTGTAACTTCCTGTCTACCAAGGTTATAGAGATATGTACTGACTGTAACTCCCTGTCTACCAAGGTTATAGAGATATGTACTGACTGTAACTTCCTGCATGTCTACCGGGGTTATAGAGATACGTAACTTCCTGTTTACCCGGGATTCCCCCGGAGTAGGTCTTGTCGACATTAGTTGATTAAAGGGACCGAATTTTAGGGAAGCTGTGTCTGTGTAAGCTACACTGTATATATATATTTATAGGTGGAAGGTGAGGCGTGTCAGTCCACTTACATGTTCGGAATGATCCCCGCCGGTCGCTGTGACGACGGACTTGAATGCGTACATGACACTTCGGAACACTCCCGACTGGGTGTTGGAAGCTGCCAGATGAAACAAGGTATCTGATATTAATGTATTCCTACAATAAAGATAATATACATCGTAAGATAAGTACAGAGTATGTATTTTCAGTTCTTCAATGCCTACATACAACAATCTCCAAATTTTAAGATCCAAGAAAAACTCAAAAAGTCTGTAACCTAGATGACTTTTGTCATAGGTTCCCAACACCTCTAAGTGCCATTCGGAACTCTGCGAATGTTAAACGCACCACACAACCTGAGGCGCAATACGTTAGCTACCATTTTAACAGGAAGTTAAAGAGCATTACTTCTTCCCGAAATCGCTTATAGGACTGAAAGGCATACCCAAACCTTAAACTTTTATCTGCTTTCCTTTAATTTCAAAATGATTGTTCTGACTTAAATATTCAATCAACTGTGTTTTCTTTCGCGACATTTGAGAGTAAATGGTTCTCCGGCGAATAAAATGTTAAATTCCTTGAATATCCATACATCTATCCCATCCGAAGATGTGTGGAGAGCATCCAAGGGGTTTCGATTGTCACATGATGGTGCCATTCGGAATGCTAGAATAAAAGTCACAATGTGCACAAATCCTCAAACCACAGCCCATATATGTGTTATGTGTGTCAAGTGTAGCAACTCCTAAGTAGAGCAAATGGAATGAAATTGATTTGAAATTGATGTTTTCGGGGGTCGAGGGCGGTTGTTTAAGGGAAAATATCAGAAGAAAATAAATCACAGGAATAAAGAGAAGATAGGAAAGAAAGGGGATAGTCTCGTCAATGTCCCTTAAGTCTCGTCAATGTCTCTTAAGTCTCGTCAATGTCCCTAGAGTCTCACATATTTCCTCAAAGTCTCGTCAATGTCCCTTAAGTCTCGTCAATATCCCTTTAGTCTCGTTACTGTCCCTTAAATCTTGTCAATGTCCTCAAGTCTCGTCAATATCCCATAATTCTCGTCAATGTCCATTAAGTCTCTTGAGCAGATGACATAGAAGAAATTAGAAATCGACGTGTTATCTACATGTACATGTTTTCATTGATACAATTAACCACGTGTTTCCCTCACTGTTCTTTCCTTTAGATTCCGCCAGATCTCTGGACGGACATGCACAGACAGCATGTGAGCAGATGCGGGCAGTTCAGCAGATATCTTTTGTGATATATACAGGACAATGGATGGCCAAGTGTGACGTCATGGGAAACTTTCAGCCAAAACAGTGTGACAATCAAAGTAGGTCATTTCGACATAAAATTTGACCTAAATATTCTTTTTATAAATGTAA
The DNA here is from genome assembly GCF_902652985.1 of Pecten maximus. Classification (NCBI taxonomy): domain Eukaryota; kingdom Metazoa; phylum Mollusca; class Bivalvia; order Pectinida; family Pectinidae; genus Pecten; species Pecten maximus. The sequence continues at coordinate 15,966,790 of NC_047024.1, forward strand.
CTTTTGATCAACACCTACGGAAGCTTAAGATCAATGTTTTCGATTCCAAAATAAATAAGAACTCAGCCAGAACTCATCTACGCCTGCCATTTTCTCTTGGCATCATGATTAGAGAAGACTTAAGTTGTCGAATAATAGTGACTCTTTTGATTTTCCTACCTTGAACTTTCCGTTTCTTGATAGTAACTTCCATGTTTCTCCTACCGTATGTACGATACTTGTGTTCGATCAGCTATTTTATTGGAAATTAACGACGTAGTATTGTGTGAGGTCTTCTTTTTTTTTTTTTTTTTTTTTTAAATAATCCAAGCTAAGTCAGCTGAAAAAAGGTGAAACATCTGTGACTTTATATGATAAGTATATAGTCTATATACACATGTATTTTATGTTTTGGTAGATAAGTGTTTCTGTGTTGACATCAAGTCTGGTAGTCTGTTGACGGAGAGACAGCTCGGTGACGTGGACTGTTCTGGAACTCTCCACACCTGGTCACATGGTAATACCAAGAATGTTGATTAGATTAAAGTTAATTAATACCCTGTAATTAATATCATTAGAATATCAATTAGTACTCCTTCTCATCATTACAGATTTACAATGTTCTATTGTTTTACTCTTGTTTCAGTCCTGATAGATAGAAGCATCCTCAGGATTAAACAAGTTTTAGATCACCTGACATCGTCACGTGATCTGTAGTGCTTCATTATAGACGCTAAATTATTCATTTGTACTGGAGAACCATTTCTGACTTTTACATAATACTTTAGCTGCAGAACCTTTGATGGTGTCACGGGATTTGGTTAGACACACCGCCACAACGTGTGAACAGGCCAGATCGAGAGAGATGCTGTCTATGGTCGTGTATGAGGGACAATGGTTTCCGAACTGTGACTCTGCAGGGAATTTCTTGTCCCGTCAGTGCGACAATCAACGTAAGTCACGTGTTGTTATACCATGGTCACGTGTTATTTTGATCACGTGCTCTTATATTGCGTACACATAATGTCTTATACCGTGGTCACATGGTCTTGTATCCCGGTCACGTGTTCTTGAACCCTGGTTACATGTTATCCCTGTCAACTGTTCTTATACCGCGGTCACGTGGTCTTTTATTCCAGTCACATGGTCGTATACTATGGTTACAAGTTATCCTAGTCCCATGTCCCTCGATTTAGGTCATTTGGTCTTATACCGCGGTCACGTTGCCTTTTATCCCGGTCACATGGTCTTATACTATGGTTACATGTACATGTTATCCTAGTCACATGTCCCTCCAGAGTTTATACCCTGGCCACATGGTCTTTTTAATAATTACCTGATGCGTTCGAACTGCTGGTTTTTATTTACACGTGTTTATTTGTATACCTGTTTGTTTTACACATGTTTATTTTACACATGTTTATTTTCTCTTTCACAGATAAATGTTTCTGTGTTGACACCTCGAGCGGTAAACTGTTGACGGAGAGACAACTCGGCAGTATTGCTTGCTGAACTCTCTCTTAGAATAACAGTGGACTAGGCAGACCCGTCTGTGTCCGAAAGTGTGAAAAATAGCCACGTCCTCGTGTATGCTGTAAATTAAATATAACGACCGAAGACTTTTGTTGTTGTTTTTACGTCGTGCAATCGAAATTTAACACTGTCACCAGAACGACTCGCACGAAGAACAGGAGTTTGGGGTCCGCCGTCGGGGAGATGTGACATTGATCGACTACCTGGATCTGATCCATATGGATGTGTCTCCCGTGGGAAACAACATTGCTCCATTCCCATGATTTGCAATACAATTGATCAAAGAATGACATCTATGCTTTTCTCAAAATAGCTGTACATCATTTTTTTTTTTTTTTTTACATCTCAGCGTTGTGAAATTTAGAAATCCAAAAGTTCACTATCTATTCACTTATCTATCAGAAATCTGTATAATTTAACACAAACAATATATAGCTTTACTACCTAAAAATACATTTCTTGTTTTTAATAATTAAATAGTTAGAGATATTGTCTCGTATTTTATAGACCTAGAGTAATGGTAAACCAAGAAAATTACATTTACTGAAATCATTTTCAAGATCGAGGCTGGGTTATCTCATTACACAAAGCAATCTACATCGCCCAATGGGCAATCCCTCCAAGGACGTCCTTACCATTAGTTTGGCGACACCGATCTTATCACCAAGATATAAGTTGGTTTAATATAAAAGCTGATTTCTTCGACCGCAATCAGCGGTAATCTAAAAGACAAGGTCACATCCTTATCTGTAGAATGCTTGAATCGATTGATAAGCTTTTGCCTATCAGTATACGCTCCCGAATTTAGATCACATCAACGCTTGTTTAACTCTTGTCTGCCTTTAAACAACTTTAGGATCAGCAGTGAGAGATGTATTGTATTTTAGCATTGGTAATAATAGGCGCGGCGTCCGCCCTGGAATGCGGCCCGGAAACATGTGCCGTTGTCGGCCTGTCTCTCCCGTTAAACTGTAAGGGGACGGTGATTAAGAATGGAGGATTCTGTGGCTGCTACGATGTTTGTGCTAAGGTACGTGTCAATGCGAAAATTACCCCGGCAAGATTTCAGCTTTCTACGAAATGTTACAGTTATCTGAAATTGATAGGTTCACACATCCTATGGTATTGGTACAAACCATATACAACTTGTCTAAGGAAATAAAACAAACACGTTTCTGTGAAAAACATCCCAATTTAGCGGCAGGCATCTATAAACGTCCATACTGTCACTTCCGCTTCCTGTGGTTTAAGAAAAATGACGCCATGAGTGGTTTCTGATTGGTGGAGTACATGGCTGCCGGGGTTGATGGTGATTGGGGAGGGGAAGGGAGGGGAGGGGAGGGGAGGGATGTTTTTGAGATATAAAATAACAGTTCCTCCATGTTACAGTCAAAACCTATTAGCACGCCCATTGACAGCTCTATCCTACTTCATGACCATGCCCTTGGCACTTCCGGCCGTAGTTGTACCGAGAGAAATATTTATAATATATGTACAATTCGTTGCGATCCAGGTATTCATATCATCATATAGACGACTTTCACAATGATCGTGTCAGGGTATCGGGCCGACCATCTCTGCGCCATTGAAACTTTCTTTTTTTAAGAACGCCGATTGGTGCAGCGGTATAGGCTGTGGGTATTTCTGGCTAGGGGACTGGGTGCCGTAGATCGTGAGTTCGAGTCCCGGTCAGGGCACGAGTCAAAAAGTTGTCTTCCTTCGTCATTTATGTTGCTAAGCTTTTACGAGGGGTCACACACACACACATATATATATATATACTGGCGTTTTTCATATTTTGTGGACGCTAAAATGAAGGTTCTTGAAATAGCTTAGCCGTGAAATGCGAATATACGTGCCATATTTGATTTTGTTATATTTCATTAGTGTCAAAGTTTATAAAAAAAATCATTCAAAGCGACTAAGTTTTCATGAATCATGCCAATTACTCCAACACTTTACTCCAAAACTTCCGGTTAAATAAATACTGACAGGGGTAGTTACGTTTTATATCGGTTGATTATTCACCTAGTAATTTCCTTTATAAATGAAGCAGAAATGATAAAATTTCGAATTTTCATCATATTTCATTCATGTCTTTAAAATCCGTGCTTAATTCCGCATTCATTGATTTCGTATTTCCGGTTTAGCAAGCTGGCGAATCGTGCCAAGCAAGACCGGGACTTGACGGACGTTCGACGTACGGCACGTGCGAGCCAGGCCTAATATGTGTCCCCCACGGCGAGATGGTCAGTCTAGGGTATGGTCGGTGTCACATTCCTCGGACACGTAAGTGTTTTTAAATCTCACGTAAATGTGACTTTGAATTCGTTAACACGAGTTTTTGATGTAATCCATTCATTTCCGGTTATCAAGGGTTTTACTTCTAGTACTTCCGGCTATCAATAAGCTCTTTTTAAATCGTTAGGTCTTGGTGGATTTCAGAGGCTTTCCTATCTTCACTTGCCTTATAACACATACTTACAAAAATGTATACGGCATCAATACGGGTCTTATTTATTATTCTCTGGTTAACACTGGTTATTCTCTGGTTAACACTGGTTATTCACCCGCTAACACTGGTTATTCTCTGAAAAACACTTGTTATCCTCTCGTTAACACTTGTTATCCTCTCGTTAACACTGGTTATCCTTTCGCTAACACTTGTTATCCTCTCGCTAACACTGGTTATTCTCCCGCTAACACTGGTTATTCTCCCGCTAACACTGGTTATTCTCCCGCTAGCACTGGTTACCCTCACGCTAACACTAGTTATTCTCTCGCTAACACTGGTTATTCTCTGACTAACACTGGCTATTCTCTGGTTAACACTGGTTATTATCTGGTTAAGACTTGTTATTCTCTCGCTAACACTGGTTATTATCTGGCTAACACTAGTTATTATCTGGTTAAGACTTGTTATTCTCTCGCTAACACTGGTTATTCTCTGGCTTACTCTGGTTATTATCTGGTTAACACTGGTTATTCTGTGGTTAACACTGGTTATCCTATCGCTAACACTGGTTATTATAAACACTGATTTTTTTACAGCTCGTTTCCTGAATACCCTGATGAGCCACAACACGCCTTGTGAACAACAGAGGAGGGCTCGTCTGATGTCAATGGCGGTTTGGCGGGGACAGTGGGTACCCGTATGTGATTCCCAGGGAAACTACGTCCCTCATCAGTGTGACAATATAGGTATGCGAGCATCAATAGACACCAAGAATCTGTCTCAATATCGTGAAACCATTTTATAGCTAACAAGGAATATCTTCCGAAAAGAAAGCTTGCAGTGATGTCATCTATATTGTTCAATTTGAAAATATTTTTTTATTTTGGACAGAAAGGGGGGGGTAAGTACTGGTGTTTCTGGTGTAAAATTGTCGTATTAAATGACAGGGATCTGGCACTAATTCCCAGCCCAAGGTCCATACATTTGTATCAAAGGTACTCACAAGGATCGAAAACAAAACATCTGCTTTTAAAATTGAACTATAATCATGTTATGGACACGGACATATAATATTGTCCATGGTCACGTGTCTTCAATCCCGTTTTATCACCGCGAAGTGAAATGTGTCTTATCACACAAGTGTTCACATTAGAAACTGGTCAGTCCACGTACCGTGTAGGTAAGGTAGCCGATCAGTGTTGACCAACTAATTGTCAAAGATTTGACGCTAATAAATAAAACTAGATATATCTGTTTTACCGAGATATTGTTATGATCCGCCTGTGGTACGGAAATCGTGTTGAATTCAGATAGCACCAATTAAACTGCAAGGCCGTTTATTTCAGTCTAAAATGGGTTTTTTTTTTAATAAAAACGCGGAATGTTTTATAGTGGAAAATTATAGCTCGATAATTATAGTATAAATTATAATTATATGGAACACTTGTACTTCAAATTCATCCGAGCTGGCCACGTAATTGAAAAAAAATCTGACAAATCATAAGAATTACTGCATTTATACTTCGATACTGTACGGAACGCATGGAAACGGGCCATCTGACACTTACTCTGGTCGTTTGAACGTTTGATTCAAAGCCAAACACAACGTTTAATGCAGACTAAAAAAATGGCGATATTTTTTTTCAGTAAGGCAACTCGTTGATGATAACTTATATGTAGTTAACCGGAACAGAGACGTAACACTAACTCACAGTGATAATAAATGTCACGTGTTTTATTCGATAGTCGATAATCTCAAGTTCCTTGTTAATGCTGTAAGAAGTAATTCCTCTGTAACAGACCTGTCGCCCATCGTAATCAGCTTCGCTATAAAGGGACAAACTGCCCCACCCGTTCCGGCGAGTACAGCAAAATTGCCGGAAATACTTGATCGGTTTCCCAGATGTATCATATGTTAAACTGATACCGAGCCATTCGGACATTTCCGGTAATCATGTGACCTATATGTTCGTATTTGCCGGAGTGACTCGAGAGATGAATATATTTTTTCTTTACTATAATTACGATACAAATTGATTTTAAGGTCAATGCTTTTGTGTGGAGACTCATAGTGGGAAAATGCTCACTGCCAAGTCTTTAGGAGCTGTGGATTGTACTGGTCGACCGGAAGCCCCACAGGAGGTCGCAAGCACAACGACACCAACTAAGGCACCCGCTGGTCAGTATCGTACACGGAAATTAGGTCACTGTGACCTGGAGACTTTACCTTACTGTGTTATATGTAGATTGTGTTGTGTTGTTTGATAATCTACTTCTATAATGGGCGTGTTGGGATATATACATTTGTATATATATATATACATGTACATATATCAAGTCAACAAACCTATATTCATTACACGGGAGTGGTCAATATTGTTTATTTCATTTTTGGGAAATAAGAATTAATATTCTCTTTTCAAATGATGTTTTGAAACAGGAGTTCAATGACGGGAATATGAAAATCCATAATATATCAAAAAAGACACACTGTTCTAATAATAGAATGAAATATGATTGAAAATTAGGAAACATATCTGAACTCCGTATACATTTTTATCAAACTGTGTTAAAAATGATCTGTAAAAATGGAATAAAAATAGGACAGAGATATATTATAAGATATTAAAAACGCATATGCCATCCCTCCCCCTCCCGCCGATCGAGGGAGTGTCCGCTTAGAATTCCGGATTGTCATTCCACCCCTCCCCCTCCCGCCGATCGAGGGAGTGTCCGCATAGGATTCCGGAATGCTATTCTACCACATCGCCTCCCGCCGTTTGAAGGTTTGCATGCAGATATATACGACCATTTGTACAGTGTTGATAGATATTCAAAAACGTTTCTGATTTAAAAAAAAAATAAAAAAAAAATTGTGAAATGAGTATTGCCCGTTAAACATGTACAATCGTTCCCCTCTAGCTATCTAGCGCTAACCAATACTTATTCTCTAATGTTTGTTTTTATTTCAGTTCGACTGTTAGATATTAAACTTTTCTTGCGAGCAGGAAAAGAAAATTCGTCTGATGTCGACGGCGGTTTGGCAGGGACAGTGGGTACCCGTATGTGATTCTCAGGGAAATTACATCCCTCACCAGTGTGACAATATAGGTATGCGGGCATCCATTGCCTGGATTATTTCCATCGTCGTAGAATTTTTTTTTACACCTAAATTTAAAAATACTAAGATTTTGCTGACAGTTTCTCTAGTCAATTGAATGTTTGATTCACAGCCAGACGCAAATCAATGCAAGTAGTCTTAAAGCGTCTCATGGGTGGTTCATCCTCGTTCATCACCAAACGCCGTCAAAGCTAACGTTCTTATACTTTAATACTTATATAAAATGTGAAACCTTCTGTTGGAATAAACATTAATTTCATGTTCTTGCTACAATTTAAAATTGTGTTACTATACATGTATATAGAAACTCTCATTGTTATACAAAGGTAAGTATTGTTATCTTATTGAGATTTTTGATATAGACATTATATGTTTTATCCCTGACAGGGCAGTGCTTCTGTGTTGACACGACATGGGGAACTTTTCTCACGGTGAAGTCTAGTGAGCCAGTCGACTGTACAACCAATCAACGTTAAGAAAGTCTAATGGAGTTAACCGGAAAACAGTTGTCGCCACTATCACCAGTTTACATCTGATGAATTAAAGACATTCAATGTAATTCTGTATATTGTAGTTTCATTTTTTTCATATATATTTTCTTGTTTATCTTGATAAAAACTGGATTGGATAATAGTGTAGTGGAGCGTATGAACGTTAAGTATTACATCACATAATTAGTGTTACATCTCAGATAATCATTATTGTCACAGTATAAACATCCTGGTGAAATCAGGTTTCCAAGAAAATCTCATTATACTCGGTAATTACTTAATCATGCGTAGTCCTATAAGTAAATGTTGGTTTGTGATGTCGTAGTCTTTTTTCCCCTCTTATTTGTACAACAATAATATCATTTAAACTTGTTACAGTTGTTCTGAGAGGAGATCTCATTAGCTAGACGGACGCATCAATGCAATGTATCGCATTTGACAAGTAGTCGAAATATCGTGTTTAGATTATGTGCCTTTAAGACTATGATGAACCTTTAGCCCATGGCGCTGCCTATTCCCGGTGTTGATTTCAACGGAAGGGAACCATTTATGAAATGTATCTAAAATATATATCCTTACAATTTAAGAAAATACCGTTAACAGGTCAACCATATTGTACTAAGCCCTGAGCCCACTCGATTTGCAGTCTTCTCAGAAGAGAAGCTTTCTACGAAGATCGCATTCCGTTATATGTAAATCGAGTAAACCGGGAGAATATAACCCAAAATAAACAACTTTTTTAGTTTTCTCAAACACTATGACACAAATACATGCATGTATGCGTCATATATCCTTCTCTAGTAAAACTCATCAATGGCACACTTAAAACATGGTAGCCGCCATCTTTGAAGATGAATCTTCCAGCTTCGAGACGGAAGAGGTGGAAGATCTTCCAGAAGCAGAAGAGCTACAAATCGAGTGACCGGAAGATATATTCTAGAAGGAGAAGAGCGCAAATCGAGTGGGGCTCTGGTCATCCTGGTAAGGGGCTTACCTTTTTGGTAAGAAACGGACGTTTGTTTTTGGTTTTACTTGTTTAACGTCCTATCAACAGCTTAGGTGATTTAAGGACGGCCTCCTGTGCGTGCGACATGCATGCGTGTGGTGGTTCCGCATGTGTGTTTTGGGAAGCTGCGGTATGTTCTTGTAATGATTCCTTATGAGAGCCTGGAACTTTTGCCGATTTATAGTGCTATCTCACTGAAGCAGACGAACATGAATTGAGACCAATCTCTCTAATTCATTGGAAGTTTAAAAATTTGACTTTGGCTTAACAAATGTTTACATTTCCTTTTCATTTAACTATAATGAAAAAAATATCCCAGCCTAAAGCGACTCCGGACGCTCTCCGTGTGAATTTGTCATAAAACTTTCAACAAAGCACGCCAGTACTTTGGTTTCTGCTATAGACGGAGTTAGCCTGTGCATATAACTAACCAACATAACCAATTTAGTAAGCGAAGGGTATTCGAACATTACAAAAAAATAAAAAAATAAGTTAAATAATCTTTCATTTCTTATTTCATTAGCTTTGTAAATCAACATAGCCAAATTTTGAAGAATGTTTGTATCTTCTGACGACATGCGATCAATAAACTTTAATATATTTGGTCTAACACAGTATTTCCTTCTCAAAAACTTTGATCTTATCTCTGTGTATAATGGACATTCCAAAACAAAGTGATATTCATTTTCAATTGTAGTAGTACACACAATACAATATCGATTTTCTGAAGGAATTGGGTTTGGACGATTCCACCTACCCGCTTCTATGTTTAATGTACGTGATTATACACGCAACTTTGCGAGAGATTTCTGAATTTTTTTAATATTCACAATATCTAAATATTTCTTATAACCAAATTCACGTGAAAAAAGTAATATAACATCTAGCTCTTGGTGAATTAACAAGAGCCGTGTGCCAATCCTGGATGAATATGTCCCGAACTCTTGTTTGGAATAAATTAAAAAAAACATTGACATCTCCAACTCCCTGTTCCAGCCAGACATAACCAAAGCCATGAGTGCACAACAACATTTTAACTAGTTTTGCCCAATTTGTGGTTCTAGAAGTTTCAGCTTGAGAATATAATTCACTATATATCCCCTTAACCAGTACATTCTTTTGATTGTGAACAATTTTTAACCAATATTTAATAATTTTATAATATCTATTAAACTTAAGGTGCAAACAGCCAAGTTCCCCATAAACAAAATCATTTTGAGTAGAAGATTTAACTCCTAATAGATGCTTACAAAATTTCAAATGAAGTCTTTCAATAGCATTTGCAAAATAAAAGCCCCAAACCTCACAACCATAATTTAAAACAGGACAAACTAATTTAAGAAATAAATCATACACGTGTTTTGGTGATAAATTAACAAACTTCTGTAAATACTTTTCAAGCTGCAAAATAGATTTTGAACCTTGGCCTGATAAAGTTATCTGTGCTTCAGAAAATGATCCACCAGGTGTGAAAACAACCCCCAAAAATATATACCACAGTATTTAATTATTGGGGACATATCAATTCGATAGTCATTATAAGATATCAATGATCATATAAAATAAAAACTGGTTATCTGATATACAAATCCAACATAACAAGAAACTACCCACAGTAAGTATTGGACTTAAAATCCCTGTTCTGACACAGTCTGTTATCTTAACATCCCATATCACGAAAATAATTCCCTGACGAGGGAATAAACTGCATGTGAAATAGCGCTACAGTACTCTCGGTACTTTGATTTTTGGCAGTAGGATTTCTTCTTGTTTTTCCATACGTATGTTGTTTTTTTTTTTTTTTTTGGAATTCGTTTTACAGAGTGACAAATGTACTGTTTCAAGCAGATATATAAAATGTACATTTTTGTGGCCCCAGAGTTTCCGGCTAGTTCGGCAGAATACAAGCGACTCTATATAGTGAATCAAATAATCTAAACTGTAAATAAATGACAAATCTGGGACATATTTGCTTCCTCGGATCTAAGTAACAAGATCGTCGAGGAGTGGAAAAGTTTACCTGCCCCTGTCAGGCCAAGGTGTCACGCCATTCTTAAAAAAAAATCCATAAACTTCCGGAAATGTAACAATAAGAATTTCAAATCCAAATACAGCGTATAAGTGTGTGTGACACAACTCCGAGTGTTAAAAGGATCAGTCGAAAATAAATACCGCAAGATTTCGTTTGTTTATTAGACTGTAAAAATAACTGTATGCTAATTGAAGATGACTTTAAAGGTGATAGACTTCTAACATACGACCATCGATTTGTCCAGAATTAATCAACGCCTTTAATATGACTCTTAGGTTAGCGAACGTGATGTAGCATGCTGCTTCTAAAATCGATTTTATTTTCATATATAAACTATGTAACCTGTTCAAATAATCGACATTGATAATTGTATTATGGAAGATAAAATCTAACATATCTATTATTAAATTATTATATAAAACTGCGCAGTGTTTATGATATATTGATTTTTTTAAACATTAATATGTTTATCTTTATATCTAGAATATAGCTTTTTGACATTTGATATCTAGAACAGATTTTTTTTTAAATATTTGATATCTAGAACCAGAGACATATATACAGTATATATGTCTCTGCTAGAACAGATTTTTGTTTATATTTGAAATTAGATTGAACATTCGATCATGTTACATGTAAAATACATCTACCTATATTTACTATAACTTTGTCAAATAATCCGTATTGATAGCTATACTATATTATTAAACATGGCTTCGAGTTAATGGCACGAAACCATAATCCATGCATGGCCTCACATAACCTCGTGCCGAATCCCGCAATATATGACGTCACTCCTGTCAATATTGCCACGTGCTATATTGAGGGTCCCTAATTTTAATAATTTCCATGAATGACCAGCCACATCGATCGGGTTTGGTGACAGTTTCTCAGCGCTAACACGAAGATAACTCTGGCTCAGTTTTCATTTAGGATTTGTGATATTTCCATTTCAGGCATAGCCTACTATGTAGATGTCACATATACGTGCAGTTGACTTGCTTCGCTTCGGAGGCTGAGGAGACTCGAATCTGTTTTCAATAGTTCCGCAGTGTTTACAAACGTCAAGGTAGACTGAATTCGTCCGCGAGATGTAATGCATGAATACTTATCCTATTTATTTGACTCTATCGACAATTTATCAAACACAAAGCGTTCATAACTAGACTGACAGACGCATGCTGTGTATTATTTGTCAACAAACTCTCTGTCACGTATAGAACTATATGTTTACGCGTAGTGATATATGTTTGCACTGGAGTCTGTCATGTTTTAGAATACACACTGTCGACTGAGCCGGCTGTGGAGTTACAGCGCCTGGCCGTGCCGATGGGCCCTCTCCTAATTAAACAACAATCATTTGTTGTTGTTTTCGTGTCGATGCTATGTAGCACATACGCAGGTAAGAATCTATTCAGATTTTGTTTCGTGTCAATTTTGCAAAACATGTCAACTATATTTTAATGTTCCCGATGATGTAATTATGTACGGATATTTTGTCTTCACAGGTTCGGAAAATGGCGCAGGTATTAGTTCCGATGTATTATACATACTCAGACAACAGATTTCGAATGATGGATATGACCCTACCGGTCTGTCGATATTGTCGCAAGGTGTCGGCAAAACACGTGTATCACCCTTCAATTGGCTAAAAATCGGAAATAACCAAAATGTTCCACCGATAAAAGTGAGGAATGGATGGAAGGAGGAATTCCATAACAGGATAAAAAGGTCGTTAGCTAAGGTAAAAACAAGACCTGTGGACAGATTCGACATGTCGACATCAATACCTTCACAGTACATTGTGGTGGTGGTGAGTACAATTATCGTTTATTAATTATTAATTTACTTGATTTATACCTGTTAATGGTGATAACAACCTAATTATCATCTCAGATGAGGTTGACATGGATGTTTAGTAACCCAGAGAATGTTATATTAACCAAAACATATGTCACTATATCAGAATTTAAGGGTGAGAAAAAGCCATTATCACCAAATTTAAAGACATGAATTATTCTATCATATGAATATGAGAAGATGCACAGCTGTTCATTTACTGATTTTTAGATAATTATTTTTTTTTTTACTATTTCTCATTATGACAATATGGTGTCATAAACCAAATTATAACATCATCAAAGTAATAGACTTCATAATAACACATCACAAATGTAAAACTTGGACACCTGATCGCTAATCCTGTAATTATCAGGAATCTCAGCAAATTTAGTATGTGTCGTGACAAAAAAATGTACAGGGGTTGTTTCAAGGATGGATGTGTGATGCGATTTACGGACAGGACTTTTTTTTTTTCAGTTATTTACAAATAAGCGTGTCCGCAAGTTCAAAGTAATGACGCAATAAACACATTCCATTTGAAGCTTAATTACCTGATGAGCAGTATCAGATAGTGGTGGCACCTGTATAGTATCTGACCTTATGGGTTATTTTCCGGATGTTCCAGATTCCTCCCAAAGTAATTAAAACCCCCCTTGAGTGCTTCCGTTCTGCTTTTAAAGTGATATTTTCAGTTAGTTACTAATTTACTGCCAACATGACATTTAATACCATATGAATTTGTGTGAGAATGAACCCAAACAGTTACCATGTGTTACCATATGAATTTGTGTGAGAGTGAACGCTGACAGTTATGGTATGAATTTGTGTGAGAGTGAACCCTGACAGTTACCGTATGAATTCATGTGAGAGTGAACCCTGACCGTTACCGTATGAACTCGTGTGAGAGTGAATCCGGACAGTTACTGTATGAATTCGTGTGAGAGTGAACCCTGACAGTTATGGTATGAATTTGTGTGAGAGTGAACCCTGACAGTTATGGTATGAATTGCGAGAGTGAACCCTGACAGTTATGGTATGAATTTGTGTGAGAGTGAACCCTGACAGTTAACGTATGAATTCATGTGAGAGTGAATCCTGACAGGTACTGTATGAATTTGTGTGAGAGTGAACCCTGACAGTTACCGTGTGAATTCCTGTGAGAGTGAATCCTGACAGTTAACATATGAATTTATGTGAGAGTGAACCCTGACAGTTACCGTATGAATTCATGTGAGAGTGAACCCTGACCGTTACCGTATGAACTCGTGTGAGAGTGAACCCTGACAGTTACCGTATGAATTCCTGTGAGAGTGAACCCTGACAGTTACCGTATGAATTCGTGTGAGAGTGAACCCTGACAGTTACTGTATGAATTCGTGTGAGAGTGAACCCTGACAGTTACTGTATGAATTCGTGTGAGAGTGAACCCTGACAGTTACCGTATGAATTTGTGTGAGAGTGAACCCTGACAGTTACCGTATGAATTTGTGTGAGAGTGAACCCTGACAGTTACCGTATGAATTTGTGTGAGAGTGAACCCTGACAGTTAACATATGAATTCGTGTGAGAGTGAACCCTGACAGTTACCGTATGAATTCATGTGAGAGTGAACCCTGACAATTATCGTATGAATTTATGTGAGAGTGAACCCTGACAATTACTGTATGAATTCGTGTGAGAGTGAACCCTGACAGTTACCGTATAAATTTGTGTGAGAGTGAACCCTGATAGTTACCGTATGAATTTGTGTGAGAGTGAACTCAACAGTTACCGTATGAATTTGTGTGAGAGTGAACCCTGACAGTTACCGTATGAATTCGTCTGAGAATGAACCCTGACAGTTACTGTGTGAATTTGTGTGAGAATGAACCCTGACAGTTACTGTATGAATTCGTGTGAGAATGAACCCTGACAGTTACCGTATGAATTTGTGTGAAAGTGAACTGAACAGTTACCGTATGAATTCGTGTGAGAGTGAACCCTGACAGTTAACATATGAATTCATGTGAGAGTGAACCCTGACAGTTACCATAAATTCGTGTGAGAATGACCCCTGACAGTTACTGTATGAATTCATGTGAGAGTGAACCCTGACAGTTACCGTATGAATTTGTATGAGAGTGAACCCTGACAGTTACCATGTTAATTTGTGTGAGAATGACCCCTGACAGTTACTGTATGAATTTGTGTGAGAATGAACCCTGACAGTTAACATATGAATTTATGTGAGAGTGAACCCTGACAGTTACCGTATGAATTCATGTGAGAGTAAACCCTGACCGTTACCGTATGAACTCGTGTGAGAGTGAACCCTGACAGTTACCGTATGAATTCATGTGAGAGTGAACCCTGACAGTTACCGTATGAATTCGTGTGAGAGTGAACCCTGACAGTTACTGTATGAATTCGTGTGAGAGTGAACCCTGACAGTTACCGTATGAATTCGTGTGAGAGTGAACCCTGACAGTTACCGTATGAATTTGTGTGAGAGTGAACCCTGACAGTTACCGTATGAATTTGTGTGAGAGTGAACCCTGACAGTTACCGTATGAATTTGTGTGAGAGTGAACCCTGACAGTTAACATATGAATTCGTGTGAGAGTGAACCCTGACAGTTACCGTATGAATTCGTGTGAGAGTGAACCCTGACAATTATCGTATGAATTTATGTGAGAGTGAACCCTGACAATTACTGTATGAATTCGTGTGAGAGTGAACCCTGACAGTTACCGTATAAATTCGTGTGAGAGTGAACCCTGATAGTTACCGTATGAATTTGTGTGAGAGTGAACTCAACAGTTACCGTATGAATTTGTGTGAGAGTGAACCCTGACAGTTACCGTATGAATTCGTCTGAGAATGAACCCTGACAGTTACTGTGTGAATTTGTGTGAGAATGAACCCTGACAGTTACTGTATGAATTCGTGTGAGAATGAACCCTGACAGTTACCGTATGAATTTGTGTGAAAGTGAACTGAACAGTTACCGTATGAATTCGTGTGAGAGTGAACCCTGACAGTTAACATATGAATTCATGTGAGAGTGAACCCTGACAGTTACCATAAATTCGTGTGAGAATGACCCCTGACAGTTACTGTATGAATTCATGTGAGAGTGAACCCTGACAGTTACCGTATGAATTTGTATGAGAGTGAACCCTGACAGTTACCATGTTAATTTGTGTGAGAATGACCCCTGACAGTTACTGTATGAATTCGTGTGAGAGTGAACCCTGACAGTTACCGTATGAATTTGTATGAGAGTGAACCCTGACAGTTACCATGTTAATTCGTGTGAGAGTGAACCCTGACATTACCATGTGAATTCGTGTGAGAGTGAACCATGAGTTACCATATGAATTTGTGTGAGAGGGAACTCGATAGTTACTGTATGAATTTGTGTGAGAGTGAACCCTGACAGTTACTGTATGAATTCGTGTGAGAGTGAACCCTGACAGTTATCGTGTGAATTCATGTGAACCCTGACAGTTAACATGAATTCATGTGAGAGTGAACCCTGACAGTTACCATAAATTCATGTGAGAATGAACCCTGACAGTTACTGTATGAATTCGTGAAAGTGAACCCTGACAGTTACCGTATGAATTCGTGAGAGTGAACCCTGACAGTTACCGTATGAATTCGTGTGAGAGTGAACCATGACAGTTACTGTATGAATTCGTGTGAGAGTGAACCCTGACAGTTACCATATGAATTTGTGTGAGAGGGAACTCGACAGTTACTGTATGAATTCTTGTGAGAGTGAACCCTGACAGTTAACATGAATTCATGTAAGAGTGAACCCTGGCAGTTACCATAAATTCATGTAAGAATGAACCCTGACAATTATCAATTTGTGTGAGAATGAACCCTGACAGTTACTGTATGAATTCGTGTGAGAGTGAACCCTGACGGTTACCGTATGAATTCGTGTGAGAGTGAACCCTGACAGTTACTGTATGAATTCGTGTGAGAGTGAACCCTAACAGTTACAGTATGAATTCATGTGAGAGTAAACCCTGACAGTTACCGTATGAATTCGTGTGAGAGTGAACCCTGACAGTTACTGTATGAATTCGTGTGAGAGTGAACCCTGACAGTTACTGTATGAATTCCTGTTAGAGTGGACCCTGACAGTTACTGTGTGAATTCGTGTGAGAGTGGACCCTGACAGTTACTGTATGAATTCGTGTGAGAGTGAACCCTGACAGTTACCGTGTGAATTCATGTGAACCCTGACAGTTATTGTATGAATTTGTGTGAGAGTGAACCCTGACAGTTACCATATTAATTTGTGTGAGAGGGAACTCGACAGTTACTGTATGAATTCGTGTGAGAGTGAACCCTGACAGTTACCATATTAATTTTTGTGAGAGGGAACTCGACAGTTACTGTATGAATTCATGTGAGAGTGAACCCTGACAGTAACCATAAATTCGTGTGAGAATGAACCCTGACAATTACTGTATGAATTCGTGTGAGAGTGAACCCTGACAGTTACTGTATGAATTCGTGTGAGAGTGAACCCTGACAGTTACCGTATGAATTCGTGTGAGAGTGAACCCTGACAGTTACCGTATGAATTAGTGTGAGAGTGAACCCTGACAGTTATTGTATTAATTTGTGTGTGAGTGAACCCTGACAGTTACTGTATGAATTCATGTGAGAATGAACCCTGACAGTTACTGTATGAATTTGTGTGAGAGTGAACCCTGAGTTACCGTGTGAATTCATGTGAAACCTGACAGTTATTGTATGAATTCATGTGAGAGTGAACCCTGACAGTTACCGTATGAATTTGTGTGAAAGTGAACCCTGACAGTTACCATATGAATTCATGTGAGAATGAACCCTGACAGTTACCGTATGAATTTGTGTGAGAGTGAACCCTGACAGTTACCGTATGAATTTGTATGAGAGTGAACCCTGACAGTTACCATGTTAATTTGTGTGAGAATGACCCCTGACAGTTACTGTATGAATTTGTGTGAGAATGAACCCTGACAGTTAACATATGAATTTATGTGAGAGTGAACCCTGACAGTTACCGTATGAATTCATGTGAGAGTAAACCCTGACCGTTACCGTATGAACTCGTGTGAGAGTGAACCCTGACAGTTACCGTATGAATTCATGTGAGAGTGAACCCTGACAGTTACCGTATGAATTCGTGTGAGAGTGAACCCTGACAGTTACTGTATGAATTCGTGTGAGAGTGAACCCTGACAGTTACCGTATGAATTCGTGTGAGAGTGAACCCTGACAGTTACCGTATGAATTTGTGTGAGAGTGAACCCTGACAGTTACCGTATGAATTTGTGTGAGAGTGAACCCTGACAGTTACCGTATGAATTTGTGTGAGAGTGAACCCTGACAGTTAACATATGAATTCGTGTGAGAGTGAACCCTGACAGTTACCGTATGAATTCGTGTGAGAGTGAACCCTGACAATTATCGTATGAATTTATGTGAGAGTGAACCCTGACAATTACTGTATGAATTCGTGTGAGAGTGAACCCTGACAGTTACCGTATAAATTCGTGTGAGAGTGAACCCTGATAGTTACCGTATGAATTTGTGTGAGAGTGAACTCAACAGTTACCGTATGAATTTGTGTGAGAGTGAACCCTGACAGTTACCGTATGAATTCGTCTGAGAATGAACCCTGACAGTTACTGTGTGAATTTGTGTGAGAATGAACCCTGACAGTTACTGTATGAATTCGTGTGAGAATGAACCCTGACAGTTACCGTATGAATTTGTGTGAAAGTGAACTGAACAGTTACCGTATGAATTCGTGTGAGAGTGAACCCTGACAGTTAACATATGAATTCATGTGAGAGTGAACCCTGACAGTTACCATAAATTCGTGTGAGAATGACCCCTGACAGTTACTGTATGAATTCATGTGAGAGTGAACCCTGACAGTTACCGTATGAATTTGTATGAGAGTGAACCCTGACAGTTACCATGTTAATTTGTGTGAGAATGACCCCTGACAGTTACTGTATGAATTCGTGTGAGAGTGAACCCTGACAGTTACCGTATGAATTTGTATGAGAGTGAACCCTGACAGTTACCATGTTAATTCGTGTGAGAGTGAACCCTGACATTACCATGTGAATTCGTGTGAGAGTGAACCATGAGTTACCATATGAATTTGTGTGAGAGGGAACTCGATAGTTACTGTATGAATTTGTGTGAGAGTGAACCCTGACAGTTACTGTATGAATTCGTGTGAGAGTGAACCCTGACAGTTATCGTGTGAATTCATGTGAACCCTGACAGTTAACATGAATTCATGTGAGAGTGAACCCTGACAGTTACCATAAATTCATGTGAGAATGAACCCTGACAGTTACTGTATGAATTCGTGAAAGTGAACCCTGACAGTTACCGTATGAATTCGTGAGAGTGAACCCTGACAGTTACCGTATGAATTCGTGTGAGAGTGAACCATGACAGTTACTGTATGAATTCGTGTGAGAGTGAACCCTGACAGTTACCATATGAATTTGTGTGAGAGGGAACTCGACAGTTACTGTATGAATTCTTGTGAGAGTGAACCCTGACAGTTAACATGAATTCATGTAAGAGTGAACCCTGGCAGTTACCATAAATTCATGTAAGAATGAACCCTGACAATTATCAATTTGTGTGAGAATGAACCCTGACAGTTACTGTATGAATTCGTGTGAGAGTGAACCCTGACGGTTACCGTATGAATTCGTGTGAGAGTGAACCCTGACAGTTACTGTATGAATTCGTGTGAGAGTGAACCCTAACAGTTACAGTATGAATTCATGTGAGAGTAAACCCTGACAGTTACCGTATGAATTCGTGTGAGAGTGAACCCTGACAGTTACTGTATGAATTCGTGTGAGAGTGAACCCTGACAGTTACTGTATGAATTCGTGTGAGAGTGAACCCTGACAGTTACCGTATGAATTCGTGTGAGAATGAACCCTGACAGTTACTGTATGAATTCGTGTGAGAGTGAACCCTGACAGTTACCGTGTGAATTCATGTGAACCCTGACAGTTATTGTATGAATTTGTGTGAGAGTGAACCCTGACAGTTACCATATTAATTTGTGTGAGAGGGAACTCGACAGTTACTGTATGAATTCGTGTGAGAGTGAACCCTGACAGTTACCATATTAATTTTTGTGAGAGGGAACTCGACAGTTACTGTATGAATTCATGTGAGAGTGAACCCTGACAGTAACCATAAATTCGTGTGAGAATGAACCCTGACAATTACTGTATGAATTCGTGTGAGAGTGAACCCTGACAGTTACTGTATGAATTCGTGTGAGAGTGAACCCTGACAGTTACCGTATGAATTAGTGTGAGAGTGAACCCTGACAGTTACCGTATGAATTAGTGTGAGAGTGAACCCTGACAGTTATTGTATTAATTTGTGTGTGAGTGAACCCTGACAGTTACTGTATGAATTCATGTGAGAATGAACCCTGACAGTTACTGTATGAATTTGTGTGAGAGTGAACCCTGAGTTACCGTGTGAATTCATGTGAAACCTGACAGTTATTGTATGAATTCATGTGAGAGTGAACCCTGACAGTTACCGTATGAATTTGTGTGAAAGTGAACCCTGACAGTTACCATATGAATTCATGTGAGAATGAACCCTGACAGTTACCGTATGAATTTGTGTGAGAGTGAACCCTGACAGTTACTGTATGAATTCGTGTGAGAATGAACCCTGACAGTTACTGTATGAATTCATGTGAGAGTGAACCATGACAGTTAATGTATGAATTCGTGTGAGAGTGAACTCAACAGTTTCCTTGTGAATTCGTGTGAGAGTGAACCCTGACAGTTACTGTATGAATTCGTGTGAGAGTGAACCCTGACAGTTACTGTATGAATTCGTGTGAGAGTGAACCCTGACAGTTACCGCATCAATTCATGTGAGAGTTCTGTAATGATTTTGTGTGTGGTTTTTAGATGAATTCCACCATATATTGATGATTTTGTCCAATACCTTCTAGCAATGTGTTTATACTACACTAAGACTACCACATAGTATAAATCTTTGATGGATTCGACTGAAGCGAAGATAATTATCTTTCTGAATTTTGAATTGTTTTAGCCTTTTAGGATTTGGTTTGTCACAGTAGTGATGATGAAATGTATTTCCGCAGAATTTTTGGTTTGATCTCTGATATAAAACTATAAAACTAAAAAGGTTAATATTTTACAACAGTTGCAAAACTGTTTATTTCCAAACCATATTATTTGTAATTATAAGGCTCAATCTGATTGGTTTGGTAAATTAGATAAGCTGATCAAATTGTGCCTTGGAAATATTGACTTACTCCACTTCCTTCATATTAAAGATATAAACAAACTGCAGTATTGACAATCTTGAGACATATACCGTACATGGATGGGTATATGTTGTGCAAAATTCCGATTTGATGTCGATTTTACGTTATTTCATTGGTATCTATATATATATAGACGACATATATGCACTGACATGGACAGAGACTGTGGGTTGATTGGTACACTTTTCGTGAAAAATATTGATTCCGGAATTTTGACCAATCAGAAGGCCACCTCATATAAGCTTCTTGAACATTTTGGTTTGACTATGTACAGCACAAACAAGATTTGTACCAATTATCCTACCGACCCTGTCCATGAGGGTCAGGACTGTGGGTTACTGACAATGACATGTGCAATGTTTTAATCTTTTAAATGTACCTAGCACACCATAGCCAATGGACCATGGTGATCTATTTTGTAGGTGAGAATCGATCAGTATGTATTATTGGTTTATGATGGTTTATGATCATGCAGCAGTTGTTTGAGGGGACTTGTGTCTAGATGAAGTGTGTAACATCATGTTTCAATTAATAACTAAACGCCTGCAGATAGGTTTTAAAATTTATTAGTCTGGTTGATGTGTTTGTAGTAATGTACACCTCCGAGTGCCCTCCGGTCATTTCCCGGTCATTTCCCGTATTTGCTTCTCTATGATCATCACCTCATCATACTTAAACACATACATATGTCGTTAATCATCACTTTGGTTACCTGAACATGGAATTAAAATTGTCGGAATATTTTGTTTGTTCCTAATCTCAAGAGATTTTCGGTATAATGTTACATCTATGAATTTGAAATTTACTACATTGAAATAAAATGTATTTTTTGAAATCTGTACATGTGCTACCAAGATAATGGAAGGACACTTAAGTGATTGTTTTATCATCTGTCCATCCATGTCTGTCTATCCATCCATCCATGTCTGCATGTCTATCCATCCATCCATGTCTGTTTGTCCATCCATGCCTGTCCATCGATGTGTCTGTTTATCCATCAATATGTCTGTCTGTCTGTCCATGTTTATCCATCCATATATGTCTGTTTGTTCATTCAGGTGATCATGAGGTGTCTTGTATCCAGGGGAAATACATGTACATCCACTGACCTAATTAGTTCTTGGTACATATGTGGTATTATGGCCTAATTCCAGGTTAATATGGGGTATGATGGCCTAATTCCAGGTTAATATGGGGTATTATGACCTAATTCAAGGTTAATACGGGGTATTATGGCCTAATTTCAGGTTAATATGGGATCTTATGGCCTAATTCCAGGTTAATTTGGGGTATTATGGCCTAATTCCAGGTTAATTTGGGGTATTATGGCCTAATTCCAGGTTAATATGGGGTATTATGGCCTTATATAATTCCAGGTTAATTTGGGGTATTATGGCCTAATTCCAGGTTAATATGGGGTATTATGGCCTAATTCCAGGTTAATATGGGGTATTATGACCTAATTCCTGGTTAATATGGGGTATTATGGCCTAATTCCAGGTACATATGGGGTATTATGGCCTAATTCCAGGTACATATGGGGTATTATGGCCTAATTCCAGGTACATATGGGGTATTATGGCCTAATTCCAGGTTAATATGGGGTATTATGGCCTAATTCCAGGTCAATATGGGGTATTATGGCCTAATTCCAGGTTAATATGGGGTATTATGGCCTAATTCCAGGTACATATGGGGTATTATGGCCTAAATCCAGGTTAATATGGGGTATTATGGCCTAATTCCTGGTCAATATGGGGTATTATGGCCTAATTCCAGGTCAATATGGGGTATTATGGCCTAATTTCAGGTCAATTTGGGGTATTATGGCCTAATTCCAGGTTAATATGGGATATTATGGCCTAATTCCATGTTAATATTGGGTATTATGACCTAATTCCAGGTCAATATGGGGTATTATGGCCTAATTCCTGGTCAATATGGGGTATTATGGCCTAATTCCAGGTTAATATGGGGTATTATGTAGTGGTGCGCCGATCATCGATTATAATCGGTTGACGAATCGAATGCACCTTCGATTTCGACCATCGATTTCCGTTTTTCAAGAATCGATCATCGAATGCGCCCGAATCAAGGGAAGTCACTCTAATGTTATAACCTTAGAATAAAGATGGCGGACGGCTGCCTCGTCGTCGACGTCTCCGTTGCAATTGCCACTACAACGGATACTGATACAGAGCTTATAATTCGACCACCCGGGGTTGGAAAGGCAAAGTCAAAAGTATGGAATATATATGCATTCCGCAAAATAAAAAAAAGAATGGGGTCCTTCTAGAAAAAACCTTGACATGACGGTCGCTGTTTGCCGCCTTTGTAAGAAATGTTACAAAAATACAAGTAGCTACATTTCGGTATTTGATAGTATTATATAGTGAAAGACTTATAAAATGACTCCATCTGTTTATTATTTTCGATAATAAGTAGCCCTGGAGGAATCATTTGGTTTCTTAATGATAAGTTTTAGCATATTTTATATATATTAGCTGAGTAATGAGGTATGTTTCTGCTAGGTATAAGGGAAACAGTCCAGCCACATTGCTCAATCCCTGCATACTTATATAATCTCACAATAGGCAATACACAATTGCAATCTACATTCTACAAAAGAAGCACATTTTTATTTATATTTTGTAATTGCATACTGTAATATTAATAGATAAATTTATGGTTTACCACAATATTTGAAATTAACATTTATTCACTGAACTGTTATATTAAGTTATGTTTCCAATTTATATTTTTGTTAAATCAAAGAAAGTGGATTTGTTAATTAGTTGTTACTTAATCTGTTGAATAAAACTTTGCTAGTTATAATATTTTTTCTCATAAATAGGTTTCTGAAACTTTCTTCGTCAGTTTTGGAAGTCCCAACTATTTGGCCATTGGTAGACAAATTAAAAGCGCTAATAATTGCATTTTCATGCATGATTAATAAAAAAAAAAAAAAAAAAAAAAAACACTGGTAGTCTGGTACAATTACAATGTAAATATCCAATGCAAATAATGGCAATATCCATCAATGCATATTCAATGGGATATAAGCTCTATGGCATCGCATCATTGCTCTTTTGTAATTCTTGATTTTATATGTGTACCTGCTCATATTGTATTCTACTACTTTTGCATCTAGAATTCAACGAACAAAAGTTACAAAGACCATGTAGAAAATGAAAATGTCACTTTATTAACAAAAGTATATAATCATGGACAATTTCATGTTTTATAAACAAATCTGTGAAATCCAGATACTTTTACTGGACTTCATTCTTCTTGGATCATTAATATCTATTTTTTAAGTCATAGCTGTTGACCAAAAGTACAGTTGTAACTTTCTTAATCATTCAATCATACATTCATGTGCACCATCAACTAAGAAATAGGAATAATTACACTTACAAAAGATAATTATTGATACACATTACATAACAAAATGATGATTAATAACTGAAACAAAACACTTGTGATTTAACCGATTATTAATCGGTTGACTACATCGGTTGTCCTATCTGATGCGATCCGATAATCACTAGTATTATGGCCTAATTCCTGGTTAATATGGGATATTATGGCCTAATTCCAGGTTAATATGGGGTATTATGGCCTAATTCCAGGTTAATATGAGGTATTATGGCCTAATTCCAGGTTAATATGGGGTATTATGGCCTAATTCCAGGTTAATATGGGGTATTATGGCCTAATTCCAGGTACATATGGGGTATTATGGCCTAATTCCAGGTTAATATGGGGTATTATGGCCTATAATTCCAGGTACATATGGGGTATTATGGCCTAATTCCAGGTCAATATGGGGTATTATGGCCTAATTCCTGGTTAATATGGGGTATTATGGCCTAATTCAAGGTTAATACGGGGTATTAAGGCCTAATTCCTGGTAAAAATGGGGTATTAGGCCTAATTCCTGGTTAATATGGGGGTATTATGGCCTAATTCCAGGTTAATATGGGGTATTATGGCCTAATTCCAGGTACATATGGGTATTATGGCCTAATTCCGGGTTAATATGGGGTATTAGGCCTAATTCCTGGTTAATATGGGGTATTATGGCCTAATTCCAGGTACATATGGGATATTATGGCCTAATTCCAGGTTAATATGGGGTATTATGGCCTAATTCCAGGTCAATATGGGGTATTATGGCCTAATTCCAGGTTAATATGGGTGTTATGGCCTAATTCCAGGTACATATAGGATATTATGGCCTAATTCCAGGTTAATATGGGGTATTATGGCCTAATTCCAGGTCAATATGGGGTATTATGGCCTAATTCCAGGTTAATATGGGTGTTATGGCCTAATTCCAGGTACATATGGGGTATTATGGCCTAATTCTGGGTAAATATACTTAAGGTATCAGGTGTTGCAATATAAGGGATAGAACAAAGTTGTTTTGTATAATAATAAACATAATTTGCAATAAGAAATACAAAACAATTAACATGTAGCTATATATATAGATTAGACAGATTGTTATTCATTGGACGAAAGTATTCCTCATCAACGAACCGAAGATCGGCATGTAGAGCACTGCCTTTTGCGGTCATTGATCTTCTGTAGTAGTTATAGGTTGGTGAGTTACATTTTTTGGCAGACAACGTGTTTTTACCTCGGAACCTATCCATCAGTCACATCTAGCTATAGTTACTTATAAATAATCAAGGTTAGAATTCCAACCAAAGAATTTATAAAAGCAATATATAGAGAATTTGGTTGCTGTGCTATGAATAATGTATGGCGACATTACATGTTTGGAAAGTAGGATACACTACAGCTCAATCTGACAGACTGTGGTGTGTGTTGTTGTCTCACTGAGTTCAGCAACTGGTTATAGCTGGTATTAAAAGTCAGCTACAACCCTCTCAGGACTCATTACTCAGGTTAATTATACCCGAATGCCATGCAGTATGTGACAATTGGTTTGGTTGGTTGAAATTTACCTGAGAAGATGGATTATAAATTTTTACTTGTGTCAGATCCCATATATGAATTGGCAAATAAAATATGTTTAAATCAAAATACCCTGTGAAATTTACAATTTGGGGAGCCTTTTTGCAGCTTAACTGTTCCTTAATGTCATGTAACTGTCATGTACATGTATTGTCAACTAATTGGTGACACGAATATAAAGTTGTTGGTGTTTGTGTGTGAGTATATAAAGTTGATGGTGTTTGTGTGTGAGTATATAAAGTTGGTGTTTGTGTGAGTATATAAAGTTGATGGTGTTTGTGTGTGAGTATATAAAGTTGACTGTTTGTGTGTGAGTATATAAAGTTGATGGTGTTTGTGTGAGTATATAAAGTTGATGGTGTTTGTGTGTGAGTATATAAAGTTGATGGTGTTTGTGTGTGAGTATATAATGTTGATGGTGTTTGTGTGTGAGTATATAAAGTTGGTGTTTGTGTGAGTATATAAAGTTGATGGTGTATGTGTGTGAGTATATAATGTTGATGGTGTTTGTGTGTGAGTATATAAAGTTGGTGTTTGTGTGAGTATATAAAGTTGATGGTGTTTGTGTGTGAGTATATAAAGTTGATGGTGTTTGTGTGTGAGTATATAAAGTTGATGGTGTTTGTGTGAGTATATAAAGTTGATGGTGTTTGTGTGTGAGTATATAATGTTGATGGTGTTTGTGTGTGAGTATATAATGTTGATGGTGTTTGTGTGTGAGTACATAATGTTGATGGTGTTTGTGTGTGTGTATATAAAGTTGATGGGGTTTGTTTGTGAGTATATAAAGTTGATGTGTTTGTGTGTGAGTATATCAAGTTGATGTGTTTGTGTGTGAGTATATAAAGTTGATGGTGTTTGTGTGTGAGTATATAAAGTTGATGGTGTTTGTGTGTGAGTATATAAAGTTGATGGTGTTTGTGTGTGAGTATATAAAGTTGATGGTGTATGTGTGTGAGTATATAAAGTTGATGTGTTTGTCAGTATATAAAGTTGATGGTGTTTGTGTGTGAGTATATAAAGTTGATGGTGTGTGTGTGTGTGAGTATATAAAGTAGATGGTGTTTGTGTGTGAGTATATAAAGTTGACTGTGTTTGTGTGTGAGTATATACAGTTGATGGTGTTTGTGTGTGAGTATATACAGTTGATGGTGTTTGTGTGTGAGTATATAAAGTTGATGGTGTTTGTGTGTGAGTATATAAAGTTGATGGTGTTTGTGTGTGAGTATATAAAGTTGATGGTGTTTGTGTGTGAGTATATAAGTGATGGTGTTTGTGTGTGGAGTATATCAAAGTTGATGGTGTTGTGTGTATATAAAGTTGATGGTGTTGTGTGTGAGTATATAAAGTGGATGGTGTTTGTGAGTATATAATTGTTGATGGTGATTGTGTGTAATTAATAAGTTGTTGTTTTTGTGTGTGCGTCATACTAAGTTGCTGTGTGTTTGTGTTGTGAGTCTCCCCGTTACTGTGTTTTGTGTTTGCGTTATAAAGTGTGTTTTGTGTGTTCTCTCCAGTTTCTTGTTGTGTGTTGGTCTCTCAGTTTTTGTGGTTGTGGGTGTTGTCTCTCCAGTTTTTGGGTGTTGTGTGTGCGTTCTCCTGTTGCTGGTGTTTGTGTGCGCTACTCCCGTTGTTGGTTTTTGTGTGTGGTCTCTCCCGTTTCTGGTTTTGTGTTGCGTCTCTCCGTTGCTGGTGTTTTGTGGTGCGTCTCCCTGTTCGTGGTTTTGTGTGCTCTCTCCGTTGCTTGTGCTTGTGTGTGCGTCTCTCCGTTGCTGGTGTTCCTGTGCGTCTCCCGTTGCTGGTGTGTGTGCGTCTCTCCCGTTGGTGTTTGTGTGTCTCCCCGTTGCTGGTGTTTGTGTGTGCGTCTCTCCCGTTGCTGGTGTTTGTGTGTGCGTCTCTCCTGTTGCTGGTGTTTGTGTGTGCGTCTCTCCCGTTGCTGGTGTTTGTGTGTGCGTCTCTCCCGTTGCTGGTGTTTGTGTGTGCGTCTCTCCCGTTGCCTGTGTTTGTGTGTGCGTCTCTCCTGTTGTGGTGTTTGTGTGTGCGTCTCTCCCGTTGATGGTGTTTGTGTGTGAGTATATAAAGTTGATGGTGTTTGTGTGTGAGTATATAAAGTTGATGGTGTTTGTGTGTGAGTATATAAAGTTGACTGTGTTTGTGTGATGAGTATAGTTATAAGACAATGAACCCTTTGTATTAATTTGTAAACAGACAAGTGCTTTGTAATATTGCCTGTTGTGTTTGTTTGCGGAGTATAAGACAATGAACCCTTTGTATTAATTTGTAAACAGACAAGTGTTTTGTAATATTGCCTGTTGTGTTTGTGGCTATGTATCTCACTTACAAGATCATGGCATGGTTCCATGCCCTGGTGAAGCCTGGCAGGTTTGTCTATCACATAGCCTGACTGATGATGATGTAAACATGTTTACAGTCTATGTAGTGGTAATACTGTGACAGACAGCTGTACTACTTCCTTAATTTGGATGTTGTCGGAGACAGCTACCTTGTATTTTCAGGATCTACTTGTCTTGTCTTCTTGGCTTTTCAGAAAATATTCGACAGTTTTTATTCAAATTAAAAAATCAACTTCTTGGGGGGGAGTTAAGTTACTGCTTATATATATATTAGAAATGTATTTTATGGATCACAATCTTGGGTTGCCTTAAATAAATGTTAATATCAAAGATACATTATCTTAGTTTTTGTCAGTTTTGGGATACTGCATGTTCCAGTATGTGGATTACATGTATCATGTGATGTACATTTGTATTTACCCCAATGTGTACCAGCTCATTAGGAAGATTTCAGCCCTAAAGATATTCATGTGGCTTTCAGAAAATATTGGTATTCAGTAAAGGTACTCTGTAAGAGATCACCTCGAATGTACAGGCAATGCTGAAATTGAACTGGTGAAAATTTAATTAAATGAGAATCTGATGTAGATCAGTTAATTAGGTCTTTTGTTGATGGATGAGCCACAAAGTTCTCCTAAGGGAATTCCATGTATATACAAATATTTATAAAAACAAATATTGCTGGAGGTTCTTGTAGTCAATTAACTTATACATAGAATAAGTTTTTTTAATTTTGAAAAATAAAAAATGTATCCAAAAAATGAAGTGATATATTTGGTATACTGTAGAGTTCATTTATTTTTAATAATGTAATGAACCCTGATCAGCTCCCCTACAGATATTGTGTAATAGTCCTTCTATCTCAAGGGTTCAATCTAATTTTGGAGTGAAAAACATACTTTCAACAGTCTACTATATATATATAGCTAGATGCCCTGATTTGTCCATGGTCTGGCTTATAGATGAGGTAAGTTTTGGTTGTAGGATGTGGGCAGTGGGCAGTGGGCAGGTTTAGTTGTAGGATGTGGGCAGTGGGCAGCTTTAGTTGTAGGATGTGGGCAGTGGGCAGGTTTAGTTGTAGGATGTGGGCAGTGGGCAGGTTTTGTTGTAGGATATGGGCAGTGGGCAGGTTTAGTTGTAGGATGTGGGTTGCTGTAGGAGGTGGGCAGTTGTAGGATGTGTGCAGTTGTAGGATGTGGGCGTTCGTAGGATGAGTGGGATTGTAGGATGAGGGCAATTGTAGGATGTGGGTGGTTATAGGATGTGGGCAATTGTAGGATGTGGGCATTGGTAGGATGAGGGTGATTGTAGGATGTGGGTGGTTGTAGGATGTGGGTGATTAGGATGTGGGTGATTGTAGGATGTGGGTGGTTGTAGGATGAGGGTGATTGTAGGATGTGGACATTTGTAGGATGAGGGTGATTGTAGGATGTGGGTGGTTGTAGGATGAGGGTGATTGTAGGATGTGGGCAATTGTAGGATGTGGGCATTTGTAGGATGAGGGTGATTGTAGGATGTGGGTGGTTGTAGGATGTGGGTGGTTGTAGGATGTGGATGGTTGTAGGATGTGGGTGGTCGTAGGATGTGGATGGTCGTAGGATGTGGATGGTTGTAGGAGGTGGGTGGTTGTAGGATGTGGGTGGTTGTAGGAGGTGGGTGATTGTAGGATGTGGGTGGTGTAGGAGGTGGGTGGTTGTAGGATGTGGGTGGTTGTAGGATGTGGGTGGTTGTAGGATGTGGGTGATTGTAGGATGTGGGTGGTTGTAGGATGTGGGTGGTTGTAGGATGTGGGTGATTGTAGGATGTGGGTGGTTGTAGGATGTGGGTGGTTGTAGGATGAGGATGGTTGTAGGATGTGGGTGGTCGTAGGATGTGGGCGGTGTAGGAGGTGGACGGTTGTAGGATGTGGGTGGTTGTAGGATGTGGGCGGTGTAGGAGGTGGGCGGTTCTGAACCTTTCTGTGTCTGTAGTAGTGTATGTATGTGTGTACAGTTGACATTCATGAATGAATGTGGAGACATTCTACTGAAGATTATTGGAAGTCTGTACTCACTCCATCAGCTGAACTAACATCTATCACTGAGATATATACCTACAACAGACAGAATATATGTATAAAGTTGGGACATAGACCTTTAGCTATAATGCTGGAGACATTGATACATTATTTGAATAAATAACTAGTTTTTGTCCTCAAGAGAGTTTCCATTGTCTGCAGTTAAGGTACACATTGTATATAGCTGTGGATCTTAGGTTCTACGTACCAATATATACCTGAAGGTTATAGTAAATTCACTGATTATATCTACATGTACTAGAATAAATGTTTTACACAAATGTTATATAAACATATTAAACTGACACTATTATTTGTTTGTATAAGTCAAAACACATTGTTTAATCCAGGACTCTAGATCTATAGTTGGTAAAATTCCTGGGGGAATCATAATTTTGATACATGTATGTACATATTAACCATCATTAGATGTAGCTTTAGCACCTGTAAACTAGGTCTGACTGTGACAACCGCAAAATATTAGATCCGAGAAATTGACAACTACACACACTACACAGTAGTCATTGAATAATATATAAAATATCTTTCCTTACTGTCATGGGTTCAATTTAATCAACAATGGGTTCAATTTTATCAACAATTTCCATTGTGCAAAAACAATATGTAACTCTTACTTGAATTTGATCAAAAAGGAGGGCAAAAGCAATCTGTAATTCTTAATCAAAATTGATAAAAATGAGGGCAAAAATGTACAAAAGAATAAAAAGATATTTGTGTTAAATGACGTCAAGTTGAAGGGGGTATACTGAATGATTGTGACTTACTTATCAATAACACCTCGACATATGACGTTCAAAGTTGTTTGTACATTATACACTACATTATGAAAATTGAAGAGTTTTGCCATTCTAGGACTGTCCTTCTAGGACTGACCCTTCTAGGACTGACCCTTCTAGGACTAGACCTTCTAGGACTAGACCTTCTAGGACTGACCCTTCTAGGACTAGACCTTCTAGGACTAGACCTTCTAGGACTAGACCTTCTAGGACTAGACCTTCTAGGACTAGACCTTCTAGGACTGACCCTTCTAGGACTGACCCTTCTAGGACTGACCCGTCTAGGACTAGACCTTCTAGGACTAGACCTTCTAGGACTAGACCTTCTAGGACTGACCCTTCTAGGACTGACACTTCTAGGACTAGACCTTCTAGGACTAGACCTTCTAGGACTGACCCTTCTAGGACTGACCCTTCTAGGACTAGACCTTCTAGGACTGACCCTTCTAGGACTGACCCTTCTAGGACTAGACCTTCTAGGACTAGACCTTCTAGGACTGACCCTTCTAATACTGACCCTTCTAGGACTAGACCTTCTAGGACTGACCCTTCTAGGACTGACCCTTCTCGGACTAGACCTTCTAGGACTGACCCTTCTAGGACTGACACTTCTAGGACTAGACCTTCTAGGACTAGACCTTCTCGGACTAGACCTTCTAGGACTGACCCTTCTAGGACTGACACTTCTAGGACTAGACCTTCTAGGACTAGACCTTCTAGGACTGACCCTTCTAGGACTAGACCTTCTAGGACTGACCCTTCTAGGACTGACCCTTCTAGGACTGACCCTTCTAGGACTAGACCTTCTAGGACTGACCCTTCTAGGACTAGACCTTCTAGGACTAGACCTTCTAGGACTAGACCTTCTAGGACTGACCCTTCTAGGACTGACCCTTCTAGGACTAGACCTTCTAGGACTGACCCTTCTAGGACTAGACCTTCTAGGACTGACCCTTCTAGGACTGACCCTTCTAGGACTAGACCTTCTAGGACTAGACCTTCTAGGACTGTCCTTCTAGGACTAGACCTTCTAGGACTGTCCTTCTAGGACTGACCCTTCTAGGACTAGACCTTCTAGGACTGTCCTTATATACTAGTACATAAAAACTTGACTATCTGACTTATACAGTATGTAAAAACAAGCCAAAATTTCACGAAAAATATCATCGGAACAATATCCGGATTATAGCAACTGTCTTTCCGTTCATTTACTACATACCCATTACTAGCTTCCGCGATCTGTGTTGATGTGTGTTGGAATATTGTTTTTTGAAAAAAACGCCTCAATAAAGGTATGTTTACATTTAAATGTGTCATAAAATTCATTCACATTGTTTTCATTGTTGTATTAGCTGTCCCGACTTCATAACTACTATACATTACAGCTGCATTAGGGTTAGTGAGACGCTTTACTCTGGAATCAGAAATCAATATGTAGACTTTTGGAGCCTAATGAGCAAACATCAATTACGTATACATATCAATATATCGTTAGAATTCAATCGCAACAAGCAACAGGATTTGATGGTTCTTGGATATTTATTTGGTCTACCGGTTTCGCCCATACAATGGGCTTCTTCAGGACAAAGTTGTAGGGTATTTCTACCCCTAAAGTACTAAACATGTGGGCCCATATACATTGTTATCTATGACATCATTAATAAAGGTAGAAATTGTGACAGCATTAACAATAGTCAGTATTGTGACGTCATCATAATGGATAGTATTATGACGTCATAATTGAATTAAAGATAGATAACTCTATTCTAACACGAGAGATATAGCTATAAAAGGTGATAAGTGATTGATGTTGACTTGCAAGTCATAAATAATTACCAGTTCGGTAATTAACAAAAGCTCTATATACAGTGTATATAATATTATTAAAATTGAATGCTATAAAATATCAAAGTAGATTTAGGCTAAGGTACAATTGCTTAAATATCTTGCTATTAAGTTCAATGTTTTCTCAGTCCAAGGCCTGTTGAAGGAAAGGACCTCTCTTAATATGGCCTAAAATAACTTCCCATGTGGCATGGATCCCTGCCATCCTGGGTTGATTCTTCATAGTACATCTATACCTCTAATAGTTTTGCATCTGCTAGGTCATTGTGTTGGGACGATAATCCATGCTTGTAGTTCACAAAGAGTCCTTTTGGTGGTTAGTTCTTATATGGTAACATAATTATAATTCTATTATATTTCTATATGGTAGCTAGTACATATATCAACATGTAATTGCCAAAATTTAACACACATGATGGTCAATGCCAAAATTTGATGCATTTTGAGCAACAAAAGACAAAATATCCCAAAGTACGGTAGTACGTAAAAATTGACCATTACGTCTTATAAGTATACAGTGTATAAACTGACTATCTGGCTCATCTACAGTATGTAAAAAACTGGCTTTATTTCAAAGTCAAACCACTATTTTATAATATCTTTTTTCATTGCCCTCTACTTCTGACATGTCGGCACAGTGATTGCATGCATGGATTCCACTTTCCAGTTTGACGTTATCATTATATTAAAAATGGATCTTTTCCCTTTTCTCATGTTATTTACATGTGAAATTCCTTCCAATTTAAACCTTATCCTTACTGATTACGGAGTCTGATGAAGAGTATTGGATATGTAGACAATCCACAGTTTATTTTTTATCCACGTCTCACTGTACTGACTTGTATAAAACTTTGGCTGAATGCCGACCCATGTTCAAGTTGTTCAAATGTTTTGTGACTTCACATGATGAACTCTGATTATCATAAGGGATACAGACAAAATTTAAATAACAGTTAGATGGTCTGAGAACCCGGCTAGACATTGGAGTGATGTGTTAGACAACAGGTGCGAGATAAAGTAATGGTAGAGGAATGCTCAGTTAAACATAAAGATATTGTAGATATACAGACTAGGAAGTGTGAAAGGAGATGTTTACACTAAGATTCTGCTTGGAATTTCGATCGGAATTAAAACTAAAAAAATAATAAAGAATTTCAGAGATATTTTGTCTGTACCACACAGGAAGCCAGCACTCCCATGGAATAGCCTCACATATATATGTCTTGGATTACATGTTAAGAAATTTCAAATGTCAAATCTGATGATCTATCATAAGAAAACCGTGAAATGTAAAAATCAGGATGATCTGTCTCAAGAACTTTTGGGAATATCAATTTTCAAAATGTAATTGCATGCCAAGATAACTGACCCACTTGTAATAGTATAATGATCGCAACTTAGTAAAAATTTGTTTCCATGGTAACTGTTCTTGTCGATGTGTGATATTGATTACCATGGAAACTATTTTATGTCAGATATTGGTATAACCATGATATCAACTAGTTCCTGTTGTCAGATTCAGGTTACATGGGTAACTACTTCTTGTTGCTAAACATTGGTTACCTAGCTGGTAACTCCTTACTGTTGGTTTCTGGTTACCCATTGGGAACTGTCCCTGTTGTCAAGACATTTGTTGTTATATCATAGATATTTGTTACCATTTGGTTAATAACTCCTGTTGTCAGATGTGTATTGGTAGCTATGGAAACTGTCCCTGTTTGTTACTAAGGTAGCTGTCTCTGTTAGATATTGGTTGCCATGGTAACTAGCCCCTGTTGTGGGAAAATAATAACCATCCTAACTGTCTCATTTACATTTCAATAATTGCTGTAATTACATCATAGATCTCAATCACTAATTACGTATACATGCTAACTATATTTGACTGAAGAATTATGATGACTCCGTTGCATCCTTCGGTCTAGAGTGTACAAATCCCTGAATAAAACATGTAGGGTTTTCGTCAATAACTCATTGACTCCTATGTATACCCGATCACTTTTGCTAAGTGCCAAAGGCTGTATGTCAGAAAGACTAAAACGCCACTTAATATCAGGATTAACAACCACAGCCGTAACATCAAGCAGAAGCGCCGAGAATAACGTGCCAATAACTACAGACAGACATTTCATACATGGGAGGACAAAACAGGGTGTTTATATTGACCAGGGCCAACATTGTTAGGACACGGACAAAACAGGGTGTTTATATTGACCAGGGCCTACATTGATAGGACACTGACAAAACAGGGTGTTTATATTGACCAGGGCCAACATTGTTAGGACACTGACAAAACAGGGTGTTTATATTGACCAGGGCCAACATTGTTAGGACACTGACAAAACAGGGTGTTTATATTGACCAGGGCCTACATTGTTAGGACACTGACAAAACAGGGTGTTTATATTGACCAGGGCCTACATTGTTAGGACACAGACAAAACAGGGTGTTTATATTGACCAGGGCCTACATTGATAGGACACTGACAAAACAGGGTGTTTATATTGACCAGGGCCTACATTGTTAGGACACTGACAAAACAGGGTGTTTATATTGACCAGGGCCTACATGTACATTGATAGGACACGGACAAAACAGGGTGTTTATATTGACCAGGGCCTACATTGATAGGACACGGAAAAAACAGGGTGTTTATATTGACCAGAGCCTACATTGATAGGACACTGACAAAACAGGGTGTTTATATTGACCAGGGCCTACATTGTTAGGACACTGACAAAACAGGGTGTTTATATTGACCAGGGCCAACATTGTTAGGACACTGACAAAACAGGGTGTTTATATTGACCAGGGCCTACATTATTAGGACACGGACAAAACAGGGTGTTTATATTGACCAGGGCCTACATTGATAGGACACTGACAAAACAGGGTGTTTATATTGACCAGGGCCTACATTGTTAGGACACTGACAAAACAGGGTGTTTATATTGACCAGGGCCTACATTGTTAGGACACTGACAAAACAGGGTGTTTATATTGACCAGGGCCTACATTGATAGGACACTGACAAAACAGGGTGTTTATATTGACCAGGGCCTACATTGTTAGGACACTGACAAAACAGGGTGTTTATATTGACCAGGGCCTACATTGTTATAATTAGGACACTGACAAAACAGGGTGTTTATATTGACCAGGGCCTACATGTACATTGATAGGACACGGACAAAACAGGGTGTTTATATTGACAAGGGCCTACATTGTTAGGACACTGACAAAACAGGGTGTTTATATTGACCAGGGCCAGCATTGATAGGACACGGACAAAACAGGGTGTTTATATTGACCAGGGCCTATATTGTTAGGACACTGACAAAACAGGGTGTTTATATTGACCAGGGCCTACATTGTTAGGACACTGACAAAACAGGGTGTTTATATTGACCAGGGCCTACATTGTTAGGACACTGACAAAACAGGGTGTTTATATTGACCAGGGCCTACATTGTTAGGACACTGACAAAACAGGGTGTTTATATTGACCAGGGCCTACATTGATAGGACACAGACAAAACAGGGTGTTTATATTGACCAGGGCCTACATTGTTAGGACACTGACAAAACAGGGTGTTTATATTGACCCGGGCCAACATTGATAGGACACTGACAAAACAGGGTGTTTATATTGACCAGGGCCTACATTGTTAGGACACTGACAAAACAGGGTGTTTATATTGACCAGGGCCTACATTGTTAGGACACAGACAAAACAGGGTGTTTATATTGACCAGGGCCTACATTGTTAGGACACTGACAAAACAGGGTGTTTATATTGACCAGGGCCTACATTGTTAGGACACTGACAAAACAGGGTGTTTATATTGACCAGGGCCTACATTGTTAGGACACTGACAAAACAGGGTGTTTATATTGACCAGGGCCAACATTGTTAGGACACTGACAAAACAGGGTGTTTATATTGACCAGAGCCTACATTGATAGGACACAGACAAAACAGGGTGTTTATATTGACCAGGGCCAACATTGTTAGGACACTGACAAAACAGGGTGTTTATATTGACCAGGGCCTACATTGATAGGACACAGACAAAACAGGGTGTTTATATTGACCAGGGCCTACATTGTTAGGACACTGACAAAACAGGGTGTTTATATTGACCAGGGCCTACATTGATAGGACACAGACAAAACAGGGTGTTTATATTGACCAGGGCCTACATTGATAGGACACTGACAAAACAGGGTGTTTATATTGACCAGAGGCTACATTGATAGGACACGGACAAAACAGGGTGTTTATATTGACCAGGGCCTACATTGTTAGGACACAGACAAAACAGGGTGTTTATATTGACCAGGGCCTACATTGTTAGGACACAGACAAAACAGGGTGTTTATATTGACCAGGGCCTACATTGTTAGGACACTGACAAAACAGGGTGTTTATATTGACCAGGGCCTACATTGTTAGGACACAGACAAAACAGGGTGTTTATATTGACCAGGGCCTACATTGTTAGGACACAGACAAAACAGGGTGTTTATATTGACCAGGGCCTACATTGTTAGGACACTGACAAAACAGGGTGTTTATATTGACCAGGGCCTACATTGTTAGGACACAGACAAAACAGGGTGTTTATATTGACCAGGGCCTACATTGTTAGGACACTGACAAAACAGGGTGTTTATATTGACCAGGGCCTACATTGATAGGACACGGACAAAACAGGGTGTTTATATTGACCAGGGCCTACATTGTTAGGACACTGACAAAACAGGGTGTTTATATTGACCAGAGGCTACATTGTTAGGACACTGACAAAACAGGGTGTTTATATTGACCAGGGCCTACATTGTTAGGATAATGACAAAACAGGGTGTTTATATTGACCAGGGCCTACATTGTTAGGACACTGACAAAACAGGGTGTTTATATTGACCAGGGCCTACATTGATAGGACACGGACAAAACAGGGTGTTTATATTGACCAGGGCCTACATTGATAGGACACGGACAAAACAGGGTGTTTATATTGACCAGGGCCTACATTGTTAAGACACTGACAAAACAGGGTGTTTATATTGACCAGGGCCTACATTGTTAGGACACTGACAAAACAGGGTGTTTATATTGACCAGGGCCTACATTGTTAGGACACTGACAAAACAGGGTGTTTATATTGACCAGGGCCTACATTGTTAGGACACTGACAAAACAGGGTGTTTATATTGACCAGGGCCTACATTGTTAGGACACTGACAAAACAGGGTGTTTATATTGACCAGGGCCTACATTGTTAGGACACTGACAAAATAGGGTGTTTATATTGACCAGGGCCTACATTGTTAGGACACGGACAAAACAGGGTGTTTATGTTGACCAGAGCCTACATTGTTAGGACACTGACAAAACAGGGTGTTTATATTGACCAGGGCCAACATTGTTAGGACACTGACAAAACAGGGTGTTTATATTGACCAGGGCCTACATTGTTAGGACACAGACAAAACAGGGTGTTTATATTGACCAGGGCCTACATTGATAGGACACAGACTCCCTAACATATAGAAATAATATTGGATCAGACACTGTCCCCCTGACAGATTGCACAATGGAATTTGTCGTATGTTATACAATATCATTTGTCGTATGCATGTTATACAATATCATTTGTCATGCGTTATGCAATGTATTTTGACCTGTTCCATTCTGTATTATAGTTTAATTAACATAGGTAACACGAATATTTACCCTAGTATCCGACCATTGTCTGGCAGTGTGGTGAACTCATTAATGGTAGTGATGGTGTAATATTTATACAGATGTATGACAGAACCCTAATGGTACGGAGTTTAAAAGTAAATACTACTACAATGCTAGCCGTACTGGTAGCTATTTATGCACATCCATATTCAATGTATTATTTATCAGATAATTGTCTATTAGTCGGTGTTTAGTACCAAAATACCAGCCTGATGTATTGTCCCTAGTGAACTCATCAAAATATGCCTAGTAATTATCAACTGCAATCAGCATTGACGGCTTTAATCTTCATTTCAAAAAATATTTTATCAATAATTTTGAAACACCTACAAATACAACAATTTTGTTCTGTTTTCATATCATATCTTTGATGTATTTCTTTTATTTGTAGTTATATTCAATGATTTTTTTTTAAAAGAGAAGAATATTTCTGTTGATTTTAGGTTGACGAAGCTTGATGTGTGCTCTGTTATTCAAAGCCTAGTTAGGCTTAAACAGATAAAGGTTGATTTTCATGTTTCATTTTAAGTTAATAGATTTAATATGAAAAAAATTAAGTGTGAAAAATGTAATGAAAATAAATCTGTATATATATATAGAGGAATAAAAGTTGACAAATCTGATGAGTTAAGCATAAGCTGGTCATTAGAATCAGTAGAACTATAGTATTTACCTAATGAAGCTCAGGAACCCATTTTATCAGGACTGGTTAGCTTAACCATATATAGGAACTTTTGCTATTTTTATAATCATTAAATCTGAAAACAAAATAATTGTAAAGTTAAAAGGTGTAATGATAATCATCAAGGCATATTTCTGTAAATGTAAAGGTTTGCACATTGGATTTCACTTCATATAAAGCAACTACGTACAATGCTATACAAATTGATCCATTCATTGCATATTGTACTACACGACTATTTATGGGCTAATGAAGCGCATTTAGAACTTTTGTTCCACTGTGAGTTGCATGTCGCGACTGTTGAATTATGGAGTGTCTTTGAGGACCAAGCTTTCAGTGACAATGGTGTTGATGGAGAAGTCCTGTGCGTACTCTATCAATTAACAATGTGTGAAGCCATTGAACACAATCAGAAATAATATCCTGTATGGTGCATGTGGCCTAGGAGTAACATATTAGGACAGTATGGTGTGGCGTAGGAGTAACATATTAGGACAGTATGGTGTGGCCTAGGAGTAACATATTAGCACAGTATGGTGTGACCTAGGAGTAACATATTAGGACCGTATGGTGTGGCCTAGGAGTAACATATTAGGACAGTATGGTGTGGCCTAGGAGTAACATATTAGGACAGTATGGTGTGGATTAGGAATAACATATTAGGACAGTATGGTGTGGCCTAGGAGTAACATATTAGGACAGTATGGTGTGGCCTAGGAGTAACATATTAGGACAGTATGGTGTGACCTAGGAGTAACATTTTAGGACAGTATAGTGTGGCCTAGGAGTAACATATTAGCACAGTATGGTGTGGCCTGGGAGTAACATATTAGGACAGTATGGTGTGGCCTAGGAGTAACATATTAGGACAGTATGGTGTGGCCTAGGAGTAATATATTAGGACAGTATGGTGTGGATTAGGAGTAACATATTAGGACAGTATGGTGTGGCCTAGGAGTAACATATTAGGACAGTATGGTGTGGCCTAGGAGAAACATATTAGGACAGTATGGTGTGGATTAGGAGTAACAATAATTATTAGGACAGTATGGTGTGGCCTAGGAGTAACATATTAGGACAGTATGGTGTGGCCTAGGAGTAACATATTAGGACAGTATGGTGTGGCCTAGGAGTAACATATTAGGACAGTATGGTGTGGCCTAGGAGTAACATATTAGGACAGTATGGTGTGGCCTAGGAGTAACATATTAGGACAGTATGGTGTGGCCTAGGAGTAACATATTAGGACAGTATGGTGTGGCCTAGGAGTAACATATTAGGACAGTATGGTGTGGCCTAGGAGTAACATATTAGGACAGTATGGTGTGGCGTAGGAGTTACATATTAGGACAGTATGGTGTGGATTAGGAGTAACATATTAGGACAGTATGGTGTGGCCTAGGAGTAACATATTAGGACAGTATGGTGTGGATTAGGAGTAACATATTAGGACAGTATGGTGTGGCCTAGGAGTAACATATTAGGACAGTATGGTGTGGTGTAGGAGTTACATATTAGGACAGTATGGTGTGGATTAGGAGTAACATATAAGGACAGTATGGTGTGGCCTAGGAGTAACATATAAGGACAGTATGGTGTGGCCTAGGAGTAACATATTAGGACAGTATGGTGTGGCCTAGGAGTAACATATTAGGACAGTATAGTGTGGCCTAGGAGTAACATATTAGGACAGTATGGTATGGCCTAGGAGTAACATATTAGGACAGTATGGTGTGGCCTAGGAGTAACATATTAGGACAGTATGGTGTGGCCTAGGAGTAACATATTAGGACAGTATAGTGTGGCCTAGGAGTAACATATTAGGACAGTATGGTGTGGCCTAGGAGTAACATATTAGGACAGTATGGTGTGGCCTAGGAGTAACATATTAGGACAGTATAGTGTGGCCTAGGAGTAACATATTAGGACAGTATAGTGTGGCCTAGGAGTAACATATTAGGACAGTATGGTGTGGCCTAGGAGTAACATATTAGGACAGTATGGTGTGGCCTAGGAGTAACATATTAGGACAGTATGGTGTGGCCTAGGAGTAACATATTAGGACAGTATAGTGTGGCCTAGGAGTAACATATTAGGACAGTATGGTGTGGCCTAGGAGTAACATATTAGGACAGTATGGTGTGGCCTAGGAGTAACATATTAGGACAGTATGGTGTGGCCTAGGAGTAACATATTAGGACAGTATAGTGTGGCCTAGGAGTAACATATTAGGACAGTATAGTGTGGCCTAGGAGTAACATATTAGGACAGTATCGTGTGGCCTAGGAGTAACATATTAGGACAGTATGGTGTGGCCTAGGAGTAACATATTAGGACAGTATGGTGTGGCCTAGGAGTAACATATTAGGACAGTATGGTGTGGCCTAGGAGTAACATATTAGGACAGTATGGTGTGGCCTAGGAGTAACATATTAGGACAGTATAGTGTGGCCTAGGAGTAACATATTAGGACAGTATGGTGTGGCCTAGGAGTAACATATTAGGACAGTATATATGTATATGGTGTGGATTAGGAGTAACATATAAGGACAGTATGGTGTGGCCTAGGAGTAACATATTAGGACAGTATGGTGTGGCCTAGGAGTAACATATTAGGACAGTATGTATATGGTGTGGATTAGGAGTAACATAAAAGGGCAGTATAGATAGTAACTTATTAGGAAACAAAAGTTAATGAAGTTATGAGAAAGTAGTTCTCATCTATTTCAGTTTGCTCTGACCATGGAGGTTTCTTATCAGTCAACAGGGACAGCGTAATATTTTTACAACCAGATCATATAAATTTGTTTGATATCCGTTAATGTACCAAGCTCAACCTGTAACAGTCTTTTTAAGGTTTAGGCCTGCTTCATTCCAACAACAGCTACATATAGTTTTGTTATTTCATTAGACCAAGAACATTATTTCGCTTCGTAATTAAGTTTGAGCTGGAAGTTCCTTGTCTATTTGATGGGAACAGGCTTCTGTAATGTCACTTGAAGAAGTTTGGAGGATGTAATGTATTTTCAATTTGATTTTTTTGATGATAGAGCAGAGTGTATGTAATCATGTAGCTTACAGTAATAAACAGCTTCCCAGACATGTTACATAGTATTTGCCCAAGACTCGGTTACTATACATCCATCTACAAGATATCCTTGGGTAGTTACTACATCCATCTACAAGATATCCTTGGGTAGTTACTACATCCATCTACAAGATATCCTTGGGTAGTTACTACATCCATCTACAAGATATCCTTGGGTAGTTATTACATCCATCTACAAGATATCCTTGGGTAGTTACTACATCCATCTACAAGATATCCTTGGGTAGTTACTACATCCATCTACAAGATATCCCTGGGTAGTTACTACATCCATCTACAAGATATCCTTGGGTAGTTACCACATCCATCTACAAGATATCCTTGGGTAGTTACTACATCCATCTACAAGATATCCCTGGGTAGTTACTACATCCATCTACAAGATATCCTTGGGTAGTTACTACATCCATCTACAAGATATCCTTGGGTAGTTACCACATCCATCTACAAGATATCCTTGGGTAGTTACTACATCCATCTACAAGATATCCCTGGGTAGTTACTACATCCATCTACAAGATATCCTTGGGTAGTTACTACATCCATCTACAAGATATCCCTGGGTAGTTACTACATCCATCTACAAGATATCCTTGGGTAGTTACTACATCCATCTACAAGATATCCTTGGGTAGTTACTACATCCATCTACAAGATATCCCTGGGTTTCCTCCCATAAATCCCTTGTGCATCCTCCGGACCAATAAGAGAGATATGATGTAAATTTTTCCAATTTTACTTAGAATTAGCATCCAGCAGCTGCAGTCACCCCTCTGTCAACTTTTCCTTAAATTCGCTACTAGACAGGAATTAATTGATCGATTAATTTTTAAACACCTTGAAATAGAACCAAATTTTAAGGTCACCTGAGACGAAGTTTGTATAAATGGATGACCTTGACCTTCATTCAAAGTCACAGGGGCCACAATATGCTAAAATATATCAAAACTCATGTGACCGTTAAGGCCCATGCGGGCCTCTTGTTAAGTAAAGGGCAGGACAGAAAGGGGAAATATAGCAGTCTTTAAGATCCCTCGTTTTCTGTAGGAATGACAGGGATTTGTCCAAATTTTCTTTAAAGCATCCTTTTGTTATAAGTCAGAAATAAATTTTGTCTAAATATTGATATCAGGTCTGGACCTCCCTCCCCTTATAGTAACCCCACCACACCTGTAGCCTAGGCAGGCCTAATGGGGAAATTAAGCTAATTCTTCAAAATCCTTCTTCAGTACGTAGGAATAACAAGATTTTGTCCAAATTTGGTGTAAAGCATTCCTTGGAGAAAATGGAATTGATGTACTTCTGGGAGAGTTGTAATGAGTGGTGTTATAGATATTTCTGAAGGACAAGGACCAGTCAGTTCCCTGTGCTGTTTTATGACAGGAACTTTATCATCTAAAAATCATTAAATTGACATGTGATATAGCGATAGAAATGGGATACTGTTGTACCATAGAAATCAGTAAAATTTTACCTCATAAAGAATTCTGATTTCATCAATTTTATAATTTTATAGATATAATTTTTAACAATTCATTGATTTGAATTCAAAGAAAGCTGTAATTTGTGGAATTGGCTTGATACAGTAATAAATTTTATGTTTATTGTAATCAATTTCAATGGTAAGATTTAAATTCAATTAGATAATTTGATTGATGAAAGTTGTTCTCAAAATGTATTGTAAATGTTGATTAACTTTGACTTGCATTTGGCTGTCACATGTTTGTACATACACCCACCATGATTACATCGTTATCAGTAAAATGTTTGATTCTTTTCTCCCCTTGAGTGGAGTCTGAATTACCGGTATGTACCCGGAGCCCAACCTGTAGGGGAAGCAAAATATAGGAGAAATCCAACTTTAATATATATACAGGAAGTGGGAGATCCAACATTAATATATATATACAGGAATTGGGAGATCCAACATGAATATATATACAGGAAGTGAGAGATCCAACATTAATATATATATACAGGAAGTGGGAGATCCAACATTAATATATATATACAGGAAGTGGGAGATCTAACATTGATATATATAAAGGAAGTGGGAGAACTAATGTTAATATATGTACAGGAAGTTGGAGATCTAACATTGATATATATACAGGAAGTGGGAGATCCAACATTTTTAGGTCACCTGA
Source organism: Pecten maximus (assembly GCF_902652985.1). NCBI lineage: Eukaryota > Metazoa > Mollusca > Bivalvia > Pectinida > Pectinidae > Pecten > Pecten maximus. Next base: position 16,011,330 of record NC_047024.1, read on the forward strand.
GACAAAGTCTCAAGTTTCTTATCGCCATTTGTCCGTCGTCGTGCGTCGTTCGTCGTCCGTCCGTAAACAATTTACATTTTCAACTTCTTCTCCAAAACCACTGAACCAAATTCAATGAAATTTGGCAGGGAGCTTCTATGGCTAAAGGTCAACTAAATTTGTGAATTATATGGTCCCCATCCCCCGGGGGCCTGAGGGGCGGGGCCAAAAAGGGTCAAATTGACTAAAACTTCAAAAATCTTCTTCTCTACTCTCAGATAAGGTGGAATCAAACACTCTTCATAGATGAAAGGGTCTTAAGGTGCTCTACCAAAATTGTGAATTTCATGTCCCTGGGGTCTCACGTTTGCCCCTGGGGAGGGGGTAAACTTTACTATAGTTTATATAGGGAAATCACATTTTTGACTATTATTTGTTGGATTTCTATTGGAATTCATTCTAACTTGGTTCAAATTATCAGCATGGGATGACAGTTTGATGGTACGTACATGTTTGCCCTGGTTGACACCCAGGGGCTGGTGGGCGGGGCCAAAAAGGTTCAAATTGACTGAAATTTCAAAAATCTTCTTCTCTACTCTCAGATATGGTAGAATCAAATACTCTTCACAGATGGAAGGGTCTTAAGGTGCTTTACCAAAATTGTTAATTTCATGACCCTGGGGTCTCACATTTGCCCCTGGGGAGGGGTAAACCTTACTATGGTTTATAAAGGGAAATCACATTTTTGACTATTATTTGTTGGATTTGTATCGGAATTCATTCTAACTTGGTTCAAATTATCAGCATGGGATGACAGTTTGATGGTATGTACATGTTGGCCCTGGTTGACCCCCAGGGGCTGGTGGGCGGGACCAAAAAGGGTCAAATTGACTGAAATTTCAAAAGTCTTCTTCTCTACTCTCAGATATGGTAGACTCAAATACTCTTCATAGATGGAAGGGTCTTAAGGTGCTTACCAAAATTGTGAATTTCATGACCCTGGGGTCTCACGTTTGCCCCTGGGGAGGGGGTAAACTTTACTATAGTTTATATAGGGAAATCACATTTTTGACTATTATTTGTTGGATTTGTATTGGAATTCATTCTAACTTGGTTCAAATTATCAGCATGGGATGACAGTTTGATGGTACGTACATGTTTGCCCTGGTTGACCCCCAGGGGCTGGTGGGCGGGGCCAAAAAGGTTCAAATTGACTGAAATTTCAAAAATCCTCTTCTCTACTCTCAGATATGGTAGAATCAAATACTCTTCATTGATGGAAGGGTCTTATGGTGCTTTACCAAAATTGTGAATTTCATGACCCTGGGGTCTCATGTTTGCCCCTCGGGAGGGGGTAAACTTTACTATAGCTTATATAGGGAAATCACATTTTTGACTATTATTTGTTGGATTTCTATTGGAATTTATTCTAACTTGGTTCAAATTATCAGCATGGGATGACAGTTTTAAGGTATGTACATGTTGGCCCTGACTGACCCCCAGGGGCTAATGAGCGGGGCCAAAAAGGGTAAAAAGGGTCAAATTAACTGAAATTTTAAAAATATTCTTCTTACAACCCACATAAGGTAGAATTAAATACTCTTCACAGATGGAAGGGTCTTAAGGTGCTTTACCATAATTGTGAATTTCCTAGCCCTGGGGTCTCACGTTTGCCCCATGGGAGGGGATAAACTTGACTATAGTTATAGGGAAATCACATTTTTGACTATCATTTGTTGTATTTGTTTTAAAATTCATTCTTTCATTCAAATTAACTGAAATATTTCAAAAATCAGGTGACTGTTAAGGCCCATGGGCCTCTTGTTATATATACAGGAAGTGGGAGATCCAACATTAATATATATACAGGAAGTGGGAGATCCAACATTGATATATATATACAGGAATTGGGAGATCCAACATTGATATATATATACAGGAAGTGGGAGATCCAACATTGATATATATATATATAGGAAGTGGGAGATCCAACATTGATATATATATACAGGAAGTGGGAGATCCAACATTAATATATATATATAGGAAGTGGGAGATCTAATATTAATATATATACAGGAAGTGGGAGATCCAACATTAATATATATACAGGAAGTTGGAGATCCAACATTAATATATATACAGGAAGTGGGAGATCCAACATTGATACTGTATACAGGAAGTGGGAGATCTAACATTAATATATATACAGGAAGTGGGAGATCCAACATTGATATATATATACAGGAAGTGGGAGATCCAACATTAATATATATATACAGGAAGTGGGAGATCTAACATTGATATATATACAGGAAGTGGGAGATCCAACATTTTTATATATACAGGAAGTGGGAGATCCAACATTAATATATATACAGGAAGTGGGAGATCCAACATTGATATATATATACAGGAAGTGGGAGATCCAACATTAATATATATATACAGGAAGTGGGAGATCTAACATTGATATATATACAGGAAGTGGGAGATCTAATATTAATATATATATGCAGGAAGTGGGAGATCTAACATTGATATATATACAGGAAGTGGGAGATCCAACATTTTTATATATACAGGAAGTGGGAGATCCAACATTAATATATATACAGGAAGTGGGAGATCCAACATTAATATATATACAGGAAGTGGGAGATCCAACATTAATATATATATACAGGAAGTGGGAGATCCAACATTAATAAATATATACAGGAAGTTGGAGATCTAATATTAATATATATACAGGAAGTAGGAGATCTAACATTGATATATATACAGGAAGTGGGAGATCTAATATTAATATATATATGCAGGAAGTGGGAGATCTAACATTAATATATATACAGGAAGTGGGAGATCCAACATTGATATATATATACAGGAAGTGGGAGATCCAACATTGATATATATATACAGGAAGTGGGAGATCCAACATTAATATATATATACAGGAAGTGGGAGATCTAATATTAATATATATACAGGAAGTGGAAGATCCAACATTAATATATATACAGGAAGTTGGAGATCTAATATTAATATATATACAGGAAGTGGGAGATCTAACATTAATATACAGGAAGTGGGAGATCCAACATTAATATATATACAGGAAGTGGGAGATCCAACATTGATATATATATACAGGAATTGGGAGATCCAACATTGATATATATATACAGGAAGTGGGAGATCCAACATTGATATATATATATATAGGAAGTGGGAGATCCAACATTGATATATATATACAGGAAGTGGGAGATCCAACATTAATATATATATATAGGAAGTGGGAGATCTAATATTAATATATATACAGGAAGTGGGAGATCCAACATTAATATATATACAGGAAGTTGGAGATCCAACATTAATATATATACAGGAAGTGGGAGATCCAACATTGATACTGTATACAGGAAGTGGGAGATCTAACATTAATATATATACAGGAAGTGGGAGATCCAACATTGATATATATATACAGGAAGTGGGAGATCCAACATTAATATATATATACAGGAAGTGGGAGATCTAACATTGATATATATACAGGAAGTGGGAGATCCAACATTTTTATATATACAGGAAGTGGGAGATCCAACATTAATATATATACAGGAAGTTGGAGATCCAACATTAATATATATACAGGAAGTGGGAGATCCAACATTGATACTGTATACAGGAAGTGGGAGATCTAACATTAATATATATACAGGAAGTGGGAGATCCAACATTGATATATATACAGGAAGTGGGAGATCCAACATTAATATATATATACAGGAAGTGGGAGATCTAACATTGATATATATACAGGAAGTGGGAGATCCAACATTTTTATATATACAGGAAGTGGGAGATCCAACATTAATATATATACAGGAAGTGGGAGATCCAACATTGATATATATATACAGGAAGTGGGAGATCCAACATTAATATATATATACAGGAAGTGGGAGATTTAACATTGATATATATACAGGAAGTGGGAGATCTAATATTAATATATATATGCAGGAAGTGGGAGATCTAACATTGATATATATACAGGAAGTGGGAGATCCAACATTTTTATATATACAGGAAGTGGGAGATCCAACATTAATATATATACAGGAAGTGGGAGATCCAACATTAATATATATACAGGAAGTGGGAGATCCAACATTAATATATATATACAGGAAGTGGGAGATCCAACATTAATAAATATATACAGGAAGTTGGAGATCTAATATTAATATATATACAGGAAGTGGGAGATCTAACATTGATATATATACAGGAAGTGGGAGATCTAATATTAATATATATATGCAGGAAGTGGGAGATCTAACATTAATATATATACAGGAAGTGGGAGATCCAACATTGATATATATATACAGGAAGTGGGAGATCCAACATTGATATATATATACAGGAAGTGGGAGATCCAACATTAATATATATATACAGGAAGTGGGAGATCTAATATTAATATATATACAGGAAGTGGAAGATCCAACATTAATATATATACAGGAAGTTGGAGATCTAATATTAATATATATACAGGAAGTGGGAGATCTAACATTAATATACAGGAAGTGGGAGATCCAACATTAATATATATATACAGGAAGTGGGGGATCCAACTTTGATATATATATACAGGAAGTGGGAGATCCAACATTAATATATATACAGGAAGTGAAAGATCCAACATTAATATATATACAGGAAGTGAAAGATCCAACATTAATATATATACAGGAAGTGGGAGATCCAACATTAATATATATACAGGAAGTGGGAGATCTAATATTAATATATATATACAGGAAGTGGGAGAGCCAACATTAATATATATACAGGAAGTGGGAGATCCAACATTAATATATATATACAGGAAGTGGGAGATCCAACATTGATATATATATACAGGAAATGGGAGATCTAATATTATTATATATACAGGAAGTGGGAGATCCAACTTTAATATATATACAGGAAATGGGAGATCCAACAACACTGTGTGGACAAATGGCTTAAGTAAAGAATACTTTGACAATTTTCAACACACATAAGACTTCTTATTATTTGAATTGATATGTATTTAAATAATTTTTTAACTAATTTTGGTGAAAGCTTTTGTAGTGTTTTGCCTTTCCCAGTAATGATCAACAATATTATCGATCATTAATGATTTGTTGTGATCGATCATAACATTTGAACTGAATCACCAACATTATCCCTCTATTGAAGAATAACAGATATGACCTCTCCCTTGACTGGAATCAGACCTAATACACTGTAGTCACATTTTAGGTGAAATGGCCAATCACACTAGAATTAATGAGTGTAGAAACGATTAGGCTATATTTAAACAAGAACATATATATTGGACGAGATTGCCCGATGTAAAAAATCAACACGTATGTATGACAACTCAATTCTCGATTTGATGGAAAATCAGATATTTTTACTGACACAAGATCAGATGAGGTGGAACATAGTGGTAGAGGTTGGGGATTAAAGACCATGAACACCTATTAGTGCCGCCTACGTGAGGATTAACGTCCCGTGTGGCCGATCAATACCACCACTAACGTGTAGCAGATGAAAGTGACGGCCCAGTATCTATATGTGGCCCAGCCTCTTGTGTCAACAATTCCTCTGCAATTTGATTAAAATTTCACAGCCTTGATTTGTTGTGATTGTTATTCTGTTTTCCTAGGACTTGTCAGAAACAACAGGTAATATCCTAGTAGAACACATCAGTTTATTTACGCATTTAACATAATTATGTTTTGAGAATATTTTTCTATCAAATTCACAAAAAAAAAAAAATAAGCGAAAATTTTTGGGCATGTCATGAACTAATTTTCTATTCAGATAAACAGCATCCTGCCAAATTCCAATGCTGGCCTGCTAGCTCCATCTTTAAGTGAATGCCCCGAGTACCACTAGAAAAAAAGTATTTCTCGCCAGTAAAGCTGGCAAAGGGACCTGTACCTTCATCTATTACATAGATATGAAAGCAAAATTGTTTGTGTGAAAATCAAAATGTGTCTGATCTTCTGGAATAGTTCCAACGTGTGACAGAAATCATTGATTATGCTGTTAATGTACTAAAATCACATTTGTCAGAGTAAAAACTGATGTTAAGACAATACAGAGACTCTCTCACTCTTGTGTTTGTACTTATAATGGGTTAATGATTGTCTGATTAGGCAGTGTGTCATCTCAGATAATTGGTTGGCTATTTTAGGTTTCTTCTCCCTTATCGGCCTACTTATGTTTGTCAAACTGTATTTGTGATACATGTACATCAAAGCTTTTTGTTGCATGTGAAAGTAACTTGATCTTGTAAACAGTAAAATGGGAGCAGTTTGTTTACTTGCTGGGTTTAATTATTACAGTCGTGAACAGCCAGGGTAATGGGGTCACTCATTGTAGTAGTTGGTGAATACCTCACTGAACAACATATGGAAGGTCATGCCATCCCGAGCAATTAGGGTAAAGTGTCTTGCCCAAGGACACAACCATGACATGGGAGAAACACAAACTGACACGGGTAGGGAGAAGAAGAACAAATGATAGACTTACATGTATTGATGACAACAAATACTTTTTTGAATATTTTCGGTTGAAGCAAACATTGGTATAATTTAATGTTAGAATGCTGTTGGCCAATATAAAATGGTGCTGGTCATCCTACATCAGATTTTAATGGAACTTTATCATCTCTATATCTTTGTATGCCATTGATACTGAAGGTTAGAATGCTGTTGGCCAATATAAAATGGTGCTGGTCATCCTCCATCAGATCGTAATGGAACTTTATCATCTCTATGTCTTTGTATGCCATTGATACTGAAGGTTAGAATGCTGTTGGCCAATGTAAAATGGTGCTGGTCATCCTCCATCAGATTGTAATGGAACTTTATCATCTCTATATCTTTGTATGCCATTGATACTGAAGCTGACTCCAGTATGCTTCAGATGCTGATGATCTGAGACCCAAACTTACATCTTGGCATCATGTCATATTATCGTCATGTACCGGTATTATCAGGCATTCACCGACTATAGGGCTTGATGCTTTGTATAACAAACTTTTTTCCATACACAGAGGGAATGAAGGCCCCTTATTATCATATAAATACAGCAGACAACTTTCCGACAGAAAGAGACTGATCATATCCCGATACCTTGGAGGTTTTCCCGACCTTTCCAGCGTGGGGAGTTAAAATAGCAATCGGTTAAAGTACTACTGATCCCGGCATGTATCATCGGAAACAAAATACAGGTCAAAAAAGAAGAAACATTGTCTAAAACGTAAATGCAAAAGGTTTTGTGTATATGGAGCTATAAAAAATAGAATAGCTGACATGTATTCCATCGAGACATTGCTTATTTTGTCTGTTTCAGCCTATACTCTGTAAGATGAAACCCATTATACTCGAGTAGGTATATATGAAGCACTTCTGCTGCAACAAATTATATAGCATTGTAACATTAGCTGAAGAATTGGTATGACAGGTGGTATTGAATTTGGTATGTCTATGTAGTGTGGGTATATTAGATACAACAAGTTGGGATTAAAATGTTCAAAACTCTTTTGTTGGTTCTTTTGTTGGAAACTTTTGTCTTTTGGTGATGTTTATATCAAATCTAATCGTTTTACTGTTAATATTACCCTCTGTAATGAAGTTTGAGGGGTTAATACTGGAATCATGTCTGGATTGATGTCTGACGTCCACAAATGTTGTCAGGACAACTCTACCTAAATTTGTTAATGAATTCCAATAAAACTTCATATGAATAACATAGTTATGTAGATATGCATGCAACTATTTTTCTTCACAATTCTGGTAATGATAACAACAGGTCACTATATAAAGAATTCCAATAAAAGGCCATAATTAAACTCCTCGGTCAAAAAGTGTTTGGTGCAGAGTGGGAATATGGTTGGATTAGCAGACAAGCCATCCTGGTGACAGTTATGATTCAACTGATTTTCAAGTATGATTAGATCTCTACATTTTGTTTTACAAGCTTTTGGTATTAAAATAGAAATGTTTTATTAAAAAACATACTATTGCATTATTTACATTAAATGATGATTAACAAACTTGAAACCTTAACCATTAAACTTGAACATAAACCACAGATATCCTTAGGGGAGATAACTCTTACAACCACAGATGTCATTGGTAAGGTAGCATATACCCTTAAGTTTTAATACAATATTTTCTAACAAACAAAGTGGACATTGAAAACAGGTCCTTAGACTTAGCTATAGATATTATCTGTACCATTTAATGGTAGTAATGGACCACTGTCATCAACCTTTTGTACATTGCCTCCGATCTTTTTGTATATAAATATATTATTAGCCTTTACCACAACTGGCCTGAACAAACAATGTGGATATTTTACTGTGTATCAGTTTATATCCTCATCAATTCTGATTTAACGCGTCACTGATTTTACGACTGCCCTAGAGATGCTGTTGACATTTAGGTATATCACTGATAACAAGGACCTTTTAATGGATTTTGTGTCGAAACATAAATGATCTAACCGAAATATTAGAATGGGACCTGTCTTTCTGATTTTGTGTCGGAACATTAAATATCTATCGGATCTATCAGGATAGAACATTTCTTTCTGATTTTGAAGAGAAAATTTGTGAATTGGGAAAGAAATATTCACTAGTAAGTAGTAAGCTGAAAATTTAGAGAATTCGGCCTAAATAAGAAGTAACAGGTCCGTTATCATCCCAAAAGTTCTAAGAAACGTGACCCGAAATGGAGGTGGATGTCCGTAAGTTCTTAGTATAGAAAATGTGTTCAAGCTCCTTAGTATAGAATTATCGAAGGAAAGGATGGGTAAAATTTAGAAATGATCGCTTTTTCATTATTCCTCAGATATTGGTCAGGTCATAGGTTAAAGTTCACACTTATGACCATGCTCTTTAGATTAGAATAAAAATCTTCTATGCAAGATATCTCATATACCCTTCAATAGGTATACAGTTCATATTTCTGCCATAGAATCATAAAAATTCTGCAAATGATTGGTCTAGGTTAAAGGTCACACATAAGGGGGTCAGTGGTCAGTCTGGACCGAAATTATCTGCCCGATCACTTGCTTGTTTTAGTAACTTCTAAATTGCCTTTAGATGTTTATGTTGGTTATCCATAAGATGAATTTGTATAGGTGATTGGTTGGGTCAGTCTAGCCAGAGCTGTTCTGGAAGGCTTATTGTGACATATCACTTAGGTCCAGGGACTGACTGGGCAGTGACCTCACGTCGGTTCCATCATCAAGTGTCATTACTGTACATTTAAATATACTGGTCCCACGTCAGCAGTTGTTACCATATATAAAGCCAATTATTCAAGTAATTTGATTCTACAGAGAATTGTCTAATGTTATCAGAGTTTTTAATGGATCTAGATCTCCCCAGGACATTTAACCTGTTTATCTCCCCTGAATGATGAACTGTTATCTCCCCTGATTTAGAACCTGTTTATCTCCCCTGAATTGTGACCTGGTTATCTCCCCTGAATTGTGACCTGGTTATCTCCCCTGATTTGGAACCTGTTTTTTCTCCCCTGAATTGTGACCTGGTTATCTCCCCTAGATCGGATAAAGAACTTTGCCATCCTAATGGATTGTGATCAGATACCGTTATGATTGTTGTATAAACTGATGTTAATGTTTTATGACTTATTGCTTATCTTTAACGTTTTGGAAATGTATGAATATTGACATTCGTGTTTAAAACACAGTTAAACAAGATATACAAAACTTTGTATAGGATATGTACATCTCATGAAGATAATGGCTTGTTAATTATATCATTACAGTAAAAAGAAGCAGGAAACTTAGAGAAATAGTATTTGGATCATTGTTGTAGTGTTGTGATTTATTAACACCCATGTGACCAGAATATGGTAGAGATTACCGAGGTCAATCAATGATAGTTTACCTCTCTACATAGATTTATTAACACTCATGATGATCATGTGACCAGAATATCGTAGAGATTACCGAGGTCAATCAATGATAGTTTACCTCTCTACATAGATTTATTAACACCCATGTTACCAGAATATCGTAGAGATTACCGAGGTCAATCAGTGACAGTTTACCTCTCTACATAGATTTATGGTGTTATGTGTAACACAACATGGCCAAGCATATCTGCACAAGTGTGATGAAGTCTGCAACATTGACCTAGCAATTTCAGAGTAGCCCATCCCAACTCTGCCTTCTAAATGTCAGTAACATTCATCTTAGAAGTTCCAATGGTAAGATTAGTAGTCTCAAATGTATAACGTGAATTTTGTAGCCATGGCTCCTATGATGTGAGATTGAGATAATACAATTTCTCAGCACTACCTGATACAATGTGAGAAAGAAATGAGCTCTGCCTGGTACCATGTGAGAATTAGATGATAATTAATTTCTCATCTCTGCCTGTTAGTGTTACCATGTGAGAATAAGATGGTAATTTCTCATCTCCACCTGTTACCATGTGAGAATAAGTTGGTAATTTCTCAGCTCTGCCTGTTACCATGCGAGAGTGAGATGATAATTTTTCATCTCTGCCTCTTTCCAAAGGACCAAGGTGAGCTTATGCCATACCGTGGCGTCCGTCGTCCGTCCGTCAGTCCGTCAACAATTGACTTATTTGACTTCTTCTTCATAACCGCTGATCGGAATTTAAACAAATTTGGTCAGAAGCATCCCTATGGGTAGGGGACTCAAAATTGTACAAATGATGGGGCTGACCGCCTGGGGGCTTCTGGGGCGGGGCCAAAAGGGGTCAATTTGGCGCTATTGATATAAACGACTTCTTCTCTGAAACCAAGCAATGGCTATCGCTTATATTTGCCTGGTAGCATCACTATGGGGTGGGGATTCAAAATTGTACAAATAATGGGGCTGACCCCCAAGGGGTCTGAGGGGCGGGGCCAAATGTGGTCAATCCAGCTATATTGATATAAACGACTTCTTCTCTGAAACCAAGCAATGGCTATTGCTCATATTTGCCTGGTAGCATTACTATGGGGTGGGGATTCAAAATTGTACAAATGATGGGGCTGACCCCCCAGTGGCCTGAGGGGCGGGGCCAAATGTGGTCAATCTGGCTATATTGATATAAACGACTTCTTCTCTGAAACCAAGCAATGGCTATTGCTCATATTTGCCCGATAGCATCATTATGGGGTGGGGACTCAAAATTGTACAAATAATGGGGCTGACCCCCCAGGGGCCTGAGGGGCAGGGCCGAATGTAGTCAATCCGGCTATATTGATATAAATGACTTCTCTGAAACCGAGGTATGGCTGTCGCTCATATTTGCCTGGTAGCATCACTATGGGGTGAGGATTCAAAATTGTACAAATGATGGGGCTGACCCCCCAGGGGCCTGAGGGGCGGGGGCAAATATGGTCAATCGGGCTATATTCATATAATTGACTTCTTCTCTGGAACCAAGCAATGGATATAGGGGTCAATTTGGCTGAATTGATTTAAGCAACTTATACTCTGATACTTAGCAATGGTTTGAATGGTAGCATCCTATTTGGGTAGGGATTCAAAATTGCATAAAGGAAGGAGCTGACCCCCCCCCCCCCCCCCCCCCCCCCCCAGGGGGCAGAGTGCAGGGTCAAAAGGGGTCAATTGGTCTAAACAAGTTCTTCTCTGAAACTAAGCATGGATATCACTCACATTTGTGTGGTAGCATCCCTATGGGGTTGCGCCAAAAGTCAATTTCATTTCATGGATTAATGCACTTTTTGGCATTTTTAGTATTAAAATAAAACCAATGTACATGTACCCATATAAAATGCTTATGATATATATTGACATAGCAATACCAGCAACACATATACTTAGCATCATTCTTGTTTCATATCTCATGAAACCAGGTGAGCGATACAGGCCCTCTGGGCCTCTTGTTTGTTCAAGTGAGATGGTATTTTGAGCTCTGCCTGCATGTTACCATGTGAGAGTGAGATGGTAATTTCTTAGATCTGCCTGTTACCATGTGAGAGTGAGATGGTAATTTCTTAGATCTGCCTGTTACCATGTGAGAATGAGATGGTAATTTCTCATCTCTGCCTGTTACCGTGTGAGAATGAGATGGTAATTTTAGCTCTGCCTGTTACCATGTGAGAGTGAGATGATAACTTCTCATCTCTGCCTGTTACCATGTGAGAATGAGATAGTAATTTATTAGCTCTGCAGGTTACGATTTGAGAATGAGATTCTAGAATTCTACATAATTATATATAACAAAAAAATAAGTATCTTGATTACACTGACCTTGGTACTTGCTGACAACAGTCAGTAAATTCTCAATGTTCCAGCAATTCCCAGGGAATTGAAATAATAAAAAATGCAACCTTGTACATTTGCCAAATATAGACAAATTTACTCATGTTTTTTATGTCGTATGAAACGTTGGGTTGTTACACTTAACGGAAAGCATATTGACGTTTTAGACACTTTCCATACGAGAATAGACCATGTTTGATAGTCAATAGTAAGGTATACAGTAGATCAATACTAATCTAGGTAACATGTATTCAGACTTGTCAGAGATTTATTTCTACATATATATACGAATGAATTAAGTTGGATCTTTTGTTCCTTTGGAAGTTTGACTGATGATGGACGGCCCGTGATTATATAACTCAGATGTTGTACAAGGTCATGACTACTGCTTTATTTGGAGAAGTAAAATCGTAAAAACGTAATATTTGTGATAGTCACTCATCCATGTTTTAGTTTAACATCCATCATCAAGATTTGAGACACATATTTAGATACACATGGCTTATAGAAATCATTGGTTTAATGATTTGACATCAATAGTCCAGGAAATCATGTCTATTATACATTATTATCACACAGATTTGAAATCTTCCTTCAGACATAGTTATAGTCTATATATCCATATATACAATTCTTATTACTGAATGGATCTTTCTCAAATTTTGTTCACAGGTTGTTCTTTAAGGTCTGTTTAGGGTCAGTATTAGTTGCTGTAGAAAAGGTCCCGACTGATTTAAACTAACCAGGCTTTCTAGAAAATGGCTAAGAACCACAATAATGAGGAGGTACTCATTGGAGAAGTAATTAGATTGACATTCTCTCACCAGGGGGCTGTACATTCTCCATAACAAGGCAAACTTTCCCTCATATATTGCCTAACAATAATTAGTTATTACACAATGGCTGTGTGAGGCATGAGTAGAGGATGATGGTGGCTGAGGATGCTGGCTGATAATTAGTGTTATGTTGGTCGCCTGTGCCCTCTATTCTCCCCTAATTGGAACAGCCTTGAATATGCTGCTAATTGTTCATTAATAGTCACACACCCTTATATACAGTGTAATTTCATTCATTTTCAGGTCATTTTATTTTACTTAGATAAATTGGTGGAATTATAATTAAAACTATTTTGTACAGGAACTGTAATTCTAATTCATTTAATGCTGTATGTAACATGGCATTCGATTGGTTAATAAAACTGTATTTTGGCCATAATACCATGATAATGTGCACTCGACAAATTTCTCATTTACATATGAGGGCCGAACAAGGTCAATTAAACCACGACCGACACCATTGTGATGGAAATAATGTCACGAACATTACTGAATGTATCTCCACTTCACTGGCACGTTAATGACACTAATCATTGTCATAGTGACCCAGATCAACACAACCGTAACTAATCATTGTCAGAGTGACCCAGATCAACACAACTGTAACTTATCATTGTCAGAGTGACCCAGATCAACACAACCGTAACTTATCATTGTCAGAGTGACCCAGATCAACACCGTAACTTACCATTGTCAGAGTGACCCAGATCAACACAACCGTAACTAATCATTGTCAGAGTGACCCAGATCAACACAACTGTAACTTATCATTGTCAGAGTGACCCAGATCAACACAACCGTAACTTATCATTGTCAGAGTGACCCAGATCAACACAACCGTAACTAATCATTGTCAGAGTGACCCAGATCAACACAATCGTAACTTATCATTGTCAGAGTGACCCAGATCAACACCGTAACTAATCATTGTCAGAGTGACCCAGATCAACACAACCGTAACTAATCATTGTCAGAGTGACCCAGATCAACACCGTAACTTATCATTGTCAGAGTGACCCAGATCAACACAACCGTAACTTAGGCCAAAAAAAAAATTAGCTGTGTTTACTGTAACCTGTTGGGGAAAAAATAGGGTAGGTAGGTAGGGATTTTTTTTTTTTTTTCTTTTTTTTTTTTTTTAAATATTTGCAGGGCTTCCATCTTTTGAAAGCACCTCATACACATTTGAAACATTGCTTGCTTCATTAATTTCAGCCTTTTTATATGTTTAGAACAGCTCCAACATACTTTATCATTGTCTATGCATGTACTGTATGTTTTATACTATTTTATCTGTATTTACATCTTCTGTAGCAACTGGGAGAGATTAAATCACATCAAGATGCTAATTTTCTGCTTGTGTCAGCTTGGATTTCAATGTCGAGACAGATTTGTAAATTTTGTTAAACATTAGGTAGTCTCCCTCCCCTTGAGGAAGAGTTTGTCAAATTAATATGTATTATTAAAAGAGATACTCGAGAACTCAGCATTAAAACATCATTTCTTTCAAGTTTAATAAAACGAAACATTCAACAGATTAAGCACATCAATCTAACAGTAAATTATATTTTCATGGTCTATACACAGAGAAACAAATTGCTTCATTATGTTCGGATCAGATGACCTAAAAAGGTCGAGCTACTACTGCCTGTTTTCCTTTGCTAGTGCAAGATGCACACATAGGCAACACTGTTTTGTATTTTTTAAGTAACTGTGTGTCCACGTCTGAATTTTCTGCTGTACAAAAGCAGCAGATATCGGTGCGTCCCAGGCTGCTTGCATAAAATTGCAACTCAACTGTTGTGGAACAAGTGATGTTACTTCGACACATGACTTTTGTGTATAGGCTTGTTGTCGGTGGCAAAAGAGGGCTGCCGCAAGTATACTCAAACTCGCTAGTAGCAAGGGCTACAGTCATTGTTTGTCTATCAGTTAGTTTATGTCTACTGTATATGACCCTAGGCTTTTGGCACTCCACACATGTCACAACAGCTCTAGCATTCTGGCTAGTACATAAATGGGGATCTGGTTCAGGTAATGCTGCATCCTCTTCCTGTTGATCCGAAGTAGCAGGTTCTCGGTCGACAGCAGTAGCTCCTTCACCTCGATTCTCAGCAGCAGCTGGTTGTCCAACATCTACAAGGAAAGAGGTTTGACACCAACAAAACTTAAATAAATTTATATTTCGAACAAATTTGTTTTTTCTATGAAAAGAATTGTACCGCAATTCTAAGACATGACATTGAAATATTATTAAAACAGGAAATCTGCTGAAATATGTTTGCTCACGAGTAAAAATCCTTATGCATGCATGAACACCTGGTAAATTCAGCTGCATGTTTATATTTTGAATATAAGCCTTTAAACAGTCTGAATGTTTGCTATCTTTGATATTCACAGTAAAACATGTTGTTACTGAGATATGTGAGAAAATATTTCTTTTATATATGGATTCTCATTGTATTTACCATATTGTCATCTTCTAAAATGCCTTTTCAGAATTCTGAATACTAAATCATAATATCATTTAATATTGAAAAGATATTAATTCCAATACCTGCAGTTCTTTTTTCCTTTCGCTTAGGGGCTGCCTTAAGTGAAGGTCTGTCCTTCTCATCTGTATCCATGTCCTCTACCTCGGAATACGGGCGGTAATGGTCTCCGCTTGCATCAAGGACTGGATCGGGGAGCCAATTTAGTTGTTCCCGTGGTAGTGTCGGTGCAGAGCAGCAGGACAAATCCTCACACTTCCTGACTTGGAAGGTATAGTGTCTAGATCTACTGTGCGATGCCATCCAAGACGTGTAGGATTCTACCTTACTTGCATGAGCCTTGGTTAACTTCTGCAAGTCCAGATCTGGGAACAGTTCTCGGAGATGTCGCTTTAAGAGATCAATGTCAGTGTCTGGTACTGGATCCATTGCTGCAAAGGGAACATCTTTCAGGCTCAAGCGGAGGAACCGATTTCGGATAATGGACTGCACAGGCTCGACAACGTCTATCCATGACTGTTTCAGTTCTGGCTTTTTTGTGTTCAAGAGCTCTCTCATGTCTGCCATACCATTACAGCGTTTGAAATACTTCTCGCTCTCCTCATCTGACACTTCTCTCTGGAGTGCCACGTTCTGGAGACCAAGATTCAAGATACTCATAACTCGCTCAGCTGGGTTTACATAGCTGTGTCCTGGGGCACATCGACCCAGTATTATCATATCCAAGTTAAGTTCTCTGAACAAGCAAATGGTAGCACATTTCACACTTTCGATGTTGTTGCGTTGGTCAGTCCCACCATCTGTAAACTTCATCAGGATAGGTTGCATGGTTTCTTTTTCTGCTAGTAGTTTAGCAAGCACTGCATTATGCCGAAAAGGAGATGACTGCTGCAATACAGAATCATTTATGACTGTTGTGACTTGTCCACGAACAAACGAGTCATTAATTTCCTTTGGAATATCACACTGGAGGATCACTGATGGTGTGAGTGATGAGTGATTCATGTCGTGATCAAGCGCAACCAAAGTGGTGGTAGAAGGGACAATAGTCTTTTTTCCCCGGACTCCTGTTGATATAAGATGACCAGGATCTCCAAAGGGCACTTTTGCCTTGTCATCGCAGAACAGTAGCGTGCAGTTCTGTTGGTTGATGGCTTTCTGTTTGAGATACTTAAACTGTGCATTGCAGTAATGGTCGTCGGGATGAGACACTCGTAATTGGCGGCGTTGTATTTTATGCTGCACGTTTATTCTCGATGTGAAGTTGTGTGCTGTTTTGGAATATGGGTTCCTGGGTGCAAACTGAAGTCTAACAAGGCTCTTTGATGGAATTGGCGTTCCTTCTGGGCATTCATTCTTTGCTTTAGTAATCATCTCTTTTAGAGATATAAACTCGGAGAGATGGGCAACCCCATGACGCCGGTCATCTGCTGCAGTAATGTTTTCAATCTGTCCAGACAATGCATCAAAGAATGTGTCAAACTTGCCACTAGGACGACCAGGGTTCAAGCTCCGTAAATCTCTGACAAGACCAGTGTTGCCCAAAAATATCAACCGTAATCTTTCCTGTGTGATCGGATGAGCAGCAATAGCAGCATCCATTGCCAGTTCCTTGTAAATCATGTCGCACACTGATGGTAGGACTGATGCTACATTCTTCAATTGTTCCTTGAAATGACGTCGCTGTGCCCTAGTATGGAATTCCTTCAATCTTGGTCGAGCCGTTTGCAGAAACCTTGCTGTTTGGGTAAGCATTTCTGGTAGTGACCTCGATGCTTGCACTGCCATCAGACAGACAATGGACAGAGAAGATCCACCAGGACTAAAACGCACCATGTCAACTGGCATAGACAGTTGTAGATCCTTCAAAAATCTAGCCCTATGTTGATTGGAAGGGAAAAGGTTTTCAACATGGTGATGTTCATCAAAAAAAACAGGTGTGTTTTCTCCTGCAGCTTTCATAGCCTCATCCAGGATCACGTACATAGGCTTCACACCAAAAGAACACTTATGCCTGTGTTCCACTGTGGCATCTTTGTCAATTGTCCGAGCAGGATGGTCATTGGCATGATGTTCCAACATAACCTTGGTCTGATTTTTCAGATAATTACTGTAGGCAGATAGACAGTCTGCAAGTTCGCTAATCTGAGTTCCAGCTGTTTTCCATGTTGCAGAACTGTTTATCACTGGCTTCATCAGTAAGGAATACAGTGCCTCAGAGTGACTAGCGAGCTCTGAAGAAGTCATTGGTAATGACTTGTGTTTCTTCCTCTTAATATCATTGAACCCGTCAAATGCGCTGAATGCTTGAGGGAAGGAATGTACCTCAGCTTTATGTTTTGCTGCGTCGTCAATAGTTGCATGATGGTTTGTGGTATACCAGAGAGCATTGCACATGACCTGCAAAAATATGTATTAAATATATTAAGTTCAGTCTGACAACATATTAAATTTTAATGTTCTATTTTCAGTAACCAGGAGCAATGATTTATTTTCTATTTTTTTTGTATTAAAATAACTTGCAGATAATGAACTTGGAACCCGTAAACTCAAGGCACCTTAATTCTGAACACCTGTGTGGAAAATATAACATAAAAATCAGATCAAGAATGAAGCCAATAATCTGGTAAAATTGTTAGGTGAAAAATAAATGTATGGGCAGACATGGGTAATACTAAATTTCTACTTCCCATTTCAAGAAACAGGCATAATAACTGCCTTTAAAACACTGACAGAATGTGTATACATTGTGCAATACTTCGTTCTGTATATATTAGAACTCACGGGTTAATACCATTAATATAAATATATGGTTATATATTGGTTTAATTTATAATACCAGTCACTGGGAGTACATGTTTGCATTCTACTACATTGTTAGCTTTGCGGCATACATGCATTACACGCAAGTATGTACAGTGGATTGTCAAATAAATATATGCAATTATTAAATCAGATTATGCATATATATAATATATATGTATAGATAAAAGACATGCTTGAAATTGGTAAATATTAATATGCTTTTTAATTTAAAAAATATATGCAAATATAGATTGAATTTGAAAGAAAAAGTTCCAAGCAAATCTGAAACTATTTTTGTGAGAAATTAAATGGAAGAGATTCTGTACCTGAATATACAATCCACTGTACATTTGTATGTATATTAGAAACCACAACCATTATTTTCAAAGACAGTACTGAGTAGGCTATTCACACAAGATACTACGTAGTGTACATGTAATGTGCAAGCTACAAAGCATAGGATGATGTGGATATTAGATCTGGAGACTACTAAAATATACTTACAAGCTCCATGTTTAATCTACCCAAAAAAACAAAACAAAAATAAAATCAGTGAAATAATTACACCGACAGCATATCTTTCTTCAAAGAATTAATTTCATGTTTAAATAGTATTGCAGGTGTGTCATACCTGGACAAAATATGAACCATCAGTGCTTGCTGTAGATTTGGGGAAATCCAATCCTTCCGACGTAAACTTGTCTATCAATTTGTTATAGAGCTCATCTTTTCTGCTCAAACCTGCTTTCATTCCAGAGCTGCAAATTACATACAAGAAATTCATTGTCCGAAAGGTTTTGCATATTCCTTTAGTGCGAACCACATGTATACATTTTGTTTCAATGTAGATCTTGATTTATAATGCCAGGGCCAGACCAAAATCTCCTTGTATGTATGCCCTAGTAAAATTGTACAAAAGATCTGTCGTAAAATATTCACAATTGAAAAATATGGGACATACTGTAACACAACAATACAAACATGTTTTGGGACTGTGTAAGTCATGTATTTTTGTCAATGTTTTCATATAGAAAAAAGTCGTCTATATATATCTCAGACGGACTATGCACATGGTATGATGGTTTTTAAAATTATAAATAGAGATATGGAATGCAGGTGTGGTTGGACAGTTTCCCTTATGCTAGCAGAAACATACCACAAATGCGATTATGTGTGTTTCTTTTTTTATGAGTACTTACCTGCTTTTTTTCTTCGAGGGGAAAGACCTCCCGCCTGCCATCATTAGCTCGAATGCATTCACGGCTTTCTTGGTCGCCACCTTGGCGTGGACGTTGATTTCAGAAAGTTGCTGAGCCTTTGTTTCAAGCTCGCAAGTGCACGTAAAAACAAAGTGTCTTACATTAAACAGATGCACAATCTCGCCAACAGTTAAAGACGACAGGACATCGTGTCCTTGCCCAGAGTCCGTTTTTGTTTTCACTTGGAAGGAGGAAGACTTCCCCGCCGTGTCCCCGTGGAAGCGATCGAACACCTCTAAGAATGTCGTAGCATTACGGAGCGGGATTATCATTTTTTTCTCCTCTGAGTGTTGACATTTCAAAAAATCTAATGCCAACACACTGTTATCGCCCGCCATGTTGTTTAGTACAACAAGTCTGGGTCACTAAAGCGTTTACATAAAGCAGCTTTTGATTCGGGATTTGTTCAAGGGCCTTATTGATAAAGATCGTTCTAACTAATAAGCAAAAGATGCCGGATTTTCCGGAAAAAAACGGTAGGGTCGGCAGAAAAAATTAGGGTCGGGCGGCGGACCGTAAACACATCTTTTTTTTTTTTTGGCCTTATCATTGTCAGAGTGACCCAGATCAACACAACCGTAACTAATCATTGTCAGTGACCCAGATCAAAACAACCGTAACTAATCATTGTCAGAGTGACCCAGATCAACACAACCGTAACTTATCATTGTCAGAGTGACCCAGATCAACACAACCGTAACTTATCATTGTCAGAGTGACCCAGATCAACACCGTAACTTATCTTTGTCAGAGTGACCCAGATCAACACAACCGTAACTTATCATTGTCAGAGTGACCCAGATCAACACAACCGTAACTTATCATTGTCAGAGTGACCCAGATCAACACAACCATATATAACTTATCGTTGTCAGAGTGACCCAGATCAACACCGTAACTTATCATTGTCAGAGTGACCCAGATCAACACAACAGTAATCATCTCTTGTTTCCGCTGTATATGATTTGATTTGGGACCTACGTATGCGTATGCATATACCATGTGTTGAAATTTGCAGCATTTTACTGTAAATGTTGTGTATTTCTATATAGTTACAATTTCAGTATAGTTATAGACAGCTGGTGGTCGCTAAAGCAGGTTTTGACTGTAGTTAAAATTTCAGTAGTTATAGACAGATGGTCATTAGAGCAGGTTTAATTTGACTGCAGTTAAACTTTCGGTAGTTATAGATAGGTGGTCGTTGATCGTTAGAGTAAGGTTATAGACAGGCCGTCGTTAGAGCACGTTTCGACTTGTTAAAATTTCGGTAGTTATAAGACAGGCCGTCATAGGAGCAGGTTTTGACTAGTTAAAATTTTGGTATAGACAGGTAGACGTTAGAGCAGGTTTGGCTGTAGTTAACATTTTGGTATAGACAGGTGGTCATTAGAGCAGGTTTGACTGTAGTTAAAATTTCAGTAGTTATGGACAGGTGGTCGTTAGAGCAGGTTTGACTGTAGTTAAAATTTCAGTAGTTATGGACAGGTGGTCGTTAGAGCAGGTTTGACTGTAGTTAAAATTTCAGTAGTTATGGACAGGTGGTCGTTAGAGCAGGTTTGACTGTAGTTAAAATTTCAGTAGTTATGGACAGGTGGTCGTTAGAGCAGGTTTGACTGTAGTTAAAATTTTGGTATAGACAGGTGGTCGTTAGAGCAGGTTTGACTGTAGTTAAAATTTTGGTATAAATAGACCAACGTTAGAGCAGGTTTGACCAAAATTTCGGTAGCTCTGTTTTAGTAGCTGGTTTGGATCCTGTCTTGAGAGGAAGGCATTTTCCCTGGTTCTTCAATATGATTGACATGGTCAGCAAATTTCTTGTTATCACATATAGTACAACATTATTGTGTTCATATATATAAAAAACTTCCAGGTCTCTGATACCTGTTCTGATCAAGTAAGCTGTGTTAGATACCAATGACACTAGGTCAAGATGAGCAGTTTGTTACATGTCAATATGGTGGAATAGCTTTGTGACCTGAAACTCAGCAAATTTTGTCGGTAAGTATTGTCAGTCTGAGAAATACAGTGGTTGTCCTGACTTCATCCTCAGTACCATGTATTTTGGCCGGTTAAATAGTCTGTGGTATGTAGAACTCCCACAGTATGTGGAAGTCTGTGGTATGTGGAACTTCCTCAGTATGTGGAAGTCTGTGGTATGTGGAACTCCCTCAGTATGTGGAAGTCTGTGGTATGTGGAACTCCCTCAGTATGTGGAAGTCTGTTGTATGTGAAACTCCCTCAGTGTGTGGAAGTATGTGGTATGTGGAACTCCCTCAGTATGTGGAACTCCCTCAGTATGTGGAACTCCCTCAGTATGTGGAAGTCTGTTGTATTTGGAACTCCCACAGTATGTTGAAGTCTGTTGTTTGTGGAACTCCCTCAGTATGTGGAAGTCTGTGGTATGTGGAACTCCCTCAGTATGTGGAAGTCTGTGGTATGTGGAACTCCCTCAGGGTGTGGAAGTCTGTGGTATGTGGAACTCCCTCAGTATGTGGAAGTCTGTGGTATGTGGAACTCCCTCAGTATGTGAAAGTCTGTGGTATGTGGAACTCCCTCAGTGTGTGGAAGTCTGTTGTATGTGGAACTCCCTCAATATTAGGATGTCTGTTGTATGTAGAACTCCCTCAGTATGTTGAAGACTGTGGTAATTATTGTGGAACTCCCTCAGTATGTTGAAGTCTGTGGTATGTAGAACTCCCTCCGTATGTGGAAGTCTGTGGTATGTGGAACTCCCTCAATATGTGGAAGTCTGGTATGTGGAACTCCTCCAGTATGTGGAAGTCTGTTGTATGTGGAACTCCCTCAATATGCGGAAGTCTGGTATGTGGAACTCCTCCAGTATGTGGAAGTCTGTTGTATGTAGAACTCCCTCCGTATGTGGAAGTCTGTGGTATGTGGAACTCCCTCAGTATGTGGAAGTCTGTGGAATGTGGAACTCCTCCAGTATGTGGAAGTCTGTTGTATGTAGAACTCCCTCCGTATGTGGAAGTCTGTGGTATGTGGAACTCCCTCAGTATGTGGAAGTCTGTGGTATGTGGAACTCCCTCAGTATGTGGAACTCCCTCAGTATGTGGAACTCCCTCAGTATGTGGAAGACTGGAATGTGGAACTCCCTCAGTATGTGGAAGTCTGTGGTCTGTGGAACTCCCTCAGTATGTGAAAGTCTGTGGTATGTGGAACTCCCTCAGTATGTGGAAGTGTGTGGTATGTGGAACTCCCTCAGTATGTGGAAGTCTGTGGTATTTGGAACTCCCTCAGTATGTGGAAGTCTGTGGTATGTAGAACTCCATCGGTATGTGGAAGTCTGTGGTATGTGGAACTCGCTCAGTATGTGGAAGTCTGTGGTATGTGGAACTCCCTCAGTATGTGGAAGTCTGTTGTATTTGGAACTCCCTCAGTATGTTGAAGTCTGTGGTATGTGGAACTCCCTCAGTATGTTGAAGTCTGTGGTATGTGGAACTCCCTCAGTATGTGGAAGTCTGTGGTATGTGGAACTCCCTCAGTATGTGAAAGTCTGTGGTATGTGGAACTCCCTCAGTATGTGGAAGTCTGTGGTATGTGGAACTCCCTCAGTGTGTGGAAGTCTGTTGTATGTGGAACTCCCTCAGTATGTGGAAGTCTGTTGTATTTGGAACTCCCTCAGTATGTTGAAGTCTGTGGTATGTGGAACTCCCTCAGTATGTGGAAGTCTGTGGTATGTGGAACTCCCGCAGGGTGTGGAAGTCTGTGGTATGTGGAACTCCCTCAGGGTGTGGAAGTCTGTGGTATGTGGAACTCCCTCAGGGTGTGGAAGTCTGTGGTATGTGGAACTCCCTCAGTATGTGGAAGTCTGATATATTGATATTTTTGGTAAACTGTTGCCATTCACTTACTGAATGTTGTACAATCTTACAATAGCATGTCAGACATGTTAAAAAAACTGTTCAGGATTTGTTTTTTTCCAATCCTTTACATGCAGACGGTTATTATGGATGTAGACCATACTCAAGGCTTATTTAGACATGGTGTGCAGATCTAATTGACATTCTTAGATTGGAATAAGATCAGGCAGCAGGCTAGCACAACATGAAGCTTGTTGAAAGGTCGCCAAGGTCTGCTGACAAGTCTTTGTGAATGGCAGAATATTTCCCATGCTTGTTTGTTACAGTGCAGTAGAAACCATGTAAATTTATGCCTGTAAACAATACACACATACAAGATGTACATGTATTGTTACCTGATGGGGTTATTAAAACCTCAGTATAACATTTTTACATACTTTTAATGTTTTGAAACTGTTAATGGTGAGCTTATTGCTTGCCAGGTGATAGATTATCGAGTCAGTCAATCCCAAATGGCTGTCATTGCCGATCATGATGTGAACAGGTCAAGGTCATTTAAGAATGAGGCTATACTTGAAGATATGGTAAATTCTGGGTAACTCAGGGGACACTTAATCGGAGCTCTCGGAGATGGAGATCTATTGAGTAAATTGTGTGTATATGTTGGCAGAAAGTCGCGTGTCCTTTGCCTGTATCTTCATGGCCTGTTGTCTTGTTAAGGAGTGCTGTTTTGGTTATAAAGCCAGTTGTGTTGGGTATTTCTGCACTTATTATTAAATTCTGTAGCATTTTAAGACTTCTGTAGACATTTTTTATCTCTATCCACGGCTGCCAAAAAAGCTTGTTTCATGTGCATTGTCCAAATTTGATAATCAACATCAACCGTCCATTTCACGCAAACCTGTTGTGGTTATTTGACAGTAAACAGAGTTTCTTCATTGACGTATATGTCTTTTTTGTTGGACAAATTTATCGGAAAGTGAAAGAAATCAAACTTGTGCCTGATTGACAAAATGAAATTCAGTTAATTATACAGCTGTCATGATTTGTCCTACTTTTCACTCAGAAACATCATGGGGGGAAATTAGGAATTGAATTCACACTGGTAAGAGGTGGTCGACCGTGTGCCTGTCAAATGGCCGATCAGCCAAGAGCGACTCTGTAGGAGATTTGTCAGTCACTGAACAGGATCGCATGGTTTTATAGACTGGGGGTGGCAATTCATTATCAGGGAATTCGAAGAAACCAAAAAGTTTCAAGGTTCCATCTGCAAAAACAATGATTCAGTTTTAATGAAATTTCTCTGAAAATTAATGTAAATTATACATTTATTATTTTTTGTATGAAATTGACATTTCTTGTGTTGTTGTTTCTCATGATTGATATTGATAATAAATGATGTTAATAGCAATTAAATGCTGATTAGTTTACAATGTGTTGTAAAGACGTTAATAGCAATTAAATGTTGATTAGTTTACAATGTGTTGTATAGACGTTAATAGCAATTAAGAGATGATCAGTTTGACATGGTGTTAGTTAAACGATCAAAACACCATTCAAGGCCTTAAGTGTTTTTCACCGTTCCGTGAACAAATGTTAATTACTGTAAAGTCGATAATATTTGTGGAGTATTTAATTTCGCTAAATTCATGGTCATTAAATCAAGTGTGAAAACAAATACCTCGCAAATATTTATGTGGTGAATTATCAATAAATATCGTAAACTCAAATTAGTAAGTGGCTCTTCTCTAGCTTAGTGAAGAATGTTACAAGATGTTGCTGCACTATCATACTGACTAGTTACCAACTGGGACAGCCGTGAAATATTAAGTGCCGCAATAAACAGTACTCAGAAGGTACATATGGAATTTTGAGCATTCATTCTGAAGAATATTTATCTGACAGTGCAAAAAAAATACGTTGGAATCCGGTGGCAATGACACTTGTTACAAGCAGCCATGATTTTATTTTCACTCGTTAGTAGTACAGCTGTTTGAGATGTTTCCATTTTCAAACAACCCATTTTTAACTTCACCAAAATGCTTCCTCATAGTTTCTATACTGTCAAACATCTCTAAGAAGTATAAGCCGATGCGTTTCAGGTTTGTTGACAGATTTGTATCAGGATCCCAATGTTTTTCTCTGGGTTAAGCTTGTGTGCTTGACTTCGTAATTCCATCACTGACATATGTAAGTGTTGGAAACTCCTACAGGAGATTAGTATTGAATTGCATTTGGGAAAGATGTGAAAGGGAGACCTCAATTCTGGCATAGTTTTTGTGCTGTTTACTTAAACCTCCATCTCTGCTTCCCATAAACAATTGTTACATCATTTAAATGAGTCGGCACCATTGCAAAATGAGGACAAGTTTTTTCTGAGTTTTCCAATTAAAATAAACTAAAATGGAATCAAGGAACATAAATGAAATCCCTGGTTGTCAGTGGTAACCGAGATCCCACTGAGAATTTGTCCCCGGTTGTCAATGGTAACCGAGATCCCACTGAGAATTTGTCCCAGGTTGTCAGTGGTAACCGAGATTCCACTGAGAATTTAATTATCCCTGGTGACTTCTGGGATTTTGGTGTCAGTTGTAGAAATTAAAACAACATTCACTATTTCATTGTTAATGAATTTGTTAAACTGTTTTGAATTTTGTTTGTTTTGTTGATTACAGAAATTGAATGTGCCTGTCAACAGAACCACACTTCTCTGGTTACGCCATGCCTTTGCCACCGGCCTTAATCTGCCTCTGGAAAATGTCGGTATCTACAAAGTTAAGGTATGTGTGTTAAACATCTGTTCCATATCCATGGTTAGAATTAAAATTAGAATTGTCAAGGTAGACATATCCTCCTGAAAATAAGATATTTACATTCTTATTGTGAAAGTAACATTGTCAATATGGTCAAAGACAAAGCAAAGTGTTATGGTATATTGCAATGATCAAAAATCCTAAAACACAAAATTCTGCGGAGACACGGAAATATCTGTAGAATTTGTTGTTTGATTTGTTAAAGGGTTCAGAGGTTGAGCTTTTCTTTATCAAACTGGGTCACCCTGTGAACATGTTTCGACTGATAGACTTGAAGACAGCCGATGAAATTATTACAGAAGATTTGCTGCAGACAGTCCAGAACCAAGTGCCTACATTAAACATTACATCATTTTATCCTCAGGTAAGTAGGTTAAGGTAAGACTATACAGATAAAAAGGTCAGACAATGAATATCAGACTATCAAGGTCAAGGTCAGACAATGAAGGACAATGTCAGACTATTTAAAGTCAATATAAGATTATCAAGGTCAAGGTCAGATGTACTGCAGAGAACGATGTCAGACTATTCAAAGGTCAAGATCAGATTATCAAGGTCAAGGTCGGACAATGAAGGACAACATTGTCGGACTATTTTAAGGTCAAGATCAGAATGACAAAGTCAGACTACAGAGGACAATGTCAAACTATTTAAAGGTCAATATCAGTCAATAAGGTTCAAGGCCAAACTGTTTTAATGTCAAGGCCAGACTTTCAATGTCTAGGTCAGACTAGTTAAAGGTCAGACTGTTTCAATGTGCAGTTCATTTAATTTAGATATCAAGGTAGTTTATTATTTTTTTGATGACTGGGTTTAATTATTAATCTGCTTTTTAAACTTGCTGGAGCAATGGAAGGTAATGTGTCAGTAAGAAACCTTTACATAACAAAATAGGATCTAGGTCAAGGTCAAAATAACACGTAGGTCAAGGTAAGATAATGTCAATATTGGTCATTTGTATAGGATTACTGTAAATTATAGATGAAAATTGTTTACATAATTATAAGCAAGATTACAGATTAGATGTTACTTAATTCTGGATATTGTAGTCGTGCATCATTTCAGTTATTCTCACAAGGAATTAAAATTGGATAAAATAATGCTATATGGAGAAACATTCACGATCAATTTGGATTTTTGAATTCTGCTATTGAGAAATAATGAATAGAATAACAGAGCCTGTAAATGTTATTTGATGGTATCAAATCAGATTTATAATGCATATTTCCTGATTCAGCATGATTTTGTCATCGAGAAGTACCATGTGAAGTTTTGGATGGAGAGTTATTTCCCTTACGTGGCAGCTGCTTGTGGAGTGTACCTCGTCCTGATAGTGTCTATTGTGGTATGTAAATAAACCATGTGTCTTATACCTCGTCCTGATAGTCTCTATTGTGGTATGTAAATAAACCACGTGTCTTATACCTCATCCTGATAGTGTCTATTGTGGTATGTAAATAAACCACGTGTCTTATACCACATCATCATAGTGTCTATTGTGGTATGTAAATAAACCATGTGTCTTATACCTCGTCCTGATAGTGTCTATTGTGATATGTAAATAAACCAAGTGTCTTATACCACATCCTGATAGTGTCTATTGTGGTATGTAAATAAACCACGTGTCTTATACCTCATAGTGTCTATTGTGGTATGTAAATAAACCATGTGTCTTATACCTCATAGTGTCTATTGTGGTATGTAAATAAACCACGCGTCTTATACCTCATCCTCATAGTGTCTATTGTGGTATGTAAATAAACCATGTGTCTTATACCTCATAGTGTCTATTGTGGTATGTAAATAAACCACGTGTCTTATACCTCATCCTGATAGTGTCTGTTGTGGTATGTAAATAAACCATGTGTCTTATACCTCGTCCTGATAGTGTCTATTGTGGTATGTAAATAAACCACGTGTCTTATACCTCATCCTGATAGTGTCTTTTGTGGTATGTAAATAAACCATGTGTCTTATACCTCATAGTGTCTATTGTTGTATGTAAATAAATCACATGTCTTATACCTCATAGTGTCTACTGTGGTATGTAAATAAACTAGGTGTCTTATACCTCATCCTGATAGTGTCTATTGTGGTATGTAAATAAACCACTTGTCTTATACCTCATCTTGATAATGTCTATTGTTGTATGTAAATAAACCACGTGTTTTACAAAAGTGAAACAGTTCTAAAATATTAAGATTAAAGAATTTCAGAAAAAGTCATTGTATGCTGAAGGATTATTTTAAGATGTAATTTCCTACAATATGTTTAATTATAATAACACTTTGAAAGAAAAACATTAAACAAAACAGCAACTCATTAATATATGTAGTTCCAAAATGAGGAAAAATTGCATTATATGTAAATATAACTGATACAGGCCCTCTTTGCCTCTTATTATGTAGTTCTACTGTCAGTAACAGTTACTAAATGTTGATTGCAGTTAAATGATGCAGGCCTTCTAGGCCTCTTCTTATTCGAGTTCTGCCAGTGACAGTTGCTTTGTTTTAATTACTGGTGGTTGATACAGGCCTACTGGACCTTTTGCTATTCATAGTTCTAATGTCGATGACAGTTGCCTTGTGTTTATTACAGGTGATTGATACAGGCCTTCTGGGTCTTTTGTTATTTGTAGATCTACTCTCTGTGAGAGTTGTTTGTGTTTAATATACAGGCCTCCTGTGCCTTTTGTTATTCCTAGTTCTAATGACACTTGCCTTGTGTTTATTACAGGTGTATTGTTGTTGGCGGAAGTCAAAGAAGGAGCCGTTGGCCCCTAAGGAGCTGAAGAAGCCCCAGCAGGTGTACTACCCTTCTGTGAAACCAGACATGAAGGATCCGGTGATGATACAACCAGAGTCGAGTCCTACGTTTGTCACTAAGGGATGTGTGACCCCGGTACAGACACCCCCGATGAGGGTCAAGACCAAGGGACTGTTAGAAAGGTGAGTAAGGTTAAACCTTTACAGTAAGGTTAAACTTGAAGGAAGGTGAGTGGGGTCAAACTTTTAGTATGGTCAGCAAGGTCAAATTTGAAGGAAGGTGAGTGGGGTCAATCTTTTAGTAAGGACAGCGAGGTCAAACTTGAAGAAAGGTGAGTGGGGTCAATCTTTTAGTAAGGACAGCGAGGTCAAACTTGAAGAAAGGTGAGTGGGGTCAATATTTTAGAAAGGTCAGCGAGGTGTTGAATTTTGTATTAATTGTTATATACTATTTTACCTTAGTACTACAAATAAACAAAGGGGAATAACTTTGTTAGAAATTGTTGAAGTTTCAAAGGGATTGGTAAAAAAAATGTAGGTGGAGATATAGACGAGCAAAAGTTTACCTGGACAGATGAGGCCATACCACAATTCTTCTGTCAAATTTTACATTTGTATAAATAGGTCAATGCGGTAAACCTAGAAAGGTCAGTGATGTAAAACCTAGAAAGGTCAATGATGTAAAACCTAGAAAGGTCAATAATGTAAAACCTAGAAAGGTCAAGTGATGTAAAACCTAGAAAGGTCAGTGATGTAAAACCTAGAAAGGTCAGTGATGTAAAATCTAGAAAGGTCAATGATGTAAAACCTAGAAAGGTCAATTGATGTAAAACCTAGAAAGGTCAGTGATGTAAAACCTAGAAAGGTCAGTGATGTAAAACCTAGAAAGGTCAATGATGTAAAACCTAGAAAGGTCAGTGATGTAAAACCTAGAAAGGTCAGTGATGTAAAACCTAGAAAGGTCAGGGAGGTAAAACTAGAAAGGTCAGGGAGGTAAAACTAGAAAGGTCAGTGAGATAAAACTTAGAAAGGTCAGTGAGATAAAACTTAGAAAGGTCAGTGATGTAAAACCTAGAAAGGTCAGTGATGTAAAACTTAAAAAGGTCATTGAGGTAAAACTTAGAAAGGTCAGGGAGGTAAAACTAGAAAGGTCAGGGAGGTAAAACTTAGAAAGGTCAGTGAGGTAAAACTTAGAAAGGTCAGTGAGGTAAAACCTAGAAAGGTCACAGGTTAAACTTAGAAAGGTCAGGGAGGTAAAATGTAGAAAGGTCAGTGAGGTAAAACATAGAAGGTCAGGGAGGTAAAACTTAGAAAGGTCAGGGAGGTAAAACTTAGAAAGGTCACAGGTGGTCTTTGAACCTGAGGGGTCAAATACTGGACTTAGTATATATATATCCGAACAGAAACACATTGTCCTCATTACTATTGACTGGTACCGTCACTCTCAGTGTTCAAATATATACATCTATATCTATTTATTATTGTGATTGATTTTGTTTTTGCTTTCAGACGAGGATCAAATGCTTCTTTGACAATCGATTTGAATGCCTCACCAGAAATGAAGAGATGGGATGGAACACCTCCTAAAGAAAGGTAAAACAGACTTCTACTGAAAGAAAGTTAAGATAAAACACCACCAAAAAACTGGAATATAGCAGTACTAAAATGTTAAAATAAAACACCACCAAAAAACTGGAATGTAACAGGACTAAAAAGACAAAATAAAACACCTCCAAAAAACTGGAATGCAATGGCACTAAAAGTTAAAATAAAACACCACCAAAAAACTGGAATGTAACATCACTAAAAAGACAAAATAAAACACCTCCAAAAAACTGGAATGTAACATCACGAAAAAGGCAAAATAAAACACCTCCAAAAAACTGGAATGTAACAGTACTAAAACGACAAAATAAAACACCACCAAAAAGCTGGAATGTGACAGCACTAAAAAGTTAGAATAAAACACCACCAAAAAACTGGAATGTAACAGTACTAAAAAGTTAGAATAAAACACCACCAAAAAACTGGAATGTGACAGCACTAAAAAGTTAGAATAAAACACCACCAAAAAACTGGAACGTAACAGCGCTAAAAGTTAAAATAAAACACCACCAAAAAACTGGAATGTAACAGCGCTAAAAGTTAAAATAAAACACCACCAAAAACACCATCAAAAGAAATATTATCAAGTGACAATTATACAATAACTTAGCATGAACAATCACCACAATCTTACTATCAGAATTAACCCTATCTTTGTGAGGATAGTCCCAGGAGATCATAACATTAGAGAAAAGGTTTAGATGCCAAGTCTTTACCATCTTCGCTAGCCAAGGTTTCTGATTATGTTACACTCCATGATCCCTTGGCAGATATAGCTGTGTTTAAACCGTCGTGCCCTGGCATCCCAGGGCATCCAATCAAATCACGTTTTACATTCAGTCTTGGTTTCGCAGTTAACAAAAATTGCGACGCACAGTCCAGAGCTACCTTGTTGACTATGTCATGGCATTTTACCTAAATACAGAGACGTACAATCTTTGGGGAAACATTCAGTGTTTGGTCAATTGATAGAAGTTATTGATCACATATCTCATCGAAATGACACAAGCCTCCATGTGTGTCTGTAAACATCACTGATGAAGTACATCAGCAACGCTCATTTTGATTGGTAGAAAATTTCATGCATAAAAGGTGGTAATTTCGAATCTCCGATAGAGGGCCAGAATTAAAAACTATATGCCAAGGATTAGTGGATTGTAACGCAATCAGAAGATTTGGCTAGCAAAGATGAGTCTGTAGCCATACGTATATTTTTGCTGGGCATGAAGACATAAACACAATCATGCTATCCATATCAAACCTAGAGTATAATGGTCTCATTCTTGGACATTTCTTTGCAATATTATTTTCAATGAGAAGATTTTGCCATTAAGAGAAATACAGGCTCTTTGTGCCTTTTAATTTGAGATGTTGATGGTGAATATGATTTGTTGCAGTACTGGTTTAGAATACTTGTTATCTGCGGGAAACAGACTGAGCCGAAGGGACCTTCGAATGGCAGTAAAACATTGTAAAGCATTATATGAAGAGTTTTGGGTAAGCATAGCAAAAAGTGGCGATAATTGTCATTATGGAAAATATTTGAAATCCTATCATTTTTCATAAACTTTCATTATACTCGTTCATTGTTTAAAAATTACGACCCACTTTTTATGCTTGTAAAGAAATTATGGGATGGCAGTGTCTGTCCATTCTTTGTCCAATTTAATTTTTTCTCTCCAGAGATCTCCTCTCCAAGTTTTGAACCAATCTTTGGTAGGCTTCATAATTATAATATGTATTTATGTTTTCCTGATCAGCATTTTGATAAGGTTTTGAAATGGAAATTTTAGAAATGTGGAATTACAATTAAAATAAATTATACTTTTATTAATGTTGATGTTTTGTTTGCACACAGGAAATACCTATGAATCATCCAGAAAAAGTCTACGTGGCTGGTTCAGGCATGAAGAACAGATACAAGACCATTGTACCTAGTAAGTATAAAATCTACGTGGCTGGTTCAGGCATGAAGAACAGATACAAGACCATTGTACCTAGTAAGTATAAAATCTACGTGGCTGGTTCAGGCATGAAGAACAGATACAAGACCATTGTACCTAGTAAGTATAAAATCTACGTGGCTGGTTCAGGCATGAAGAACAGATACAAGACCATTGTACCAAGTATAAAGTAGACTGGAAGTTCAGGTCAAACTAATACTTTTTTGCTAGGGAAAGAGTTTATTTGAGGATAAATACAGTAAACTTTTACATTAGATGAGGGGGATTATTGAGAATAAAATAGTAAACTGTTACACTAGGGGAGGGGGCTTATTGAGAATAAAATAGTAAACTGTTACACTAGGGGAGGGGGCTTATTTGAGGATAAAAACAGTAAACATTTACACTAGGGGAGGGGGCTTATTTGAGGATAAAAACAGTAAACATTTACACTAGGGGAGGGGGCTTATTTGAGGATAAAAACAGTAAACATTTACACTAGGGGAGGGGGCTTATTTGAGGATAAATACAGTAAACGTTTACACTAGAGGAGGGGGCTTATTTGAGGATAAATACAGTAAACATTTACACTAGGGAAGGGGCTTATTTGTGGATAAATACAGTAAACTTTTACACTAGGGGAGGGGGCTTATCTTGAGGATAAATACAGTAATATTTTACACTAGGGGGAGGGGGCTTATTTGAGGATAAATACAGTAAACTTTTACACTAGGGGGAGGGGGCTTATTTGAGGATAAATACAGTAAACATTTACACTAGGGGGAGGGGGCTTATTTGAGGATAAATACAGTAAACTTTTACACTAGGGGAGGGGCTTATTGAGGATAAATACAGTAAACATTTACACTAGGGAAGGGGCTTATTTGAGGATAAATACAGTAAACTTTTACACTAGGGAAGGGGGCTTGTTTGAGGATAAATACAGTAAACTTTTACACTAGGGAAGGGGCTTATTGAGGATAAATACAGTAAACTTTTACATTAGATGAGGGGGCTTATTTGAGGATAAATACAGTAAACTTTTACACTAGAGAAGGGGGCTTGTTTGAGGATAAATACAGTAAACTTTTACACTAGGGAAGGGGCTTATTGAGGATAAATACAGTTAATCATTACACTAGGGGAGGGTGCTTATTTGAGGATAAATACAGTAAACTTTTACACTAGGGGGAGGGGGCTTATTTGTGGATAAATACAGTAAACTTTTACACTAGGGAAGGGTGCTTATTTGAGGATAAATACAGTAAACTTTTACACTAGGGGGAGGGGGCTTATTTGTGGATAAATACAGTAAACATTTACACTAGGGAAGGGGCTTATTGAGGATAAATACAGTAAATTTTTACACTAGGGTAGGGGCTTATTTGTGGATAAATACAGTAAACATTTACACTAGGGGAGGGGGGCTTATTGAGGATAAATACAGTTAATCATTACACTAGGGGAGGGGGCTTATTTGAGGATAAATACAGTAAACTTTTACACTAGGGGAAGGGGCTTATTGAGGATAAATACAGTAAACTTTTACACAAGGAGTGGGGGCTTATTTGAGGATAAATACAGTAAACTTTTACACTAGGGGAGGGGGCTTATTTGTGGATAAATACAGTAAACTTTTACATTAGGGGAGGGGGCTTATTTGTGGATAAATACAGTAAACTTTTACATTAGGGGAGGGGGCTTATTTGAGGATGAATACAATAAGAGTATTATAAAACTCAATTGACTGTCAGCACATTGAGTTCTAGATATTCTTGCAAAGTAAGTTTCGATCAGTCAGTGAATGATGAAAAGGAGTTGGCATACAATATAATCATGATGATTATGAAGTTTGGTATCCTTGAAGAGAATTTTAAATTGGCTAATTTTGTAAATAAATATTGAATTTTTATAGGTGTCTACTCCTGGATTATGGGGGATAGAGTGTTTAGGTCACCTGAGACAAAGTGGAATCTAAAAAGGTTCAAATCGACTAAAACTTCAAAAATCTTCTTCTCTACTCTCAGATATAGTGGAATCAAACACTCTTCATAGATGGAAGGGTCTTAAGGTGCTTTACCAAAATTGTGAATTTCATGACCCAGGGGTCTCAGGTTTGCCCCTGGGGTGGGGGTAAACTTTACTATAGTTTATATAGGGAAATCACATTTTTGACTATAATTTGTTGGATTTCTATTGGAATTCATTCTAACTTGGTTAACATTATCAGTATTGGATAACAGATTGATGGTATGCACATGTTGGCTCTGACTGACCCCCAGGGGCTAATGGGCGGGGCTAAAAAGGGTCAAATTAACAAAAACTTCAAAAATCTTCTTCTCTACTCTCAGATATGGTGGAATCAAACACTCTTCATAGATGGAAGGGTCTTAAGGTGTTTTTCCAAAATTGTGAATTTCCTGACCCTGGGGTCTCACGTTTGTCCCTGGGTAGGGGGTAAACTTTACTATAGTTTATATAGGGAAAACATATTTTTGGCTATTATTTGTTGGATTTTTATTGGAATTCATTCTAATTTGGTTAACATTATCAGCTTGTGATGACAGTTTTATGGTATACACATGTTGGCCCTGACTGACCCCAGGGGCTGATGGGCGGGGCTAAAAAGGGTCAAATCGACTAAAACTTCAAAAATCTACTTCTCTACTCTCAGACATAGTGGAATCAAACACTCTTTATAGATGGAAGGTTCTTAATGTGCTTTACCAAAATTGTGAATTTCCTGACCCTGGGGTCTCGGGTTTGCCCCTGGGGAGGGGGTAAACTTTACTATAGTTTATATAGGGAAATCACATTTTTGACTATTATTTGTTGGATTTCTATTGGAATTCATTCTAACTTTGTTAACATTATCAGCTTGTGATGGCAGTTTGATGGTGCACACATGTTGGCCCTGACTGACCCCAGGGGCTGATGGGCGGGGCTAAAAAGGGTCAAATTGACTGAAATTTCAAAAATCTTCTTCTCTAATCTCAGATATGATGGAATCAAATACTCTTCATAGATGGAAGGGTCTTAAGGTGCTTTACCAAAATTGTGAATTTCCTGAACCTGGGGTCTCACATTTGCCCCTGTGGAGGGGGTAAAATTTACTATAGTTTATATAGGGAAAACATATTTTTGACTATTATTTGTTTGATTTCTATTGGAATTCATTCTAATTTGGTTAATATTATCAGCTTTCGATGGCAGTTTGATGGTATGCACATGTTGGCCCTGACTGACCCCCAGGGGCTAATGGGCGGGGCTAAAAAGGGTCAAATAGACTAAAATTTCAAAGATCCTCTTCTCAAGACCCAGTTAAGACAGAATCAAATACTCTTCATAGGTGGAAGGGTCTTATAATGCTTTACTAATGTAATGAACTTCATGACCCTAGGGTCACAAGTTTGCCCCTGGGGAGGGGGTAGATGTTACTATAGTTTATATAGGGAAATCACATTTTTGACTATTATTTGTTTGATTTCTATCGGAATTCATTCTAACTTTGTTAACATTATCAGCATTGGATGACAGCTTAATGGTATACACCTGTTGGCCCTGACTGACCCCTAGGGGCTGATGGGTGGGCTCAAAAGGGTCAATTTAATTAACTGAAATATTTCAAATCTCAGGTGACCATTAAGGCCCATGGGCCTCTTGTTGTATGAAGCAGTGCTCTTCCATTCTTTATTGTTCTTAGTCACAAAAATGCATGGCATAAAATAGTGTAATACTGTATAACTGTACGCCATGTATCACATTGTTATTATATATATGTGACCTCTTGTTACACCTGTTAGTTAAAATCATTGAAATTTCCTCTAAATCTTGAATCAGGGTTGAAATAATCCCAGATTTGAGCAGTCATTACTCATAAAACACTGGAAAACTCAGACATTTTGGCCCTGGCCTGATTATGTTAACAAAAAAAACCCACCACCTGTTATACAGCTTCTGACCAGGGGCTTGGGGAGATTGGTGAGAGGAGTGTGTATAACCTGTATGTATATTTCACTTTCTATTTGCAATTGCCTTGAAGTCAAAATGTTAAATGTCAATTTTAGCCTCAGGATTATGGTCAGATGGCTTGTTGATGATTATGGGTGATATGTAGCCACACGACAGGTCCCTATGCTTACCTTCAGTGTCTAGTTTGCTTTAAATTTTCTTTGAAACAAGAATGCTGAATTCAGTACAATGTACATAGTACTGAGAGGCAAATACCAAAGTGGAAAACTTTGCTTTGCCATAATCATAAATATCCAGGTGAGCGATACAGGCCCCATGGGCATCTTGTTACAAATATTGAAACAGCTATGACATTTCTTAAATAATGTTTGATAAATGGGTTTGTTCAGCTGTAGGTAAATAAACAAATTCTTTGAATGATTGAATTGAAAAAATATAATGACAATTCATTTCTCTGTGCAAGGAGTTAACTGAGTTTTATATTGATGTTAAAATTAAAGAGAAATCATTCTGTAAACTGAGTTTTAAATGGATGTTAAAATTAAAGAGAAATCATTCTGTAAACTGAGTTTTAAATGGATGTTAAAATTAAAGAGAAATCATTCTGTAAACTGAGTTTTAAATGGATGTTAAAATTAAAGAGAAATCATTCTGTAAATCTTAAGGCAGAGTTATTAAACTTGAAGGGGCAGCTGAAGCCATTTTGCTGCAAAATAAGTTGATTGAGGATTTTCCTGTATCAATGACTCGCAAGTCACCATTTAAGATGGATGTTTGATCAGGTTCATCCTAGGTGAGATAAAAGGACAGATTTCACACCACGACAGACAGGCAATGTTGATATTAAACCCACGAGCTGCAATATTATACAACTTTCTAATTGTGTTTGGTCAGGTGCATCATGGGATATGTGCATGCGAGTGAAATGGGGTTAAGTAACTAGTCTATCACCAGGTGATGAGACGTATCTCTTCTGACGATCAGTCCTTCTGTCGCAGGAATCAATACGGGAATGTACAGTATCACAACTAGTGCATTTGATCACTGGAAATTCTGACCTAGAGGTTCCAACAGACGTACACTGACTGCAGGTTTAATTCTTTGTGTCTTCAGGCAAATTTCAAGTGATTAAAACACACATGGTTTTACTGAGCTATCATGACAAATTGACTTCGTCTTTACATTGGTATAACATCGTTATGTGTTGCTCGGTTTTTATCGTGACTTTGATAACACCTTTACGGTTGTGTTGCCTTCCAGCTGTTTTATGGATATCTGTAATTTTATAAAACAGTACTCCAATTCCTCCAGGGAGGTTAAGTACTTTATTCTGCCCAAATAAAACAAAAATCTATCGATAACTTAAATTTGATTAGTCAGTTTGCTGTCTGGAAATTGAATTGTGAAACAATATTTAACTCTTTCAGTACCATGGTCGACTAAAGTTGACATAAAAAATGTGCTCCCTCTTCCCCGTTGTCGACATAATTCCTAGCTCCCTCTTCTCCACTGTCGACTATAAAGGCTAAGCTGCTGTTATCTAAGTGTTGAATTGTTGAAAACAGCACCTGACACATACAACTACCCAATACAATGACATATAAAAGTGTTCTGGACTTTTGAAACAAACATTTTGGTTCATAAATTCTCGTTAATTTCGTTCAGGTTACATTTTTTCCCATTAGAGTAATAGCGAGGTGATGCCTTCTCAATAGGTTGTTAATGTAAACAATATGGCGGCTTGCTACATTTGCATTTTAGATATCACTGTCTAGGACGTTTCCGTGTTCAATGCGACATCTAGATCTATATATAATTTAGTTAAATATTTCTCAATGATATACAAAGATAACACTGACCTTTGCATTTCTATATGAAAAAAACAACACGCCAAAAATACACATATAGTCTACCATTTTGTTTGAACTACTGCGGCGGGCCTAATCACTTCTTCTGGTACAGAATCCGGAAAGAACACAAAGTACGGAAAAAGTTCAGATAATAAATGGAAAGTAGAATATTAAAGAAATGCTCCCTCTGGTGTAACATCGAAATCAGCACTTGCAGTTTACAAATACGCCCTATATACATGATTTGTCATTTAGGTAGAACAAATTAATGGGATGAAAAAAAAGATGCCGTCTGAAATTTGATTGTTAAATTTCATTACTACTAAATTTTAATCAGCACCGAGTTGACAATCAATTAATGCTACGTTTTTTCGGCATAGCCGTATAATTTTCTTTTGTTCCCGGAAATGACATGACAGGTGGCGTTACTGGTCAAGATGAAGTATGTGATTGGTCAATGTAGCGGTAAATTCAAAATGCAGATATGCAGTTAAAGACGAAACAAAATTAAGATTGAATGCAAGCTAAATAAGTGAATGTATCTATTCAAATGACACATTAATAAAATCATATTCCTGATTCAAATGCTGTCTTATTATCACCAAAAATGATTCAAACTGATATAATTTTGTTATCCGTGCTGAAACTGCGAATTTATTAATTAGTTTGTTAATCTATTTCACAAGCAGTTTGACATTATAACTACCAGCATTAAAACTATGCCGTTTATCTTTTTTAAAGATATTTCTTGTTTGTTCTGGCTTTAATCACTTTTCAGTTGCAGTTTTTGTGTACTCTACCTCCGACTCATTAATGTATGATATTTTTGTGTTGTAGATGAACATAGCCGGGTGATACTGCCAGACAGCGAGTGGGATCCTCTGTCATCATACATCAATGCAAACTACATCAGGGTAAGTCAAGGTCACTGCTAAAATCAAGGTCAAGGTCACTTCCCAGACCAGGGTCAAGGCCATATGGCATAGTGTTAGTATTGTCCTTTAAAGTGTAAGTAACTTTAGGATTATTTGGCAGCGTTTTGTTGACTGTTGTTGGGTAAGGTTGTGATTAAGATTACAGGAATTTCTCACAGATCTCAATTAGTCTGTTTAACATAATGATGTCATAACATTCTGTTGTGTTTCTCTGTGTCAGCTTTTTCCCATTAAACCTGTGGTTAATTCCTACTTGGTGACTTCGAAAATCTCCTTATTATTAAGCTGTTGTAATCTGTCTGTCACTGACTAAATCATCTGTCTCAATTAGATACGCCTTACAATGAGATAGTTACTTACAATGAGGTACGCCTTACAATAGGTACGCCTTACAATGAGATACGCCTTACAATGAGATAGTCACTTACAATGAGATAGTCACTTACAATGAGGAATGCCTTACAATGAGGTTTGCCTTACAATGAGGTACGCCTTACAATAGGTACGCCTTACAATGAGGTACGCCTTACAATGAGATAGTCACTTACAATGAGGTACGCCTTACAATGAGGTACGCCTTACAATGAGGTACGCCTTACAATGAGATACGCCTTACAATGAGGTACGCCTTGCAATGAGATACGCCTTACACAATGAAATACGCCTTACAATGAGGTACGCCTTGGAATGAGGTACGCCTTGCAATGAGGTACGCCTTGCAATGAGATACGCCTTACAATGAGGTACGCCTTACAATGAGGTACGCCTTGCAATGAGATACGCCTTACACAATGAGATACGCCTTACAATGAGATTTGCCTAACAATGAGGTACGCCTTACAATGAGATATGCCTTACAATGAGATACGCCTTACAATGAGGTACGCCTTACAATGAGATACCGTATTGCGCCTTACAATGAGGTATGTCTTACAATGAGATATGCTTCACAATGAGGTCGGCTTATTACCAGGCATGTAAATAAATAATTTATAATTAAGTCCTCTCAGATCAGTGGTCAACACATTGGGAGGGCTCATTACCACGCATGTAATAATTAATAATCAAGTCCTGTCAGACCAGTGGTCAACATAGCAGGAGGGCTTATTATTCAGACCAGTGGTCAACACAGCAGGAGGGCTTATTACCAGGCATGCTTATAGTGTTTCATTGTTATTATACATAATTTATAAAAACTGGTTTTACAATAAGTATGTGCTGAATGATTGACATTTCTGGTGTTACAAGATACATGATGATCATATAATATATATAATGCATTTCCTTAATGTATGTTTTTTTCTGGGTCTCGGTATGGTAGCAATGGAGATTAATCTCCTCTGTAATAGGAAATCCATACCTGGAGTTTCTGTAGATTTCATGAAAATATTTCTATTCCTTATCTTCTTTTCTAATCCATCAAAGTTATTGGCCATTTGGTCCGTTCTTAAGCCGCGTGGATTTCATCTCCGCTCCATGTTGTAATTCAAGGAAGCATATCTCCGAGTTCGCTTGGGGCTTACCTCCTATAAACAATGATCGTTATGTATGATATCCATATTCACTCGTCTCATGGCATTTATTTCTACATTTAAATGCCACAAACTGATTCATGGACATTGAACAAGATGTTCTGGTTTGATTTTGTTGCAGTTAATGGAAACTCAGGAATATAAATGTGAAATATTTAGCTGTGTATGAAGTTTGCAGCCTTTTGTACAAATGGCATTGTGTGTTGTGGTTTAGGTTAATGTCTAGAGACTGGGGATTCAATATTGAAATTGATCAGTGTATTGTGAAGTCTTCCTCATTGTAAGTGAAGTTGGACACTGAATAATCTGTAAAGAATTGTTCATGAGAGATCAGGCGAGGTCTGTCTGTTGGTCTGTAATAACCACCCACCTTTAGAACTGACCCAAGTATTACTGGTAGGGATGGGGGGGGGGTGGAGACATAAGGTCCCGTGCGTGCAGTGTCATGTATCAAAAGTAGATCCATCTGACCTACATTTTGACCTATTGATCTACATCAAAGAAAAAGATTGTCTCCTACATGACTTGTCACAGGAACCGGTTGACT
Organism: Pecten maximus; assembly: GCF_902652985.1. Classification (NCBI taxonomy): domain Eukaryota; kingdom Metazoa; phylum Mollusca; class Bivalvia; order Pectinida; family Pectinidae; genus Pecten; species Pecten maximus. The sequence continues at coordinate 16,052,847 of NC_047024.1, forward strand.
CTCTATCTATTATGAATTTATCATCTATGCATTCTTGGCCTTTAATTTGACAGCTAGAGTAATGTCATTGGTGGAATTGCCTGGTTTATCTGTTGTAAGTGTGTGGACCTTTTTGGACCAAATTTTGTGTTAATTAAAGTACCAGGTATCCTCTTTATCACTTCTTAAGTACAAACATATCCTAAATTTGGGACTGATGATGTCCCTTGTTATGTATGTTAATATTTGGGACTGATGATGTCCCTCGTTATGTTTATATTTGGGACTGATGATGTCCCTGGTTATGTATGTTAATATTTGGGACTAATGACGTCCCTCTTTTTGTGTGTTAATATTTGGGACTGATGATGTCCCTTGTTATGTTAATATTTGGGACTAATGACGTCCCTCATTATATATGTTAATATTTGGGACTGATGATGTCCCTTGTTATGTTAATATTTGGGACTAATGATGTCCCTCGTTATGTGTGTTAATATTTGGGACTGATGATGTCCCTCGTTATGTTCATATTTGGGACTGATTATGTCCCTTGTTATGTGTGTTAATATTTGGGACTGATGATGTCCCTTGTTATGTTAATATTTGCGACTGATGATGTCCCTTGTTATGTATGTTAATATTTGGGACTGATGATGTCCATTGTTATGTATGTTAATATTTGGGACTGATGATGTCCCTCGTTATGTTAATATTTGGGACTGATGATGTCCCTCGTTATGTTAATATTTGGGACTGATGATGTCCCTTGTTATGTTAATATTTGGGACTGATGATGTCCCTTGTTATGTATGTTAATATTTGGGACTGTACAATTGTAATGTCCCTTGTTATGCATGTTAATATTTGGGACTGATGATGTCCCTCGTTATGTATGTTAATATTTGGGACTAATGACGTCCCTCGTTATGTATGTTAATATTTAGGACTGATGATGTCCCTCGTTATGTTAATATTTGGGACTGATGATGTCCCTTGTTATGTATGTTAATATTTAGGACTGATGACGTCCCTCGTTATGTTAATATTTGGGACTGATGATGTCCCTCATTATGTATGTTAATATTTGGGACTGATGACGTCCCTTGTTATGTTAATATTTGGGACTAATGACGTCCCTCGTTATGTATGTTAATATTTAGGACTGATGATGTCCCTTGTTATGTTAATATTTGGGACTGATGATGTCCCTTGTTATGTTAATATTTGGGACTGATGACGTCCCTCGTTATGTATGTTAATATTTGGGACTGATGATGTCCCTCGTTATGTTAATATTTGGGACTGATGATGTCCCTCGTTATGTTAATATTTGGGACTGATTATGTCCCTTGTTATGTGTGTTAATATTTGGGACTGGTGATGTCCCTTGTTATGTATGTTAATATTTGGGACTGATGATGTCCCTCGTTATGTTAATATTTGGGACTGATGATGTCCCTGGTTATGTATGTTAATATTTGGGACTGATGATGTCCCTCGTTATGTATGTTAATATTTGGGACTGATGATGTCCCTTGTTATGTATGTTAATATTTGGGACTGATGACGTCCCTCGTTATGTTAATATTTGGGACTGATGACGTCCCTCGTTATGTATGTTAATATTTGGGACTGATAATGTCCCTCGTTATGTTAATATTTGGGACTGATGATGTCCCTTGTTATGTATGTTAATATTTGGGACTGATGATGTCCCTCGTTATGTTAATATTTGGGACTGATGATGTCCCTTGTTATGTTAATATTTGGGACTGATGATGTCCCTCGTTATGTTTGTTAATATTTGGGACTGATGATGTCCCTCGTTATGTTAATATTTTGGACTGATGATGTCCCTCGTTATGTATGTTAATATTTGGGACTGATGATGTCCCTCGTTATGTTAATATTTGGGACTGATGACGTCCCTCGTTATGTATGTTAATATTTGGGACTGATGATGTCCCTCGTTATGTTAATATTTGGGACTGATGATGTCCCTCGTTATGTTAATATTTGGGACTGATGATGTCCCTTGTTATGTATGATTATATTTGGGACTGATGACGTCCCTTGTTATGTATGTTAATAGTTTGTGCAGAAGCAATCATATTTTACATTAACCCATCTATGACACCATCATCTGAATACCAATTAATGTTTGTGAAAAGATCCTTAAATGAAATTTGACCCACCTTATGGATTAAAACCCTTGCCCTTTGGAAACTGAATAAAACATCATCGTCTGTGTTCTGACAGGGATATGATGGAGAGCCTCAGGCCTATGTAGCTACCCAGGGACCAATGTCACACACGATTGTGGACTTCTGGAGGATGGTGTGGGCAGAAAAGTCTCCTATCATCGTAATGATCACAAAACTAAAGGAAAAAGGACGAGTAAGTATATGATCTGGACAGAGATAATTTAGGAAAAGGGACGAGTAAGTATAATGGTCTGGACAGATAATTTAGGAAATTTCGGGACAAGAATATGATATTTTGGAGGGTGTTATTGTTCCTCCCCGTGGGCCTCTTGTTAGCTCACCTGGCTCTAAGGACCAAGGTGTCAGTTTATGCCATAGTTTATGCCATACCCCTGTGTCCGGCATCCGCCCGTCCATCCGTCAGCAATTGACTTCTTCATAACTGCTGATCAGAATTATGGAACAGAATTTGTCTGGAAGCATCTGAAGGTGGTTGACACTCAAAATTGTACAAATGGTGTGGCTGACCCCCGAGGGCCTGATTGGCGGAGCCAAAGGGGGTCAATTTCGCTATATTGATATAAACAACTGATCTGTAACTACATTGTAAGCAATGAATATCGCTCATATTTGTCTGGTATGTAGCATTGTTATGGGATGGGATTTCAAAATTGTACAAGTAATGGGGCTGACCCCTGGGGGGCCAAAGGGGCAGAGCCAAAGGCATAAAAACCTGACATTTTTAGAATTACAACAAAACCAATATACATTTACTAATATACATGTACCAATATAAAATGCTATATTGACATATAGCTATGCGACAATCTTGTTTTATATCTCATGAAACCAGGTGAGTGATACAGGCCCTCTGGGCCTCTTGTCTGGTGTTGGACGGGTGTGTATTGTTCCTCCCCGTGGGCCTCTTGTCTGGTGTTGGACGGGTGTGTATTGTACCTCCCTGTGGGCCTATTGTCTAGTGTTGGACGGGTGTGTATTGTACCTCCCCATGGGCCTCTTGTCTGGTGTTGGACGGGTGTGTATTTTTCCTCCCCATGGGCCTCTTGTCTGGTGTTGGACGGGTGTGTATTGTTCCTCCCTGTGGGCCTCTTTGTCTGGTATAGGACAGGCGTGTATTGTTCCTCCCCGTGGGCCTCTTGTCTGGTGTTGGACGGGTGTGTATTGTTCCTCCCCGTGGGCCTCTTGTCTGGTGTTGGACGGGTGTGTATTGTACCTCCCTGTGGGCCTATTGTCTGGTGTTGGACGGGTGTGTATTGTACCTCCCCATGGGCCTCTTGTCTGGTGTTGGGATGGGCGTGTATTGTTCCTCCCCGTGGGCCTCTTGTCTGGTGTTGGACGGGTGTGTATTATACCTCCCTGTGGGCCTATTGTCTGGTGTTGGGACGGGTGTGTATTGTTCCTCCCCATGAGTCACTTGTCTGGTGTTGGACGGGTGTGTATTGTACCTCCCTGTGGGCCTATTGTCTGGTGTTGGGACGGGTGTGTATTGTTCCTCCCCATGGGCCTTTTGTCTGGTGTTGGGACGGGTGTGTATTGTTCCTCCCCATGGGCCTCTTGTCTGGTGTTGGGACGGGTGTGTATTGTTCCTCCCCATTAGTCACTTGTCTGGTGTTGGGACGGGTGTGTATTGTACCTCCACGTGGGCCTCTTGTCTGGTGTTGGACGGGTGTGTATTGTACCTCCCCATGGGCCTCTTGTCTGGTGTTGGACGGGTGTGTATTGTTCCTCCCCATGAGTCACTTGTCTGGTGTTGGATGGGTGTGTATTGTACCTCCCTGTGGGCCTATTGTCTGGTGTTGGGACGGGTGTGTATTGTACCTCCCTGTGGGCCTATTGTCTGGTGTTGGGACGGGTGTGTATTGTACCTCCCCGTGGGCCTCTTGTCTGGTGTTGGATGGACGTGTATTGTACCTCCCCATGGGCCTCTTGTCTGGTGTTGGGACGGGTGTGTATTGTACCTCCCCGTGGGCCTCTTGTCTGGTGTTGGATGGACGTGTATTGTACCTCCCCATGGGCCTCTTGTCTGGTGTTGGGACGGGTGTGTATTGTACCTCCCCATGGGCCTCTTGTCTGGTGTTGGGACGGGTGTGTATTGTTCCTCCCCATGAGTCACTTGTCTGGTGTTGGACGGGTGTGTATTGTTCCTCCCCATGAGTCACTTGTCTGGTGTTGGATGGGTGTATATCATTCCTGTCGTTACTTGGAGGAGTGCTTTATGATACTTTGTTGCTTGGGACCTGATCACTGTTACTTTGTTGTAGCCTAAATGTGAAAGTTACCTACCAGAGGACTACTCATCGGCAACATTTGGAGATATAGATGTAAAAGTGGACAGAGTGGTCACTCGACATGGCTATTCTCTCAGACACCTCTTACTGCGGGTAAGTGGACAGGGCGGTCACTCAGCACGGCTATTCTCTCAGATACCTCTTACTGCGGGTAAGTGGACAGGGCGGTCACTCAACACGGCTATTCTCTCAGACACCTCTTACTGGACAGGGTGGTCACTCGACACGGCTATTCTCTCAGATACCTCTTACTGCAGGTAAATGGACAGGGTGGTCACTCGACATGGCTATTCTCTTAGACACCTCTTACTGCGGGTAAGTGGACAGGGCGGTCACTCGACACGGCTATTCTCTCAGACACCTCTTACTGGACAGGGTGGTCACTCGACACGGCTATTCTCTCAGATACCTCTTACTGCGGGTAAGTGGACAGGGCGGTCACTCGACACGGCTATTCTCTCAGACACCTCTTACTGGACAGGGTGGTCACTCGACACGGCTATTCTCTTAGACACCTCTTACTGCGGGTAAGTGGACAGGGCGGTCACTCAACACGGCTATTCTCTCAGACACCTCTTACTGGACAGGGCGGTCACTCAACACGGCTATTCTCTCAGATACCTCTTACTGCAGGTAAGTGGACAGGGTGGTCACTCGACATGGCTATTCTCTCAGACACCTCTTACTGGACAGGGCGGTCACTCAACACGGCTATTCTCTCAGATACCTCTTACTGCAGGTAAGTGGACAGGGCGGTCACTCAACACGGCTATTCTCTCAGACACCTCTTACTGGACAGGGCGGTCACTCAACACGGCTATTCTCTCAGATACCTCTTACTGCAGGTAAGTGGACAGAGTGGTCACTCGACATGGCTATTCTCTTAGACACCTCTTACTGCGGGTAAGTGGACAGGGCGGTCACTCAACACGGCTATTCTCTCAGATACCTCTCACTGCGGGTAAGTGGACAGGGCGGTCACTCGACATGGCTATTCTCTTAGACACCTCTTACTGCGGGTAAGTGGACAGGGTGGTCACTCGACATGGCTATTCTCTCAGACACCTCTTACTGCGGGTAAGTGGACAGGGCGGTCACTCGACACGGCTATTCTCTCAGACACCTCTTACTGCGGGTAAGTAAACAGGGTGGTCACTCGACATGGCTATTCTCTCAGACACCTCTTACTGCGGGTAAGTGGACAGGATGGTCACTCGACACGGCTATTCTCTCAGACACCTCTTACTGGACAGGGTGGTCACTCGACACGGCTATTCTCTCAGACACCTCTTACTGGACAGGGTGGTCACTCGACACGGCTATTCTTTCAGACACCTCTTACTGGACAGGGTGGTCACTCGACACGGCTATTCTCTCAGACACCTCTTACTGGACAGGGTGGTCACTCAACACGGCTATACTCTCAGACACCTCTTACTACGGGTAAGTGGACAGGGCGGTCACTCAACACGGCTATTCTCTCAGACACCTCTTACTGCGGGTAAGTGGACAGGGTGGTCAAATATCTGATGAAGTGGGCTATCTGATGATGTGAGCCATATAATGAAGCGGGTTATCTGATGAAGTGAGCTATCTGATGAAGTGAGCTATCTGATGAAGTAGGCTATATAATGAAGTGGGCTATATAATGAAGTGAGCTATCTGATGAAATGGGCTATATAATGAAGCGGGCTATCTGATGAAGTGAAGTAGGGCTATCTGATAAAGTGGGCTATATAATGAAGTGGGTTATCTGATGAAGTAGGCTATATAATGAAGCGGGGTATCTGATGAAGTGAAGTGGGCTATATGATGAAGTGGGCTTTATGATGAAGTGGGCTTTCTGATGAAGTGGGCTATATGATGAAGTGGGCTATATGATGAAGTAGGCTATATAATGAAGTGTGCTATCTGATGAAGTAGGCTATCTGATGAAGTAGGCTATATAATGAAGTGGGTTATCTGATGAAGTGGGCTATATAATGAAGCGGGTTATCTGATGAAGTAGGCTATATAATGAAGTGTGCTATCTGATGAAGTGGGCTATCTGATGAAATGGGCTATATAATGAAGCGGGTTATCTGATGAAGTAGGCTATCTGATGAAGTAGGCTATATAATGAAGCGGGTTATCTGATGAAGTAGGCTATCTGATGAAGTAGGCTATATAATGAAGTGGGTTATCTGATGAAGAGGGCTATGTAATGAAGTGGGCTATATAATGAAGCAGGTTATCTGATGAAGTAGGCTATCTGATGAAGTAGGCTATATAATGAAGCGGGTTATCTGATGAAGTGGGCTATGTAATGAAGTGGGCTTTTTGATGAAGTGAAGTGGGCTATCTGATGAAGTGTAATACCTGATGAAGTGTGCTATCTGATGAAGTGAGCTATCTGATTAAGTGGGCTTTTTGATGAAGTGGGCTATCTGATGAAGTGGGCTATGTAATGAAGTGGGCTATATAATGAAGCGGGTTATCTGATGAAGTAGGCTATATAATGAAGCGGGTTATCTGATGAAGTAGGCTATATAATGAAGCGGGTTATCTGATGAAGTGGGCTATCTGATGAAGTAGGCTATCTGATGAAGTAGGCTATATAATGAAGCAGGTTATCTGATGAAGTAGGCTATCTGATGAAGTAGGCTATATAATGAAGCGGGTTATCTGATGAAGTGGGCTATGTAATGAAGTGGGCTTTTTGATGAAGTGAAGTGGGCCATCTGATGATTTGTGCTATCTGATGAAGTGTGCTACCTGATGAAGTGTGCTATCTGATGAAGTGAGCTATCTGATGAAGTGGGCTATCTGATGAAGTGGGCTCTCTGATGAAGTGGGCTATCTGATGAAGTGGGCTATATGATGAAGTGGGCTATCTGATGAAGTAGGCTATATAATGAAGTGTGCTACCTGATGAAGTGTGCTATCTGATGAAGTGTGCTATCTGATGAAGTGGGCTTTTTGATGAAGTGAAGTGGGCTATCTGATGAAGTGGGCTATCTGATGAAGTGGGCTATCTGATGAAGTGGGCTATCTGATGAAGTGGGTTATCTGATGAAGTAGGCTATCTGATGAAGTAGGCTATCTGATGAAGTGAAGTGGGCTATCTGATGAAGTAGCTCTATATAATGAAGTGGGCTTTATGATGAAGTGGGCTATCTGATGAAGTGGGCTTTATGATGAAGTGGGCTTTATGATGAAGTAGGCTATCTGATGAAGTAGGCTATCTGATGAAGCAGGCTATATCTGACAAAATCTTTTCCAAAACCGTCAAAACTGGGTCTCCGTGACCTAATGCCGTCACCTTTTGTCAAGTAGCTTGAGTCATAAACAATTTACATTTTGGACTTCATCTCAATAACCACGAGACCCAGGATTATGATGTGGCCATTAGCATAAAGGGGTGAAGAGCTACACCTACTATACTTTTGAGGTCACAGGGGTCAAATATGTTAGAATCTCTAATTATTTCTTCTCAATAACCAGAAACCCAAAGCAGATTTGTCACCCACAGGCATTGTACTGGAATGGTTAACACACAGATAATTACGGCAGTGGGAATCTCTCTTTAGCCTTGTGGTAATATAATTACTGTAGTGGGAATCTCTCTTTAGCCTTGTGGTAATTACGGTAGTGGGAATCTCACTTTAGCCTTGTGGTAATTACGGTAGTGGGACTCTATCTTTAGCCTTATGGTAATTACGGTAGTGGGAATCTCTCTTTAGCCTTGTGGTAATTACGGTAGTGGGACTCTATCTTTAGCCTTGTGGTAATTACGGTAGTGGGAATCCCTCTTTAGCCTTGTGGCAGGATGTCTGCTCAGAGAGGTCGCTAGTTCAAGGCACAGCACAGGCAGAGTATTAATTACTCCTTCCTATTACACATGTATGTGAGCCTCACTGACTATTTTATACCATACAGAGTAATGGTGAGCTACAACACGTTCTCCACTACTGGTACACGGCCTGGCCTGACCACAAACCTCCCACATCTCCCACAATGCTCCTGGAACTGATAAAGGAAGTGGAACAACGCCGTCACCATCACGATGGAATCCGCACAAAAGGACCAGTCATTGTCCACTGCAGGTAAGAGATGGTGACATATATTGAAATAATTCTGGTAATTAATACATCTAATTTAGTTTAATTATGTAATCCAAATAATTCTGGTATTATATACAATAATGTAGAAGTTGTAATCCAAAGAATCCTGTTTAAAGACTATATTTTATTACAGTAATAGTATCAGAATGAAGGAGTACTACATGTATTTGTTTAAAGACTATATTTTATTACAGTAATAGTATCAGAATGAAGGAGTGCTATTTGTTTAAAGACTATATTTTATTTCAGTAATAGTATCGGGAGGACGGGGTGTTTGTTTTGAAGAATATATGTTATTTCAGTTATAGTATCGTGATGAAGGAGTATTTGTTTAAAGACTGTTTTATTTCTGTAATAGAATCCAGATGAAGAGTATTTGTTTAAAGACTATGTTTTATTTCAGTGCTGGTATTGGGAGGACGGGGTGTTTTATCGCCATCAGTATAGGGATTCGACAGTTACGAGAGGAACACTCCGTGGATGCCCTGGGTACTGTATGTACAATGAGGATAGATAGGTAAGCTTTGTAAAACCCAGTCTCTCATCCAAAGCGAGTTTGGAGAAAAATTCATCAGTGATTGTGTTCTAAAATGAAATCCTTTCATTTACTGCCCCCCCCCCCCCCCTCCCCTCCTATATGGGCACTGACAACACATCTGCTTCTGTGGAATTCTAGAGTATTAATAGCTATGAAGCTATAGGAATTAACAAGTAGTGTACAACGTTCTGATAAAGTATGTCATCTGGGTTATAGGAACTCTTTATAACCAGCAAATTGGAGCATAATGTTACCATTAGCTTTAAGATTAAGGTGTTTAAATTGAAGTCTTGGTCCTTCAGAATCGTTTTGTTATAATGCTATAATTTCACTAATATAATTTTCTGCTGTTACAGGGGAGGTATGATACAAACACATGAACAGTATGATTTTGTACATCAGGCTTTATATGAGTACGAAAAACAGTTAGAGGAACCAATAGGGAACACGGTGGGAGACTGACCGAAACAATGACCTCTAGGCACTGACCTCATATATATAGTCAGTAGGGAGAGGGCTGACCAACAGGATCTACTGACCAGTACAATGTCAGCCTTAATTCAGGATTCAACTGAAACTGCCACCGTACACTTCTCCCACAATATCTTTGTACCAACATGTAGAAAGCATTCTCTCCATTCAAAATTTACACTACATGTGGAGATTGGATTTTCAAATGTAAAGATTTCTAATTGTTTCAGATTTAGGGAGTGTGAAGCTTTTTACTGATCCTGATTGTTAAATGTGAAGCATTTTACTGATTCAGATTATAAAGTTTGATGCCTTTTACTGATCTGGATTATCAGTAGGAAACTTTGTCCTGAATTAGGTGGTCGAGTGTGAATTCTCTTTCGAATTGGATTATGCAAAGTTTGGGAAAATGTTTACATAATCAGATTATTAAGCAAAGCTTTCTACTGACTTGGATTATGAAGCTTGAAGCTTACATCAGATTTAGATGATAAGTTTTGAGCTTCAAAATGAAATAAGAGTGCAATGTGATAAAAAAAAAAAAAATATAGGAGAATATTTTTACATCTATCATTCTGTCATCAATTTCTAGTGCTCATACTAACATATTACACTGCTTGTTGTGACAGAGGTTAATTTTTCAAAGACTACGTACGTAAACAGAAGGAATTTCACCACAAACCAGCTGCAGAAAATCGTAATCATTGCGAGTAAAGCACCTGACGTTTCCTGATACTGCCTGCCTTTGACTGTTTTATCAATCTATGATTGCTGCAAAAATTTATATAGAAAAATGCATTAATGTTACACAAGTCTATAATATGTGATGTGTTAACGGCAGAAGTCACCATACAAGTCTATAATATGTGATGTGTTACTGGCAGAAGTCACCATACAAGTCTATGAATGTGATGTGTTAACGGCAGAAGTCATCATACAAGTCTATGATATGTGATGTGTTAACGGCAGAAGTCACCATACAAGTTTATGACATGTGATGTGTTAGCGGCAGAAGTCACCATACAAGTCTATAATATGTGATGTGTTACTGGCAGAAGTCACCATACAAGTTTATGATATGTGATGTGTTAACGGCAGTTCTCAATACACAAAAACATTACATTGACATCTTGCCAAGAGATGTGTTTTTCGAAGTTGGGCTCAGCTCCCTACACCGGTATAAACTATTATATAATACGACACATTCAGTTTTGTCCATTTTTATGTTGTTAGGTGGATGATCTTCACCATGTTGTTTTATTTCTGTGTTTAGAATCCAGCCAAGCCCTGATATCAGTCTGTAGCTCTCCGATATACCAAATCTCTACATTTCAAACTAAAATTTACTCAAGTGTTCTTGCGATGTTATTTTTCGTAGAAATACAGACAGGATTATTATGATGTACTTAAAGCTATCTTATATCTGATCTCAATTTGGTAAGTTTGTCATGTGTCATTGAGTTTGATGTATATTAAAGATATCTAATACTGTCATACTCAAAATGAAACACTGAAGTAAGAAATGTGGATTTGAACTATGATACAGGTTACAGTCCTTTTCTACATTAAAATGCATAAAAAAAAATTCTAAACAGATATTTAGAATTCATTCAAATTAAAAACTGATTTTTATTATTTATCTGTTCATGCCAGATGACCTTTGCCATTCATTCGAAGAAGTCTTCTTAATTAAGGGTTATTCAAACCTTTTATTTACATGGACAAAGCAGGATTTTCATAAGGTTTCCAGCCCAGCTGATGATGACCGATTCACCTACTATATCTAGTCCCTGTAGAACCGCACTGTTTTTACCTTCGAGATACCAAGTGTATTTCACAAACAAAATCTGTGTACTTAATGTGATTCATTGTGTCACATGTTGATCATGTGACTACCATCATGTTATATGAAATTATTGTACCATTGTTATGTTGTATTCAGCATCATTTGGTGAAGTTTATATCCTGTTGTAGCTCTAGACAATTTTTATAATTGATTGTTTTATTATTTTCCCTGCAGCTATACAATTTAATTTTTATGACATGCAGCTGTTTTATTTTGGTTTCCCTCTCTCAAGTTTGAAATGTACAAGGTGTGAACATTTGATACCTGCTGAAAGTTAGTGTGAAATTTGTGTATTCTGATAGCTACCATGAGCCTGTGACACTTGTACTTATCCTTTATCATACATTTTAGTGTGCTGAAAAATAAATCTTCAGTGCAAGGAAATTTTGGAAGTCTTGCATATTATGCTACCAGACACTTCATTTTTTGGACAAAATTTTGATGTTAATACTTAAAGAATGGTGTTAATAACATCATATATACTTTGCACCACTTAGATTAAAGCAAAACCATTATGGCGGACTATAAACGATAGGATTCCTGGCAGACTTAAAGAATAGGAGACCTGACTGACTTAAACAATAGGATTCCTAGCCGACAATAAACAATAGGATTCCTGGCCGACAATAAACAATAGGATTCCTGGCCGACTATAAACGATAGGATTCCTGGCCGACTATAAACGATAGGATTCCTGGCAGACTTAAAGAATAGGAGACCTGACTGACTTAAAGAATAGGATTCCTAGCCGACAATAAACAATAGGATTCCTGGCCGACAATAAACAATAGGAGACCTGACCGACTATAAACAATAGGATTCCTGGCCGACAATAAACAATAGGATTCCTGGCCGACTATAAACAATAGGATTCCTGGCCGACTATAAACAATAGGATTCCTGGCCGACTAAAAACAATAGGATTCCTGACCGACTATAAACAATAGGATTCCTGGCCGACTAGAAACAATAGGATTCCTGGCCGACTATAAACGATAGGATTCCTGGCAGACTTAAAGAATAGGAGACCTGACTGACTTAAACAATAGGATTCCTAGCCGACAATAAACAATAGGATTCCTGGCCGACAATAAACAATAGGAGACCTGACCGACTATAAACAATAGGATTCCTGGCCGACAATAAACAATAGGATTCCTGGCCGACTATAAACAATAGGATTCCTGGCCGACTATAAACAATAGGATTCCTGGCCGACTAAAAACAATAGGATTCCTGACCGACTATAAACAATAGGATTCCTGGCCGACTAGAAACAATAGGATTCCTGACCGACTTAAACAATAGGATTCCTGACCGACTATAAACAATAGGATTCCTGACCGACTATAAATGATAGGATTCCTGGCCGACTTAAACAATAGGATTTCTGTGTTGACTAAACAATGGGATTCCTGACCGACTAAACAATAGGATTCCTATTTAACTAAACAATAGTATTAGTGCGGCAGCTTAACAATAGGATTTGTCAGATTTTGTAGTGAGACATTCTCTTATAATTAGGACTGTATGACATTTTTGGATCCACAGGAAATGTCAGGAAAACTCGGTGGTCAGATAAAACAGGTACTCAAGTCAGATGAGACAGGTACTCAAGACAGATTAGACAGGTACTCATGTCAGATTAAACAGGTACTCAAGTCAGATAAGACAGGTACTCATGTCAGATTAGACAGGTACTCAAGTTATATTAACCAGTACTCAAGTCAGATTAGACAGGTACTCAAGTCAGATAAGACAGGTACTCATGTCAGATTAGACAGGTACTCAAGTTATATTAACCAGTACTCAAGTCAGATTAGACAGGTACTCAAGTCAGATAAGACAGGTACTCAAGTTATATTAACCAGTTCTCAAGTCAGATTAGACAGATACTCAAGTCAGATTAGACAGGTACTCAAGTCAGATAAGACAGGTACTCATGTCAGATTAAACAGGTACTCAAGTCGATAAGACAGGTACTCATGTCAGATTAGACAGGTACTCAAGTTATATTAACCAGTACTCAAGTCAGATTAGACAGGTACTCAAGTCAGATAAGACAGGTACTCATGTCAGATTAGACAGGTACTCAAGTTATATTAACCAGTACTCAAGTCAGATTAGACAGGTACTCAAGTCAGATAAGACAGGTACTCAAGTCAGATTAGACAGGTACTCAAGTTATATTAACCAGTACTCAAGTCAGATAAGACAGGTACTCAAGTCAGATAAGACAGGTACTCAAGTTATATTAACCAGTTCTCAAGTCAGATTAGACAGATACTCAAGTCAGATTAGACAGGTACTCAAGTCAGATAAGACAGGTACTCATGTCAGATTAAACAGGTACTCAAGTCGATAAGACAGGTACTCATGTCAGATTAGACAGGTACTCAAGTTATATTAACCAGTACTCAAGTCAGATTAGACAGGTACTCAAGTCAGATAAGACAGGTACTCATGTCAGATTAGACAGGTACTCAAGTTATATTAACCAGTACTCAAGTCAGATTAGACAGGTACTCAAGTCAGATAAGACAGGTACTCAAGTCAGATTAGACAGGTACTCAAGTTATATTAACCAGTACTCAAGTCAGATAAGACAGGTACTCAAGTCAGATAAGACAGGTACTCAAGTCAGATAAGACAGGTACTCAAGTCAGATTAGACAGGTACTCAAGTAATATTAGACAGGTACTCAAGTTATATTAGACAGGTACTCAAGTCAGATTAGACAGGTACTCAAATCAGATTAGACAGGTACTCAAATCAGATAAGACAGGTACTCATGTCAGATTAAACAGGTACTCAAGTCAGATTAGACAGGTACTCATGTCAGATTAGACAGGTACTCAAATCAGATTAGACAGGTACTCAAGTCAGATAAGACAGGTACTCAAGTCAGATAAGACAGGTACTCATGTCAGATTAGACAGGTACTCAAGTTATATTAACCAGTACTCAAGTCAGATTAGACAGGTACTCAAGTCAGATTAGACAGGTACTCAAGTTATATTAACCAGTTCTCAAGTCAGATTAGACAGATACTCAAGTCAGATTAGACAGGTACTCAAGTCAGATTAGACAGGTACTCAAGTTATATTAGACAGGTACTCAAGTTATATTAGACAGGTACTCATGTCAGATTAGACAGGTACTCAAGTTATATTAACCAGTACTCAAGTCAGATTAGACAGGTACTCAAGTCAGATAAGACAGGTACTCAAATCGGATTAGACGGGTACTCAAGTCATATTAACCAGTACTCAAGTCAGATTAGACAGGTACTCAAGTCAGATTAGACAGGTACTCAAGTCAGATAAGACAGGTACTCATGTCAGATTAGACAGGTACTCAAGTTATATTAGACAGGTACTCGTGTCAGATGAGACAAGACTCTATTTAATTCACTGTTTTTCCTTGTAAAGATTTATTGTTTTGACATCAATTTGCTATTGTAGTTTTTAGCTCACCTGGACCAAAGGTCCAGTGAGCTTATGTCATGGCGCGGCGTCCGTCCTCCGTCTGTCGTCCGTCCGTCAACATTTGCTTCAAATCACTACTAGTCAAAAAGTTCTTATTGGATTTTTACCAAATTTGGTCAGAAACATCCTTGGCAGAAGGGGATCAGAATTTGCATAAATGGTGGCTCTGACCCCCCAGGGGCCGGAGGGGCGGGCCCAATAGGGGAAATAGAGGCAATTCCTTTAAATCGCTACTAGTCATAAAGTTATGAATGGATTTGAACCCAATTTGGTCAGAGACATCCTTAGGGGAAGGGGAACAGATTTTGCATAAATGGTGGCTCTGACCCCGGAGGGGCCAAAGGGGCGGAGCCCAATAGGGGAAATAGAGGTAATTCCTTTAAATCGCTACTTGTCAAAGTTATGAATGGATTTTAACCCAATTTGGTCAGAAACATCCTTGGGGGAAGGGGAACAGATTTTGCATAAATTGTGACTCTGACCCCAAAGAGGCCAAAGGGGCGGGGCCCAATAGGGGAAATAGAGGTAATGCCTTTAAATCGCTACTAGTCATTAAGTTATGAATGGATTTGAACCCAATTTGGTCAGAAACATCCTTGGCAGAAGGGGAACAGATTTTGCATAAATGGTGACTCTGACCCCCGAGGGGCCAAAGGGGCGCGGCCCAATAGGGGAAATAGAGGTAATACCTTTAAATCGCTACTAGTCATAAAGTTATGAATGGATTTGAACCCAATTTGGTCAGAAACATCCTTGGCAGAAGGGGAACAGATTTTGCATAAATGGTGACTCTGACCCCCGAGGGGCCAAAGGGGCGGGGCCCAATAGGGGAAATAGAGGTAATTCCTTTAAATTGCTACTAGTCATAAAGTTATGAATTGATTTTAACCCAATTTGGTCAGAGACATCCTTGGGGGAAGGGGAATAGATTTTGCATAAATGGTGGTTCTGACCACAAAGGGGCCAAAAGGGCGGGGCCCAATAGGTGAAATAGAGGTAATTCCTTTAAATCGCTACTAGTCATAAAGTGATGAATGCATGCATGTTCTAAAAACAATTCTTGAGGTCTTTCAGACCTTAGAGAGTCTGGACTTCATTAATCTTTGAAGCAGTTCGGATTCCCACACTATAACCATATATAGCATTGTTAGAGATTTACAAAATAACAAATTGAATATGAACATTATTTTGACATTTGGTCTAATCCAACCAAGTGAGCGATACAGGCCCCATGGGCCTCTTGTTACTGTTACCAAATCATTGTTAGCAATTGTATTTGAAACCTGGTAGAATTCTGGATATTGTGAATGTTTCAATAAGAACCAAATTTAACATGCTACATATCAGTGATATTTCTATGTATAAATCCTCCGGAGAAAAGAATTTGTCAGCAAAGCAGAGATTGAAGTAAATATTTTGTGTGTATTTTCCTGGCTTTTCTCGTTACACTACCTTTGACTATCGTGTTGGAAGTACAGCTTCAAATGGTAAAGGAAGCAAATAACATAACTCTGACATCAAAGTGTGGTCCTGTAGTAAACAACATTACTATGACACCAAAGTGTGGTCGGGTAGTAAACAACGTAACTATGACACCAAAGTGTGGTCTGGTGGTAAACAACGTAACTATGACATCAAAGTGTGGTCCAGTAGTAAACAACGTAACTATGACATCAAAGTGTGGTCGGATAGTAAACAACATTACTATGACATCAAAGTGTGGTCTGGTAGTAAACAACGTAACTATGACATCAAAGTGTGGTCGGATAGTAAACAACATTACTATGACATCAAAGTGTGGTCCGGTAGTAAACAACATAACTATGACACCAAAGTGTGGTCGGGTAGTAAACAACGTAACTATGACATCAAAGTGTGGTCCGGTAGTAAACAACATAACTATGACACCAAAGTGTGGTCCGGTAGTAAACAACATAACTATGACACCAAAGTGTGGTCCGGTAGTAAACAACATAACTATGACACCAAAGTGTGGTCCGGTAGTAAACAACGTAACTATGATGGTTAAGTGTGGTCCATGATCTCAGCTTCCAATGAAAAGCAAACTGTCCCAGGAATTGAAATCCTGGTACAATATCTGAAGTTCTAAAGTAACAAACCAAAGTTTCGGCATCAAAATTGAAAATTTCGAGATGGAATAGAGTATGGCAATATTTTAAAATCTGATTTACGACTTAGAATATATATTTTCAACATGACATTTTGTTCTTTGAGAAAAGTTATCAAGCCTTAACTCCTAGGATACATTGTGATAGTGTATAAGTCTAGTCATCTTTTATCAATGTCATTTTCATCACACATTTGACAAGTTTCATCCTCAGATTACAAATAAGGACGATCTGGTGATATAGCATTAGACGATCTGGTGATATAGCATTAGACGATCTGGTGATATAGCATTAGACGATCTGGTTATATAGCATTAGACGATCTGGAGATATAGCATTAGACCATCTGGTGATATAGCATTAGACCATCTGGTGATATAGCATTAGACGATCTGGTGATATAGCATTAGACGATCTGGTGATATAGCATTAGACGATCTGGAGATATAGCATTAGACGATCTGGAGATATAGCATTAGACGATCTGGTGATATAGCATTAGACGATCTGGAGATATAGCATTAGACGATCTGGAGATATAGCATTTGACGATCTGGTGATATAGCATTAGACGATCTGGTGATATAGCAGACGATCTGGTGATATAGCATTAGACGATCTGGTGATATAGCATTAGACGATCTGGAGATATAGCATTAGACGATCTGGAGATATAGCATTAGACGATCTGGTGATATAGCATTAGACGATCTGGAGATATAGCATTAGACCATCTGGTGATATAGCATTAGACCATCTGGTGATATAGCATTAGACCATCTGGTGATATAGCATTAGACCATCTGGTGATATAGCATTAGACCATCTGGTGATGTAGCATTACTTACAGTTTTCCTGTGTTTTCCTGTGTCACAGTTTTCCTGTGTTTTCCTGTGTCACAGTTTTTCTGTGTTTTCCTGTGTCACAGTTTTCCTGTGTTTTCCTGTGTCACAGTTTTCCTGTGTCTTTCCTGTGTCACAGTTTTCCTGTGTTACAGTTTTCCTGTGTTACAGTTTTCCGGTGTCACAGTTTTCCTGTGTTTTCCTGTGTCACAGTTTTCCTGTGTCTTTCATGTGTCACAGTTTTCCTGTGTTACAGTTTTCCTGTGTCACAGTTTTCCTGTGTCACAGTTTTCCTGTGTTTTCCTGTGTCACAGTTTTCCTGTGTTTTCCTGTGTCACAGTTTTCCTGTGTTTTCCTGTGTCACAGTTTTCCTGTGTCTTTCCTGTGTCACAGTTTTCCTGTGTTTTCCTGTGTCACAGTTTTCCTGTGTTACAGTTTTCCGGTGTCACAGTTTTCCTGTGTTTTCCTGTGTCACAGTTTTCCTGTGTCTTTCCTGTGTCACAGTTTTCCTGTGTTTTCCTGTGTTACAGTTTTCCTGTGTTACAGTTTTCCTGTGTCACAGTTTTCCTGTGTTTTCCTGTGTTTTCCTGTGTCTTTCCTGTGTCACAGTTTTCCTGTGTTTTCCTGTGTCTTTCCTGTGTCACAGTTTTCCTGTGTTTTCCCGTGTCACAGTTTTCCTGTGTTTTCCCGTGTCACAGTTTTCCTGTGTTTTCCTGTGTCACAGTTTTCCTGTGTTTTCCCGTGTCACAGTTTTCCTGTGTTTTCCTGTGTCACAGTTTTCCCGTGTCTGTCTCTGGTTATTATACCCACTAAGTAACTCTGTAGACTGGAATTGATGTTGTTGGGTTCTGGAAATCTATAATCATGTCAAATATTGGTTTATACAGTAACACAATTAATGTGTAATATACCTGGTAAATCTATTTACTTATTATATACCTGGTATATCTACCTATTATATACCTGGTATATCTGTTTACCTATTATATACCTGGTATATCTACCTATTATATACCTGGTATATCTGTTTACCTATTATATACCTGGTATATCTGTTTACCTGTTATATACCTGGTATATCTACCTATTATATACCTGGTATATCTATTTACCTATTATATACCTGGTATATCTGTTTACCTATTATATACCTGGTATATCTGTTTACCTATTATATACCTGGTATATCTGTTTACCTGTTGTATACCTGGTATATCTGTTTACCTATTATATATGTACCTGGTAGGGATATTTGTTTACCTGTTTTTTCCGTTAGGGTATCAATTCTATAATGGAGAGGAATATTTTTCGTATAATTTTATGTTGATGACAATTATGACATAATTGAATACCATTTTTCACACAATGACAATTATGACATAATTGAATATCATTTTTCACACAATGACAATTATGACATAATTGAATATCATTTTTCACACAATTGCTCTTATGTTGTAAATTTGTTTGATCACTTGAACCCAATGTAAGATGTTTGATATGTGTGTATTGCTTGTATCGACAAGTAAAACAGGATACTGGGGTATTACAGATGTTTTACTACAACATTTATTCTACGTTCTCATGTAGTAACTAAATGGAACATTTTGTTATTTGTTTTCCTCTACACAGCATCTGAGATTTATAAGAGTTATCTCCCTTATATAAGTAATTCTTCCTCGTGTAGTTTTGAAATGGATCACAGATTCAACACCTCAGGTCCAGGTTTCTGCAGACAAACTGGTTAAGTTGAAAAAAACCTTTTTGGTTTTGCTTGTTTTAATTTGATTTTTACATGTACATTATTGTAAAAATTGAGTTCATATCGCACAAGTTTCTCGTGCAAAGGTCGTAATAACCTTTACACCTCAAATTATTGTTTACAAGAAAATGGCAAAAATCTACTATAATACTTATTAATGAATCGAGAATGAAGTTTTAATTGTCGATCGAATTGTACATTATATATAATAATTATACTATTAATGAATCGAGAATGAAGTTTTAATTGTCGATCGATATGTACTGTTTCCCTGCTATGTCATGTGATCTGTACCTCATGTCTGTCCAAGCTATGGTACAGGTAACCATAGCAATATGACTATGTCTTATTGATAGAATCCGATTATTAAGTTTAATCCATTTAGATGTTGTTTTTGTTGATATTTTCGGTTCATGTACAATAAAAAGAGTAAAATACTTGTTGTTTTTTTCCTCTTTGAACTTTGTGGTAATACACATGTACATGTAATACAATTTGTAAGTTTATGTTTCAACAAGAGTAATATGTCTAAGAGAAACGCATTAACAGTAATTGTATCAGAATTAATACAAATAAGGTTAATAACTTCAGGGGTCAAATGTACTCAAATCTTTAAATATCTTTCTCAATAACCAAGATTTCCAGAGATCAGATATTGTGTCTGTGGCATGCTGGAATGAAGGGCTACCAAATTTTAATTTGTTCAATTGAATGACTTTGACCTACATTCAAAAGTTGCACAGGTGAAATGTTCTGAAATCTTGACTTCTAAATATACTGTATCTCAATACACTTATATTTGAATAATGTAGTAATCAGCTGAGCAAAGTTTCATTAGAAGCACATGAGCGATACATGCCAATTGGGCCTTTTATTGAGAAGATTTTTTTTTCTTTTTTGCCCCTGTGACCTTTAATATATCAGGTAGGTCAATGTCATTCATTTGAACAAACTTGGTAGGCCTTCACCTCTTTGTGAACGTACAAACAGACGATTCCATGCCATAATACTCCCTATCAGAATAATAAGACATACAGTATAAGATTATTCTTTTCCAGTACATACCGAGAACCAATAATTCAGTTTGGTTTTAAAATTCACTTTTTTATCACCACTTTCAGCAAGGATTGTCAGTATTGGTCTAAGTTGAGCATGTTAAGTTTTGACCTTGATTGGATTAATGTTGGCTACTGGTGAGATCACCATTTATCTGCAATTTCTGAAGAACTTCTCAAAACATTTGGGATATATGCTCTGGTGGTTATAACATATTTAAACTTAATGGATATTAAGATTTTCCTCGTCAGTCATCACTGTTAATTGGGCCATTGTCAAATGTCAAGGTAATTATCTTAGGGCATGATCACAGACATTTTTATTGATGCAATTCAAAGGTAAAGTTAGATTTCTGTATTCATTTCTAGTGAAATATTTAATAAATAAAACTAGAAAATGTCCGTAAGACATGAAAGATCCCTCTGTCACTCGACACCCTGAAACAGTTTGGTGAGGATCACAATAGCAGTTCCTAAGATTAGCTAGTTACATTACAACTCGACGGTACGGACATTGTTAATACTGTAGGCCCCATCATATAAAACACGAGACAGGGGTCGGGAACACAGTTTGGTGAGGATCACATCAGCAGTTCCGAAGATTAGCTAGTTACATTACAACTCGACGGTACGGACATTGTTAATACTGTAGGCCCCATCATATAAAACACGAGACAGGTGTCGGGAACACAGTTTGGTGAGGATCACATCAGCAGTTCCGAAGATTAGCTAGTTACATTACAACTCGACGGTACGGACATGTTGATACGGTATACCCCAATATATAAAACACGAGCCAGGTGTCAGGAACAGGGAAGTTAACCTTCTGTGATTTATTGATGAAACTTCTGCACTTCCTCTCTTGGGTTTAATATTTTTTCTCTGGAAAATGTTATAGTTATAGTTGACTTTTTGAACTGGACCTTATATAAGTTACATGACCATAGTGAAACTACTTTGGGCTTTTCCAGTAAAACCCCACCCCAGGACTCCAGGTTTGGTTAAGGGGTACTACATTGTACCCACAGAATTTATTTAATCAATTACATAGAACTTAAAGGAAGGAAATGCAACCATGGATAGAAGTGATTTATTCCTAGGGTTAGGTAGATATTTTAATGGAATAGCCTAGTAAACCAGTGAAATAATTTATATTTACACAAATCCTTGACTTCAACTCCAGATGAGCGATTGTGAACATCAGGGGAGATAACTCTGATTAGAGAATGGACCTTAAATATTCATACAAAAAGTCTCAGAAGTCAAGTTTGTTTTTGGCTCCAGTAGTACCACATGAGAGAACACCAGGCCGGAGATTTGGGACCGAATCTTCCTGTGGTCGGCTGGCTGTGTCTGATAACTCCGGAGGCAGGTGTAGTTTCTGATAACAAAATGTGGCAATGAGTTTTCTGTTTTATTTGTAAGGGGAAACCAAATACCCTGAACAAACACCCAGATTACATCTAGTTATTTTTAATACTATTTATCTCTACACCCTATTAGGCCCTGCTACACAGTCTACACCTACTATTACATACAAAGGCAATTCACTTTGACCTAACAACAGTCCAGAACAATTTGGTTAGAATCTGCCAAGTCATTCTGGACAAGTAGCATATAAACCTTATTTCAGAGAAAAGTACCACACTGATTTGATGGTGAATGACAGTCCTTTGAACAATGGAGATAAATGAACGATTGTCCTTCAACCAATCTTGATCAAATAGTAAGTGAACAAAATTTGTTTACATTATCTTCAGAAATGTTCAAAATATCATTAATTACGAATAAATAATGAAAGAAAGGAAAACTGAGAAGGCACAAATGGACCTTGCTTACCTCTATCGTGAATTTTTTCCTCCTTAACTTGAAGGCGAAGTCCATGGTGTCTGGCATGTGACTAGTTAGAGAGTTGAGTCGGGGCAGCTGCTGTATATGGAACAGACCTAAACACAGAATTTGTATGATGGCTAGATAACTGCTGTAAAAACACAGGAATCAAAAGAAAGCACAAGCTCAAGTGAACTTCTTCAGTGTATATTGACTCTGTTCGAGAAGTTTGGGTAAAAAACTTTTGGAGTTGTCTGGACAAGATTCTGTGTACAAACATCGGTAAAGTGCCATTATAGCCATAAAAATACACAAATTAAACAAGTAAGTGCAGACACACAATAATCCAAATGTCCAAGTCTATTAATTCATTCTATGATTATATCCACAATGGTTTGATGAAAACTATAGAAGTTATCCAGACGAATTCTCAACACAGGAAGACAGAAGGACGCCGACAACCTGATTTCAGTATAAACCCCCGTAACATTGTTGTAGGTACATGTACCCTCTAACATCTTTTGTATAAGAAGTTTTAATATTTACATAATTTGGCAACCAACATCAAGAAAAGTACCATAACAAAAGTGGTACTCTTCTTTATTAGAGATATAAAAGACCTTGTACTGTATTCCTTAACACAATAAAGTATTTGACTTTGATTTTGTATAATGCTGTATTCTTAGGTGTAATATACAGAGTAGTTTACATTAAGCTTTTCTGTTAGATGTTTAAAATTTTACTCAGTTCCGATTTCATCAATATACCAGTAATACACACCATGATATTCCTTGTAAGCAGGATTCTTTTCTTTATCGGATCCCGCAAAACTTTCCAGATGCACAACAGTGTCACACAGTCTTTCTAGACGACTTACAAAGGCAGCACTCTGTAAACACAAGGACTTTTTTAAATCAGGGACTGAGACTAATATAATCTAACATGGGTCTGTTCCGTTGACAGGGATATCTCAACCCGAGTGTAAGAGTTTGGCCAGTCAGCACGAGGCTTGCCAAGGGCTGGCCAACCAAACTCTTACACAAACCCATGATTGATTAGGTACTTTTCTTACAAGGTAAGTTTGACCACAGGAGACTGGTCGTAATCATGGGGTCAATTAACATGAATTAATGGGACTCAGAAGTGATCGTAACTCTGAAGCAACCAATACAAACACATGTAGATAAAAAACGGGACTGACAAAAGTGCCCGTAATAGTGTAATTTTGAGATGGTCGTTAAATGAGGTTTTGCTTGTTTCATAAATTCCATATTACAATGATACTCATGAAAGCTCCCTTATTTAATATTGGAAACTGAACAATACGACTACGTACCTGGAACAGATGAGTTGGAACTGTGACCATACACACAGCGAATGCCGTCCTCAGAACAGATCTGAGTGCCAGAAGGAAGCGAGGCAAGGAGTACTCAAAATCTTCATGATTGTCACGAAAGCCACCATTTTCTCCCCACTGAGGTGATCCCAAAGAATGAATTCCTGTCATGAAGTAAACAAAGAGACTCAATGGGCCTGTAATTCTAAGTTTTACTTATAAAGGTATTAGGGACAATTTTAGGGCCCTGTAACATGTCTGTGTGTCCTGATTCCTTAATTAGGACACATCAACATTTTTCTTTCATTCAGTCATTAAGTTTTATGTTTATGATATTAACACACTAAAAGAAAGCCTATTTCTTTATTTTATCATAACATTTTAACATATTCAGATACTGAGAACATAACTAATACTACACGTGTGGTACATCTATGAAGGTGATGAATAATTTTTTAATTTCACTAAATTCATTGACATCATTGTGTTTGATCAGGTGATCAGATGTTAACAAAGAATTGAAGAATATCTCTCTTTCAGAACAGGGGACATAACTGTAACAAGTCAGATATAATTACCGATTCGTAGAATGTTCCTTTTCTCCTGTGCTTTAGCAGTGGAGAAGCCTCCAGAGTCAATCTTCTCCTTGATGGCCTTTAGTAAATGTCTGTATTTTGGATTCATAACTCCATTTGATTCACTAAAAAGATTAAAAAAATATGTCACCTCATACATAGAGAGACATATGTTCGATTGCTCCAACTGTTCTGATAAAATTCTATTTTACTAAAATCATGAAAATCCATTACAATGTACAGTCCTATCAGATGCTTTTGTTGTGGTTTCAGATAAATTTCAATGCTTCTCAGCCGTTGTTCATATATGTCATAAGCCTTATTGAATTTTATCTCAGACAATTTTCTTTAAATTCTTTTCTGGGAATAAATTCAAATTATATAAGGTAGCAATCAATGACAGTGTTTTCATATTTATCAATTTACAACAGAATATTTATCTTGATAACACTAAACAGGAAATTTATAATGGGGCATCAATTGTGATGTTACAATGATAACATCATAAACAAAATATAGACACGTTGTTTCTAAAAATAGAAACATTATGTTAATATCACAAAATATTAACCTCCATGTGGCCATGTTTTAGCTGATGAGAACTAAGGAAAATTGGACCATATCTGATATTAATTTATGTTTTCCTTCGATAAAATGAAATGTTGACAGAAACTTCTACCTATATACATAGAATTGTCTGACTCAGTAGCATGGGCTATTTCAGTAATATATCTACCGTATAGGCCATTAACAGCTCCATTAACAGGCCATTAACAGCTCCAGGTTGTACCCAACAGGCCATAGAAAGCCCGAGGTTGTACCCAACAGGCCATAGACAGCCCGAGGTTGTACCCAACAGGCCATAGACAGCCCCAGGTTGTACCCAACAGGCCATAGACAGCCCCAGGCTGTACCCAACAGGCCATAGACATCCCAGGTTGTACCCAACAGACCATAGACAGCCCCAGGTTGTACCCAACAGGCCATAGAAAGCCCCAGGTTGTACCCAACAGGCCATAGACAGCCCCAGGTTGTACCCAACAGGCCATAGACAGCCCCAGGTTGTACCCAACAGGCCATAGACAGCCCCAGGCTGTACCCAACAGGCCATAGACAGCCCCAGGTTGTACCGTACAGGCCATTAACAGCCCCAGGTTGTACCCAACAGACCATTAACAGCTCCAGGTTGTACCCAACAGGCCATAGACAGCCCCAGGTTGTACCCAACAGACCATTAACAGCTCCAGGTTGTACCCAACAGGCCATTAACAGCCCCAGGTTGTACCCAACAGGCCATTAACAGCTCCAGGTTGTACCCAACAGGCCATTAACAGCCCCAGGTTGTACCCAACAGGCCATTAACAGCCCCAGGTTGTACCCAACAGGCCATTAACAGCCCCAGGTTGTACCCAACAGGCCATTAACATCTCCAGGTTGTACCGTACAGGCCATAGACAGCCCCAGGCTGTACCCAACAGACCATAGATAGCCCGAGTTTGTACCCAACAGGCCATAGACAGCCCTAGGTTGTACCCAACAGACCATAGACAGCCCCAGGTTGGACGAAACAGACACAACTAAATGAAGTGATATAATTATAACAGAAGATATAAAATGACACATTTCCAACCATGCCCACCATGCATAACAAGGGCCCAATGGGCCTGAATCGCTCACCTGCAATGCAGTGATCTATTCATATATGGATCCTGCAGTTATTTGAAAGCATGCTACAGGACCAATATAATGTCTCTCTGCACTTTGGCTATTCAGAAGTTATTTAAAGATTTAAGCATACTTCATCGACGTGACCTTGAATGTGAGTCAGGGTCATTCATTTGAACAAAGTTGGTAGCACTTCACCCCAGCATGCTACAGACCCAATATCAACTCCCAGGGACTCTTGGTTATTTAGAAGAAGTTGTTTAAAGATTTTAGCCTTTTTGACCACTGTGACCTTGAATGAAGGTCAAGGTCATTTATTTGAATAAACTTGGTAGCCCTTCACTCCAGCATGCTACAGACCCAATATCAACTCCCTGGGACTCTTGGTTATTGAGAAGAAGTCGTTTACAGATTTTAGCTTTTTTGACTCCTGGGACCTTGGATGAAGGTCAACGTCATCCACTTGAACAAACATGTAGCCCTTCACCCAAGCATGCTACAGACCCAATATCAAGTTCCTGGGTCTTTTGGTTATTTAGAAGAAGTTGTTTAAAGTTTTTAGCATTTTTTAACTATGTTACCTTGAATGAAGGTCAAGGTCATTCATTTGAACAAACTTGGGAGCCCTTCACCCAAGCATGCTACAGGCCAAACATTAGGTCTCTGGAACTCTGGGTTATTGAGAAGAAGTTGTTTAAAGATTTTAGCTTTTTTGACCACTGCGACCTTGAATGAAGGTCAAGGTCATTTATTTGAACAAAGTTGGTAGCCCTTCACTCCAGCATGCTGCAGACCCAATATCAACTCCCTGGGACTCTTGGTTATTGAGAAGAAGTCGTTTACAGATTTTAGCCTTTTTGACTCCTGTGACCTTGGATGAAGGTCAACGTCATCCATTTGAACAAACATGGTAGCCCTTCACCCAAGCATGCTACAGACCCAATATCAAGTTCCTGGGTCTTTTGGTTATTTAGAAGATGTTGTTTAAATATTTTAGCATTTTTTAACTATGTGACCTTGAATGAAGGTCAAGGTCATTCATTTGAACAAACCTGGGAGCCCTTCACCCCAGCATGCTACAGGCCAAACATTAGGTCTCTGGGACTCTTGGTTATTGAGAAGAAGTTGTTTAAAGATTTTAGCCTTTTTGACCACTGTGACCTTGAATGAAGGTCAAGGTCATTTATTTGAACAAACTTGGTAGCCCTTCACTCCAGCATGCTACAGACCCAATATCAACTCCCTGGGACTCTTGGTTATTGAGAAGAAGTCGTTTACAGATTTTAGCTTTTTTGACTCCTGGGACCTTGGATGAAGGTCAACGTCATCCACTTGAACAAACATGTAGCCCTTCACCCAAGCATGCTACAGACCCAATATCAAGTTCCTGGGTCTTTTGGTTATTTAGAAGAAGTTGTTTAAAGTTTTTAGCATTTTTTAAACTATGTTACCTTGAATGAAGGTCAAGGTCATTCATTTGAACAAACTTGGAGCCCTTCACCGCAAGCATGCTACAGGCCAAACATTAGGTCTCTGGAACTCTGGGTTTATTGAGAAGAAGTTGTTTAAAGATTTTAGCTTTTTTGACCACTGCGACCTTGAATGAAGGTCAAGGCCCCCCCCCCCCCCCCCCCCCCCCCCCCCCCCCCCCCCCCCCCCCCCCCCCCCCCCCCCCCCCCCCCCCCCCCCCCCCCCCCCCCCCCCCCCCCCCCCCCCCCCCCCCCCCCCCCCCCCCCCCCCCCCCCCCCCCCCCCCCCCCCCCCCCCCCCCCCCCCCCCCCCCCCCCCCCCCCCCCCCCCCCCCCCCCCCCCCCCCCCCCCCCCCCCCCCCCCCCCCCCCCCCCCCCCCCCCCCCCCCCCCCCCCCCCCCCCCCCCCCCCCCCCCCCCCCCCCCCCCCCCCCCCCCCCCCCCCCCCCCCCCCCCCCCCCCCCCCCCCCCCCCCCCCCCCCCCCCCCCCCCCCCCCCCCCCCCCCCCCCCCCCCCCCCCCCCCCCCCCCCCCCCCCCCCCCCCCCCCCCCCCCCCCCCCCCCCCCCCCCCCCCCCCCCCCCCCCCCCCCCCCCCCCCCCCCCCCCCCCCCCCCCCCCCCCCCCCCCCCCCCCCCCCCCCCCCCCCCCCCCCCCCCCCCCCCCCCCCCCCCCCCCCCCCCAGTTTAAAACCTTCCCCCAGGTGCTACAGGCCAAACAGTAGGTTGTACCTCGGATTAAAGAAGTTGTTTAAAAAGGTTTAGCTTTTGACCACGTGCCATGAAGCAAGGCCATTTAACCCCAAAGGGCCTCACCCAGGTTGTAAAACCCAAATCCAACCCCCGGGACCGGATAAAGAAATGTTTCCAAAAGCTTTTGCTTGTTGACCCCGGGCCTTAGAGCACTCCCATTGACCAAACAGGC
The DNA here is from genome assembly GCF_902652985.1 of Pecten maximus. Classification (NCBI taxonomy): domain Eukaryota; kingdom Metazoa; phylum Mollusca; class Bivalvia; order Pectinida; family Pectinidae; genus Pecten; species Pecten maximus. The sequence continues at coordinate 16,081,370 of NC_047024.1, forward strand.
CTTAAACCCAAACCCCGCTTACCCCAAAACCCAAAAACAAACCGGCTTTTTTATGTAGAAGAAGGGTTTTTAAATTTTTCCCTTTTAAAAAAGTAATTGAAGACAGGTAACACATTTGACAAAACGGCCCTTCACCCAGTTGACCAAAAGGCCAAAAATAGGTTGAAACCGGGATTAAAGAAGTTGTGTTAAAGGATTTAAACTTTGACCCACGGCCTGAAGGCAAATTTTTGAACAAAGTTGGTAGCCCTTCACTCCAGCATGCTGCAGACCCAATATCAACTCCCTGGGACTCTTGGTTATTGAGAAGAAGTCGTTTACAGATTTTAGCCTTTTTGACTCCTGTGACCTTGGATGAAGGTCAAGGTCATTTATTTGAATAAACTTGGTAGCCCTTCACTCCAGCATGCTACAGACCCAATATCAACTCCCTGGGACTCTTGGTTATTGAGAAGAAGTCGTTTACAGATTTTAGCTTTTTGACTCCTGGGACCTTGGATGAAGGTCAACGTCATCCACTTGAACAAACATGTAGCCCTTCACCCAAGCATGCTACAGACCCAATATCAAGTTCCTGGGTCTTTTGGTTATTTAGAAGAAGTTGTTTAAAGTTTTTAGCATTTTTTAACTATGTTACCTTGAATGAAGGTCAAGGTCATTCATTTGAACAAACTTGGGAGCCCTTCACCCAAGCATGCTACAGGCCAAACATTAGGTCTCTGGAACTCTGGGTTATTGAGAAGAAGTTGTTTAAAAGATTTTTAGCTTTTTTGACCACTGCGACCTTGAATGAAGGTCAAGGTCATTTATTTGAACAAAGTTGGTAGCCCTTCACTCCAGCATGCTGCAGACCCAATATCAACTCCCTGGGACTCTTGGTTATTGAGAAGAAGTCGTTTACAGATTTTAGCCTTTTTGACTCCTGTGACCTTGGATGAAGGTCAACGTCATCCATTTGAACAAACATGGTAGCCCTTCACCCAAGCATGCTACAGACCCAATATCAAGTTCCTGGGTCTTTTGGTTATTTAGAAGATGTTGTTTAAATATTTTAGCATTTTTTAACTATGTGACCTTGAATGAAGGTCAAGGTCATTCATTTGAACAAACCTGGGAGCCCTTCACCCCAGCATGCTACAGGCCAAACATTAGGTCTCTGGGACTCTTGGTTATTGAGAAGAAGTTGTTTAAAGATTTTAGCCTTTTTGACCACTGTGACCTTGAATGAAGGTCAAGGTCATTTATTTGAACAAACTTGGTAGCCCTTCACTCCAGCATGCTACAGACCCAATATCAACTCCCTGGGACTCTTGGTTATTGAGAAGAAGTCGTTTACAGATTTTAGCTTTTTTGACTCCTGGGACCTTGGATGAAGGTCAACGTCATCCACTTGAACAAACATGTAGCCCTTCACCCAAGCATGCTACAGACCCAATATCAAGTTCCTGGGTCTTTTGGTTATTTAGAAGAAGTTGTTTAAAGTTTTTAGCATTTTTTAACTATGTTACCTTGAATGAAGGTCAAGGTCATTCATTTGAACAAACTTGGGAGCCCTTCACCCAAGCATGCTACAGGCCAAACATTAGGTCTCTGGAACTCTGGGTTATTGAGAAGAAGTTGTTTAAAGATTTTAGCTTTTTTGACCACTGCGACCTTGAATGAAGGTCAAGGTCATTTATTTGAACAAAGTTGGTAGCCCTTCACTCCAGCATGCTGCAGACTTAATATCAACTCCCTGGGACTCTTGGTTATTGAGAAGAAGTCGTTTACAGATTTTAGCCTTTTTGACTCCTGTGACCTTGGATGAAGGTCAACGTCATCCATTTGAACAAACATGGTAGCCCTTCACCCAAGCATGCTACAGACCCAATATCAGTCCTGGGTCTTTTGGTTATTTAGAAGATGTTGTTTAAATATTTTAGCATTTTTTAACTATGTGACCTTGAATGAAGGTCAAGGTCATTCATTTGAACAAACCTGGGAGCCCTTCACCCCAGCATGCTACAGGCCAAACATTAGGTCTCTGGGACTCTTGGTTATTGAGAAGAAGTTGTTTAAAGATTTTAGCCTTTTTGACCACTGTGACCTTGAATGAAGGTCAAGGTCATTCATTTGAACAAACTTGGTAGCCCTTCACCCCAGCATGCTGCAGACCCAATATCAACTCCAATGGACTCTTGGTTATTGAGAAGAAGTCGTTTAAAGATTTTAGCCTTTTTGACCACTGTGACCTTGAATGAAGGTCAAATTTATTCATTTGAACAAACTTGGTAGCCCTTCACCCCAGCATGCTACAGGCCCAATATTAGGTCTCTGGGCCTTTTGGTTATTGAGAAGAAGTTGCTTGAATTGAAAAGTGGACGCCGGACGCTGCGCCACGGCATAAGCTCACTTGCCCTTCGGGCAGGTGAGCTAAAAATCCTTTATTTCTGCAGTCCTCCTGTGGGAAATATATATATTTTACTGGAATAGCCCTAATTTCATTCTGTCATGTCTCATGAGAAAAATCTATCATTTTCTTCAAATTACCCAATAGACTACCTGTATATCTCAGAAAGAAAGTGAATATTTTGCTGGACAGTCAGTTAAGCCCTGTAATATGTACCGTAACACTCAACCGTCCTGGAGGTCGGACTGACCAACACAGGTCAAACTGACCAACACAGGGACAGTCGATTCAGACCTGTAATATGTACTACAAAACTCACCCGTCCTGGAGGTCAGACTGACCAACACAGGTCAAACTGACCAACACAGGAACAGTCGATTCAGACCTGTAATATGCACTGTAACACTCACCAGTCCTGGAGGTAAGACTGACCAACACAGGTCAGACTGACCAACACAGGAACAGTCGATTCAGACCTGTAAAATGTACTGTGACACTCACCAGTCCTGGAGGTCGGACTGACCAACACAGGTCAAACTGACCGACACAGGAACAGTCAGTCAATCCTGTAACATGTACTGTAACACTTACCCGTTTTGGAGGTCAGACTGACCAACACATGTACAATCACAGCTGCTGACCAGGGCAGGGTCCATTACTTTGGTCAAGTCATAATAGTGACCAAACTTAACAGTCGTTGGATTGGACTGTAAATATAGACGGTAGTTAACGAGAAACTGTGAACCAGATTAGTGCCATCAGATTAGCGCTCCAGATTAGCACCTATCAGATTACATATGTAGCACCATGATAAATTGGTCCAATCAGGAGCTTTTACATGTAAATAAGCTTACACATTACTAGTCTAGATATCTGTCTTATCTATTTATAACTAAAATCATTCTGTCAATTAAATAGAATTTGCTGGAAAATTTACCAAAACACAAAATTATTCTACCATTGAGTCATCCTACTAGATAATGAGTAGATACCAGTGAATAGACAGTTTTATTATGGCTGGAAAATCTATAACCATAAAACATAACCACTTCTAACCCAGCCATGAAATTTAATTTGTCCTTGAAATGTAACATTTTATATGACAGTTACAATTTCTACCTGGAACTTGGGAAGGTGTTGATATCGCCAGGCTATCGACATTTTGTCTGATCCCTCCTCTTCTGGCTGGTTCACCAATGATCCCGGATCATCAATGATTGGGGCTGGTAACTCCTGCAGTTTTAAGGAATATTATCATCATTACAGTCATCAAAACACCAAATTATCATATCATTATATACATCAAAACACCAAATTATCATCATAACTTACATCAAAACACCAAATTATCATCATTATATACATCAAAACACCAAATTATCATCATTACTTACATCAAAACACCAAATTATCACAACTCAGGTAAACTAAATGAGTCCTGGATTGGGAAAAATTAACTATATTTTCCAAGACGATACAAATGTATATATTATTATCGTAAACTCCTTGATATCTGAAAAAAAAAATTTTATGAGATTTACATTTTTATTATAACTGTAATATTTTTTTATGAGAATTATATTTTTATTATAACTAATATTTTTTGATGATATTTACATTTTTATTATTACTCCCTTATAACTGTAATATTTTCTGAGGAGATTTACATTTTTATTATTACTCCCTTATAACCAATATTTTAAGAATTACATTTTTATTATAACTAATATTTTTTGATGATATTTACATTTTTATTATTACTCCCTTATAACCAATATTTTAAGAATTACATTTTTATTATAACTAATATTTTTTGATGATATTTACATTTTTATTATTACTCCCTTATAACTGTATTATTTTCTGATGACATTTACATTTTTATTATAACTAATATTTTTTGATGATATTTACATTTTTATTATTACTCCCTTATAACCAATATTTTCCAAGAAGATTTACATTTTTTTTTTACTGAAATTTAATCAAGGAAATGAGATTCAGATACATTGTAAAAAGAGGTAAGTGCAAAAACCAAGATGGCTACTTGTATGGCAGCCATCATGTAGTTTGGATTTAAGTCTTATACACAACTAAGGATCAAGAGGAAGCTGTATGTACATTACATGTATTGAATTTTGGAACAAAATTGTAACTGTAGAGAAAAATATGCAACGACCAGAATGGGACTTTAACCTAGGTCCTCAGAACTCTAGACGGATGCTCTAATCATTTGCAGGCCACAGGCGTTCAGTCCAGTCCAGTCCAGTTGCATGGCTACAGATTCACCTAGGGTTTTGTTTTCAAGGTGACAAATGCCTTGATTTTCAAAAATGTATGAGTAGCATTAGATTTACATATAAATTAATCATAGATTTTCACCTTGGTGATTTGGTTCGGACATTGGTCAGTACTGGACAATAGTAGAGAATGACCAGTCATCACTGCCTCGGCACAGAAGTATTTCAACAACAGCCGACCATAGTTTCCAAAATTATCCTCCTCTGAAATCAAATCATTTCCAAAATTATACTCTGAAATCAAATGCACTTTTTAAATTTATACAATTATGTGAAGATTTCTGCGAATTACAGATCAATAATCTGGCCTGCATGGAACTTGTATTGTGTAAAGAACCTAATTTTCCTAGTAGAATCATTTTACATGTAGTCTTCATCAAGGCAAGCTTTAACTCCTGAAACAACTAAAAACTTACTAAGCATGTATGACCCTAGAGGGAAAACAATCAGCCATCAAGATTTAACTTGGATTATAAGATAGAAGAGGATATGCATTACATCATTAATGATTATATAGTATTAATATTGGTAATCAAAATTATTTAAGAACAAAATTTATCACATATGAATCTAAAGTATTAGATTCATTAATCTAATTAGCAGACATACGAAGTCTGTCAATTAGAAGTCAGACATGGAATTCCATTCTTACCTACAAGGAAAACTGATCCAACTGCTAGTCCCCCACCTGGAATAGAACAGAAAATATCAGTACATTTTGTATTTATAATCAAAATTCTTCACATTATATAGTACTAGTTATATAAATATGTGTCTCAATAAAATGCCTTAAACATAGCAACAAATGAAATCAACAATCAAATAATTTAAATTCCTGACAATATTAACCAGTTAAGTTTATATACATGTATATAGAGTAATTGAAAGAGCAATGAAAATATCCTGTCTGCATATCACAGCTCAAACTAGCAACATCTTGTTCCCCAAACTACATACTGAGCTAATATAAAGGGAAATCCCCCCTAGCTTGAGCTAATAAGGTAATCTAATTAATCTCCACTTTTACTCCTCACAAAATCCCTAAAGACAAATCCAAACCAGGTATTTTAGCTCCAAATTAAAGAAACCTTTCAATCTCCTAATCTAATAATGGAGTAACCATTAAAGTTATCATGCGACTATGTTGAGTCTCTAATCACTAGGGACCTCTTGCTCCTAGGGACCTCTTGCTCCCTACAGAGATACACTAGCTATACCACTACGCTAAAGTTCACTGGTCAGAGCTTGTAAGACAACCTTTCCCTCCATCCCCTAGCCCTAGACCAGCATAAAGCTAGAGTCCATAAATATAAGGACGGAATAGAACACTGATATGGAACTAAATGGGTGTTTGGGGGTAAATAAATCAAATCTCATTTATCCATATATGTAAGATAGGTATTATGTCACACCCTATTTTATTGTGTTTGCACCAAAATCGTATTCCGTTTGGTGTCGGAGAATTCTATGTTTGTCCAGAGACATATATACAGAGAGATTGGCAGCTCTCTATTTGCCCTTGTGTTTACATAGTGGCCCCTGACATTCCCACAATCCTTTGCGGTCGCTCGGTTCAGTCTTCACTAGACGCCATATTGGAGAAAACTTGAAAACCAGACAAATAATTATCGATAATTTCTATTTGAAATCATCACCAAGATCCAATTATGTGCTTTAATTTTATTAATATCAAAGTGCAGAAGTGTCATCAATATGAAATATATCACAATTTGCTGTCCAAGTGTTTGTATTTTGAGTATGAAAGTCAAGCACAACGCAGGAAAGATCGGCGGGAATCTCCAATTTTCGAAAAGTCCCTATGGGGTTTTCGAGAATACGGATAAATGACAACAATGTGCATGATAATCAAGACCACATTCCATAAGTATGATAGTTTTTGGTTAATGTGGTAACTTTTTTTGTGGCCTAGATAAAACGATGTGCTTTTTGTGTGCGTTTAAAATTGACGATGTTTTGGTCGGACGTAATGGCTGCTTAATTACAAAACTTGGACTTGTCGAATAGGACCCAATGGATTTTAGAAAATACGGATAAATGACAGCAATATGCATGATCAATAAGACTATATCCCATAAGTTTGATAGTTTTTGGTTAATGTGGTAACTTTTGTAGTGGCCAAAATAAAACGATGTGCTTTTTGTGTGCGTTTAAAATTGACGATGTTTTGGTCTGACGTAATGGCGGCTATTTACAAACTTGGACATGTCGAATAGGACCCAATGGATTTTCGAAAATACGGATAAATGACAACAATATGCATGATCAATAAGACTATATCCCATAAGTTTGATAGTTTTTGGTTAATGTGGTAACTTTTGTAGTGGCCAAAATAAAACGATGTGCTTTTTGTGTGCGTTTAAAATTGACGATGTTTTGGTCTGACGTAATGGCGGCTATTTACAAACTTGGACATGTCGAATAGGACCCAATGGATTGTAGAAAATACGGATAAATGGCAACAATGTGCATGATCACTAAGACTATATCACATACAAATGTAAGTATGATAGTTTTTGGTTAATGTGGTAACTTTTGTAGTGGCCTAAATAAAACGATGTGCTTTTTGTGTGCGTTTAAAATTGACGATGTTTTGGTCTGACGTAATGGCGGCTTAATTACAAACTTGGACATGTCGAATAGGACCCAATGGATTTTCGAAAATACGGATAAATGACAACAATATGCATGATCAATAAGACTATATCCCATAAGTTTGATAGTTTTTGGTTAATGTGGTAACTTTTGTAGTGGCCAAAATAAAACGATGTGCTTTCTGTGTGTATTTAAAATGACGATGTTTTGGTCTGACGTAATGGCGGATTAACCAGAACATGTCGAATAAGTTCCAATACTACGATACACACATGCGCATAGCCCGATTTACCTGCGCTCGTGTGTGTTTGATAGGAGACAGGACGCTCTCGATAAGGGATATGCTTGAGTGGTCACGAATAAAGGGAGCCACTATGTGTACGGGGAAATAGCGATGTTACTAATCTCTCTGTATATATGTCTCTGGTTTGTCACCAGACATACTGTCGCTCGAGCTCAGGGCCAGACGAAATTTGGGCTATAGCTATCAATCCCCATTTATAAGTGCATTCACCAATGAGGAAAAAAGGAACAGAGGAAACACATCATGTCGAGTGCCTCCACAGTAACTGCATGAACACGATTCTCCAATGATAAACCTCAGCTTCATTGTGTATATACCAATGCAAGTATATATATATATACCAAATGAGCCTAAGATGTCCCATAAACATTAGTATAGCAATGTTTATCATGTATACGGTTGCTGTCTCTAGCAAACCCAATAATGCACAGGAACCTAATTCATATGATGACCCATAGATATTTTGGATATATGTGGTTATCATAATATGGTCCTTAACTGGTTTGGAGACTTGTATATTTTATGGATCGATATCCGTTTTAATAATAGTAATTTCATGTATTTGAAAGATTGGTCATTCTGGAATACTAGTCCGAGATACATCCAGTAATATATATATATACATAGGGTCTAGTAAGTAATAACGACGGTATAAACCAATATAGGTACTGGATCCTACTAGAAATAGATATATGTCAAGTAGTAATAACGACAGTACAGACAAGTCGCCTCTATCATTCATTTATTCTTATTGCATTTTGTTGTATTTCCAGTAGTTCTACTTCTTATATATATATTATGTGATTGTATTTGTATTTTTTGTGTTTTGATAAAGGGGCGGATTGCCTCGAAAATATGACAATTTATAATTACTTGTCTGTACTGTGACGTCGTTATTACTACTCGACATATATATATATATATATATATATACACGTGTTCCGGTCTGATAAAAGCTGAGTGTACTATATCACATCAATCTAGAACATGTTTTAGTGTCATCTGTCAATACGGTCGTCGCTCATACATGTATTCTTTTTTTACAGGCACATGTACAGGGCCTATAATTACATTATCAGGCATTCGAATTAACTAGTATTGAGAGATATACGCTACATAATATACCTATAATGCCATCTAGCGAAGGAACCCCACTGGAAACCAACAACTGGTTATTGTATAGTGAAGGCTTAGACCCAGGAATTTGCAAAACTTTCGCACGTGTCTTCCTCTGAAAGCTGGTTGCCGCCATATTTGTTTACATTCTAATAGTGCGCTATAAGTCGATAAAAACAATACAACTAAATAGAGACAACAAAACGATTTAAATCAAAATATATATTAATAGATATTTATTAAATATCTCAAATCGATAATTTAAGTAATTACTTCTCGAGATCATTCTCTTTTTGAATTTCGAACAAAGTATTTGTTATCGGTTAGTTTTCAAAAGAACTCTTTAATAAGGAGGTAACAAAGTACGATGTATTGAAAGTGACAGCACGCGCTAAATATGGAGTGAGATTGTTGACGTCTGTTTATCCAGATCTTAACCACTTACCTGTCTATACATAAGCATTATATGGTATTGTTAAATTATTTCCATGAAATACTTCAAAGAACCCTTCCCGCGATCGGAAGAGATCTGATTTGCGTAAGAGATATTTCGACTTATTGTACGAATCCCAAAGTGGGATACGTTGGCCTAGCATTTCCAGCAGACGACAACTTACCAGCAGAATAACAAATTGACACTGTAGTAAGGTATGATTAGGTTTAAACAACATATTTTGTAGAAAATTCATGCTGCTTTTACCATTTCATAGTTAAATAAGTAAAAACCAAACTATCTTATTTTAAATAATATTTTTTTTTAAAGTGTTTAAATGTTTAATTCTATATATTATAGAATCTGAGATAGGTGGTTACATGGCTTAGGTCAATAGTAGTACGGTACTGTTATTGGCATCCAAGCTTCTGCTGCAGAAGGATGCAGTAGCAGGCTACCGGTACCAGCACTGTACTGGTTGAGGTTTAGTCATTCATATCTTTTATAACTTGATATCTTCATAACTTAATTACATGAAAACGATGCTTGTGACTTTTATGCAAGATTATCAGTGACTATTTTAATTGTCTTGTTTTATCTACTGAATAGTATATGTTTTAATTACAGATGGACATAAAGGCTTTTATGCAATGCAAGAAACCAAGACGATCTGGAAGACTGGAAGGAAAAGAAAGAGCAGAGACAAAATCAAAAGAATTACTCCAGAATCCATTAGGATATTTTGACATGCTTCCTATAGAACTGAAATTTCACATTCTTCACTTTCTAAATGGTACTTGCATGTCAATTATGCTATAGAGTTTACTTTCATACTCACCTACAGTATATGAATATTAATAAAAAAGCGAATATCAATTAGATTAGTGGCATGATCTTGCATTAAAAACTACTCCTTCTTCAAATGTGATTTTTAGATTCATAAAACTTAAAAAAAATAATTTTTTAGTTGATACACCATTTAACTGTAAAATGGGGAAACAGCATGATAGATGTTTTGATAATTTTTAATTGTTCAAATGTGAATTGGGAAAATATGAAAATTCTGTTTAAATGTTATTCATATTCATATAAGGCACAAAAATTCTTTGAATAAACTTAGTTATATTAACACAAAGATTATCTTTTAACAAAGACTTTTGAACATTATTTAGAAAATTTATGTTGAAATTGGGTAGATACAGACTGAGAGTTAATATCAACTGGGAAAGGGGCACAGTAACTGGAACATACAGACATCTCAACAAAATCTGATAAAAAAACTGCAACAAAACTATTTCTTGTACATATTAAGTCATACTGGAATCAGGTGTCAGTTTGTGTATGGACAAGAATTAGGAGTGTCTGCCACAATATCACCAGCATGTTATTTTTTAATTCAGTTGAGGAACTAAGTGTGCTGACCATTACATCAAAATCAATGAGGAATTTGATAGAGGGTTACCGTGTTCTAACACCTGTTATGCAAGAGATACTAGCAAAAATTCATGTGCAAAACTCATGCCTACCAGTCCCAGTGGAGAAACAATCTGATGTCATCAGGACATTCCAGCAAATGGGTACCTATCGCAAATTAAAACTTAATTGATTTACCTCTATAAAAGGAAGTGTAAAGAGCCTTTTTACAAAATGGCATATTAGTTACTTGCCAGGGTAGTAGTAATTACAGAAATTGACAGTTCTAAATTTGATAATGTGTTATTTCACATATTTTCATTTTTTTCTCCAGATTTGAAAAAAAGAGAAACTCTTTTACTGGTTATTTAAACATTTTTATAGTTTTGTTTGGGCTGAGGTTTTGAAATTTGGAAATGAGAAGTTTGGTAAAATTGTACTGGAATGATCCAGATTGTGAGTTTTTGGAATAATGTTTAAAGTTCACGTCTGCTTTCATCTTCAAAAATCAAATACCATGACATGATAGTATGTTGAATCTTAACTTCCATTATAATGAACTGTCATTATAAATACTGTCAAATGATATTAACATATTATCATGATCATGTTCTGTTTATCAAGAATGATTTTCTTTTGTAGGGCTTCTTATGAAAAGATCAACATGTTTATATTCCACAAGAGATCGTCTGAAATTTGTCAATGAGGTTCTCACCAAGGTAAGGCTATGTTGATGATTTTTAAGTGGTATAAAATATCAGTTGGGAGCACTGAACAGTTTTTTTTTCCATTGGCCTAGATCAGTATCTTATAAACAGCTAATACTGACAAACTCGTAACTAGACTGTCCTATGAAAATTTAGTGATACTAAATTGAGAAAGGATTCCAAGGGAAAATTGAAGAAATGCTTATTCATCCATGCTTGTAAATTTGAAAATATTTCATCCTACGAAACCTCAAATTTAAATCTGAATTATTATTCAACATTGCAAATATATGCTAAATATTGCAGTAGATATATTAGAATGAGGTGGTAATATTATAGTTTTTGTTGAAATAGATGAAGGCATTTTTCCTTATCTGTTGACAGATAATGTGTTCCAACACTGACAAGTGTGAAAACTTTGTGAGGTGCATTGCATTGAGCTGCTTTGGAAAGTTTCTCCACACCGTGATAGCAGGATGGGACGATTCTGAGTGTTTGAGAGTTTTTGATGCAGTGTGTCAACATACAGCAATTATGAAAAATGTTAAGATTATTGTCAATTCAAAACCAGGTTTGTTGTTCTATTTTGGAAAACTTGAAAGCTTTGTTTCTTTAAATTACTGTATGTTTAAAATGTTTCAGGATGATATCTATCTCAGCACCAGTTAAATTAAAAGCTACTCGGGTCATTATTTTGTATATATACTAAATCCATCCTTCTTTTGTAGCTTTCAAATTATCATGTCCTGGCTTTAAAGGAAATCCAGTTGTAATGAAATCACGTTTTACATATGTAAATGGCAACCAAGGACAATTACAAAGGCAGTTAAAAGCTTGAGAGTGTTTTGTCATAATCACTGAAATATTCATGTGACCGATGCAGGCTCTCTTGGCCTCTTCCTTTCAGTGAAACATGGAGAAATATCAAATCTGTAATCAGGACTCAAAAGTGGATATTTTTTTCCAGGTGGCCTTTAAGGCTACCAAGTCATTAGATATATGGCACCAATTGGAAAAGTTAATCACCTGGCCTAGTTGTCTTTAATTAAAAAAAAAAATCTTTTTATTCTTAGATCAGTATAATATGTCTGTAACTTTTTCAATTGTGAATGCCATTTATCATGGACTGCAACCTTTAAAAAATTAACTATATTGCAAATTTGCACAATTTTTTTTTAATGGCCATGCAGGCGCCTTATAGGTCAATAACTGGTCGCCAATGGTGAATTTAAGGCGCCATGGCCACTAAAATAGGCACCACTTTGAGCCCAAAACATTTTACAGCCCACACCAATTACCTAAAACACAAACAAAAAAGAATTCATACAATTGAACAATCATCATTTTTGTTTTTAGTTACTGAAGACATTGTCAAATATCCTCTATTTCTCCCTTACCAGGACGACATACCCAGATGGAGTACCAGATCAGAGCATTTTTCAGACGAGTCTTTGTAGACCACTCTCACACAGTTCAAGATCGAGCATTTTGGCTTAGTCGGATTCTGAAGCAGTGGCCAATGGTACACCAAGCTAGACTTTTGTATGTTCTCTATGGACCTGCTGTCGAAGGTGAGGCTTGAATTACAGATAGGTCGCTATTTTAAAAAAGATATTTCTGAAGACAACATGTTAACAATTGTCTTTGATTCCATAATTTTTCAAAGTTGAAATTCTCCATAAACACTGTAATTGTTTTCTTTTGATTAAAATTTGACAGACTCTGACAAAGACATTTTCACTTTTTTTCCCAATTTCTTTTTTCTTCTGATTTCTGACTATAAAGTTTGCTTGGAAAGTATAAGATTTTTGGCCTACCAACCATGTGTTTCTGCTGTGTGGCTCTATGTATGAATTATAGACCTGTCATTCCTATTGACCATGTTGTAGGAGAAGTGTTATGGTATGATGTGTGTGAGAGTTCCCCTTACAATTCGGAGCAGTCTGCAGCACATTTTAATGAACTAGCCAACGCCCTACAGGTGCTTCACTGTTACCCACAGGAGTGGTCGGAGGACGACATTATCAGTGTCCTTGATGAACTTACAAGTAAGTTGTAACATGAAGTAAAACAATACTGGATTGAAGCCTAGGACCTCAAATTAAATTCTAGACTGAATACATTGGGTATACGGTACCATTGGCTAATAGACATTGGTGACATAGTATCATTGTCTGTTAGAGATATATATGTTTAAGTGGCTCTTTTGTGCATTCTGTAGTTTTTAGAGAGTAAATATTAAAATAAACAGATATGACAATCACCTCAAAACATTTTACTTTCAGCTTGTGGTCTGGTAGTGCCTCTTGAAACTAGTGAAAACCTCTACCACAATAAAACAGTACTCGCCTGTTAAGTTTATTAATAGTGGATTTCAATATATTACTGAGACACTGAAATGCTCCAATATAACGTCAGTGATGCACCTCTAGTTCCAGTATACCAATAGAGTCCATTTCAATAAAGTACTAGAAAATTAACATGGAATTTGTTGATTAATAGGTCTTCCAGATGAGTGGCTAGCTGAAAACATTGCTCATCTGTTGATCTTGTGTGGAGATAATATCACCTCCAGATTACTGGTCAGTAAAGCAATCAATGGTAGGATCCGGGAGCTGGCCAGCATCACTACCTCGTTTTGTGTGGTAGGTTACATATAAACAATGTACAGTCAGACCCTGTAAAAATATTGAATAATTATATCATGCTTATGAAGTTTGTGTGTGTAAATGCTTTTTATATCGGGGTTTTAGCTCGCCTGGTCAAATGAAAAATGAGCTAATGCCATGGTGGTAGTATCTGGTATCCCTGGAGCTTAAACTTAATTGGCCTCTAAACAGTCATGTATCATGATATATAGGTCAGTAGCATGCTGTTATAGAAAGATATCAAGGTTGTTCTAATGAATGACCTTGACCCACTTCCACGATCATAGGGGTCAAATGTTTTATCATTCTTCTCAATATCCAAAAGGTACTGAATTATGACATTTGAACAGTGACATCCTGAGGATAAAGATAAATCATGTTTGAAAAATTAAATGACCTTGACCCACTTTCAAAGTTTAAGAGGTCATTTATGTTAAAAGCATTCATTGACTTCTGAATAATTAAGATGTCATTAGGTTTATGATATTTGGCCAGTAACATGATGAGATGAATGGCTACAAGGTTTTGTTCAAATGGTTCAACAGTATAACCAATTGAATATTTGTATCTTTAGCGACTTTGAAATGAAAGTTGTATAATATAAAGTCTCACAAGTTTGAATAGGGATTTCCCAATCACAAAGGGTAAGAAAGTTATGATACAGAAATAAAATACAATCATTAAATGGCTACAGGTGTGTGTGAAGAGCAGCTTCAGTCTGACGTATGTGATGACAATAGTACAGAATATTGTAGACACGTTGGACAGCCCAAAAGACAGACATAATTACTTCAACAATGTCATGGAAATGTTCAAAGAGCTCATCTTGGATACGCATGAGTTTTCAGATCCAGGTACATTTGTACATATATATTTGCAGCATAAATTGCACATCTTCTTAATGTCAATTCAAATTCATTCTAAAAATGTTTTTTAGATCAATTAAAAAATTCAGCAAATTGATGAATGTGATAAAGTGTACTCCAGTTGTCATTTTAAGTACCTACAGTAGATTATATGAACCAGTTGTTTTATATATTGCACAGTATTTTACCAGGGATACAAATATTCTAACTTCATCAACCTTCATTTGTAAATGACATTATTGTGTTGAACAATAGCAACCAACCACTTCCACTGTCCTTGTAATGTTTGAATTCATCTTTGAATTTTCAAGTAAACTGGAATCTGGCCCAGAGACCTAGTATCCTCCAATGAAAACATGATAGCATAGACTCTTCATTCCCTTCCTTTTAATTAATTGTCTACATTTTGCAATCACAAATTTGATCTTTAATTACAGACGACACACATGAAAACGAGATGCTGTACCTGGTCACAGCTATGTCAGAGTTCACCAAGAAGATCATCAATGTAGCCTACAAGCCACTGTTATCCTAGTACACTAGGGTGTAATTAATGCTTCAAACTGTGATTTACCAGATTATCAAGTTAACAATGTTATTAGCTAAATGACACATTTAGGTTGATTTCAAATCTGTAACATTTTATTAAATGCAAAAAAAAATCACTTTTATTTGTATTTAGACACCTTAAAACATACATATTTGGGTGTTTATACATATATTTTATATTTGGTTATGATCCCATAAAAAAATGAACAAAATAAAAACATGTATTCTGACACTGTATAATACAAACAATTGAGTTCCACAGAGTATAAAACTGGACGGGCTTCTGAGACAGTTTGTGAAAAGAAGATATGGCCAAATGATATACACAGGTAATAAACTTGAGGATTTTTTTTATTATCATTATTTTTTTTTTCTATTTTATATATTGCCTGATTCAGTGTAGTTATCAGTGAAATTCAATCGAAGTATTGGATCAGGGACAGGTTTTACAGTGTCATTTTTCTGTGATGGTGAAAAGAGGATATATTGCTATTACAACAGATCAACAAAATATCTATTTAATAGATAAGAAGATAATAATTATCTATGTACATTTTGATGACCTGATGTGACAATCTCTCTCTGTTCATTCTTTAGTAGTTGTAATTAGTCGTGAAACTAATGGTTTGATATATCTTGTTCCTGGCGGTGTTTGTCAGAATTATACAATTACAGCCGGTACATGTAGAGGTAAATTCTGTGATTCAAACCATAAAACTAAGCTGTGATTATTTTTATATTTAACTTATTTCTGAGGATTATGAGATTGATGTAAACTTTTTATTCAATTGTTGTACATGTAAAAATATTATGTGGTTGTGTTGGAAAATGTATTTGAGAGTGATCAAAAATTGATAATCTTTAAATTGATGTGGTTAGAAAAGAAACTTCAAAGTCAGATTATGTGTTGTGTAAAAAAGAAAAATATCTTGTTTTGTTTTAACATTCCAGATTTTAGATTTATACATAAAATTAAGAAATTAACATTTTCTTGTTAAATTTCATCATTAAAAAGAAAGTTTTATGATGAAAATGAGACAAAATGTTTATTGCTTTTGATAATGTGGATTTCAGATTCCAAAGTACTAAAACCAAAACAAACAAAAATGTTTAAATGCATAATTTCAAGAATATTTTGTAAGAAAAATTCATGTGTAATCAACATGGAATAAAGAATGAGTGAAAAGCAGAAAGAAAATGGTAGGAACATATCTGTGTGAAAGGAGGGGAACATTTGTGTATATGTGTGTGTGGGCCGACTTGGTATGTACAAGTTTGCAACTTATTATTGTTGAAACATTAAAAATAATCAAGAGAAAGATAAGTTGGTGGTGTTTTTAACTGATCTTAACACTCCTGATAAGATTCTGTTCTGATGCAGCTTTTCCACTATAAACTTTAACATTTATTTGGTTTGCTTTAAAGTACAAAAGTTGATTGAATCAGCTGAAAAAGGGTAGCATTAGGCTGTATTTCTTTTTTCTTCTTCTCTCTTTTCATTTGAAGTTGGCTTTCGATCAGAAATCAAGGAGAGGATTCTTAAACAGTCTCAGATTTTGATAGCAAGCCATTTCTTGAATGATTCTTTTTTCAAATCTCACAATATGGTTCCCCATAGCGTTTAGATGTATGTACATTTGGCCAAAAATTGAGCTGATTAAGATTCTTAATCAAACACGAGAAAATACATCAAAAACATTTACAAAAGCTAGTTTGATAAAACATTTAGAAAAACTGGTTTGATAGGGTGACAGCAAAAGTCTATAAAAAAATAACTACCAATTCCAAATCAAAGTCGGTGACCCAATGTTTACAAATGTATTCTTACAGGGAAAATGACCAGGTGTTCCAACAGGGTGAGCGTCTTGTACTTATCGGCAACACTTACTATGTAAATCTAGGTATATTACCACTCTATCCCAGTGAGGTCCGGTATATTGAAATTCCCGTCGCACACGGAGATATAATGTTTTCCTCAATATGGCCACGTTCAAACTTAAACACAGTCTTAACAAACCTACCTTCTTCGTCAGAACTCCAACCAGTGAAGTCATTATCTTATAGGGAATCAGTTGTCACTCGTTCTGTCCTATCAAGCTCTACAAACATCCCGGAAAGTACTCTTTGTATTGAGTGAAAACCCTGATAGGCTATCGATCAACTACGACTGCTCTGTAAGAAGGCATGCAACTATCAAGACAGGGAAGTTTCAGATAGAAAAATTGCTACCGGGACCTAACTGGCCATGTAAGTTAAGATAAAGATTTAAAAAATGTACAGACATTATGACTAGTAAAGTTATTGATGGTCGTCGTGACGGAGACATGGCAGAGAGGGTAGTTTCCGTACATGTTCGTGGTGTCGGGACAGATGCAACGGAAAATGTCAAGTTTCCCCCTTTTATCGCGAAATTGAAATGTGCATTGTTTTGGTATAGTTTATAGAAGGTTTTTTTTTTTATATAAATTGTATGAAACATTTTATCATTTTGTTATTGCGGAATTTTGACATTTTTGGTTAAGTTTTGTTTAAATGCAATATTATAATTATTGAAAAAAAAACATGTATAGATGATGATTGTATGGACGACAATATTGTATGTTTAAATTTCAAAGTAACGGACAGGTGTTAAATAGGCAGTATTCAGGGAGCGAACATCCTCGCCGCCTGGAAGGTCAGTTGAGGCCAATGCTATCGTCTGGCCGGTGTGTACGTTATCTGGTTTAGAGGTCATTCATGGAGTTACTGGCGCCAGTCTCCGGCGGACATCCTACGGAAATAGATAAAATAGCTATTTTGGATTTCAAAGCAGACTGTAAATATTTTTAAATCGCCAAAAGGTCTTCCGAATAAATATCTAAAGATTGAAAAAAATTGTTTTGCTTTTAGACAAATTATAGAATATTTTAATTCAATTTCAACAAAAAATATATTTATATACATATTGACTACTATAGACTGTGTGTCAGAATTTATTAAATGTGTTCAATTTTAACGCGTTTCAATACTTCACATTGCCATTTACACGAGTGTAAAATCATGATTGCGTAACTCATATTTATAAGAAAATAAGTACAAGCCTTCAAATTAATTTTCCTTTATAAGACGGGAGAACTTCAGCTCGGAGGGTACGTTTTCATTATCGGGACGGTGATGTGACGTCACTTTTTATGACGTCACAATTATATTACTTCATAAAATGATGTGCAATTGATGATATATGGATTATGATAGAACAGGCCGATTATGTGACAGATATACCAGATGATATGGCAACAGAATATTTTCCGGTGGAAACTAAACGTTATATTGTGTAACATACAGAAAATCACAGAAAAACTCCATTTCTAACGTCTACGTACAGCTGTATCACTGACGGTGATTTATAAGATTGGTATTAATGGTTCGATAATGTGCTATCAGAATTTTGACGTCATTTCTAATGTCGGTCAGACGTACAAATACCTGATAACAATAGTTATGGACCCATAAGTCTTTTAACTTGGAGCCGTGAAGCGACAACTTGATAAACCATAGAACTAAAATTAAAGCCAAGGTGAGTTTATTTTCTTATTTTGTTTAATTAACCGCAATTTGGGTTTCCACTCACGTTTTCTATGAACTCGCGATAAGACACGATAACTTGGAGACAATACGGATTACAATGTACATGCGTGTATCCTAACGTCTCGACACCAAATGGTCCCACTTAAGTTTTCTCTCTGGATTTGACGTGGATCCATGAAATAAAAACGTAATTTGTTATTAAGTCATAGAACGGGGCTGAGTTTGTCATGGTGAAGTAGTACCGTGTATAATCATTGATGTTAAGATTCTGGACGATAAAAGCAGATGAGAAGAAGATTATTAATATTCCGACTATAACAATTGAAGTAAACATGTTTTTATGTAGGTTCTGTCAACACAATGTATGTTTATAAGGACGATATCAAGGAAACACATTACGATACAATACCAACCCAATATTGACAAATTATGAAATTTTAAACATGAAAATAAATAAAGACATATTTTGAACCGTTTTCTACAGGCTGTTGTGATATGGATTCCTGGCGAATCTATGGATGGGTAGTTCTGTTGTTAGTCCTGGTGCCGTCGGTTACTGGGTACCCGGGTACACCAGACAACCAAGGTAAATAATTACTGGTTACTATCGTCAGAAATGTCACACAGCAAGGACGATTAAAAGGTCCGCATTTCCATAGCTTTGATTGGCCAAAACATAGTACTTTTGTCCAGAAAGAGAACATCGCTTTCATGACGTCATTCCAACTATGACATCACAATGCTTTCTTTCAAGTACAATAATTTTCTCTTGATAATTGTATTAATTTTTGTCTGGTTTTGTAGTTTGAATAGCACCATATCGACATGTATTATAATAATCAAAAACACTTATTTGGGTAAGTATGTTGTTACATATGAACCAGTCATAAAGATTGTGATAGTAAATGTTAGATAAAGTCATCATTTCCATGATTCTGACTAGCTATTGGCATACGTGTAGTCACGTGTAAGT
This sequence comes from Pecten maximus, assembly GCF_902652985.1. NCBI lineage: Eukaryota > Metazoa > Mollusca > Bivalvia > Pectinida > Pectinidae > Pecten > Pecten maximus. Next base: position 16,101,248 of record NC_047024.1, read on the forward strand.
CAACCCGCGACCCGGAGATAAAATCTCCGTTATACGAATATAACCAAATCGCCCTTGTTAACACAACTCTATACTTGATAAATGATGTATCTTTCATCAGCTTTTTATGAAATCGATGCATGCGTTAGTCTCGTGAAAAGCTCATATTAACGCCAACCATGTTTGTATTTATAAAAAAAATACCATGCATATCGTAATTGTTCAACAGAATTGTACCAGCGACTCCCGTCCAAAACCTTAGGCCATATTCCTCTGCAGACCGACTACGGATCGGCCGCCCGTGACAACAAACTTGATGACGAGTCGGCCGTCCCTGACAACAAAAGAGACGACGAGGAGAACTACATGATGCCGAATATGTTGGATACGATGTTTGGAGGTTTCGGTAATTGTGTTTGTTGGATACGATGTTTGGAGGTTTTCGGTAATTATGTTTGTTGGATACGATGTTTGGAGGTTTCGGTAATTATGTTTGTTGGATACGGTGTTTGGAGGTTTCGGTAATTATGTTTGTTGGATACGATGTTTGGAGGTTTCGGTAATTATGTTTGTTGGATACGATGTTTGGAGGTTTTGGTAATTGTGATTGTTGGATACGATGTTTGGAGGTTTTAGGTAATTGTGTTTGTTGGATACGATGTTTGGAGGTTTCGGTAATTGTGTTTGTTGGATACGATGTTTGGAGGTTTCGGTAATTATGTTTGTTGGATACGATGTTTGGAGGTTTCGGTAATTGTGATTGTTGGATACGATGTTTGGAGGTTTGTTGGATACGATGTTTGGAGGTTTTCGGTAATTGTGTTTGTTGGATACGATGTTTGGAGGTTTCGGTAATTGTGATTGTTGGATACGATGTTTGGAGGTTTTGGTAATTGTGTTTGTTGGATACGATGTTTGGAGGTTTTTGGTAATTGTGTTTGTTGGATACGATGTTTGGAGGTTTCGGTAATTATGTTTGTACGATACGATGTTTGGAGGTTTGATACGATGTTTGGAGGTTTGATACGATGTTTGGAGGTTTCGGTAATTATGTTTGTTGGATACGATGTTTGGAGGTTTGATACGATGTGTGGAGGTTTCTGTAATTGTGTTTGTTGGATACGATGTTTGGAGGTTTTCGGTAATTATGTTTGTTGGATACGATGTTTGGAGGTTTCGGTAATTATGTTTGTTGGATACGATGTTTGGAGGTTTCGGTAATTGTGATTGTTGGATACGATGTTTGGAGGTTTCGGTAATTGTGTTTGAGGACCCATATTTTGTCTGACCACAGTTCCGTTTAAACAGTTTCCATACATTTCTGTAGCGCTACACCGGGAATACAAGTACATTTAGTATATAATCTGTTTCTTCTTAAATCTCTAAAGGGTCTGATATCGTCAGCTTGCTCTATTTTCTACAGATAGTGTGCATCCTAGAATTGGTTCATTGTTCAACATCAAATGTTTTTGTTTCTTTCAGGAAAGAAGTAAGAAAGAAATATCAAAGGTATTCCAGCGACCATTTCGGTCTGAAATTGAAATCGAGGAACGCGTTTGTGTAAATTATAACGGTATGGGTTTAAAATAAACTTTCAGAAAGTTGTTTTTGTCAATTGTCCGTTATATCAAAATAATTGTAATCAGCATACACCATGCCAGCTACATACACATTTCAGCAAGTTACATCTATCGATAATTTAATATATATACATACACTATTCTAAATTTCCCTCGATTCGCAGAATAGCATGGAGTATTTATCTTAAACAGCTTAGTCACGTGACACTTGTTTACAGCCGACCAATGAGAGAGGTTAGTCTGTAGGCAATCTAGCTTTAAATTCAGCATAGTTAGTGTAATATAAGGGAAATAAAGTTAAGAAACCTCAGCAAGATAGACCTGAAGTAAACCCTAACAAAAGTTATGCCCCTTTTCCCAAAAGGGTGATAGGCACTTTCCATCAAATTACCGCCCAATATCAATATTATCCTCCGAAAGCAAAGTTTTTTGAGAGGACTATTTTTAAACATGTTCACAATTATTTTATCATTGATTCTCTCTTTTATGAAGACCAGTCTGGTTTCACACCAGGTCAATCTACTGTTTATCTATTAATCGAAATATATTTGTGTTTGTATGGCATTAGAGAAAAAAGAGCACACATGTCTTGTTTTTGTGACATAGCAAAGGCTTTTGATAGGGTTTGGCATTTGGGTCTACTTTCAAATTTGAAATGGTTTCAAAATTATCCCTATTGTAGAAACCAGAGAGTTTCATTGCTGCTGTTCATGATTGGATATCTTCCATTGGTTACGTTACGACAGGAGTGCCTCAGGGCGCTATTCTCGGTCTTTACTTTCAACGATATCTATTATCAAATCATCCTCTGTATGTGTTAAAATTGAAACTGGAAAAAAAAAAAAAAAAAAACTTACAATAACTTGATTCCTGGGCAAATCAATGGCTAGTAAGTTTTAACCCTAGTAAAACGGAAGTTTACTGTTTATAAAAATGCTGGGAATAAAAATGCCCAGCTTGATATTATCTGTGGTGGGGAGTGTTTAAACTCAAATGAGACACATAAGCACTTGAGTGTTGTTTTTGATTCCAGACGGGAATAATTTTCTGATTTTCTTCATTACTGAATTCAAATATAATCGACATGAACAGAACATTTCCATCAGAATTACTTGAAAAGGCTCAAAGAGAAGCACTACGTATCGATACTGGTATTCCATCATATGTGAATATTGCTGCTCTATATTTTGAAACAGGATTAAAAAAGTTATCAAAAAGAAGGAAAATAAGGAAACTACAACTATTATTCAAAATGAAAACAGTATCACTCCTCAATTTCTTAATGACCTATTGCCACCTAGTGTTGCTTTTAACAATCACTATCCATTAAGAAACATAAATGATTTCACGGTTCTAAATTATAGACTGAACAGTACTCTATCTTCCTTTTTACCATCAACTTTCTTGGAACAGTTTAAACTTGGAAACAAGATTGTCTCCTTCTCTATCTAGACACCAATCCTAATATCACCCTGGATGTTGGTGTCCCCTAGACACCAATCCTAATATCACGATGGATCTTGGTGTCCCCCTAGACACCAATCCTAATATCACCCTGACTGTTGGTGTCCCATAGACACCCGTCCTAACATCACCCTGACAGTTGGTGTCCCCCTAGACACCAATCCTAATATCACTCTGACTGTTGGTGTCCCCCTAGACACCCGTCCTAACATCACCCTGACTGTTGGTGTCCTCTAGACCCCAATCCTAATATCACCCTGACTGTTGGTGTCCCATAGACACCCGTCCTTATATCACCCTGACTGTTGGTGTCCTCTAGACACCCGTTCTAATATCACCCTGGATGTTGGTGTCCCCTACACACCCGTCCTAACATCACCCTGACTGTTGGTGTCTCCTAGACACCCGTCCTAATATCACCCTGGATAATGGTGTCCCCTACACACCCGTCCTAATATCACCCTGGATGTTGGTGTCCCCTAGACACCCGTCCTGATATCACCCTGGATGTTGGTGTCCCCTAGACACCCGTCCTAATATCACCCTGGATGTTAGTGTCCCCTAGACACCCGTCCTAATATCACCCTGACTGTTGGTGTCCCCCTAGACACCCGTCCTAATATCACCCTGGATGTTAGTGTCCCCTAGACACCCGTCCTGATATCACCCTGGATGTTGGTGTCCCCTAGACACCCGTCCTGATATCACCCTGGATGTTGGTGTCCCCCTACACACCCGTCCTGATATCACCCTGGATGTTAGTGTCCCCTAGACACCCGTCCTAATATCACTCTGACTGTTGGTGTCCCCCTAGACACCCGTCCTAATATCACCCTGGATGTTGGTGTCCCCTAGACACCCGTCCTGATATCACCCTGGATGTTGGTGTCCCCCTAGACACCCGTCCTAATATCACCCTGGATGTTAGTGTCCCCTACACACCCGTCCTAACATCACCCTGACTGTTGGTGTTATCTAGACACCAATCCTAATATCACCCTGGATGTTGGTGTCCCATAGATACCTGTCCTAATATCACCCTGACTGTTGGTGTCCCCTACACACCCGTCCTAATATCACCCTGGATGCTGGTGTCCCATAGACACTCGTCCTGATATCACCCTAACTGTTGGTGTCCCCCTAGACACCCGTCCTAATATCACTCTGGATGCTGGTGTCCCATAGACACCCGTCCTAATATCACCCTGGATGTTGGTGTCCCCTACACACCCGTCCTAACATCACCCTGACTGTTGGTGTTATCTAGACACCAATCCTAATATCACCCTGGATGTTGGTGTCCCATAGATACCTGTCCTAATATCACCATGGATGCTGGTGTCCCCTAGACACCCGTCCTAATATCACCCTGGATGTTGGTGTCCCATAGACACTCGTCCTGATATCACCCTGACTGTTGGTGTCCCCCTAGACACCCGTCCTAATATCACCCTGGATGCTGGTGTCCCATAGACACTCGTCCTGATATCACCCTGGATGTTGGTGTCCCCCTAGACACCCGTTCTAATATCACCCTGGATGTTGGTGTCCCCTAGACACCCGTCCTAATATCACCCTGGATGTTGGTGTCCCCTAGACACCCGTCCTAATATCACCCTGGATGTTGGTGTTCCCTAGACACCCGTCCTAATATCACCCTGGATGTTGGTGTCCCATAGACACCCGCCCTTATATCACCCTGGCTGTTGGTGTCCTCTAGTCACCCGTCCTAATATCACCCTGGATGTTGGTGTCCTCCAGACACCAATCCTAATATCACCCTGGATGTTGGTGTCCCCTAGACACCCGTCCTAATATCACCCTGAATGTTGGTGTCCCCTACACACCCGTCCTAACATCACCCTGACTGTTGGTGTCATCTAGACACCAATCCTAATATCACCCTGGATGTTGGTGTCCCTTTAGACACCCGTCCTAATATCACCCTGACTGTTGGTGTCCCTTTAGACACCCGTCCTAATATCACCCTGACTGTTGGTGTCTCATAGACACCCGTCCTAATATCACCCTGGATAATGGTGTCCCCTACACACCCGTCCTAATATCACCCTGGATGTTGGTGTCCCCTTGACACCCGTCTTAATATCACCCTGACTGTTGATATCACAAAAGACACACGTCCTTATATGACCCTAGCTAGCTGTTTTCTGGCCCTGGCTGATGTGAGGACATATAAAACAAAATTATTTTAATGATAAAACGTGTTATTTTCGTTTTATCTGAGATTAAACTATTTCTAATATTGCAAAAAATGACACAATTTTTTATCTTTCAATAACCCATGTGCAATATTGTTCAATTAAAAAGCAAGTCATCATCAAATACAAATTGCAATGAAATTCGTTCTATTGCATGAATTAAAAATATTTTATTTCTAGAATGTGAATTTTACTTCAATTTTTCCGTGTCAATGTAGTTTTGAAGGCCGATATACGAGTTATCTTTCTTGAGTCGCTCCTGAGCGAGACGTACCGGAAGTAGAAAATGTTCTACTTTCATTTCCACGACGTAAACAGAGAGATATGTTCAACATTACGAAGCAACCAGATGGAGCTGTCTGTTTAATTAACGCCATTCCAAATTGAACATAAAACATACTACTTTCTGACAAAGAAAAGCAGCACAGACACACATTAACGTGAGTATTTAAATCATTGACCTATTTCTGGCGTTCAAGTGCGATATATAGATATTTTTTCTGAATTTCGTCACAGTCATATGACGATGATTGCCAAGTCTCATTGTCATGTTGCTACCCTGAATGGGTCCCGTGGTTATGATAAGTGTGCTATCTTTCTTCCGTCCTACCTTGGTGCTGATATTCTTATCTTATCACGGTCGAAGTGTCCTTATAAATATTTACTTTAACAATAAATCATGTTTATAACGAATTTTGATTTGATACAGCAGGCCTTATTTAAATATCACAGCGAAGCACCAAGGACACTATGTCAAATTTACGAAATTTTCAAATTCAGGACAAGAGTACCAATTCGTCAGAGTCAGTAAGAAGGAAATTTGGAGCAGGTGTGTTATTTGCTGTATATATTTATAATGTTACATATATTACAATGTATATTGCATAGTTAATAATGTTTATAATTACTTAACGTTTAAGTGGATTGTGCAATGATTTTCATATTGTTCATGTGTGCATATTAACTTGTACACAATGCATATTTACTTCTCATCAGAGACGTACATATCATCAGAGATGTATATATCATCAGAGATGTATATCACACCGTCTCTGTTCTCATGACGTCAAATACTGCATGTTAATTGTTGGGTGCCCCGAGCTCAGTGCTGTGCAGTAAATATGTTGTGATGTGTGCAGTCATGCGTGAACTTCAGACCACAATCCTCGAGGAGATCATGCATTCGAGATGGCAGGGGATGATATCTGTTGGGTTATTTTGTTTCCCCACCTACACCCACCAACTCCCCAGCCCTGTGCTTTCCTCCCAACATCAAATACAATATTTGTTCACTTATCAGTGTCACACAATGTAGTTTGTTAATGTTTGTTAGATATTTTTTTTTTCAAATACAGCAAATATCCTGTGTTGGTATGGTTACATTGTACTTCTCACTCAATAAACAATGTGATCATAATATTTTTGCACCTTTAATGTTTGTCATGGTAAAAACTGTTTGTAATGTAATGCCACCTACTGTCACTTACACTGTATGACCACTGTATGACCATACTCTCCCTTTCCCTGTATGACCACTGTATGACCACTCTATGACCACACTCTTCCTTACCCTGTATGACCACTGTATGACCACTGTATTACCACACTCTTCTTTACCCTGTATGACCACACTCTTCCTTACCCTGTATGACCACTGTTTGACCACTGTATGGCCACACTCTTCCTTACCTTGTATGACCACTGTATGACCACACTCTTCCTTACCCTGTATGACCACTGTATGGCCACACTCTTCCTTACACTGTATGACCACACTCTCACTTACCCTGTATGGCAAGTGTATGACCACCGTATGACCACTGTATGACCACTATATGACCACTGTATTACCACACTCTCCCTTACCCTGTATGACCGCTGTATGACCACTGTATGACCACTGTATGGCCACTGTATGACCACACTCTTCTTTACCCTGTATGACCACTGTATTACCACACTCTCCCTTACCCTGTATGACCACTGTATGACCATTGTATGACCACTGTATGACCACTGTATGACAACTGTACGACCACTGTATGACTAATGTATGGCCACCGTATGACCACTGTATGACCACTGTATGGACACTGTATGACCATACTCTTCTTTACCCTGTATGACCACTGTATGACCACACTCTTCCTTACCCTGTATGACCACACTCTCACTTACCCTGTATGGCAAGTGTATGACCACCGTATGACCACTGTATGACCACTGTATTACCACACTCTCCCTTACCCTGTATGACCGCTCTATGACCACTGTATGACCACTATATGACCACTGTATGGACACTGTATGACCACTGTATGGACACTGTATGACCATACTCTTCATTACCCTGTATGACCACTGTATGACCACACTCTTCCTTACCCTGTATGACCACTGTGACCATTCTCTTACCCTGTATGGCCATTGTATGACCACTGTATGACCACTTTACCACACTCTCCCTTACCTGTATGACCGCCGTATGACCACTGTATGACCACTGTATGACCACTGTATGGACACTGTATGACCACACTCTTCCTTACCCTGTATGACCACACTCTCACTTATCCTGTATGACCACTGTATGACCACTGTATGACCACTGTATGACCACTGTATGGACACTGTATGGACACTGTATGACCATACTCTTCCTTACCCTGTATGACCACTGTATGACCACTGTATGACCACACTCTTCCTTACCTTGTATGACCACTGTATGACCACTGTATGACCACACTCTTCCTTACCTTGTATGACCACTGTATGACCACACTCTTCCTTACCCTGTATGACCACTGTATGACTACTGTATGACCACACTCTCCCTTACCCTGTATGACCACTGTATGACCACTGTATGACCACTGTATGACCACTGTATGACCACACTCTCCCTTACCCTGTATGACCACTGTATGACTACTGTATGACCACACTCTCCCTTACCCTGTATGACCACTGTATGACCACTGTATGACCACACTCTCCCTTACCCTGTATGACCACTGTATAACCACTGTATGACCACTGTATGACCACTGTATGACCACACTCTCCGTTACCCTGTATAACCACTGTATAACCACTGTATAACCACTGTATGACCACTGTATGATCACACTCTCCCTTACCCTGTATGACCACTGTATGACCTCTGTATGACCACTGTATAACCACTGTATGACCATTGTATGACCACACTCTTCCTTACCCTGTATGACCACTGTATGACCACACTCTCCCTTACCCTGTATGACCACTGTATGACCACACTCTCCATTACCCTCTATGACCACTGTATGACCACTGTATGACCACACTCTCCCTTACCCTCTATGACCACTGTATGACCACTGTATAACCACTGTATAACCGCTGTATGACCATTGTATGACCACACCCTCCCTTACCCTCTATGACCACTGTATGACCACACTCTTCCTTACCCTCTATGACCACTGTATGACCACTGTATAACCACTGTATGACCACTGTATGACCACTGTATGACCACTGTATGACCATTGTATGACCACACTCTCCCTTACCCTCTATGACCACTGTATGACCACTGTATAACCACTGTATAACCACTGTATGACCACTGTATGACCATTGTATGACCACACTCTCCCTTACCCTCTATGACCACTGTATGACCACTGTATGACCACTGTATAACCGCTGTATGACCATTGTATGACCACACCCTCCCTTACCCTCTATGACCACTGTATGACCACACTCTTCCTTACCCTCTATGACCACTGTATGACCACTGTATAACCACTGTATGACCACTGTATGACCACTGTATGACCACTGTATGACCATTGTATGACCACACTCTCCCTTACCCTCTATGACCACTGTATGACCACTGTATAACCACTGTATAACCACTGTATGACCACTGTATGACCATTGTATGACCACACCCTCCCTTACCCTCTATGACCACTGTATGACCACACTCTCCCTTACCCTCTATGACCACTGTATAACCACTGTATGACCACTGTATGACCATTGTATGACTATACACTCACTGACCACTTTATGCCATGATAATTGGAGGATGGTTCTAGCTGCTATACATTCTGTGGACCCTGACTAACACAGCCACTGTAACACAGCACTGACCCATGATTTAGTTGTCATCTACTTTCTGCCCCCCTGTCTCATGGAAGCTGTCTGATTTATTACAGGTGTGGTGACAGAGAAATTACAGGTGTGTGAGGTCAGGTCTACCCATGATTACTCCTGATATTTTCTCGTTACAGGTGTGATCACAGAGAAATTACAGGTGTATGAAGTTCAGGGTTATATATGATTACTCCTGATATTTTCTCGTTACAGGTGTGATCACAGAAAAGATGCAGGTGTGTGGGAGTGGACTAGGCTACCTACCGATAGCCTTGGTGTTGGTTTCCTGCGGGACGTTTATCGGATCCTATGTTATAGCCGTCCTCAAAAAAGACATCGCAGCATATTTCCCCTATATCAGGTACAGCATGAGAATAAACAGTTCCTCAAAAACGACATCACAGCATATTTCCCCTATATCAGGTACAGCATGAGAATAAACAGTTCCTCAAAAACGACATCGCAGCATATTTCCCCTATATCAGGTACAGCATCAGAATAAACAGTTCCTCAAAAACGACATCGCAGCATATTTCCCCTATATCAGGTACAGCATCAGAATAAACAGTTTCTCAAAAACGACATCGCAGCATATTTCCCCTATATCAGGTACAGCATCAGAATAAACAGTTCTCTAGCTACTCGATGTTTGTAAGGAGCTCTGGCTACTCAATGTTTGTAAGGAGCTCTAGCTACTCGATGTTTGTAAGGAGGTCTAACTACTCAATGTTTGTAAGGAGGTCTAGCTAACTACTCAATGTTTGTAAGGAGGTCTAACTACTCAATGTTTGTAAGGAGGTCTAACTACTCAATGTTTGTAAGGAGCTCTGGCTACTCGATGTTTGTAAGGAGGTCTAACTACTCGATGTTTGTAAGGAGGTCTAACTACTCGATGTTTGTAAGGAGGTCTAACTACTCGATGTTTGTAAGGAGGTCTAACTACTCAATGTTTGTAAGGAGGTCTAACTACTCGATGTTTGTAAGGAGGTCTAGCTACTCAATGTTTGTAAGGAGGTCTAACTACTCGATGTTTGTAAGGAGGTCTAACTACTCTATGTTTGTAAGGAGCTCTAACTACTCGATGTTTGTAAGGAGCTCTGGCTACTCTATGTTTGTAAGGAGGTCTAACTACTCGATGTTTGTAAGGAGGTCTAACTACTCGATGTTTGTAAGGCGGTCTAACTACTTGATGTTTGTAAGGATGTCTAACTACTCGATGTTTGTAAGGAGCTCTAACTACTCGATGTTTGTAAGGAGGAGAATAAACAGTTCTCTAACTACTCAATGTTTGTAAGGAGGTCTAACTACTCGATGTTTGTAAGGAGGTCTAACTACTCGATGTTTGTAAGGAGGTCTAACTACTTGATGTTTGTAAGGATGTCTAACTACTCGATGTTTGTAAGGAAGTCTAACTACTCGATGTTTGTAAGGAGGTCTGGCTACTCAATGTTTGTAAGGAGGTCTAACTACTCGATGTTTGTAAGGAGGTCTAACTACTCGATGTTTGTAAGGAGCTCTAACTACTCGATGTTTGTAAGGAGGTCTAACTACTCGATGTTTGTAAGGAGGTCTAACTACTCAATGTTTGTAAGGAGCTCTAACTACTCGATGTTTGTAAGGAGCTCTAACTACTCAATGTTTGTAAGGAAGTCTAACTACTCGATGTTTGTAAGGAGGAGAATAAACAGTTCTCTAACAACTTGATATTTGTAAGGAAGTCTAACTACTCGATGTTTGTAAGGTGGTTCTGCTACTCAAAATGTTGTTAAGGAAGGTCTAAATACTCGATGTCTGTAAAGGAGGTCTAACTACTCGATGTTTGTAAAGGAGGCTCTAAACTACTCGATGGTGTAAGGAGGTCTAAATAACTTGATGTTGTGTAAGGAGGGTCTAACTACTCCGATGTCTGTAAAGGAGCTCTAACTACTCGATGTTTGTAACGTAGGGCTAACTACCTCGATGTTTGTAAGGAGGTCTAACTACTCGATGTCTGGAAGGAGGTCTAACAACTCGATGTTTGTAAGGAAGTCTAACGTACTCGATGTTTGTAAGAGGAGGTACTGGCTAATCAATGTTTGTAAGGAGGTCTAACTACTCGATGTTTGTAAGGAGGAGAATAAACAGTTCTCTAACAACTCGATGTTTGTAAGGAGCTCTAACTACTCGATGTTTGTAAGGAGGTCTAGCTACTCGATGTTTGTAAGGAGGAGATAAATCCATGTACTGCAAGATCAATCAATTTTCGTAAATTAATTTTTGATAATAAATCACCTAATTAGGAGTTTTATATAACTGTTAATTTTTTACTGTTGCTTTAAAACATCACATCAAAATCTTATACAAAAAACTAAAGATCAAATTAACGATTTATCAATATATATAGTAGTAAAACAATGAATATTGGATTTTAACATAAAAGTAATTTATGTTTGTATAGTGACACCGGGACAAAGCCTCCAGAAAGCTGCATATTTGGACAGTTCTTAAATATTGCTGCAACTATAGGTAAGTATTGTCACAAACAATTACAGGTAAGTGTTGTCACAAACAACTACAGGTAAGTGTTGTCACAATCAACTACAGGTAGGTATTGTCACACCAACTACAGGTAAGTGTTGTAACAAACAACTACAGGTAAGTGTTGTAACAAACAACTACAGGTAAGTGTTGTAACAAACAACTACAGGTAAGTGTTGTAACAAACAACTACAGGTTAGTGTTGTAACAAACAACTACAGGTAAGTGTTGTAACAAACAACTACAGGTAAGTGTTGTAACAAACAACTACAGGTAAGTTATAGGTAAGTATTGTCACAAACCCTGCCTTCTTGAGTCTCAGATCAATAAATCCGTAATCATAGATCATGATACACAACAAAATCGTGTCATTGATGGAAAATTCTAGAGTGATAGCAACCATCAGGGCTCCTTACCATTACAGTGGTGACCTTAGACATATGACCTTAGACATATGACCTTAGATATATGACCTTTGCTGTAGTCTGGAGATTATCAACAATATAAAACCTCAATAAAACGGTTGTATTTGCAGCCTTTTGTACAATGTACATCCGTTACAAGTTGGTGGAGAGTCTGACTGGTCATGAAGATGGCCGTCTCCGGAGACTAAATAAAGCAGGCTTGGTACTCGGAATTCTCAGCTCTCTCGGATTAAGCATTGTTGCCAATTTTCAGGTAAGATATTGAATGTCAAAAACAGACTTTGCTATATTTACATATATTACTACATATGTATTACCTGGTGGTAATGCTAATGACATAAGTTAAAGGTCAATATTTTTACTTTGTAAAATCACACAAAGAATATGTTGATATAGATTTGTGTTTGGTAAATAAAAATTACACAAAGAATATGATAGATATATATTTATGTTCAGTGAGACAATCATTCCCTACCACCTTGTCTGTTAAATAATCTTTCTGTATCATTTAAACTAATCCAACATAATGACAGGGTACCATATCTGATTTTTAATCACAATCCCCAAAATAAGCACTTAAGACATCGGTCTCAAATTCCATACATTTTTCAAATGTAGGTTTCCTTTGGGTAGCAGTGTACAGTAAAAATGCCAAATTCTGAAAAATATGGCACATGCTTTAGATATGTAAACATTGCCAGTTAACCTTACATATAACCTCTAATAAAGGTATATATATTTGAAATCTGTACAACATTTGCAATTTTAATAGAGCTCTGAAGGATAAGTAAACTGATATTTTCTGTGATTTTTAGAGCTGTGAATACCATGGTAACAGCTTAAAAAATTCTCAAAAATTGCAAAATATTATGATATTTGACCCAAAATGGCACAATTCTCTACACAATTTTTTTCTGAAATCTATTTAAAATTAAATATCTCTATCCCAAAGACAGAATTAATCTTGTTTGGACATATGTTGTAAATTAAGTTTTTCCGCTATCTTACCTTTTCTGTGGGCTTCCATTTTGCGCTGTAGGCGAAACTAAATTTCCTGTGTAAACACGTTCGGAAAATCCGGATATTTAAAATCCGGAACCAATTTATTGATTTTTGTTTTAATAAATGTGAAGCCTGTATGTACTACTTCATACTGGATATACCAATTATAGTGTACATTTATTTTTTCATTTTTTATACATATCATAATACAGGAGTTATTTGCTTAACAAAAAAATTGCCCATGGCCAGGCTGTCTTACTGTGGTGTGCTACCTTATACATCACTTTTGTTAATTCTAATTTTACTAAAAACCCCATGAATGTCTAGAATATGTTCCGACGAACAAAATGACATATCGGGTTACTGTGTATCTTTAATAGTCACCGAGTATTGCTGATTTCCCTGAGAGGTGTATTTTGACAACTTTTTCTCTCAATCCAGTAATAAGGGGAGGTAATTTTAAAGATGAAAACTCCCATAATTCTGTATATCTCTTGAATAAAGTTGTGTTTTGAGTTGAATGTGGTACTTTGAGTCTCTGTGCATGTAATCAAGCAAAAAATACTATACAACTATCAAATTTAGCCTTGTAATATGACGTCATAGTTACCATGACGTCATCAGTAACTATGACGTCATCAGATGGTATCTATGACGTCATAAATACTCAATGGTGTCATAATAGATAACCAAATTCCTTTCCAAACCTCAGCTTAGCAACACATGCAATATTCTAACTGATAAATCATGACATGACATCCAAGATTTCAAAATGTCATGCCTATGACATCACAGTCATCTGTTTCCACCCCGGTAATTCAGATATGTACCAATGATCATATGAAAGTGTCCGCTGATCCCATTTTATGCGGAAAATGCTATTTTTTCTGCTTTACCGAAGGAAGTGACAATAATTGACAATATTGTATCAACCGTACACTCCATCAATTGAAATTACATGCTTACCAATGTATAAATAAATTGAAAATAATGGTTTCACCAAATATTTCAAAAAATAACACTTACTGTAATAGTTTCCATGGATACGGGGTAATAAATCAGGTAAAACAAACCAGAATTCAGTCTATATGGTTTGTTAGATACCCAATAAGTTATTTTGGGTTTGTTATAAAACATAGAATATCTTTTCAATTTACACGGACTCATTAACATTATGCTTAATTAACCCACCCTTAAAATGGGTAAATATGCGAGTTACCTCCCTTGATTCCTCTAATATGACAAGCCTGATAATAAACAAGTTTTAAATTGTTTTTATGCATTTTTGAGCAATAATGAACTAAAATGAAGCTTAATCAAGCATAATTAAGCACAATTTCCAAAAAATAACATTTTTCAGCCCTTATAAGGTAGCAGTGTACAGTAAAAATGCCAAATTCTGAAAAATATGGCACATGCTTTAGATATGTAAACATTGCCAGTTAACCTTACATATAACCTCTAATAAAGTATATATATTTGAAATCTGTACAACATTTGCAATTTTAATAGAGCTCTGAAGGATAAGTAAACTGATATTTTCTGTGATTTTTAGAGCTGTGAATACCATGGTAACAGCTTAAAAAATTCTCAAAAATTGCAAAATATTATGATATTTGACCCAAAATGGCACAATTCTCTACACAATTTTTTTTCTGAAATCTATTTAAAATTAAATATCTCTATCCCAAAGACAGAATTAATCTTGTTTGGACATATGTTGTAAATTAAGTTTTTCCGCTATCTTACCTTTTCTGTGGGCTTCCATTTTGCGCTGTAGGCGAAACTAAATTTCCTGTGTAAACACACGTTCGGAAAATCCGGATATTTAAAATCCGGAACCAATTTATTGATTTTTGTTTTAATAAATGTGAAGCCTGTATGTACTACTTCATACTGGATATACCAATTATAGTGTACATTTATTTTTTCATTTTTTATACATATCATAATACAGGAGTTATTTGCTTAACAAAAAAATTGCCCATGGCCAGGCTGTCTTACTGTGGTGTGCTACCTTGGTGGCCCATGTTGTGTAGATATCATTTTAAGACTGATTAAAAGTACAAAATGGCCGACAGACAGCCATGTTGGATTTTGCTGTTTGAAGATTTTGATTTCCCAGTCTATGAATGTTCCTGGGTATGATTATGTTAATAGTTTACTAAATATCCACCTCTGTATAGATATCTATGTAGATACTTACATGTGTCTGTATTTAGTGTATCCACCTCTGTAAAGATATCTATGTAAATACTTTCATGTTTCTGTATTTAGTGTAATTTTACCTTTTTGTGTCGAACAGGAAACTGTTGTTGAGCCGGTCCATTTAACGGGAGCTAGCCTCGTTCTCGGTTGTGGAGTCCTTTATGAATTCCTCCAAACCTTTCTCACCTACCATATGTATCCAGAGTTTAACGGTCAGTTCATTGCCCGTGTCCGCCTCGTCTTATCAGTAATCTCAGCCGTCAGTATGGTCACAGGTATCCTTTCTGTTCAACGCTAAAAAGACAAATTCAAAAAAGAGTTTATGTCGGATATCAACAGTAACTAGAGAGGAGAAACGCAGCGACCAGACTTGGACTCGAACTCGTAACCTCTGAACTCTAGACAGATGATCTAACCATTTGAGCTACAGGTACCTGTTCACCATGCAGTGTTCAGCCCTGTTTCCCTTATTGTTTAATTTCCCTAAAAACCTTTATACACCAGTAATAGGTGACCGAAATGCCTTCACTTCAGCGGTCAGGCCTGGTCTTGAGTATTGATGGAATAATTCAATACTTTATCAGGGATAAGATGAATAATAGATTACAAAGTGGTCAGATTGGACATGTGTTGTTGATATCAATGATCTGATTAGACAGGATGTCAGAATAATCAGGGATCTGATTAGAAAGGTTGTCAGAATACTCAGGGTCAGATTAAACAAGATGTCAGAATACTCAGGGTCAGATTAATAGGATGTAAATACTCAGAATTAAGGTCAGATTAGGATGTAAGAATACTCAGGGTCAGATTAGACAGGATGTAGGAATTCTCAGGTTTGGATTACATGTAGACAGGATGTCAAAATACTCAGGGGTCAGATCAGAAAGGTTTGTCTGGACACTCAAGGGCTAAATTAGACAGAATATCAGAATATGTAGGGACAGATGAGACAGAATGTCAGAAGATACAGGTCAGATCAGACCGGATATATAGATACAAAACTATTTTGCGTTTTCGCTTTCAGATGAGACAGATTAAATAAGTAAACTTATCACGTGCTACATTCCTTAACTCAGAACAGCATTCACTTCAGCTGGAATATCCCGATATCAAACCGACACAAAAGACAAACTTCATTGGAAACCATCCGAGAAGGTAGTAAATGTAGAGTAACCTCCCTTACTACTAGATCGTCTCGATCATGAGTTATTGTGTCAATGTAGAGTTACCTCCCTTACTACTAGATCATCTCGATTATGAGTTATTGTGTCAATGTATAGTTACTTCCCTTACTACTGTCGTGTCTATGTAGAGTTACTTCCCTTACTACTGTCGTGTCCATGTAGAGTTACCTCCCTTACTACTGTCATGTCTATGTAGAGTTACTTCCCTTACTACTGTCGTGTCAATGTAGAGTTACCTCCCTTACTACTGTCATGTCAATGTAGAGTTACTTCCCTAACTACTGTTGTGTCAATGTAGAGTTACTTCCCTTACTACTGTCGTGTCAATGTAGAGTTACCTCCCTTACTACTGTCGTGTCAATGTAGAGTTACCTCCCTTACTACTGTCGTGTCAATGTAGAGTTACCTCCCTTACTACTGTCGTGTCAATGTAGAGTTACCTCCCTTACTACTGTCGTGTCAATGTAGAGTTACCTCCCTTACTACTGTCGTGTCAATGTAGAGTTACCTCCCTTACTACTGTCGTGTCAATGTAGAGTTACCTCCCTTACTACTGTCGTGTCAATGTAGAGTTACCTCACTTACTACTGTCGTGTCAATGTAGAGTTACCTCCCTTACTACTGTCGTGTCAATGTAGAGTTACCTCCCTTACTACTGTCGTGTCAATGTAGAGTTACCTCCCTTACTACTGTCGTGTCAATGTAGAGTTACCTCCCTTACTACTGTCGTGTCAATGTAGAGTTACCTCCCTTACTACTGTCGTGTCAATGTAGAGTTACCTCCCTTACTACTGTCGTGTCAATGTAGAGTTACCTCCCTTACTACTGTCGTGTCAATGTAGAGTTACCTCCCTTACTACTGTCGTGTCAATGTAGAGTTACCTCCCTTACTACTGTCGTGTCAATGTAGAGTTACCTCCCTTACTACTGTCGTGTCAATGTAGAGTTACCTCCCTTACTACTGTCGTGTCAATGTAGAGTTACCTCCCTTACTACTGTCGTGTCAATGTAGAGTTACCTCACTTACTACTGTCGTGTCAATGTAGAGTTACCTCCCTTACTACTGTCGTGTCAATGTAGAGTTACCTCACTTACTACTGTCGTGTCAATGTAGAGTTACCTCACTTACTACTGTCGTGTCTATGTAGAGTTACCTCACTTACTACTGTCGTGTCAATGTAGAGTTACCTCACTTACTACTGTCGTGTCAATGTAGAGTTACCTCACTTACTACTGTCGTGTCAATGTAGAGTTACCTCCCTTACTACTGTCGTGTCAATGTAGAGTTACCTCCCTTACTACTGTCGTGTCAATGTAGAGTTACCTCCCTTACTACTGTCGTGTCTATGTAGAGTTACCTCCCTTACTACTGTCGTGTCAATGTAGAGTTACCTCCCTTACTACTGTCGTGTCAATGTAGAGTTACCTCCCTTACTACTGTCGTGTCAATGTAGAGTTACCTCCCTTACTACTGTCGTGTCTAGTGTAGAGTTACCTCCCTTACTACTGTCGTGTCAATGTAGAGTTACCTCACTTACTACTGTCGTGTCAATGTAGAGTTACCTCCCTTACTACTGTCGTGTCAATGTAGAGTTACCTCCCTTACTACTGTCGTGTCAATGTAGAGTTACCTCCCTTACTACTGTCGTGTCAATGTAGAGTTACCTCCCTTACTACTGTCGTGTCAATGTAGAGTTACCTCCCTTACTACTGTCGTGTCAATGTAGAGTTACCTCCCTTACTACTGTCGTGTCTATGTAGAGTTACCTCCCTTACTACTGTCGTGTCTATGTAGAGTTACCTCCCTTACTACTGTCGTGTCAATGTAGAGTTACCTCCCTTACTACTGTCGTGTCAATGTAGAGTTACCTCCCTTACTACTGTCGTGTCAATGTAGAGTTACTTCCCTTACTACTGGTTTGTCAATGTAGAGTTACTTCCCTTACTACTGTCGTGTCAATGTAGAGTTACTTCCCTTACTACTGTTGTGTCAATGTAAAGTTACCTCCCTTACTACTGTCGTGTCAATGTAGAGTAACCTCCCTTACTACTGTCGTGTCGATGTAGAGTTACCTCACTTACTACTGTCGTGTCAATGTAGAGTAACCTCCCTTACTACTGTCGTGTCAATGTAGAGTTACCTCCCTGACTACTGTCGTGTCAATGTAGAGTTACTTGTGTCAATGTAGAGTTGCCTCCCTTACTACTGTCGTGTCAATCTATAGTTACCTCCCTTACTACTGGTGTGTCAATGTAGAGTTACCTCCCTTACTACTGTCGTGTCAATGTAGAGTTATCTCCCTTATTACTGTCGTGTCAATGTATAGTTACCTCCCTTATTACTGTCGTGTCAGTGTAGACTTACTTCCCTTACTACTAGATCATCTCGGTCATGAGTTATGTAAATGAAGAGATGAAAACTGTCCGAATCATGGAAGATTAAATTCTTGAAACTATGAATAGTATGTTTTATTCAGATGTAGTTAAAATTAGCAAATATTGGACAGTTTATCTGATACTGAATGAAAATTAGAATTTGGACTATTAAAACTTGTTTATATGTATACAAAGTATGTGATTTTCACATATTTTTTTTTATGTTTTCAGGGATTTGATGCTCATATTGTGAGTACGATATCTGAGTGGATAACGGCCGTGTTATTTCTCTTCTTCTTCTTCACATACGTCAGAGACTTTCAGAAAGTGCGCGTGGAGGTCAATGCTAAACTGTGCGTGAGACATTTGGACGAACAGCCATTACATATTCCTGATGAAAGGTCACCACTGCTGGCGTAGGTCACAAACCTACCGAGTGTCCAACAGGTTTTCAGTTACTGTACTTGCTGGGCAAAAGACAAAATAAAAAACATGATTTAATACAGATATAAACGTGTTAAAAATTGTTAAAAAGTCTGACGGAACCCCCCCCCCCCCCCCCCCCCCCCCCCCCCCCCCCCCCCCCCCATCACTTTCTGCATGCATGTACTAAACATGGACATATATTAACCATGTTGCTGGTTTCAGTATATTTTACAAGGTTGTATTAGAAAAAATACTTTACAAGTGCTTTTTGTTTTTTCTATGCCGGTTAAGGGAACTGATGTGGACGAGTTTGCTGAATAAATGAAGTGATGAGTTACATTTGATCCGATCCTATGTAAGAATACATTTAGTTTGTCATGTACATTGTACATCACACACCTACTAATATCTGGCGACAGTAAATCGCTGTGGTGCTAAGTCGTTTGTATGTATACAGTGTATTGAGTTAGCGTGTGTTTTAGATATATCTGTTAATGAATTAAAACATTGACTACCACTGTACACAACACTTACAGGAATTCGCAGGAAAGAAAGTAAAAATTACCCTGACAAATACAATTGAAGGGCATGAAATACCATGAAATATATAATGAAATGTATTTATGATTGCCTGATAATTTATTAGATTTTATTGACGTTTACAGTCTAGTTGGGTATTCAGTATTTACTATTGGATGTCACAATCGATTTATTCTAGGTTTCCCGATTGTCAGTTTATTTCACGTTCATGATCGCATAATTCAGTAGATATATATTTATTTACATGGTTATGTACAAATAAGAGAGTATATGTGTTAGTAATTGAATTGTATGTTATGTATATATTTTTAATAGATTTCACTTCTCAGACTATTGATTTGTGACGCATTAAGAAACCTTTATCATTATTATTTTAGTATTTCGTGATCGTAGATTTGTGATAAATAGTACATCATACCATTGGTTACTCTGTATATTTTGTATCTGTGACAATACATTCTGCTTATTACATAAAACATGGTTGTCATCATTTTATTGTTCACTTCGGCATTATTTTACTATTTCACCTGTATTCTTTTTTTTCTATTAAAAAGTAATTTTTGTAATTTTAAATCATGACATTTAATTTACTGGAAAAACAAAATGTGGCTTGCTGTGGCTGCGATAGACCCGAGTAGGATCTTAGAATTTACCTGCTTATTATTTACACAGTTGTATACCGAGGGGCCGCGGTGGCCGAGTGGTTAAGGTGTCCCGACACTTTATCACTAGCCCTCCACCTCTGGGTTGCGAGTTCGAAACCTACGTGGGGCAGTTGCCAGGTACTGACTGTAGGCTGGTGGTTTTTCTCCGGGTACTCCGGCTTTACTCCACCTCCCAACCTGGCACGTCCTTAAATGACCCTAGCTGTTAATAGGACGTTAAACAAAATAAACCAAATTACACCGGTATACTTACTTTAACCATCAACCACAGGTTGTGCTGTGGTTTTAACTGCTTCATCCCGGTCAATATATATTTTGTGTTATTTTTTTTTTATTAATGCCACAACATATTGACTCATAATAAGTCTATAACATTTCCGAAACAAATGAAAATAACTTATATAAATCACTTTTGTTCGCCTGGACGGAAAGATTGCGAGGGGTCTTTTTGGGAATGGAAACCGGGTTACCGGGAGAAAACAGCAAACTGTCAAAAACGAGTGTGTTACCAGAACGGCATCCGACCAACTTGTATTTAAAACATTTGTACTATCTTATGTATATACCTTTCTAACCAATCAACATTGATATAAAATGAGATTATATAATAAATTCAATTGGGTTATATTATATATACAATACATGTACATATATATTCATCTCCTATTAACAATGTGCCATTGACTTACTGAAATGAAGTGGTTTATGTTACATACGTGTTGTTTTAGATGTGTATTTGATGTAAATATGTGTTTGTAAGGGAAAACAATGGTTATGGATTTTATGAATACAATTATGTAAATGAAAAAATCTGTTGTTATCAATGCATTTTGTAATTTTGATGGCACAATTAAAATCAAATCCTAGATTTCAACAGTGATAGTCTAAGAGGTACAGTTGTATCTGAAATGATTCCCATTTCCAACTTTAAAATATTGACGTTCTCTATATGATGTCAATCGTGTTAACCAATACCTTTATTTAAATGACCGCAAGAAAGACAAAACATCATTGCGTTATCAAAAGTTACAGATTTACAACTTCATTTTGAATTTAATAAATTGATGGTAGGATTAATACGAGTCTTTCGAGATAAATGGTTGGATATCAGATGTTTGTAAGGTTGTTCCCCGATATCGGATATTTGTAAGGTTGTTCCCCGATATCAGATGTTTGTAAGGTTGTTCCCTGATATCAGATGTTTGTAGGGTTGTTCCCCGATATCAGATGTTTGTAAGGTTGTTCCCTGATATCGGATGTTTGTAAAGTTGTTCCCTGATGTTTGTAAGGTTGTTCCCCGATATCAGATGTTTGTAAAGTTGTTCCCCGATATCAGATGTTTGTAAGGTTGTTCCCTGATATCGGATGTTTGTAAGGTTGTTCCCCGATATCTGATGTTTGTAAGGTTGTTACCTGATATCAGATATTTGTAAGGTTGTTCCCCGATATCAGATGTTTGTAAAGTTGTTCCCCGATATCAGATGTTTGTAAGGTTGTTCCCTGATATCGGATGTTTGTAAGGTTGTTCCCCGATATCTGATGTTTGTAAGGTTGTTACCTGATATCAGATATTTGTAAGGTTGTTCCCTGATATCAGATGTTTGTAAGGTTGTTCCCCGATATCAGATGTTTGTAAAGTTGTTCCCTGATATCAGATGTTTGTAAGGTTGTTCCCCGATATCAGATGTTTGTAAAGTTGGTTCCCCGATATCAGATGTTTGTAAGGTTGTTCCCCGATATCAGATGTTTGTAAAGTTGTTCCCCGATATCAGATATTTGTAAGGTTGTTCCCCGATATCTGATGTTTGTAAGGTTGTTCCCCGATATCAGATGTTTGTAAAGTTGGTTCCCCGATATCAGATGTTTGTAAGGTTGTTCCCCGATATCAGATGTTTGTAAGGTTGTTCCCTGATATCTGATGTTTGTAAGGTTGTTCCCCGATATCAGATGTTTGTAAAGTTGGTTCCCCGATATCAGATGTTTGTAAGGTTGTTCCCCGATATCAGATGTTTGTAAGGTTGTTCCCTGATATCAGATGTTTGTAAGGTTGTTCCCCGATATCAGATGTTTGTAAGGTTGTTCCCCGATATCAGATGTTTGTAAAGTTGGTTCCCCGATATCAGATGTTTGTAAGGTTGTTCCCCGATATCTGATGTTTGTAAGGTTGTTCCCTGATATCAGATGTTTGTAAAGTTGTTCCCCGATATCAGATGTTTGTAAGGTTGTTCACTGATGTTTGTAAGGTTGTTCCCTGATATCAGATGTTTGTAGGTTGTTCCCTGATATCAGATGTTTGTAAGGTTGTTCCCTGATATCAGATGTTTGTAAGGTTGTTCCCCGATATCAGATGTTTGTAAGGTTGTTCCCTGATATCTGATGTTTGTAAGGTTGTTCCCTGATATCAGATGTTTGTAAAGTTGGTTCCCTGATATCAGATGTTTGTAAGGTTGTTCCCTGATATCAGATGTTTGTAAGGTTGTTCCCCGATATCTGATGTTTGTAAGGTTGTTCCCTGATATCAGATGTTTGTAAGGTTGTTCCCTGATATCAGATGTTTGTAAAGTTAGTTCCCCGATATCAGATGTTTGTTAAGTTGTTCCCCGATATCAGATGTTTGTAAAGTTGTTCCCCGATATCAGATGTTTGTAAAGTTAGTTCCCCGATATCAGATGTTTGTTAAGTTGTTCCCCGATATCAGATGTTTGTAAAGTTGTTCCCCGATATCAGATGTTTGTAAAGTTGTTCCCCGATATCAGATGTTTGTTAAGTTGTTCCCCGATATCAGATGTTTGTAAAGTTGTTCCCCGATATCAGATGTTTGTTAAGTTGTACCCCGATATCAGATGTTTGTAAGGTTGTTCCCCGATATCAGATGTTTGTAAAGTTGTTCCCCGATATCAGATGTTTGTTAAGTTGTTCCCCGATATCAGATGTTTGTAAAGTTGTTCCCCGATATCAGATGTTTGTTAAGTTGGTTCCCATATGTAAGTTATTTCTAAGATTATATTCGAAAAGCAAGCAATTTGTACACTTTATAAAAGAACTAGATCTGAAAATATTTTGCTGCTACCTAAGATCAAACAGATTTGTATTCGCGTTGAATATCCCATGAAGACAACCGACATAAAACTCTTTAGGAACTCAGTTGGCGTTGAACATGGTAGAACAAAGTATACCTTCCATTGTAAAATAATCTCGATTTTGCGACCAAACTTGACGGGTGTCTCTCGATCTGGCGACTAAACATGACGGGTGTCTGCCAAAATTCTTCATTAAATGTAAATAAGAAATGCTGCGGTTCTGGACTTTTATGTTTTGTGTTTAGCTTAGTTTCTTGAGAAGTATCGGTGTAATTCCAACTAAACCTGGAATGCTGTTGCAGTGTGGTATGGACATCTCTACACACTGTTTATATTACGTGAATGGTATGTCGGTATTCTCTGTTGTTTGTGTATACGTAGAGTTCTGTTCAATTGTTTTTGGAAAAAATAAATTTGGGTTTGCTTAAAACTTAATATACTGACAAAGCGGGCTAGGCCAGACATATGTCACATGATCACGTGTAATTCTTTGTTTATATGATAAGTGGTACGATTCAGATTATAACCATTCTTTTGAAATCCAATATTGGCCACTTATGAAACTCATTGAATTATGGGGCTTTTACAACTTCCGGTCCAGATTTTGATATTTCTTTGTCTCCTCCTACATATTAACACTTCGTCTTTAGCATTACTGACTAGTCGTAGAAAGACGAAACAACGAGTCCTAGAAGGACGAAACATCTGTATGATGTCTCTAACATCACTGACGAGTCCTAGAAGGACGAAACATCTGTATGATGTCCCTAACATCACTGACGAGTCCTAGAAAGACGAAACAGCTGTATGATGTCTCTAACATCACTGACGAGTCCCAGAAGGACGAACCACCTGTACGATGTCTCTAACATCACTGACGAGTCCTAGAAGGACGAAACATCTGTATGATGTCCCTAACATCACTGACGAGTCCTAGAAAGACGAAACAGCTGTATGATGTCTCTAACATCACTGACGAGTCCTAGAAGGACGAACCACCTGTACGATGTCTCTAACATCACTGACGAGTCCTAGAAGGACGAAACAGCTGTACGATGTCTCTAACATCACTGACGAGTCCTAGAAGGACGAAACAGCTGTACGATGTCTCTAACATCACTGACGAGTCCTAGAAGGACGAAACAGCTGTATGGTGTCTCTAACATCACTTACCAATCCTAGAAGGACGAAACAGCTGTACGATGTCTCTAACATCACTGACGAGTCCTAGAAGGACGAAACAGCTGTATGGTGTCTCTAACATCACTTACCAATCCTAGAAGGACGAAACAGCTGTATAATGTCTCTAACATCACTGACGAGTCCTAGAAGGACGAAACAGCCGTATGATGTTTCTTACATCACCAACGAGTCCCAGAGGGACGAAACAGCCGTATGATGTTTCTTACATCACCAACGAGTCCCAGAGGGACGAAACAGCCGTATGATGTTTCTTACATCACCAACGAGTCCCAGAGGGACGAAACAGCCGTATGATGTTTCTTACATCACCAACGAGTCCCAGAGGGACGAAACAGCCGTATGATGTTTCTTACATCACCAACGAGTCCTAGAAGGACGAAACAGCTGTATGATGTTTCTTACATCACCAACGAGTCCCAGAGGGACGAAACAGCTATATAGTGTTCTGATTAAAACTATTTTACGTAATGTAAAGTTTCTAAGATACTCAGACGTATTTTTTTCATTACTGTGTTCACAAGAGAGCAAATAATGTTTGATGTGTATTGGTGACACAAATATACAGGGAGAACAGACAATATATTTTATGATATTTATTCCTCATCGAATCAACCGAATCAACATATTGTTTGTAATAATCAGAATTCCCTATGTAGGCGAAAGTTATTTACATTTTCTAATGTGGACTATGAATAGTAAAATAGCCGATGGTTAAACAAAATTAATCTTTTAAAAGTGGCTCAGCGAAAAGGTAATATCAAATTATCTTTTAAAAGTGGCTCAACGAAAAGGTAAAAGAAAATTAATCTTTTAAAAGAGGCTCAGCGAAAAGTTAAAACAAAATTATATATCAAAAGTAGCTTAGCGAAAGAGTAAAACAAAATTATCTTTTAAAAGTGGCTCAGCGAAAAAATAAATCGAATTATCTTTTAAAAGTGGTTCAGCGAAAAGGTACATGTAAAACAAAATTATTTCTTAAAAGTTGGTTATCGACAAGGTAAGATGGATTATCTTTTAAAAGAGGGTCAGCGAAGTTAACAACACTAAAGTGATTAAATGTGACTAAGTAACAAACTTATATTCCTTAAATTGTTTATTTCGTCACAACATCTTATTGTTCACAAGAATATAGGTGTACCCAACAAAATTCTGTCTAGATTATATGACGATTGTAGCAGGTGATACAATGATTTCCGGGGAGTTCGATATGGAAGAGGGAAATGTGATTATCAGTTGTATTATTGTAATCCAGGGAAGCAATCGATTTATTTATAAAGAACTCATATAAATTATTAAGCATCTTGGATTGTTTTCACTTAAAGAAAATTATTGCCTAATTAGAAACTGTTATTCATTTATTTATCTTGTAGTATCAGTAAAAAAAAAAAACCCATTGAATTATCAACCCAGAGCCGTGTAGCTCTCAATCTAATAGAGCCTGGTTATCTCCAATTAGATTTAGAATTTTAAAATTATCTTTATTGTAACTTTAGAAACAAAGAATATATCACATCTAACAGTTTGGAATGATCATTTTAATTACATGTAATTATGATTATAAGTTATACAAAGTATGATTATTCTGGCCAATTTTATTATTTAAAAAAAATAATAAAATAAAAACTGAAAATCCACTTTAACTCCGATGGGATATATTCTATACTGTACAGAAAACTTAAGATATTTTACTTCTTTTTAGAAGGATGGGTATTAATACCTTGACTATCGTTCTAAAAATTACAATTCTAAGAGAAATCATTAATTTAGATTTGGAAAAAGTGACAAAATGATAGGAATTTTCGAAATCCTGCTATATGTGATCATTGTAATATATTAATGATGTAGTTATTGGATTTATGTCCCTGATACTAACAGAAAACTTAATGAAATAGTAAAAAAAAAAATCGGAAACGAGGAATTAAGCTATTAAACACAGCGAGACTGTACATGTAGGTGTTCGTATCAACGACTCGTGGATACGAGATACAGAAAAACATAAATACATTGCTAATAGTGTCATTTCGTTTAGCAGACAGTGAACCAGGCATATACAACTTTTATATTCACATTTGTGACGAGATAAATCTGTGAACAATTACTTTTCGGTAAAAAGCAACAGAAACACGCATATTTAAAAAATTAAAAACAAAATCGTACAATTGTAATAAAATTGTCCGTAAAAAGCCATAGATACACGCATATTTAAAAAAAAAAAAATTAAAATCGTACAATTGTTATAAAATTGTATACTAGATACTCGATACCCATTGTGATATAGATTAGAGACAGATCTCGAGAATCGGTCTTCATAAAAAATACATTGACAGGGACAGATTACCGCGGATACGAAAACTTGCTTTAAAGAGAAATAAAAAAAAAGGAAATCATTTTTTTTCTACAAGTGCAAATTCATTTTGCGACAGGATAGAACAGAGTAAACGATTTTTAACAAAACAGATGAAATTGGAAAGTATTAGTTCGGCGCCCCCGGATCGTGTTTATTCCTTGGTTTGGTCGCCAAACAGCAGTATAGCACGCCTACTGGGTTTGTTTGACGGAGTACGGCACGGTTGATGAAGGGGAGGGTGGCCCTTTATGTTTTAACATTCTCCCTCCCAACCGGTAGTGCTGTAATAGGTAAATTGAATGGCACAATATATTTCATAAGACTTAATTAAGACATCCATTTCCTCAAAGCGCGCGCTTCTTTCCGGAGTATTATCTCATTATGAGGCGGGATTCGTACAGAAATAAAAATTATCACCATCATGGACGATTTCCCTTTGATGTTTTAACATTTATATACAAAGATATAATATGGTATCGTAATGCATTTGTGTGTATAACGAAGATTCCACGGAGACTTATTATGTGTTCCTGACGGGAAGGATTCTCGACTGATGTGGTTTATATACGGAGTGATAACGTCTGGTCACAAACTTCACCGCCGTGATAAGTGAAATAAACTTATCTAAACAAAACCATTGGTATTTATTATTTATATTATTATAATTAATCGATATAATGTAATTAATTAGTAAAACGAGAAGAATTAGTTATAAATTTGCTATGATCTTAACCACAATATATGCGGTTTAAACACTGAATGGTAGAGTTACCATGACTTTCCTATCCATTGTTACTGAATGAATGAGAAAATAAAAACCAATGTCATTTTATTTATGTAATTTAAACTCGGTATTGATTAAACAATGGGAAAAGATAAACAAAAATATAGATTCGTATAGACTTGACAAAGTACCAGGATAATAGGACCAGGAGTTCGGGAGAGTAAACGTCTTCTACTTCACTCTCGACACCCGTCATACAAATCTAGGTCACGACGACACCCGCCATATACAAATCTAGGTCATGACGACACCTGTCATATACAAATCTAGGTCACGACGACAACCCGCCATATACAAATCTAGGTCACTACATCACTCGCCATATACAAATCTAGGTCACGACGACACCCGCCATATACAAATCTAGGTCACGATGACACCCGCCATACAAATCTAGGTCACTATGACACCGGCCATATACAAATCTAGGTCATGACGACACCCGCCATATACAAATCTAGGTCACGATGACACCCGCCATACAAATCTAGGTCACTATGACACCGGCCATATACAAATCTAGGTCATGACGACACCCGCCATATACAAATCTAGGTCACTACGTCACTCGCCATATACAAATCTAGGTCACTACGGCACCCGCCATATACAAATTTAGGTCACTACGACACCCGCCATATACAAACCTAGATCACTACGACAAATCTAGGTCACGACGACACCCGCCATATACAAATCTAGGTCACTACGACACCCGCCATATACAAATCTAGGTCACTACGACACCCGCCATATACAAGTCTAGGTCATGACGACACCCGTCATATACAAATCTAGGTCACTACGACACCCGTCATATACAAATCTAGGTCACTACGACACCGGTCATATGCAAATCAAGATCAAATCCGGGCACAACCTGAAATGAGAGTTAGGGCGATGATAATGGAACCAACAAGCTTCAAACATACCCAATATGCTATTGTATTAAACATCCAATTGATTACATTAAGTGCTCCGCAGCTTCTTGATATTAACAGTTAGTTTCCACCATTTACATTTAAACTGGATTTCAACAAATTTGACCCCTACATCATTGACGAGTCCATTTCCGTCTGAATTTCCACAAATTGTGACTCTGGCATCAGAAGCAACACTGGCGAGTCCTAGATGGACGAACAACTGTTATGTCCGGTTTGTCCGGTTAATGGACATTATTCGGTATCTGTGTACAGCCCTTTGAACGAAAAAGCAGAATGAATCAGAGAGACTCCGAAGAGAATAACAAATGTTAACCATTTACGTAGCTGGAAGCGAGTAACATGTAGAGTGCCACAAATAATATTTTATTGATATTTTCTTCGGTTCTAATGCCGCCACATGAGTATCTGCTCTGTAGCATTTTCGTCTTATCGTCGGTGTAAACAAACTATGACGCAGATTCAAGGAGTTTAAGTTGATTTTATCAAAATGTTAAAGCCAGTAAATTACATCTTTAAAGCGACTCTCCCTTATTTATTGGAAGACAGAATGTTCCTTGGAAAGTAAACATTTTTTGCAAGGTGTAAGTACGAAAATCTTAATGAATTAGTATAGATATATATAAAGATAATTTTACAGGCAACGAAGTAATTAGAGTACACGTCTTTCATCAAGACGACATGGGTTCGATTCCCTGCACCTGTCTTTATATACACGTGAATTTTATCCGGGTACTCCAGTTTCCTCCGACATAAAGTCCCTTGTGTGCTTCCCTCGGGGCCAAATTGATATCATAGCAGCAGATTTCAGTACAGGAAAGTCTTTGTTAAAATATACCAAGTCATTTCCGCGAAGACTACGGATTTTATATTTATATCAAAAATAAAGACTTGATAGTTTTCGGGACAAAATTGAATATGTTAATTTTGTTTTTCTTAATTTCTGAAATCGTTTGATGTACACAATCCTGTGACTATTCTAAACAAGTTAGCGTTGTTTATCCTCCTACCCCGATCGTCGGGCCGATGACCTGATTAGACCCCGGGGCCCCAGTGATTACGTAACGCCGAGGAGTCACTTTCCCGTCCTCAACGGTATCGAATCTCTAGGAGGAGATCAAGGAAATGGTTCAGAACTTCGCGGACAACTTTGATAAAAATGAAAAGGTATATTAGCAGCTGATTAAATATAATTACGTTCACAGCGGGTTATCAGATATGTGTTGACGGCGACAGGCCATGTGTATGTACGTTTGTGCCCGAATTTGTTTAGGACTGAAATGGTCCGTGTACTGCTGTTAAAGACCTATATCATCACGTCTGTAAAACTGTACTTTATAACGAGGTTACAACTCATTATACTGCCTTTGTATTATATGTTTTCAGCAAAAATGTGGAATCTTCAGTAAGCGATATGGCTAAAAAGGCAAAGGGCATTATATCGAGGTTTATGATACAATATATCGAGGTTTGAGATATATAACCAATAGGCGTCATATCGAAGCTTTACTTTATATAAACATGGGATATTATTTCAAGGTATTATTGCATATCGACGAGGGGATTAATATCAAGGTTTTAATTTATAAACGAGGGGCGTTATATCAAGATGTTACTGTATATAAACGAGGGGACATTATATTAAGGTTTTACTGTGTATAAACGAGGGGCGTTATATCAAGGTTTTAATGTATATAAACGAGGGGCGTTATATCAAGGTTTTAATGTATATAAACGAGGGGCGTTATATCAAGGTTTGACTGTATATAAACGAGAGACATTATAGCAAGGTTTGACTGTACATAAATGAGGGGCGTTATATCAAGGTTTGACTGTACATAAATGAGGGGCGTTATATCAAGGTTTGACTGTATATAAACGAGAGACATTATATCAAGGTTTGACTGTACATAAATGAGGGGCGTTATATCAAGGTTTGACTGTATATAAACGAGAGACAATATATCAAGGTTTGACTGTACATAAATGAGGGGCGTTATATCAAGGTTTGACTGTACATAAATGAGGGGCGTTATATCAAGGTTTGACTGTATATAAACGAGAGACATTATATCAAGGTTTGACTGTATATTAAACGAGGGGTATTATATCAAGGTTTTACTGTATATAAACGAGAGACATTATATCGAGGTTTTACTGTATATAAACCAGGGACATTATATCGAGGTTTTACTGTATTTACTGTATATAGACCAGGGACGTTATATCGAGGTTTTACTGTATAAACGAGACATTATATCGATGTATTATTGTATATTAGCGAGGCATCATATCAATGTTGACTTACAATGACAAGGACATTTTATCGAGATTTGACTTACTAGAATTGATGGCACCGTATCAACCTTACAAAACATGTCGGAGTGGAGGAGTATGTTGATGTCAAAATGTATGTCATTTTTCGTGGCAAAAAAGTTTTTTTAAGGTGCAGAGCTTTAATTTGGAAGTGCTTCGACTTTTCCGACGAGAAATCATTTAAGGAAATATATAAAAACTTAAACTTTTAAAGGGATGGATTTTATATGGTTTTAGGACATGTTAAAAGGAATTGCTCGTTATAGAGGATATCGAAAGGGGCTTAAGTTGATGAGGTTAGTTAAGTATTGACTTTTAATTGGGAGATACAAAAAAAAACTACGATGAGTAAAATGTTGAACCGCAGGGAACAGCTGATGACGTCATAGTCGTTCGCGTGATGTATCCGTGTTACAGCCCGGAGACACTCCTAACTTCAGTATCGGTTATATACATCACTGCCGGGTTTATCACTTATATCAGAATCTAGTTCTATCAACTCTTAAGAAAGTTCATTAAGCACAAACTTGGTCTGACACCACTCAGAGTCCCTGTCGACACCTACATATGTATATACAGCCTAAAGTGTTCTCTACCAGGACAGAAGGAAAGTTTTGTCAGTTAGAAAATGAATGTTGGTTATATATAACACCCTGACGTGGTTTAATAACATGCATATCACATTTTATACATTGTTATACTCTAATGTATGTATATATATATATATAATAAAATAAAAAGCCAAACACAGATCTGCTGTTTCCCTAGTACTTTCGCGGCTACATTCTGCCGCTCTTCAGGGGATTATCTATATATATATATATGTACGATAAAAACATGGATTTGGGAGTCTCGCGTGGAACTATAAGTTCAGTTTAAACTGTGTTTTATTTGTCAATTTCCAATTGCCAATATATGTATATATATACAACATATAAATGATACAAAAAGGAATCAGAAACAAGTGTCAATATACATGTACTTATATAAATCAGGACTAGCATTGTCGTGTTTAGGTCATCTACTCACTAACATGATATTTATCGTTAAGAAATGAACACAATAACTGTATAGACAGTTTGATATTTTTGTTTCATATTATTTCCTTCACTTATTTTCGGCTAGAAGTCTTCAACTTCTACACGATTATCGCTAGCCCGAGTTTCCACTGGCCCCGACACCATGTCTGGTATCGCGTATGTTGACCCAGTTTGTCGACGACCCTTACACTCCAACAGTTTCGTTCGGTCACGTGGATTTCTCCGGGTATGCCGGTTTCATCCCAAACTAAGATCCCTCGCGCTTCCATCTGGGCTAACAAAGTGATATAAGTTGGTATAACTTATTTCGCAATTGTTGTAAAATATAAAGTTCATATTTAATTTTTCGGCATAGCCGTATAATATTCTTTTGGTCCCGGATATGACGCGACAGGTGGCGTTACTGGTCAAGATGAAGTATGTGATTGGCCAATGTAGCGGTAAATGCAAAATGCAGATATAACAGTTAAAAACGAAACAAAGTTAAAATTGAATGCAATCTGATTAAGTGGATGTATCTTTTCAAATGACACATTAATAAAATTATATTCCTGATTAAAATGCAGTCTTATTATCACCAAAAATAATTCAAACTGTTATAATTTTGTTATCCGTGATGAAACGCATTAGTTCGTTCATTTATTTCACCAACAGTTTTACATTATAACCACCAACATTCAAACTATGCTGTTTATCTTTTTTACAGATATTTCTTGTTTACCTTAGTTTCACCCATTTTAACATCCATTGGCCATCATTTTTT
The DNA here is from genome assembly GCF_902652985.1 of Pecten maximus. Classification (NCBI taxonomy): domain Eukaryota; kingdom Metazoa; phylum Mollusca; class Bivalvia; order Pectinida; family Pectinidae; genus Pecten; species Pecten maximus. Next base: position 16,134,468 of record NC_047024.1, read on the forward strand.
TTTCATTCACAACTCCAGAAGTAAAACAATGTTTGGTGCTGGTTTGTTTGTATTCGCGTCTTATCGACAGCTTTGGTCATTGTTAAGAACACCACCTCCCAACGTAGGAAATACATGCGTGTTATGATTGTGTGTGTGTTTCGTGAGACTGGGGTATATGGGGTATTTTTGTTTTTCTCCTTGCGATTGCCCAGAACTGATGCCGATTTTATACATACTGCCGAAGACACCAAAAAGGACACTACAGCCGGTACATTATATACAAATGGTTTAACCATTTGTCCCACTCCCAAAATGCTGGGCGTGAAGCAGGATTAGCATGTCTCGGTCAGCGGACCTAATATAATGTAAATGAATTAGTCAGATCCAAACTTTTGTCTCTGTACTCCATGTTTAGGTCTAAATTTCAAACTGAAGATTATTTTACTAAATATAATGTAAGAGAGCGAAAAAATATTTTAAAATTCCGTACATCGAATTTATATTTGCCCATAGAAACGGGGCGATGGGCTGGTATACCTCGTAATGATCGAATTTGTCCTTTGTGCTCCAATAGTGTTGGTGATGAGTATCATTATTTATTTATCTGTAAACATTAATTAGTATGCCAAGTAAGAAATGTATATATACCAAATTAGTATTGCACGTACCTTAGTCTGACAAAAATGAAAGGTTTAGTTTCTCTATGTAATGTTCGTGTGCTCTCAAAAGTAAGTAAGTTTGTTGAAAGGAAAAAATTATATAAAGAGCGTATGAGATTTGTTGTGTTCCGCCATGTATAAAATTTGCTGTTAAATATATTTGACCTCTTGTAACACACGTGTGTGTGTCTGAGTGATCAATACAAATCTGAAATATAAAAAGTTCATACATGTATAATAAATGAATTATCTTATTTGATATAGAAAAGAAAAAAGTTCTAAAATATGAAAATTGTTATTTCTTTTTTTTCCGATCTTGGTTTGCTTGTTAAATCCAAACAGAGCATTTAAAATTTGTTGTAATTAAAAGGTACAGTATCTACAAAAACGACGAAGAATACCGACATTATAACGAAGTCGTAGTTCTAACTCAACATCGATAAAACGAAGGAAGAAACGAACAAACGATATAGAGAGACTTGATGATTTACAAGGAGGATACGACCAGGCGGTCCGGACGGGGAGGCGTCTTCTGTTTCACCTACGTCATTATTTGGTTAAGTTGTTTATACACCTACGTCATTATTGGGTAAGTTGTGTATATACATACTGAATGAGCGATTAACAGAGTGGAATACCGTAGCAAATTTAATGTTATAACAGATTACACACAATTTTGTTTCAGATCTGGTTATTCTACTGTTGATGCGATATTTGTACTTCAAATTTTAACAACCAAGTAGTTAAGTGATAAGGACGGAAGGCTATACTGCTGCTTTGTTGACTACAAGAAACTTTTTGTAGATATCTCGATTCTGATGTAAACTTATAAGATATGGTGCGCGAGGGGGAAATGTCACGGATCATCCAATCACTATATAGGTCAGTTAAGTTATGTGGGAAACATTATGACAATTATTCTGAGTAGTTTTCTGACACAAGCAGCTTTTTTAAGGCGATATACTAATAACGCATTCCTTATTTGTAAAGTGTGAAATCCATTTCATCAGTAAATGTTGTCCATCAAATGAACTTAATTCAATCGGTATGTTTCTTTTAAGGTATGGTATGTAATCATTTGTTCTTTTAAATGTATATAAAATTTAATCAAAATCATCAATAAATGTTATCCATCAATTTTAATGTATGCTGATGATTTTGTGTAATTTGCAGAGACACCGAAAAACTTACATAAGTATTAGACGTTCTTATAAATAAGATAATATAATTACGTCTCATGACGATAAACATAGACTCGAATACAGACGAGAGGAGAGGAGAGGAGAGGAGAGGAGCCGAGACGAGGCGAGACGAGACGAAACGAGTGGTCTTCAGGGATGGAGGTAGTATTAGAGACAAAGAAAATTTGTATTATAATGATACTGAACTACAAATTACGGACAAAGCTAATTATCTAGGAATGCTTTTTATTCATAATCTTAAATCTGATGCTTCTCAAAAGAATGTTGCTGTACAGGTCAATAATTTAAAAGCGTATCAATTTGTGCAGTTAATACATATATACCATATAATCAATGTAATGTATCAGGATCTAGAAAACGGCGTATTAACAATGCTTCTACGCTGCTTTAAATTGAAAATAGTTTTTGAAATCAATGTGTATCCTTAAAGGTTTGTCCACCTGATTTCTTCACCTCAGTCAATTATACGGCCACAATAAATTTAAAGTAATTAATATAAACTATTTCCGGATATATATTGTTTTGACAGATTTAGACAACTACCTTGTATTGCGGAATCAGCGTTTGTAAGTAAACAACTAATATTAGTATTTCTCACGTAAGGATACGAATAATACCGAGTTTTACCGACCATCAGTGTTTCCCTTAGTAAATCTACGGCGTAAACCGATTTGTACAGTCCAGCATTAATTATCACGAAAACATGCGACTAATACCGAAACTTGCCGATGAACATTTCACTGTTTCTCACGAGAACAGTCCAGATTCCATACTTGTCATCGGAAGGATATTCCAATATCTCATGCTTACGTCGATTGGCAGTAAAGACTTAATGACAAATTTTATTGGCATGTTTTTATAAGCGAGATTAAAATGAATACAAAATTCTTAACCCCAGAAGAAATTAATTATCTCTCAATTAAAAACTCTGACGGATAGATTGGTTACAGTGTCAGATACAGCGGTCGTGGAGTCGTCATTCAGAAAATCCGGAGATACGAGAGTCCGTCCCCGGTTTGTTTATTTACTATTTTATTAAGTGTAGCAGTCGGTGTAAACACTTGTTCCGGCACTAAGTACTCATTAAGTGGGTAACTTAATTAGGTGGCACCGTAATTAGGTTAACGACAGCTACTAGGGCTCCGACAAGGCGATAATCTATCTCCGGTTTTATTTTCACTTTTTCTTAACGATTTAGAAGATTTTTATAAGTCACATGACTGTAAAGGTTTGTTTTATACAAGTGACAAATTAACACAAGAATTAAATATATATTTGAAATTGTAAGTAATGTTATATGCTGATGACACTATTTTACTATCAGAAACTGCAGATGATTTGCAAAAGCAGCTAAATACATTTTTGAAATATTATAACCTTTGGCATCTCAAAGTAAATACCAGCAAAACCAAAATAATAATTTTTGGAAGGGAAAAAAAATCCTAATGATTTGTATTTTACACACGGTGAAAATAATCTTATATAGATAACCAAAGAATTGAAATATCTGTTTTGATAAAATTTAATATCAAACAGCTATATAAAAAGGTGTTAAAGCAATGTATGGTGCTATTACTGAATGTAGAGATCATAACTTGTCTATAGATTGTCAACTTTACATAATTGATAAAGCTGTCAAACCTGTTTTATATGGATGTGAAGTGGGTTTTTTTTTTTTTTTTTTTTTTTTCACTATAGACTTATTCAACGATTTCACCTAACATTTGTAAACATATTCTTAATGTTAAAACGTCTACGCCCAATTTTATGATATATGGAGAACTTGGTCGGTTCCCACTTGATATCAATGTTAAAATCAGAATTATTAGATTTTGGGTTAAATTGGCGAAAAATAATCAGGATAAGCTAAGCAATACACTATTAACAAGTGTGTCATATTATAACTCGTCTTGGTTGAAAGATGTTGGAAGATGTGAAACATATATTTGAAAATGTAGCTTATTAGATATATTTGATAGTCAAGATTTTTCAAGTATAAATTGGCTGAAGAGTACAACATTTTCTATACTAAAGGTATTTTTTTAGCCAACTTGAGAAATGAAATTTTCACTTCCTCTACAGCAATCAATTATAGAATCTACAAGACTGAACTCTGTTTAGAGAATTATTTACTAGAACTCTCTCCCAAATTAGCCAAAGCGTACTGTAAATTTAGAGTAGGTAATACCAAAATACCAATCGGAATTGGTAGATGGTCTAATATACCACGTGAAAATAGAAGTTGCACTTTATGTAATTTGGGAGAAATAGGCGACCAATTTCATCATTTATTTAACTATGATCAACAACTTATGCTCAATAACAGACGGAAATATATGTCTAGATATTAATATGAAAAACCAAATACATTTAAATTCCATACATAATTCAATAACGTAAATCAAAATGATAAACGAGATAATTTAATTCATAATACTGATGTCCATCCTGTTTTACCATGTATCATTGTTATCCATTTGTTAATGTTCATATTCTCTGCACTGTACTCTTTACGAGAATAAACAATTGTCATTGTCATTGTAGGACTAAAAAAACACCCCGTGTTTCTATAGATACAGGGATACAGTAGATTTAAATCCAAAATAGAAAACAATCGTGATATATTACCTATTTATTATCTAACTGGAAATAGAAAATTAAATGTTTTACACACAAGGTTAAGACATGTTTGTAGTAGCTTAAACTATGATTTGTATAGAGTAAATATAATTAATGATACAACCTGTGCATGTGGTAATGAGTGTGAAAACGTGTATCATTATTTTTTTGATTGTATATTGTACAGAAGAGAGCGTGAAACTTTATTTGATAATCTCTCCCGCTATTGTAATGTGACTCTTAATGTTATTCTCTGGGGTTCTCCTAAACTATCTGATGAACAAAATGGCTATATTTTTCAATATGTTCAAAATTTTATTAAATCCAGTAATCGATTTTAGGTCATCTCTCTCTCTCTCTCTCTCTCTCTCTCTCTCTCTCTCTCTCTCTCTCTCTCTCTCTCTCTCTCTCTCTCTCTCTCTCTCTCTCTCTCTTTAAATTAATTGGCATTAACATATTTACTTTTCATTCTGTCCCTCATCTCTGTCTTTTCTTACATCATATACAAATTTTATATACTGTATTATATTGTAAATTCATATTATGTACATAATGATTATTGGAAGAAGGCGTTTTAAGTTGCGATAACTTGTGTCCTATTCCTGTTGTTATATTTAACAATAAAACTATGTTTAAATCAAAATAAATCACAGGGAATAACTGAACAATATAGAAACTTCACAAAAAACTACACAAAAAACAACACAAACAAACAACACAAAAAACAACACAAACAAACAACACAAACAAATAACACAAAATCACGTGTTGTCATAAACAAGAGAGATTTACTTAATTTTGAGTACTGGCCGTTCGGTAGGTACCGCTTCGTCATTTCGCTTTTTGAAACGAGAGATACTAGTACATTTATAAAAAAAAATCGCGAATTAACTTTAAAAAAAAGGAAAAAGAATGGAAGCCCATGTTTTTATCCGACATATTTCGCCCCCTTATCCTTGATTTCATTGTTTTACAATGGGGATTTTCGTTCTGGGGTACATGATATCGATACATCTTTCTGCAACCTGTGTTAACCTGCAGCAGCAAAATACGTTTTTAAGATGATCACTTTGGTGAATTATGTCAGGTCAATAAACAGGCACTTTGTTTTCTTCGTTATTTCGCGTCAGCTTTGTTCTAACGTTTTTCGTCTTATATAGAAATAAAGTTTTCTACTTTGACGAATTACTATGAAATAAACAAGTACAGTAGTAAACAAAAGCAGCAATTACTGGTCGTTAAAATTTAGATATATAATGACAATTAAAACAAATAAGGACTAAGGATAGAACCCTGGGGAATCTGTATTGGAAAACGATTTTGAAAATTATTTATTTATTTATTTATTTTTTCAGTTTCTACTTGACAGATAAAAATGTTCGTACAACACAGTCCTTTGTTGCTGTGCCAAAAACGACGTTGCAGGTATGTGAATACCTCGAAAATGGAGCACTCGCGAAAGTAACGCTATTTGCAGTATTGGCCACGTGTCGCCATCGGGGTTACCTGTATTTCCGGTGACACGGTGTTTCCTCGGGTGACACCAACTGTGAGATTGGACTTGTGGCATGTCACAGGAAACGGCTACCCTACCGGACACAGCACGTGTGGTCAACGAAATGTCACTATTAAGGATAAATATCACAACATTTACATATCAATCTATCTTCCTCATTCGTGTCCGTTCGGACGCCGGTTTTCCTGACCAGCTATGAGGTACACCCTCCTATCATAGTTTGAAACTTTACAACCAATGACTACCTAGATTCCGTGCCATTTTGGACTGGTAGCAGTCGATGTTGACGAGACAATATCAACATGTTCAACATTTTGTGCAATATTTACAAATCTCGTCGGTGCAGAGAGATCACACGAGACTTTATTTGCTGTAACATCTTCAAAGCTGCTAACACAGGATTTAGCTGTGATGAATACAAATCACATGTAATTTAGTTTCCAAGATAACTTGATAATATTTTACTAGTCCGTCATTCGGGCGTAAGATTACGCGAGAATCTCGCGGGATTATCCACCCGGATTTGTTCCGCTGCTTTCGTGGTTTATCGAGAAGGATCTTAAGAAAATATTTACCAACAGGATATTACACGATAGGATCAATTTATTTGTAATTTTTGTTTTAAAAATCAGATTAGTTTAATCTGTTTAATTTAAACTCTGTGGTGACTGTTCGGCTACCAGGACTGGGAGGGAGGGAGGGAGGGAGGGAGAGAGAGAGATAGAGAGAGAAAGAAACTCATTCTTGTCAAGTGCCCCGACAGGAGTCGAACCCGGGTGTCCGGCGTGATAACTACGGCTCTACCTCCTGGGCCAAAGAAGCATGAATTGAACACTATGTACAAGCCCCATCGGCCCTTTTACACTCGCATGTCCATTTACGGTATATTATACTGACCTAATGTAGATATTAAATTAACAGGATTTAGAATTAACTTTTATTCTTAAATTGATAAATATGTGTTTGTGTTATACAGGAAATACATAGACTATAAGTAAAACTTGATACGAGGGTAGGGTGAGAGTCAATATTGACGCTAGTCTCACACTGCTTCTCGCTTACAGAGTCAATAACGAATTCAGCTAATCCCGACATCCCGTGAACTCTCGCCCGCGGCGTTATCACGCCTCCAACAGCGAGATATATATATCGTTATAATGGAGATCTGTGATAAAACAAAACAATAACATGTTATATTTGTGGTGTATTAACTGTGTTGATACGTCAGACGGCAGACGATGTCAAACTCGTTTAAATCCACGAAAAGTCCGCAAACTAATTTTAAATAGTTCCACCATGGTATATAGCGGTATTGGGGGAAAACAAATTCTCAGAAAATAACTTTTACGAGTCCGCGTCATATTTGTCATGTTTTAACGGTAAAATCGGAGAATACAGACTATGCTATTTTTTTATTCAACAATATATATTTTTCTTTAAAAAAATACAAGAAGAAAGCAATACGAATTTACGACTAAATAAAAGGTTCTAGACTCTGGTAATACCGGTTATGTTGTATAAATGTGAACTCTTGTCACACACAAGTCAGTTTTCATTATCAAATCATTAGATTGTATAATCAGAGAGTTTTAGTCGGGACCAGGAGGATGTTAAAATACCAGTGCATAAACAGTGTGATTATCATTTAATATGAATGACATCATTTAAGTAAATGTATTGCATTGTGCTATTATTTAATGATGTAATGTGTTCTTCTGTATAAAGAGATATATATAAATTGTTGATTGATATAATGGTATGATTGTCCATCACTATCTGTACTATTGTATGATTGTGCCTACTCTCCATTGTGTCTTGTAACACAAGGAAATAAAATAATCTGAATCTGAAAGCGGGCTACTGATCAGTGAAACACCTCTTATGACGATCACATTCAATCCGGGTCATAGGTAACTATTCAGGTCATAGGTCACCATCCCGGTCACAGGTGACTATCCGGGTCATAGTCACCCTCCCGGACACGGGGGGGGGGGGGGGGTATAACTACAATGTACACCCGTTCCGTTGCCATCATGGCTATTTACTGTAAGATTTGTGTTTATATGTCTTTAGATATAGTAATTTTTATTCTTTTAAGTAATTTGATAATTAATTGAGACAAATTGCTGTGATTTATTCTATATATAAACATAGATATGTAAAATGTATATATTTGAGATTGTTTTATTTTTTAATGATAATTTGTGGAACATGCGAAATAAATCGTTTAGATGGAACTACGATATTAGGCATGCACGTGCATATGTAATTTGATCTATGTCTGCTGCAACGTTGTGAAATATTAATGTATACCAATTTGAACTCGCGCGCCCGAACTTAAAATATTTCATTAAAATTAATTTAACGAATATTATTTAATACAGACATAAAAATAATTATTTAATAGAAAGCAACAGGTTTCAAGATCCAAAAATATTTTTATTTAAATTGGTAAATGTACCAAACGAATATATTCGAGGAAACTTAATTAATGAAGAATTTGGTATTTGGTGTTTATCAAGTACTGGGTAATGGACATGGTTAACTATCCTACCGAGATATTCCGAGTAGTGTTCGCCATCCTTATTCACGTGAATGATAAATCTATAATTGATTCTGTATCTTGTTAACTACCCTATCGAGATATTCCGAGTAGAGATCGGCGTCATAAATTACGAGATTGTTAAATCTCATTCGGAACACGCTCGGCCTTTCGTTCACGGAAATGGCCGAGTAGTTACGATTGTGTTAAATCTATAATTAATTCTGTACATTGTTAACTATCCTACCGAGATATTCCGAACAGAGTTCACAGTCTGTAATTAATTCAAGCTATATTATTTTATACACAGCGGATATTAACATCCTATTAGCATATTTATCACGTTTCTTGGTCATTATAAACAGCTAAGTTAAGCTGAGGTCGCCCAGTTAATGATGATCATTATTATACAGCAACAACCTATATTGAATAAAATAACATGCATTGATGAAATAAACGCTCAATGTTTCTCATTTATACGGGTATTAAATTAACCCACAAACAACACATTGCTTAGCATTAAGCACTTTCGCTTCGTATAAACGTATTCTTATAATTTAAAACTTCGGATTAAAACAAAAAGCAAACAAAAAACCCCACTTTGAATTGGCAGAAGATTGTAAAGATACGACAAGTAGATGTCTATTTTTTGTTTTGTGTGTGTGTGTGTGTATGATAGAATTTTGATAACAACTATTCCTTTTACGACAGTTATAAAAACGATTCACCAACTTATATTGCGCCAAGCGTCTTCGTTTGGGAGGATACCCGAGTCCCCGGAGAAAATCACCTTGGTCAGAAAGGTGATGTCAAACCGATTCACATCGAATTGAGGAAATGCAACACCTTGCTGGTGAAAGACGAGGACGCTATCCACTGAGCCACCCGACCACCAACCACTTTCACATACTTTTATTTCGACATTATCTTAGCAAAATTTTACAATAAACTAATTCTCAGTTAAATGTTATAATGCATAAATTATGTTCTCACTGAAACTTCATAACTAATATATTCTGAGTAAACTTCATAATTAATATGTTCCGAGTAAACTTCATAATTAATATGTTCTCCTGGGAATTTCATAATGAATAAGTTCTCGGTGATTTCAAGAGGTCTCTTGTCGTTTTCACGACGATTCATTTTTGTTATCAAATCGACAACTGGTATTTATTTTTATTTTTTTATTTTTTTATTTATCTATTTATTTATTTATTTATTTTACAGACCAATTATTAATAATTTGGTTTATGATAAACCTATTCTTGGCGATTTGTTTTCATGAAAAATTGACACTTTTGAGAATTTTATCACAAAATGATCAGTTGAATTTCAATAATTATTGACTTATTGAAGAATCGACACTTTGTTTTTTTTCACCTTCACGTACAATATATCCCTGTTATCAAAGGACTGTTTTCAAAATTTAAAATTAAAAGTTAGAATTACAATATTGAAAAAAATAATATCCCAACGGATGTGTATTGCCTCTTTGTATTATTATCCAACACAAAAACAGGTGACAATTTTCATCTAAAAGTTTTTAATGACAGGAAGAATTCACTGTTTCCTGAGAATAGTAATATCAGTTATATAAAATATATAATTTGGTGTCCCAGAAACCTTAAACTGTAAATAAATATCGTCGCTGGTACTTCACTAAACATTTAAATATCGCCGCTGGTACTTCACTAAACATTTCTCGGATGACGTATAATTTACAGATGTATTCATCTTAACAGAAATCATTTCAATGACGTCACATGTGAACTTAACTCTTCTAGTCAAAATACCCGATATCTAGTACACTTATCAACTCTCGTCGGGCCGGATTAAAAATATATATATCTACGGTTTTGACAGAGATTTTAATCCATCATTATATAGATTGATATTTACCCTAATGACAAACGACAAAATACTCGATATCTAGGTATCAACTATCGTCGGCCCGAGTTTTTTTTATATTTAAATATATCTACGCTTTTGACAGGGATTTATCCATCAATAAATAGATTGATATTTACCCTAATGACAAACGACATATATTTCCTCTCTCTTGTCGACTGGAACACCTATACCCGAGTTAATCCTAAACATGTGCACTGTTAATCCTTTGTATGTTGGACCTCAGTTTCCTGTGGTCAGTGTCCGGCCGAGGTTTGACCAGATGCGGCGGTCAGTTCGGGGTGTGTGTACCGGGTAGCCGCGCCCAGACCGTGACACGAGAGGAAGCTGCAGCACACATGGTCCCTCCTCCCTGCGGGGCTCCGCGTCTGTATCCGGTGGCGAGGTATTATACCATGTTGCAATATAAATTCGGTACTGATACTACCAGCTCACTTCGCCCGACATCCATCGGACGCTCCACAACCCATTACTCTCAGAGAAAAAGTGATTTCTGATCATAGGTACTTGTGTATTTGAAGTACCGGCGTACTGATCCATTTATATGTGTGTGTAGGGTTTCGTAACTAGGTATACTTTAGCTAATTAGTACCTCTTAACACATCGCCACATGAATGCTGCTGTGGTCATCCACCATGGTCAAACAGTAACTTCTGACCACTGAATCTGACCAGTTCCTCTCGGGCGTTATCCATCAGCATCATTTGTATCTTTCTTGACAAGTCTTGATTTGGAATGGATTCACGCGACTACGAAGTGAAACTGGAGAAAATGTACGGTGCTTATGGACGTATCCCGGACTCTTTACGGGCGTCCGTTCTGGACAACGGACCTTATGTGGACAATGGTCATAATCCTCGGACAAATGCGGACTTTAATCAGCAGAGTAAACCCGAATTATTAAATCACCACTCCATCGAGGGTATACTGGCTGGTAAAGGCCGCGGAGGGGACCCTCTGTTACAGCGGCTGGAAGGTAGGCAAAGACACCGAAAACTCCAAAGTACATCACAAATCATTTATAGTTAATACCGATACTTGTCGCCAAACTGTTTTAATTTCAAAATCTGTTGGTGATAAATTCTTAATTAAATTCAGTCGCTCAATCAATATCATCAATATCTTTTCGTGATATATAGGTGACGTCACGGACTCAGACGGGTTTAATTTAATTAAATGTACTTTGATGGACTGATTCCTATCTACATCGCTGGTTCTTTAAATTATGTTTGATTTAGCTTTGAAAAAAAATTGTGGACTTTTAATTGTATTTATTAATCAATTATGGGAAAACTGTAGAATAAATTAGTAACATTTCTCATTGTTATATAGTATAGGGGATTATACGATATAAGTAATTATATAAAATAAGAATCTCATAATAATAGGCAACTACATCTCTACAATGGATAAACAAATGTGGAAACGAATGAATGTTTTTGCATTTTAAAACAGCTGTTCGTCAGCAATAAACTTATCATCAACATACACACAATAAATGAATAAATAGACAAACAAATAGAAAAATAAAAAATTAAGAAATTAAGAAAATAAATAAATATCAGTTTCATTAATATGTTTCCATCGCTGATAATTTTACATAAATTTTGTATTACCTCTCAATATGGACAGATAATTAATTCCACTACGACATTCTTTGCTTCCCTAGAAGTATATGTCAAGCGAAGTATTAGAAAGTGTAAACATTTTATTTTGAGTTGGTACTTCAACAGACAGAATTCAAATCTTTAGTAAGATTGACTATTTGCTTTTTAATCTATGTTCAACATTTCGGAAAACAATAGATAGAAATTCCTATCCCCTGTACTCTCACAATCTCTGTAAAGTGATACAATCAGGTAACATTTGAAAAAGGTCTTTTCTAATAATCCTCTGTCTTTAAAACAATTTAGATAATCATGTATTGTTTAATCTGTAACGACGTTTATTTAAGAATGTTTAAATCATCTGAGTGGATCTCAATCTTTTTATTTAGACTGGTCAAGTGTCTTGGGTTTATCTTTATAGCTGAAAAAAATAAATAAAACCGGTATGTATGTTTCTGATTATAGCTGAGTTAACTTTAAGTGGATACACATGTTCATAAATTATTTTTTCGGGGACGCGGAAAAGATAAAACGGGACTGGTCAAATAGCACGGAACATACTTCTAATTGCACGCGACGTTTTAATTTGTTAGTGAAGATTTTTTTGTGCTATTTAATATGGATGATATTTTTTCGCTGGCAAAGACTTGCTGAAATACACACGGGTATTGTAAATGTCTGGATTTTAGTTATTTATAAGAACACATTAAAAATGCTGGAATTAATTAATAATTTAACACAAAATCAATCATGCTTTTGAAATAAATGATTTGTGTTGTATCACAAATTATAAAAGCCAGTTCTGACGTCTCTTTATAACGCGAAATGTTAATTTTGTTTATAAATGTCAATTTCAGAATCAAACTTGTCGAATTGTAAGTTACCAATACGAGAATCCATATGAAACTGACACCCAGACTAATGTCAATAGTAGCTGAAAGAACCACTTAAAAACGACCACGACACAGAAATTGGGGAAAACGTTTTCTTGAAATGTGTCATACTTGTTTCTTCTTTGTCAAAACACAGGCTTCCATGTTAGGGTATAAAGATTTTTTTGGTATATATTTATTTTAAATTTCCATAACCTCATTTCAATTTTAAGTATGTACACTTTAACAGTCTATATGTCTATAGTTGTGCTATTGTTTATAATGAAATAGAATTCTGTAATAAATAAGGTTTTATTTTTCATCTTAGAGTAGAAGATCTGAAAATTTATATTGTTTAAATATAAAACGATATTTTTCTTAGAAATAAATTTCTTATGTGGTAGCCAGTCACAAAGATTTATCCTAGAAATAAATTTCAGACGTGGTAGCCAGTCACACAAAAATGTATCGTGAAGTTTTACAATCGTCTGACATGATTTAATCATTCAATTTCAATTCGTGGGTTGTCTCTAGATTCAGATATGTCTGTCGGTTGTGGAATTTGTCTGTCATTGATTAGCTGCTGTTTCATAATTCTGTGTTTGTGTATACCAAATCTATATATATTTGTATATAAGTATGATATTTTATTTACCAATTCAAGGCCTGGAACTCCTTTATGTTGATTAATCATTCCGATTCCGAGCTGACTGGAGATTCTGATTGGTTTAATATTCTTGAGTTGATTGTACCCTTTCAGAGTTGCTTTGTGCCAATTTTAAATTGTTAAGAATTCCGAGTTGTTATGCATCAATAATGCGTTGTGCTCGAATTTTGAGTTGTGTATCAATAATAAGTTGTTGTGCTCGAATTCTGAGTTGTTGTAACCCATTCTGAGTTGTTGTGTATCAATAATAAGTTGTTGTGCTCGAATTCTGAGTTGTTGTAACCCATTCTGAGTTGTTGTGTATCAATAATAAGTTGTTGTGCTCGAATTCTTAGTTGTTGTAACCCATTCTGAGTTGTACCCATTCTGAGTTGCTGTGTATCAATTCTAAGTATTTGTATTCCGGTTATGAGTTGCCGAATTTTGCAACTTATGATATTTAAGCCATTGCATAGAACTTGATATAAAAGTAGTTATTATTCGAAGAGGAACCTTATATTTTATACACAGCATTATTTATATACATGTACTGGCTCAGGCGGAACTGGAAACCCGTGGACATTTTAACTGCAAATAAACATGTCTTATCAGATAACAGCCATCCCTCACTCACCAATCCCAGAGTTCCCACCATTGACAAACAGGCAAAGCTTCATTATAAGTTCAATTCTTATAAACTTGTACAAACGCAATCGTATATAGGGGATGTGAAGTACAGTTTAGTGTATCTGGTGCACACCTAGTACGCTAATGAAGAAGTAGGGGGTAGTTCCGAACGAATTCTCGTGGCGTTTAGTTTTTATTGGTACTTTACTTATGTTAATGAACTCCTGCAAAGCTCTGCTCTCCCGTACTATCCGAGAGGCGTGCACCGACATGAGGTTGGAAACTCTAGGCTCGCGTGCCGACGGTAGGTTTGGAATATACACAGATAATATCCTAATTATATAAGTCAGATAAAAGCAGTTTTCACGTGATAAACTTAGCGACATGATATTTTTGTTTAACTGTAGGTTTTGATATGGAGTCTGTCTTCGAGTTTTGACAATAGTTTCTTGGAGGGATGTGTGTTGACATATTTGGTACATTTTTTATTGTGTTAAGTGGTGTCATCAAACACATACTGGTGTTTATTGTATCAAGGATATAGGTACGGAAATCTTTGTCGAGGTGGTGAAATTGATGCATAAATATTTGTTCATTGATAAAAGTGAGTGATAATATTTTACATTAAACATGTACATTTGTAAGTTTATTTTTCTACTATTACTACAACTGTAAACATTGTATTACGAACTGAAAGCATTTCGGATGTTGACAAGTTTTTAATAATAGATATGTTTTATAAATGTTTTGTTTATTTTTTTTTCGATTTCTGATATTATGTTCAATTTTTAAAACACAGATATGGATCAAGATATGATGGATAATAAAGTAATGAGGAGTTCCGAAGAGAGAGTAAAATCAGAGCCGAACGGACAAACGAACTGTAATAAATCTCCGGAGGACAACAAAGTCAAATGTAAACAAGAGTCCCCCGATATTAACGATGACGGCGACGATAAAAAAGACGATTCCAGTGAAAGTGGCGATCAAAAAGGGAAAAAGAGGCGAAATAGAACAACTTTTACCAGCTTCCAATTAGAGGAAATGGAACGTGTGTTTCAAAAAACCCACTACCCCGATGTCTACGCACGTGAACAACTCGCGCTTAGATGTAACCTGACGGAGGCAAGAGTGCAGGTAAATGACGTCATTGATTGCATGTCAAATCAATACTCACAACCCACGTGATTAAATCGTCACGAGGTTTAATAGCATTTTACCGTAATTTGTTTTCTTCAAAAACGACTCTTTCACATTCAACTTAACAAAACGGCTTGTCTATATTTCTTTTATATTTTATTACTGTTTTGAATATTGACAAAATAGATATTTTGAATTCATATGAAAAATCGTGATTTGTTATCTAAATTGTATCTTATGTAAGAAAGCTAATGTAAGAAGTTGGCAAACGGAGTTCTGTATGTTATTAGTAAAGGAAATGGAAAACAGAATCAATATCAGGCAGTGATGCCTTTTTGAGTAGATCATACTGTACGCGTAAGTCATGACAATTTTACTACACTAATAACACGATCCGGAACAAGAGTTGTATACTACATAATGACACTACTTTGTGTGTTACAATGTACCTGGCATCGACACAAAAGTGAATACTGTTGATATACACAAATTACGGTACTGTCAATTATGATGCGCATGCGCACAGTGGTACTATGATAGCGATGCTCGTGCATACTATGTGATAGAGTTGCAGGGTTTGTATTTTGCCGATTACCCGTTTCTTAGATGTCTTTTGATTACCCTAACATTATTACAAATACGAAGTCTCTCTTGAGAAAGACAGAATAAATAGTGCCTTAAGGCTATATGCTACATTATTGTGTCATGCACCTTCGTTTACAAAAGAGTTCCGCGATGAAAAACCTATCATATGTCCTTTAACCAATAAGGATTTGTGTCTGTAACGTACACACGAGGTCTTTCATTGTCATCACTAAGGACAAATCGCAAGTTTTTTGTTTTCTCTTATCAAGGGCGATAACTCAAGCACAAATAATATGCGTATGATTTAAAATAGCATATGTCCTTTAACTAAAATTAAGGACCAGTTTACATGTTAACAAACCCGGCCCGGTATGTATGTGCGCGATGCAAATTATTATTCTAAAGTGATTCTGACGATTGTAATGTTCAGTGGCGAGTTTTTGTAATGTATTAGCAAAGAGTGCAAAGAGAAATCGTGTTTGTGAAATAGATGCATTGTTTTTAGGAGTAGTGTTTTTACCGCTACTGTTTACATCTGAATATTTAAGCTGTCGTGTTACACCACAATCGTGTAAAACAACGAGTTATCTTCCAAGGATATATTGGTACCAGTGTTAACATAATTCTTTAAGTATTAGAAAGTATTTGGAGAATTTAATTCATCGCCGCTTAAAGGTTATTTTCAATGGATGATACAATATATAAGTGCTCACCGTTTAACCCCGCTTAATTATGTACAAGGGGCAGAGCATGCGCACAATGTACACATATTCAAGTGTCCATGATATTGACACAAGTACTTCTTTTTTACTTCACCTCCCCAACACGTGCCGATGTTCCCCTTAGTTTGACGGCAAGGGTCTCTATAATGGGGATTGAGTTTCCCTTCCGCTTCCTTCGTGACCCTTGAAATGCTCCGTTGTTTTAAGGGAGAGCTGAAATCGGGGCTGTTATAAAGCCCATGTGTAGAAGTTGTCGACACGAGTTAGCGCCGGCGTACATAGATACATATGTCTCTTTCCAGCTGATACGGATTATATACCGGGCGCTCGGACCAAGCAATTAACAGACCCCCTATGTTTACTCTTGTAAAGTTTACGGTCCGCTACTGCTGCCGGAGTTTAGAGTGTACTTAGAGTCACCTGGTACAAACATATAAAAACGATCGAGTGTCTCCGAAACTTTGTCTCCCGTATAACCTCGTCTCATAACCACTCTATACATACAAATGGCGGGAACCCTCGACTTTGATTTTGAAGATATGGAAATCTGAAAATTAAATTTGATGTATATAAGCGATGTTTTTATTACTAGAGAACCGGGTACGAGCTTGCTATCTGATTAGTTCGTCAAACCTATATCAGCAAAATGCTTGGAATGTTTTCCTCTCGTGCTTCTAAAAACTCTCAAAACATTTACAGATCTCGTTCGAGCTGGCGTTATCGTTCAAATCTCGTACAAACGTAGCTGTCACTAAGTTCGCCAAAGACTCCTGGAATACCTCACTCAATTTGGAATAAATATTTAAATGCTTTTAAGTTCGGTATTTGCTTCGATCGCTGAGTGTTTTGCGATTGGGATTTTTTCTCGAAAATATAGTATTAAAATAGAATTATTATTCGTGTATTTCTTTTGTCTGGTGTTCAGTATATCGATAAGAATTTATACGTATTTTATATTTAAATTGCCCCTAAGCTTTTTAAAAATATCACGCCCCATTGCAATGAAACCTTGTTTATCAAAGTCACGTAAGTATTGCTGTTGTAATGCCCCGCTCGAGGGCGTATACGTTTTACATAACACCAGAAAATTCAGAGCGCCATGTTTCCGGCCTCGTGAGGCTGTTTGTATATTGATAGGCCCTAAATTGGTTTTAGAATTAATCGGAGATGTCAAAATGATCGATTCTTATATATTAAAATTTTCAAGTTGTTATCAGAATAAAAGATACATTTTAAAAACAGATAGATAATTACTTAGATATTTAATTTGTGTGTCTGTTTTGCATCACATAGATAATTCTTTCCCAATAATTTGTTTGATAAAATCAAATGAATAACTACATGTAGATAAAGCAACTGTCTTCAAATAAGTAGTAATTTTTTTCAGTCTTTTGATATTTTTTTATGGAATACTCATCTTGGCTTGGGAACCATTTGTGGTGTTTCTGTTATGATGTTAGAAACAGTTTCTGATTTAAACATGTTTTATTGTCCGAAAATGACAAATGGATGAGCGACCATCTCTGATACAACATGTAAATTACATTTACATCACGTGACATGCGTAATTAGTGTACCGCACAGAAATACGTTCACTAAAATAATAACATGGAATATATAAAATCACGATTTATGGAGAAAATAGGTGAGAGACAGGATGAGAGGTAGATACAGATTCGGTACCGAATACAATAGGGTTCGTTCAGGTAGTATCGATACCCATTGTTGTACATGTAAATATAAACAAATATAAAATCATTTGTACATGTTTGACAATATTTGTGTTTCGTTTAAATAACTGTCATTATTTCGCCACAAAATAACTTCTAAGTTGAAGTCTACATTAAATCATATAGGGTATTTCACAAAGTTCATATCTGATTATCGAAATTTGTCTACTGATGTGCAATATTTTATTTCATTAATTATTTTTCTAACGTTCTAAAAAAGGAAAACATTCTATGTTCTACGCAATACAGTCTTCAAAGGCGAAAAAACAATTCCGGTTAATCCTATATAAACTGTACATGTATACTCCAATTCCTTTGTTATATTTAGATAGATATAGTATTTTATTGTCAAGTAACATACACACCCCTTTCTTATGAATTTGAATATCATCTTTATTTCTTACTATAACGCCACAGTGTCAGCTGGCATATTGTGGTAATTACTCGGAACATTCTTTTTTAATTCGCCGCTCGCTTCACACCACGTGTTGGGGTACGCGCGAAAAAATGTGTCGAATTCCTCCTTTGTGTTGACTAGAAAATGTTTTATTTAAAATGAACGAGGTATTAATGGAACACGCCCATTCGTACGTAACTAGTTACCAAAACTGATACCGGATATCTATGTACGGAAATAATTGTCGTTATTTAAATCCGGAATCGTTAGTGCAAATGGGTTAGTTTGAACTGATGCACAGGGATAACAGCTCTGACGTCAGCAAATACATTTATATTTTTATGAATAACTCTAAACTGTTTTTATTTGAAAAAAATGGCAAAAACATTGGAGGCAGTGATATATTACCGGGAGCAATACATGAAAAAAAATAAGTAGAAAACAAATATAAAAAGAAAGAAAGAAAAAATAAATGATAAACAAATAAGAAACTGGCGACAATAAACGAAACAAACCCGAAACAAGTAATTTAACAAACAAACCAAGGGGAAAGCAGAAATACAAATATTTACAAAGATCGTCATACAATAAAAAAGAAAGTAGAATTGTTTACAAAGACCGTCTCACAATTAAAAAAAAAAGAAAAACAATTCTTTACAAAGACCGTCTCACAATAAAGAAAGAAATACAATTGTTTACAAAGTCCATCTCACAATGAAAAAGATAAATACATTATTTACAAAGACCGTCTCACAATTAAATTAAGCGTAATTTAAACGAGGTGATTACTCTGAACAAAGTGTTATTTATACATTTAATCTATTATTTTTCCTTCACTATACCCGAAGTTACAAGGAACATTTATTTTTTATTTCTTATGAGTCGACTTTTCAATTGTCGTGAAGTGGAGATAGTCCTATATATTATCGTTTCATTTCAAGTTCGATTTTTTTCCAAAAGCAGAAATGATAAAAATCAACCAAAGCTCAAACATACATACACGAACAAATTTGTATGAATGTGAATCGAAATGATACTGACAGCATGCATCACATCCTCAATGGCCGACACATCTCAATACAATCGCTGTTTGTTAGGTTTGACCAAGTATCATGCCGAGTAATGCTGGTATCTGATTTGTTTTGACATTTCTCACGTTGTTTCCTTTACAACTGTTGTCGTCTGGTTAATAAATGACGACCCTTTCATTGTCTCCACATGTAAAATCTCACAAGATAGAATATTAAATATTCTTTTGAACATTGGTAGTCAGCCAAACATCAGTGTCCATCTATAGAGAGATACAGGCATTCCAATCCAAATAGTTTTTATGTAATAAATAAATGAATAAATAAATAAATTAATAGACAAATAAATGTATTAATTAATAGATAAATAAATAAATAAATAAATAATAAATAAATAGATAATAAATAACTAAAATAAATAAATAGATAAATAAATATCTTTCCGTGTCCTTTCCATCTCTCAAATCTTTTCCTTTCTGATATTGAGTAGCATATGTTTAAACTGTTCACATATTGCCGGAAGTAGGCCCAATAATTGGTAAACATTGTGTCCAACCCTTTAAAGCAAAATATGTTTAAACGAAAGAATTATAATTTATCAGCAATTTGGTAAAATATGATTGAGACCTGACTTGTACCGTATACCACCAGTTAAAGCCCCGTCATTAATTCCTTGAACACTGCCACTTAGTAATTAATCCTGGCATGCTTATCTTAGTCGCCATCTTTGATTCCCGCCATTTAAAGTTTTAAATAATCATGATCATTTTCACTTTCGATTGAGTGGGGGTGATGGCAGTAAATTCAGGTTATCGTCGGATATTCCCGTTTCCCATCATTTGTCGTTCTTTATCTTAGAAAAAAACACATGTTAACAAGCGACTTTCACGATTAAATACCTCAGATACTTATCCAGTTATGCTAATTCAATTATTTTAATATGAAAATTGGCAGATCAATTACGGCGGTGTTGTCGGCCGGGGAGCGTGTAATAAATAAGATACAAGAGTTTGTAGAATGGCGCACGCGAAGTGGATAGTAAACACTGGCCCGGCTCCGGAGAGCGTAAACCCGGATCAGTGACCCGTCGAGTTATGAATATAACTTTTTTTTTTCTCGTTCTAACTTTAATCAATAGCTAAAAGTACATCTAATGCACCGGGCACGTGCACAACACAGGTAGGTAAATGTAAAATTTTCTTTTATCTCATATCACCTAAAATTCCTCAAAAATGGCGAACTCTCTGGGATCCCTCCAGTAGCGTACGATGAAATCTATTTTTTTAGCACGGCCATCATAATGTCATTATGGGTTAATGGTCTTCCACCCTGAGAATTAAACAGCATTTTCTGTATTGTTTTTACACTATCTATATCGCTATATACATTTAATTCTCGATGCCATGGTTTAGTTTTTTGATGACACACGAGTCGTACGTTGGAGCGTTCTACTCAACATCCCCGTCGGTAGATTAACAGTATCGCCCTATCAGACCGACGTAGTTTACTGTAGGTAAATCGGCCGTCTTATCTGATAAAAACCGCACTTTGAAATACAGGATCATTTTATTCATCAGTTGAGAAAGAGAATTACATAAGTTTTTTTTTACTTGGGTGTTATTTCTTAGGAGAAGAAGAAGGACATCTTTAACGTTAAATTATACGTACTAGTGGTATATCAGAACCTGGTTAATATTCCCGTAGGTCTATCGAAACTCACGATTGTACTGTGTTTATCTCCAGCGGAAATATATCATACCAAGTTATGAAATTGATGTTCATAAAATATGTAAATAAAAAACCGTGTTCGCGGAGGTCATTCGCCACTAGAAGCCATTTCCATCAGAGGAAACAAGATAATTTAAAATATATTTTGCGATAATTTTCGGATTGTTTCATAAATAATGTCTCGTCTACAATCTTTGTATTAAATGTTATCAAATAATGACCTAAAAGAGACATAAAAAATGATGTCTAAATAGTTTTTTATGAAGATTATGGTTAGAATTATGTTTTAGAGACATTTTAGTTTACAAGAACTGTATAGTAAAGACGAGTAAAGATTTCAGACCGCGAAGTGAACATTTTGAGTGTTAAGTCTTACAGTGATATGTTTACATGTCATTTTATTTATGTAGAAATAAACAGCTACGTTAGATCATAAAGACATAGTTTATTCACTATTTTCATATTAATTATTTTTAGTATAAAAATATCATTTTCTCGTTTTTGGAACTGAAGACGTTTCCGATAAAATACATACAATTCTTTGAATAACGTAAAACAATGGTATATTTTTATTTATATTTTATATATATTTTTTTGTTTTGTTTTGTTTTATATGTATTAATTGGCGCGGCAAATATTTTATTTAAGAAAAATAATGGTAATATATAAATAAAAGTAAAAGAAATGATGAAAACAAGAACAAAAAAACAACCAATCACGTCAAAAGCTTTTTTCAATCCATTTTTTAACATATTTTATAGCAAAATCTGATGCAAAATAAATACAAAGAAAATCTAATAACGAACACAATGAACTTTATAAACTATGGTCGCCACTAATTCCTTGGTCTCAGTGTTTTCTACTATCAACATTTGTTCCAGCCCCTGTTGTGTGCCACGTACTTTGGATGTAGTGTCTTCTATTACGAAGTCCGTTATATTTAAGCAGTTTCTTCATTAAACGAATGTCCTCGTTTATTTTGTATGTTGATGCAGTCGTGTCTCCCTATTTTACTGTCTGAACCAATCGCCTGATAAAATTGGGGAAGAATGGTTTGAATTGGTATCGGCTGACACCCCATTTACACAATGGGGACTGGACTGGAGGATATACATACATTGATATATCTATAATAAAACATCGAATAGGATAAGCTAGCCTATTGTACTCATTAACATTTGTACCCATAATGAATACTATTTATAGTATGAAAATTATGCCAATTCCGAGTTCGGTATTTATTGTATGGTATTTGGGTAATTACGGTATTCGCTGATGCTTCAACCACGACCTCATTTGCATATTTGCCCCTACAGACCTTAGAGGGATTAAGAGAGCTTTACAGCCAAAGGATTGCCTCCCTTTATTCCGTCCCTCCACAACACACATCACAAGACAACAAATAAGGCCCAGGACTGTTGAAGACATCTATCGATCGCCTACATCGTGTACCCCGCTCACCAATCGTTAGAGCAGCGCTTTGTTCCACGCTAGCCACGTTTATACACCCCCGTGGTTCAGACGGGGGATTATGTAAATGGCCCTGTGTTCCTCAAGACCTTTTATAAACACGACAACAACCAGATTATCTTTGTGACATTCCGCAAAATTTCACGTCAAAGTTGAAATTTCAAAGTATGTTTTTCTTTTATCTGTATTAAATATTAATTCTAAAAATGTTCGTTTTCTTATATCTATATAAAGTATTAATTCTACAATGTTCGTTCATACTGAAAATTGATGTAAATGATTTTAGTGTTTTGATTAAATACATAGTAAGATTTTTATTAAGTTCCAGGTGAAGTTTCTCACGTCGCTAATAAGTCTACATGATCACAATTCTCCCACAACAATGCTTTGAGAATTCAATACCTGTCTAATCAACACTACGATACAAATGTAGTACTTACTGAAGGGTTCCAAGACTTTATAAGCAGGAGCTAGGGAAGGAAAAAGGCAAAAAAAAAAAAAAAAAAAAAAACATAACTTTTATAGTATTGAAATAAAAATATAAGTCAAGAACGTTTTAGAAAATTGTGTTATGGTACTTTAAAACGCATTGTTATAACTGACAAACTAATATAAACTATTCAAAGTATATTTCATCCTTCTAGGACTCCTAAGTGATGTTATGAATATCATACAACTATTTCGTCCTTCTAGGACCCGTCAGTGATGTTAGGGACATCGAACAGCTTTTTCATCCTTCTAGGACTCCTAAGTGATGTTATGAACATCATACAACTATTTCGTCCTTCTAGGACCCGTCAGTGATGTTAGGGACATAGCATTTTATAAAATCACTAATTGTTTAAGTATATACCGAAGCACTGGAATACAGCGACGAAAAGAAGTTGTATGCATAGATCCAAAATTTCCCCTTCTTATTCAAACGGAACTACCAATGGATGTTTCATTAGTAAAACTAATCTTAACAGAATAGCATTTCCTGTGCGTTTGATTTTTTGTCTCATTGTTTAGCTGGTGTGAATCCCCACCTACAGTAAAAGCATCACTTTTTCATGTATATGTTGAATTAAGCAGATTGCTAAGATATCATAACTTCTAATACGGTTTTGAGTTAAGACAAAAGATATTAGCAGCTATCGAAACAAACTGAGTTAGATATAGTAGAATCAAAATAAATCAAACTGCATCATACAGCTTTGTCTAGAGAATAATAGCCATACTCTAACATGGATTGATTCTAACGGAATAGTTTAATTGTAATATAAATGTCGAATGTCGCAAAATTTCACGTCAAAGTTGAAATTTCAAAGTATGTTTTTCTTTTATCTGTATTAAATATTAATTCTAAAAATGTTCGTTTTCTTATATCTATATAAAGTATTAATTCTACAATGTTCGTTCATACTGAAAATTGATGTAAATGATTTTAGTGTTTTGATTAAATACATAGTAAGATTTTTATTAAGTTCCAGGTGAAGTTTCTCACGTCGCTAATAAGTCTACATGATCACAATTCTCCCACAACAATGCTTTGAGAATTCAATACCTGTCTAATCAACACTACGATACAAATGTAGTACTTACTGAAGGGTTCCAAGACTTTATAAGCAGGAGCTAGGGAAGGAAAAACGCAAAAAAAAAAAAAAACCAAAAAAAACCATACCTTTTATAGTATTGAAATAAAAATATAAGTCAAGAACGTTTTAGAAAATTGTGTTATGGTACTTTAAAACGCATTGTTATAACTGACAAACTAATATAAACTATTCAAAGTATATTTCATCCTTCTAGGACTCCTAAGTGATGTTATGAATATCATACAACTATTTCGTCCTTCTAGGACCCGTCAGTGATGTTAGGGACATCGAACAGCTTTTTCATCCTTCTAGGACTCCTAAGTGATGTTATGAACATCATACAACTATTTCGTCCTTCTAGGACCCGTCAGTGATGTTAGGGACATAGCATTTTATAAAATCACTAATTGTTTAAGTATATACCGAAGCACTGGAATACAGCGACGAAAAGAAGTTGTATGCATAGATCCAAAATTTCCAATTCTTATTCAAACGGAACTACCAATGGATGTTTCATTAGTAAAACTAATCTAAACAGAATAGCATTTCCTGTGCGTTTGAATTTTTGTCTCATTGTTTAGCTGGTGTGAATCCCCACCTACAGTAAAAGCATCACTTTTTCATGTATATGTTGAATTAAGCAGATTGCTAAGATATCATAACTTCTAATACGGTTTTGAGTTAAGACAAAAGATATTAGCAGCTATCGAAACAAACTGAGTTAGATATAGTAGAATCAAAATAAATCAAACTGCATCATACAGCTTTGTCTAGAGAATAATAGCCATACTCTAACATGGATTGATTCTAACGGAATAATTTAATTGTAATATAAATGTCGAATGTCGTCTTTATGAAATCTCATTAAGGGTGATGAATTGAGTTCGTTTGAAAATAACCTCAACGTGAACTTTTCCTCTATTCATGTTTTACGAAACTGACCATGATTCATTCTTTAAATTGGTATTTTTGCTCTGCTACTCCGCGTGAAAAAAGACTGCCATCAAATCTTGTAGTCAGGGGGCACAATATGATGAAGGTCATGCTGCCTATTCTCCGGCCTCGTCATATAATGTGAGACCATCGTGACGATAAAACGTTTAGATGAAGTTAGGCTTTTCCAGGAATAACGTCACCATTAACCATAACGAAATATCCGTAGTTATATGACACTACGTTATCACTAAAGGTTATTATACAAATATAAATATACGTATTAACGCTCCCTTTAACATGGATCTGGTACTAAATGTTAACAACACTTTAAAGTTATCATTGTTACGGAGACGGAAGTTCAGTGAGACAAAACAAGAAAAGGCGGGGTTGGTGGGGCAGGAAATAGAGTTCCTTAGGGAAGTAGCTAGAGCGTAATATCAATTTTAACTCCCAAACGGAGGACATTTACCCCTCAAATAATCCTACCTCAAGTTCCTTAGGATAATAGGTAGAATGTAATATCAATTTTGGTTTCCTTCAATAACTCCCAAACATTTACCCCTGAAATAAATCTACCTCAAATTAGTCGGCTCTTGCGGCGATGTCTTCACAAGCCAGCAGATTCTCTCTAACCTAATCAACAATGGTAAGATATTCAATTGTACTTTCGAAAGTGAGTCTATAAGATGGTAGAGTAGTGATTGTCTTATGAATAGAAAATGTTTGAATTGGCGTGTAACATTATACTGGGTATATTACTGACACTGCTGTGTCGTTGTTTGATGCATTGGAATTTAAAAAAACCTTATATAAAATTATTTATGTTTAATGGTGGGATGTAGATTATAGTTAAACTATTTGTTTCTGGTTGAAGAGAAAGTGTTTCACTAGACAGGCCAACCAGACTAGCATGGTATTGTTTGACAAATGGCAAATAATAAGTTTATTGTTACGCCAAATAGCAGTTCATGATACTCACATCGCAATACAGAAACGGAATTATTGTTTCTATAAAGGAATGTAATGTACATAAAGCTATTGATTACTGATGAATAAGTATATTTGATTAATTACTTAGGTTGAATCTATATTCTTCACCTACGAAATATATAAAACATGCTCCTCACCCGTGTGATATAGAGTTTTTCCATCAGGAACTAAGCATGTCGGTTTTTGATATACTTGGCTTTAGGAGCACTGAGTACCACCATCCTGACAGTCGATATCATATAAGATATTTATAGCGAGATAATTGTTAAACTGGGAATTAAATTTCTCTCGCAAAAATGGTTTCTTTGTGTTAACGGTAGGAACATGCCGTCTACCGGAAAACCGAGAGAACATAAACATTGTTTAAATATTCCTGATATGCCGATTGATAAAGTTGTTAACATAGAACTTACCAATTGACTGATGTTAATCTTTATAATTGGAAATATGGAGGAGAGAACAGCGCTGGTGCCTGTAGCTCTATAAAACAACTGGTGAGAGGGACATCTCCGCGGATATCGCTCCCTCTATTACGATTTATGTCAAATCTGCACAGATCTCGTACCGGAGAAAATACTTTAATTACCTTTATCGAGTGAAGCTTTGCATCGTCATACATTTAGTCTAGATTGGTAAAATACGTTTGAGATAACTACTGTTACAGAATCTTTAAAACTGTTTCACCCTGGGTCAATGACTTTCCACGATTTATCTCCGTCAAAAGAGACATTGATACATCATAGTAGTGATATAACACCGAACTGTGGTGTAGTGATATAAAACCGAACTGTGGTGTAGTGATATAACGCCATAATGCCGAACTGTGGTGTAATATATAGTGTCTTTCTGTTTAACTTCAGATAACATATCACTTCACGCTAGAAATCGGAAGTAACATATTTTAAAAGTAATAAAATGATATCCAGCTCCTCGATAACCTCCTTTTAAAGTTTTATATCAAAGAAATTACTATTAATTTGAAAATTGAATCAGTGCTAAAATTATCTACGATAAATTCATGGCATGCTTCCTGATTTGTTTTATTCACAACAAAAAGCTTGTGGACGGTGGACAACGGATACAGCAGGAAAACTGTAGTCTGTTTCTTCGAGCCCAATGACCTAACTAGTCACATTTGAAGCGGATTCAATGATGTAAAATTGAGAGCGTTTTCCATTCCACATATATCCCACTTGCTAGGCATGTCGTGTCGAGTTACATACCGGGAACATTTTTATGTACTTCTTCGATGATTTTATCCGTCATAATTTCCCAGGCATAATTATGTAAGGCTATTTAATGCTATTAACACGTGATTCTCGCGCATTAGCACGGGCCTGTTGTGGCTGTGCCCCTGGGTGATTACATGTCTGGGCCGGGGATGTCCCTATTGGGCTAACTGTCGGCACTTACAACTCGAGTGCGGACCACGATAAGGCTTTGATACAGCTCTTTAGTTGAAGAACTTCATTAAGTTTCCTAAGTCCTCGATATTAATTCACAGCGATTCCGTAGTTTTCGTTGCTCACTGTGAACACAGCGGGACCGTAATGGTGTTTATGCAGACTTGAAAATCCACATGTAAAATTTCAGCCTGTTGACGTGTTGTACGAACACCCTTTCATTTATAAATAAATATCAATAAATAAATATAAATGAATTCAGGTAATATAAAGATTTCACATTAACAGTCACAAGTAATAAATAAACATGCTAATGTCTTCACCATTTCTTCAAAATCTCACTTCTCGTGCAAGTTGTTGTACCGCTTGCAAACCCAATGTTGTTGTTTACTGAATGCTGTATGACGCAATAAGAAACAAGATATACCAGGTGGTTTGGTTTCATATTCTATCGCTGTGTCCAGTAAAATACTAAACTAACGGCCAGTTATATAATAATGTTGTACAATAAATAACCTTAATGTAAAAAATGAAAATGGAGAGCATAGATAAGCTTAGTCAAAACCGAAATAATATATAGTTATACCGCTGATCAACCACTTAGAGGGTAATTAAATGGTGTTGGTCAATCTGTAGATTCCAAAATATTATAGCGGAAACATTAAAGTTAAACAGCTGTTATTTGCATATTACCAACTTATGTATTGACTGCCTGTCAATACCTCTCAATAATACTGATGAGATGTATTGCGGATTTTGTCTTCACATTTGCAATGTTTACTATTTGTTTAGGTCACAATTTGATTAGTTTTTGCACATCATCGTCAACAAGTGAAAGTTCTTTTTTTTAACTTTTAGCCACATTGTTAGGTTGTTTTTTCTTCTGGTATTGAGAGGTAATGTCAGGTTTTTGGAAAGAAGTGCATTTGTCTTATTAGAATATTAAATAGTGTACCGAAACAGTTACTGACGACAACATCGTTAAACGAAATCAATATATACGATGTTCTCGAGTAAATATTCAGTTTAACAAAACACTCCAGTCTGTAAAAACCGTCCTGGTAATAAAGTATTACTTCGGAAAGATTAATATCTTTCTCAGTTTACTGAATTTGATAGATTTGCAATGGATATTATTTTTTTAATCGATAGCCTTTAAATGTTGCTTGTATTCTGAGGGCTTGAGTGGTCAGAAGCGTTTATCAGAAACATCGACCGCTGTTCAAAGGAAATCTTTGTAGGGCAAGTGTTAGTATCTTTACGAATTATGTAGAGTAAGGATACTTTGTGAGTTTATTAGACTTTTTCTAGAAAGAAGTTGTCATTGTAGTTAATCCGAACATGGAGGCAGACTTCGTAGGTTATAAATACAATTGGACAAATGATTGTGTATGGAGGGATAATGGGATTTCTTAAAGCAAATATTAAACTGATGTGTGTGACGAATACTCTTTACCATGGTGTACCACGAGTGGAGATATATTTCACGTACATGTAATTTTTGCCGAAGTTAAGATAACACAGGGAAATTTCGGGGATTATGCGTGAGCCCATTTCTGTACCATTCCTAATTAGGGAGGAATTAGTTGATTGGGCGTTCAATATCAGTTTTTATCTGATGTATGTCTATATTTCTCATTTTAAATAGAGTGTCTCGTTTAACGTAAAACATTAACTGAATACCTAAGATGGTTATGGAGCCCCGTAAACACTACCTCAAGTATTGTTAATTGCCTACAATTAAGACTAGATATCATTAGTGTGCACTTTTACGATAATTTTGCACTGTGACGCCCGAGTTGTGTGGCCTCATGATTCTAAGGGCCGTCGCCCTCGATGTATTGAATCCACCAGTCGCCAGGAGGTAGGTCCGAGTTTCAACAAGGTACCGATAGTTTTACTGAAGGGCTACATCCATCTCAGATGTCACTATCTTCAGGATTTAACGCTGTGCGCCAATTTCAACAAGATATGCTATTTAGATGAAGCATAAACATGTATTTCAAAAACCGGTAATGTGAGTGTAATTGTATTTGTTAAGTGATACAGATTTCTGGCGTTTTCCTAAGAACATTAATGTGTATGCTTGTCGATAGCTTTCGAATTCTGAATGACTGAGTACATCTTAGCGTTCTCTTGTTGATACATGTCTATTCACATGAAGCGCAGTGTATGCCACATGATTGAAAATATTCAGCATTATTGTTTTACACTGGAACCTTTTTATACAGTGATTCAAAGATATTTATCTGCTGCTTTATTAATATATTAATCAAAATATGTTAAACGTTGTTAACTGGTGTCAGTATTTTCTAACGAAAGAATGTGTTTTAATAATATTTTTTTCATCAGGTAGATTCAAAGCTTGTACAACAGGAAATGTAATTGACGTAATTATACCCACATTTGTTTTCGCAATCTACACATTTTAAAACAATTACATAGAACAGTTCTTTTATTTATCGATTGTTTATCAAGTTATATTCCATTGAAAAAAATTGAAATCATAAATGGAAATAAAATTCTAGTGGTAAGGCGACTGTCAATTGACCACTGAATGGCCACACCGATAGTGGACACCGTCACCACGTGATCTTCACCGTGTGAGGACAGTGAAACCCAGGACTAAAAATAAACTAATTCGCTAATACACCTCAGTATCATGTGACAATTCATGGACTTCAAGTTTTGAAATCCCTCACACGACAATGTGACGCCCGTAGACCTATTCGCGGTAAATAAATTGTGTCCTACTAAGACTGCACGTGATATCGTAGAACGTCAATCATTTTGTCAACACAAAATAACATCAACTAGTTAACGTCCTAGGGTTAAATAGTCAGGGAATCATTGAGTTAGATAATTATAAACACATTCTAAAATTTTCATTCACACAACTCGTTGTGAGAGATAAGATAATTATAAGTTTCTCACCAAGCCTTCAATGCTCTTTGACGATTTAATATGTCTTCATTGTAGTTGATATTTATGTAGCTTGTAAATAATGAATAGACATGATTCCTCAAAAAAGATTAAAAATGAAATGGAAATAAATACGGTATTTGTTCAAACCTTAAAATAACATGTATATATGATATGTTTTTTTGCAGACAAAACATATTGTTGATGTTTGTGTTCAGTTATCTTCTGTAACTGCAAAAATAATTACTGCATTGTATGTTAATTAAAAACATGTGATAATATCCATACGTGCTCATAATTGACGATAATCAGACATTATTATTAGTCGTTGTATGACATCATTTCTGAAAACGTCTGAGAAATGTACCTATAATGATACGGGAAGCTGGTAGTTGATGATATCTGTATAAACTTGTAATTAATTTCCACTGATTACGTATGCTATCCCCCAGCATCCGCTGTGAAGTATATAGGAAACATTCCCGTGAAATAGTTCCGGGAACATTAAATACTTCTGTTTTTTAAAAAGTGAAACAGTTATGTAAGTTCATGTTGTTTGGAGATTATTTTGTTACGTAGTTAACTATTCGCCAGCCCCGGCGTGTTCCTGGGGATACCACGTGGGGACCCGAGATAACTCCAGCATATTTACTCCCATTGGATGTAAGGACACTGCTGAGATTTAATTAACTTTTTTTCTTTAGCTCGTTACAAATTATGAAATATCATATCGCATTTCGAGTCTGCCGTTTGATGTCTGTAGCGCTTACCGAAGTCGTAATCCCGCCCATAGCTATACACAGTAGACAGTTTCGCTGTAGCACGCTATATCACCATCAGCCTAATCGGCATGGTATACATATCTCAGTTTTGCGCAGTAGTTCTACCGTTTTCCACATGTACTTTAACCCATTCTACAACACAATATGTTTTTGCTTCTTCATACAATTCCTGTATGTATATTTCTTCTCAAGGTAGAAGGAATGATTTCTGGTTCTTAATCTAATTAATAGTCGTATCCATGGTCTAGGCTCGTGATTCCATCGTTCTCCTATTGACTGCTTGGGTGGTTTCTAGACTTAGTGGCGTCGCCAGCAAAGCGTCATCATATACAAGCTAGAGTTTTTACCAATATCAAGACCCCTCACTTTGTTACATTTAATTCATAATCATATTTGCTATTTGATGTTGGTGTTATGCATCCACCGTTAAGTCAATATTTTAAGTACTTTAATTTTTCTCACTTGAGTTTTAAACTATTTTAATGCCCTATTTAATACGCGGTGGTTTTGCTTTATGTTTTGGACCGGTAAGCGGTGAAGGGCTTTTGTCTGGGGTTGTGGGCTGGTAATATAGAATGGGATAAAGTGTCCCATGGAGATTTTATGATTTGAGTTGTTTCTGATTTTTTTTATTCTATTTCATAAGTCCTTTAGCGATGTAATGCCTTTTTTGATGTGTGATATCTTTATGGATTACGATATATGATGTAAACCATTTCCTGTTTGTTAAGTAGCACCATTATCCACGAGCTTTAGAAAGTCGCCCACCGACGCAAATACAGTATGCAGTCGGTATTGTGTCTGTTTTAATGTTTATGGGACAATTTTCTATGTGCGGACCTCTACAGATATAACAGAGATAACAGCAATTGTAATCAGCCTTGGTTTTATCAGATGTATGCATGGGAAAAGTCGAACCAAGCCGCATCCCAAGGATATTTACCAACGTTTAAATATTAAATTTATTGAATTGTTACTTTCCGTTATTAATAAATCGATCAGTAACATAATGTAGTTCACAGAACTTTTCGGTTAATGTTGATGATTTAAAGTGACGTGAAACAAATATGCATGTGCAGTACATATAAAGATATTTGATTTTCAAACTCATTTTGAACTTGATATATAAACGTGCAAAGGTACCCTATCATCCTGTTTTTATATTCAATTTAATGTCTTAAAGAATTGGAAATAAGAATTCAAAATTTATATGCAAACATTTTAATGTTTTCGCTGGTACAAGTGAGCTTTGACTTTGTTTTCACGATTTGTTATTTGACTCAATGACTAACTCGTTCTAAACTGGCCATAAAGCCTTAAGGTTTATTTTGTAAAGAATTGTTCTTGTTATATTCTGCTAAAATCTAATACTAGATACACCCCACCCCAAAAACTTCAAATAAAACATGCTAGAGACCCAAAATTATAAAGCTCAATCTTATTTATAATTTCACTTTTCTAGAGAAAGCTGGTATGTCTAATCTCGTTAATTTGCTTCAAAATCGATCAACAACACTAAAAAAAAAAAACAAAAAAAACATCAACAACAATCCTATATTTCATGGAATCCTTTCTCGAAATTATAAAGCTGCTTTACTTGTCAATAAAACAAAACAAACAATGACTCATTAATGTAATTGAATGATAATATAAACGTTTAAGCCGATATAAATTGCTTGTTCCAGGTAGAATAATTTACAACTCTAGCCAATAGCATGTATTGTATCACTTTGTATAAAATAATCCCGACAAATTACATGCACAAAATGTATGTGAAATAACTTACTTATTAAAGTCCTTCACTTTAGAAATATTTTTAATGTTGCTGACAGATATATGTGATGATAATTAAAACAATACAAGAATCATATCTAAAGACATTTTCCTATTTGGATTATTGGAGTGTCGCTCCTTCCCTTGCAATGCATAAATAATGTAACATATTTTACCATAACACCGCTTGATCACGTGACTACTATTGTGACATCATGTATCTCATTGAACCAAGAACTTCACTAACTGATGTTAAAGATATTAGAATAGTTGAATATCAAAGAATAACTTCATTTTCCCTAGTGACATGTATATACTTTATGAACTTTATGAACTATTGTCCTTAGCACGCATTGCTATTTGTCTGTAATGCGTGTTGAAGAACTGTGATACGTTTTGATTAACTACAGAGTTCTCACTTATACGAAGTCATGGAATCCTACACGACCTTTGTTGTTACTGCGCCGTTCAATGAGGCAATTGATCAATCAATATATTACTACAAGAAATGAAACTAAAGGAAACTATATAAAACAATATCCTGCTAAGAAATTTATGACAATCAGCCGTATATAAGAAAAGTTTGGGTACTAGTTTGTTTGGTTTGTGTTTTCTGTCCGGGGTATTGTTAAAATGGATACTACTGGGTTGACTCCACAGAGCGTTTCCTTCGAGTAATCACCAAGCTATAGCTTCAGACAGTATTGTCAATATGCCTGGTGGGATTTAGATTAAAACAATCTTACCATATCCTATCAACTTACACGCGCTCAATTTGTAAAGGATGCTTAATACGTTTCTATTAGATAATATGTTGTTTTATCCTTTTAACATTGTTTGTAAATAGCCGAAATAATTAAGATATACAAATTTATATCCGATTAGAATCTACACTTGTGTAAATATGAAAATATTACGTTCTCACGGTAAAATGAGTTTAGATGATACTGGTTGTAAAGTTAAATAGTATTAACACCTCCTCAGGACACGTTGTATGCGGGGGACTAAGTGGCGAGCTGGCGCTACCTCCATATCCCCTCCACAGCACCAAGTCGTTAGAGTCCCTTTACTTTTTAATTTTCTCTACCACATGCGAAAGTGGTAAGAATAGGCGATCGTTATCACCACTTGAGCTACACTTGTGCCTTTTATCGGCACCTTCTCGCAAATTACACGTGGAATTCATCGCTTTGTGTTTAACCTTGTCGGGGGTGTTTGTTGACTCGAGTCTGCAAGAGAAGATATTTCTTCAATGATTCTGTATTTATTACAGATTTCACAAATACATTCCTTAACTGTTTATGACATATTCGCTATTCTGATTCTATCAGATTTTGTCAAAGAATGTTAAGTCGCCATTTATACACTGATGTGGCGCATTTGAACACGTCGGCTGTAAAACAACAAAACTCAATCAAAATAATTAATGTCATTTGCTATGATATATTTAGAAACCACACAACGCATAGCATGATCAGAATTTATTACCAGCAGACACAGTTTCTTAATACATTGTCGATTTTCTCTTTACGGGACAGGTCTGTTGTGTCGGACACTATTGGTATCACAGTAATTTAGATTAATAACTTCTTATTTGAACTAGTGATTGACATAAGTGAATTGAGAACAAAATATAAAAATATATAGTCATGCAAAATGTAGACATCATATTATTATTCGGCATAAAGAAAATATATAGTTATCACAGAAAATGGATATAGTTATCAGAGATATAGAAATTATACAGATATCATATATGCATAAAAATATATAGTTATTAGAGATATAGAAAATATAATTATCATACATGTATATACATAGTTAAATAGTTATCAGAGATATAAAAAATATAATTATCATATATACATAGATAAATAGTTATCAGAGATATAGAAAATATAGTTATCATATATACATAGATAAATAGTTATCAGAGATATAGAAAATATAATTATCATATATACATAGATAAATAGTTATCAGAGATATGGAAAATAATATTATATGGTTGTCAGATATATATTAAAAATGTCGAAAGTATATCATTATCAGATGTATATAAAATATCTGAGATATAGACAATATATGATTATCAGAATACTCGGAGATATAGAAAATATATAATCAAAGATATAAAAAATATTAAATGAAAACAAAATTGTGATATCCACAGCACAACCAAACCCTCTATATCATATTAAATGGAAGAAGTTAGATAGAACAATATGAATTTACTGATGTGAATATTGAACATATTATCGATGATGATCTAAACTGAAACAAAGTTATATGTAAAACATAGGTACACAACCCACGGTATGTAAGTAAACTGATGATATATGTTAATGTAAGGTGCGTCTATTCTCTAACTCGCTACACCTTAGTACAATTAGGATATAATTCTATTTTCATGTGTTACTTTGAGTAATTTTATGTCTAAGAACTTAATTACAACATATTTGATCAGACCATTCATATAAACTATATTTTAAGATACCTCGGGTAATTCTTTATTTTATATTGTAACTTTTATACATAGTTGCCGTTGTCACGGTAACCATTCAGGACTACACAAATCCTCAATTTTGTTGTTGGTTATTCTGTATGTATTTTAAAAAGAATATCTTATTCTTCGGTGTGAATTTTGAATCACTTTAAAGATTAGCAAACCGTTTTGTGTATGATTTTATAAACATGCTTATTAAATATCGTTCGCTTTTACTGTCATATGGAATATGTCATAAAAACATCATATTTCCCGTAAAAACAAAATAATCTAACAGTTGTTTTTGTTTGTGGCTACGACATTGCCACTGGCATATTATCATGACCAATTAATCATGGTTTTTATTGTTTGCACTCAGAAAATATGCATCTACGGAATTTGATACTGTACATCTTTCTTTCACAAGCAGTTCTAAGTAATAAAATATGTGAAACAAAACGAAATTTTTTTTTCAGGTTGAATAGATCAAAGAGTAACAACATATGGTTTGACCACTCTGGTGTTTTATATACGGAAACCGAAAGTAGATCAGGTGTGCAACATATACCAAGCCCTCTATGGCGTCTGACAGGTGCTCGTCATCGACACCTTAGTCCATTGCCCATCGCCCTTCCATTTGGCATCAATTATCGTCCGTCATTAAACCCCTGTTAGCTGCCAAATTCAATAAAGTCTAATTCATCCCACGGAGTGCCCCATTGTTTGTACACATGAATTGCCATGTTAACGCTAGTGCCGTCAGTTTCGGCTGCCATGGTGTTTATGTTGGTCAAACTAGACTTATCAAATATGTGGACTGTGCGTCTGCATCCAACGTATCTATCTAAGTCATTATAACTCTGGTAGAGATGGGGAGTGGTGGTAGACAGTGGTGTATATAACATGTGTGAAAAATGTGTCAGTTGAAAATAAAACTCTTGTGTTTAATCAGCAGCTAATGGAGATCGTATGTAAATACATAAGTAATACGTGTACATGTCAGTGGTAGTGAAGGCATTCAGCCCACGTTTTAATTTGACGCTTAATTATTTCTAACATTAACATATACTTAATAAGTTCAAACGATCGTACACTGTTAACAGTATATTGTTTTGCAATGAAATAAAGTTTATTAGTTATCAACATCAGAAATAGTATTTAAAATATGGTAATTACCGCTTACCTGCCAAATCCTAACCTGTTGTTGTTGTGGTTATTTTTCACAAAGCTACTTGCAATTTCCGAATCAATTGTTAAATTATGTTCAGGTTTCTAGTCTCAAATGCTATGAACCTCTCCATTGACATCACCTTGCAGCACTGAAAAGTTTCCATGTCAATTGTCACTTACATATTTTATCATTTTATCTAAAAAAAAAACAGAAGACAATAAAATTAAATGGAGTTTTAATAATAGACACAGTATATGCCCAATAATGGTTATAAAATTGTATGTCTCTTATACTTACTCGTCGGTGGTCCCAGGACCCCAGAGTTGAAACACAGAAGATAGGAACATTCAATTCAGTATAACTGTTTAATGTGTAGAAGATAGTAACTTTAAAATTTGTAACTATTTTAAGAGTCTTCTTAACTCTCCAGTTATGCATTTAAACTTGGTAAATTTTGGATGATGACTTAAAAAATGAATTGAATAAAGATAAATTAATCTTAACACGTCTTAAGGACCTACGCAATTACAAGATTTGTTTAATTTAAATTTTCCATTAACTTATTCATTTTTTGTTCTTTTCTTTTTCGGAAGACTTAAATTCCGAATGAATCATAAAGCAAATTGTCGTTAAAATAATATCGCAAAAAATAGTCAAGCTATTTAACAGCGGCTACCACAACAATGCTTGTATAGTTGTGAAATGTTCACTCTATTGTATGTATCCTACAAGTCTGCTTTAGTGCCGCATATTTCTGAATTCTAATGAGATATGTTAAAAATTGAGAACATTCCGGTATTCTCTAATCATCCAATCGGGCGGCAGAATCAAAATGGTATTCATAGCAAATAGGAATGGTTAATTATAAATTGTATCGGTAAATGGTATATGTATTATACTCATATATAATAAGATATAAGCAATAATAAATAGCAATATATAGTAATATGTAGTAAATGTAAATAACTTATAATGGGATATATTATATACGGCAATGGTAAAACTCATTATTAGTTTAATATGAATAATATATAGTTATATAAGATACTATGTAGTAAAAGTAAATACTATATTGTAATTGTAGATACTATGTAGTTAACGTAAATATTATAGTTATAGTAATACAATGCTGTAATCGTAAATACTATGTAGTTATAGTAAATAGTATACTTAGTATAGTTATAGTAAATACTATGTAGTTATAGTAAATACTATGCAATTTTATTGAATACTATGCAATTTTATTGAATACTATGTAGTAAAAGTAAATACTATGTAGTAAAAGTAAATACTATGTAGTAAAAGTAAATACTATGTAGTAATAGTAAATACTATGTAGTTATAGTAAATACTATATTGTAAAAGTAAATACTATGTAGTAAAAGTAGATCATATGTAATTAAAATAAATACTATGAAGGAATAGTAAATATTATCTAGTATTAATAAAGAGTAATGGAAAAGTATTGGTTGATAACATTTGTAAATGGAAACTCACTATTGTAGATTATAATTGTACCTGGTTACTTGTAACTGATAGCGGTGAATAACAATAAACACTACACTCACGTTTCAACGTTCAAGGGTGGCAAACAATTCGTTTCTATGCTTGGTGTTATTTCGATAATGATTTCATCTTTTATGTATCTTCAGGTGTGGTTCCAGAACAGGCGAGCCAAATGGAGGAAGAGGGAGAGATATGGTCA
This sequence comes from Pecten maximus, assembly GCF_902652985.1. NCBI lineage: Eukaryota > Metazoa > Mollusca > Bivalvia > Pectinida > Pectinidae > Pecten > Pecten maximus. The sequence goes on from NC_047024.1 coordinate 16,173,192, forward strand.
GATCCAGACTATGAGGGCGATGACGACTGGGACTAATCCTTATGACATGCCCCTAGGAGCTAGACACGACGCTTACTCTCAGGTACGGACATAACAAATTCCGGAACAAGCAAAACTGCAAAGATATGCTTCAAATAAATAGAATTATTTGAACTTTATCTTTGAAAAGCGTTTGATTATCATGTTCAATTAATTTTTTCTGATATGCTTGATGAAAGGTATCAGGTCTACATTATAATATAAATTACTCGTAATTGTTTCAATTATTTAGTAATAAAAAGACGAAATAAAGTTTATGGAATGTGAACATCTTGATGGGGAGGTGCAATCAGGCGATTTGATTCGAAGAATAAATTCAATAAACATGTAAACAAAAATCATTTCAGATTGAGTTGTATTGCTATTACGTTTTCATTCAAGATCAAAAATTGCACGCATCATGATTATTTTTAGGAGAAATTTCAAATGTTCATAATTTAACACCAAAACCAATGTTAGATAATGTTACACAAATACCAATGCATGTGATAAAATGAAAACTATCATTGTGAACATAATGTTATACTGAATGCAGGATCAGGATTAAGCAACATTTTTTATTTAATTTTCTGACCCGTTTTTTCTGATGCAAATATTGTAATTTTTATGCTGGGCTTCATGTGAAGTTTGTTGATGAAGTTGTCTGGTATTTGTATTCGTATTAAGGCAAATTATGAACCAATCATAACCAATCTTTCTTCCAAAGATGTAGATTACGCTAATCGGTATCATCTTTGTCGTTTGTTTGCAGATTCAACACAACCCATGGGCTGGAAACCCCCAGATTCCGTATACCATGCAGAACTCCACGTGTATGGTGACGCATTCTAATGTACCCAACTTCATGGGTCTTGCACATCCTGGACATCTTGCATCACATCCGGGTGGCCCGCACCAACCTCCAACCCTGGCCCTGCACGGCGCCCAGTCGCCTCCCCTAGACCCGTGTGAGAATGGTGAACGGAGGACGAGTAGTATAGCCTCCCTCCGACTCAAAGCTCATGAACACAGTGTTGCTATGGGCATATTTAGTGCATATGGAAAATAAACAAAGCGCCACAAGGCATGGCAATGTTATTTTACTGGGTAAACAAACACGATAATTTTCCAGTAATGTAATTTGGTCATCTCGAATGCGTTGGCTTCGAGTGATTGCTGGCTGGGAATATCCCAAGATTGTCGAAAGGGCTAGCCGACATGTGGCGTCCACAGCTGTAAAACGGACACTAAAGCAAACGACTGCAATGGAACTGTGTAAATATATAGTGTGGAGATAATATGAATTGTGACAGAAAGAATTACTGAGGATTACCGTTCTACTGATGTTTATATAGAGAGAATACCAGCGTGCTAATACCTAGTGATGAACGTAATAACTAGTCGTCCAAATCAACATCGCGTGCATTGTGTCGCGCGCATGTTTACATGAGGGAATGCTTCACGTGCTAGGTGATGATAATGACAGCACATCTACCTGAGGTGTAAGTTACGACACAGCCCGATATACACATGAAGGGCACGAGCGAATGGACACGTGCTTAATTTGTGCGAAGAATGAGACTCGCATTGCATGTATATTCCCATAACTCTTGTTTCACATAAAATTAATTTCAGAAAAAACACAGCAAATTGTGCATTTTTTTAATAATTCTAGATATTTGTATTTCCGTCAATTATGCAACGTGACCGCGTAAATGAATACAACTGTAAAATGTACGTATATGAATTTCATGTGTATTAAAGACATTCATAGAATTATGGATAACCTATAAAACTGGCAATAATTTGCATTATTCCTTTGAAGTAGCGTAACACATGGGGGAGTTTCTAGTTTATGACAGTAGGTGGTGAACATGTGAACAAAAATTAAACCTCGTAGATTGCATTTCTCGAGGTCTCGGGACAGTAATATGCCAGTACAATCTGCCTAAGGTACAGGGGCCCGAGGATAATTGTCTCTGGTCATAATATTGTTAAATACTTATGTATTACAAAGGCATATTTGTAAACAAATAAAGGTGAATTACCTACGTAATAAATGTAAATCTACAGGATGAAGCAATCATCATTCGGAGTCTCTCTGCAGTTTACTATATAATGTAATATCTACATTCCAATAACATGCTTACCGAGATGTTTCTATAATTAATATTTGGGTACTAGAGGATTTTATACATTTTTTAGTGTATAACGTAGTATATAAACTACATCTGGTTGTTAACACTCTGACCCTTCCCTCGTAATAAATCTGCAATTTTAAATTATGTAAACACGTTTATCCATTACTTGTAATAAGTAGCAGGCCCGGGACTGCGTGTAAGCTGTTAACATGCAAAATTAAGTCGTGATAAAATCATATTATGGGAAGGAAGACTTACAATTCTTTCTTAATGATCGTAAATAAATTGGAAAAAGTAGGAAGTGGGAACAGATTAATTAGTAATCAGATGTTGGAGGACCCGAAATATGGCGAGAAAATTGAGAGACTGTTATCCATTTAATGGGCTAGGAAAGGACAGCTAAACTATACCTCTTCTTGGGCAATTATCTCAGCTATAAAAACACGGCAGCATATTGCAGTTTCAAAATATCTTTATGTAATCATTTCGGATAGTAAAACCTTAGAACATTAATAATAAACGAATTAGTTTAAATTATACTAAAACCACCTTCATATTTCTTTTATCAATACTGCATTAGGTTAATTGTTGTAATGATCATATGTTTAATGGTTTCTGTCAGAATTAATTAATAAAAACTTTTACATCGTCTACTTGATTTTAACATACTGTTTTAGAATTGTCCTCTCCCTCATAACAATAATATAGATATATAATCCATATTGACATGCAAGTTTAACAATAAAATATTGGGGATATTTTCATGTTAGAAAAAAGACGAACACAGAGACAAGAGGAGGTCATGATTTAATAGCAAGTTGATTAGAATAAGCATGTTGTAACATAAAAGGTCAAACGAATATGAGATTTACGAAAAATAGTTCAGAAATGGTATGGTAGATATATCCTAAAAGTACCAACATCTGTGTGACGAGTGGTGATCCCATAAGTGGTAAACATCTATGTGATACAGTTTTAACCACAAACACTGTAATGTTTTATTAATGTTTCCTTGACGTTGTCATGTGCGTGTTATCTATACAATAATATAATCGACGTGACTGTGATATATTTTCCCTCGTGACACACACGTTCGTACTTAACATAATATAATATAGTATAATATCATATAGTATAATAAAATATAATATAGTATAATATAAAATTATATGATATAATATATCGAGGTATTCATAAAATAACAAAATATGAAGGAAACACAGGTTTCATTTATAAAACCAACAATATTGAATTGGATCCAAACAAACAGATGTGTTCTGACTATCTTATGGATGTATAAAAAAGTATTATAATACTATAGGCCGTACAAAGAAATGTTTGGAATTTTCAAGACTATCGGCGCAATCGACAAGACAAAAACAAGAAACAATTACACAACATGCACGAAAATAGCTACTTCAAACAACTTACCTCTTCAGTCGACTGTAAATGATCAAAATATTATTATATAATTTATGGATAAATCTGGATTACTTCGAAATACTCCGTTATGTAAGTAACTATAAACAGGACGTTTACAATTACACAAAATATGACATACATGTTCCAGTTTAGTTAAATACGAATAAAAAAGTTGATTTACATATGGTATATAATTTATATATTTCAAAACATCGAATAACTTATCAATGTCCATTTGACATGACTTCATCAGACAGTCTCAAAGGTAGTACATATTAATTATCAAAGGTAGTACATATTAATTATCAAAGGTAGTACATATTAATTATCAAAGGTAGTACATATTAATTATCAAAGGTAGTACATATTAATTATCAAAGGTAGTACATATTAATTATCAAAGGTAGTACATATTAATTATCAAAGGTAGTACATATTAGTTATCAAAGGTAGTACATATTAATTATCAAAGGTAGTACATATTAATTATCAAAGGTAGTACATATTAATTGATTGTATTTCGGATATATTGCAAATAGATATGAAATTCTCTCGGGCACAATTTCAGATTTCAATTACATTATTTCCTTTCAAGTGCCTATTTACATTGAATTATTGAAATATATTTACACCATCGAATTGTTGCCCTTTTCTAATTAATGCTATCAAATGATTTCAAACCAGTTTCGTATTTTTGACATTGGCATTAGTGGTGCGATATAATAGTACAATTATAATTTAATCCTCTGTTAAATAGGAAATGAAAATAATAACTTTCATTTGGGAGTTTTATGTAAATAATCATGTCCATATGATGACGTTCAAAATTCAGGAAGGATTCTAAATGGTGTCTGCGAAACCAGATGGAAAATGAAGCCCGAGAGCTCTCACGATGATGATGGTATTTTCCGAAAATACAACAAATCTCCAAAATAATAACATAACATTTTCTTAACTTATGTTTTTTATTATTAATTTACGTTTAACAGTACAGTAGAAGCAAGGTAAAATACCTTCCTGGGCTCAGTTGTTCTAAACATTATTAGCTTAATCACTTGATTAGTGAACAATTTGTTTCTCATTTCTTGCAAAACCTGTGAGTACATCTTATATAAAATGACAGTGAAAGAGAAGAGATATCTAGAATTTCGATAAATTTTGTCAAGTTAATGTAACCAGAAATTATTTAACCATTATTTGAAAACAGTAGTTAAACTGTGATTACTCTAATCATCTTTTGAATAACTCGGCACTGGTTACCAATTTTTATAGATGGACGGTAGATCATTCATGGGGAAATCAAAGACATTAATCTCACACATTATTTTATATTGATCATTTTGTTACAAGCCTGCCATATTCTAAAGCAGCCAAAACTAATTCGTGGATCCGCAAGTGCTCTTTAGGACTCGCACAAGTAATTCAGCCAATCAGTAACTGTTGCTATTTTACCCGAACCTAGAAGTCTCTAACAATTGTCTTTCTCCGATTTGTAGCTATTTTCTTGAGTAATTAATATGTGAAATAGTTCTGTTTCTATATACGCGAATAAAGAGTTATGTCTTAAGATATAAAAAAAACAAAAATACACCATTGAAAAAAGACGGGAATTCCCCAGATTAGGGTTCCCCCGTCTAATGAAAATAGGGTTATTGTATTTTCGAATACCTTGTACTCTTATATGCCTTTTAAACTATCCAATAACAAAATTTTGCAGGTAGCTCGTTTTTTTACCCGTCGAAAAATACCTTGGTTTTTGACGTTCGTAAAATACCTTGTTTTCTACACCTCGTTTAAATACCTTGTTTTCAAACCCTCTAAAAATATCTTGTTTTCTACCTCTCGTGAACTACCTTGTTTTCTACCCTTCGTAAAATACGTTCTTGTCTGTCCATCGTAAAATACCTTGTTTTCTACCCCTCGTAAAATACCTTATATTCTACCCCTCGTAAAATACCTTGTTTTCTACCCCTCGTAAAATACCTTGTTGTCTACCCGTCGTAAAATACATTGTTTTCTCTCCCTCCTAAACTAACTTGTTTTCTACCCCTTAAAATACCTTTCTCTACCCCTCGAAAAATTCCCTGTTTTTTACCACTCGTAAAATACCTTGTTTTCTACTCCTCCTAAAATAACTTGTTTTCTACCCCTTAAAAAACCTTCTTTCTACCCCTCGTAAAATACCTTGTTTTCTACGGCTCTTAAAATACTTCGTTTTCCACCCTTCGTAAAATACCTTGTTTCTACCCCTCGTAAAATACCTTGTTTTCCTCAACTCGTAAAATACATTGTTTTCTACTCTTCATCAAAGCCCTTTTGTCCACCTTTAGTAAAATTCCTTGTAAATCAAGGTTTGCTATGACTGTTATTTGCTTAAGTTCTTAATATGGATCTTAATCATAAGTATCCTTAGATATCTATACTTCCTTGATGCATGACTTACTTCGCGAAATTGTATATCGATATGGCTACCAAAGCGATAACGACCTCTGTCTCATTATACTGATATCTATATTGTCCATTTCCCTGCAATAAAATATTAATGATCTTCACTGTCCTGATAACAAATCAATGTATAAAGTAATTGTAATAAACAATACAACCATTGTTTGGTGATTGATAATAAAAACAGCACAACGCTCACAATAAATATTTTCCAGACATAATGCTTCAATTTGAAGAAAAGAAATTTTAATGTTATTTGAAAAATAGATGTTTTCAATATTTCTTTGATTGTACTTTGAAATATACTACACTTAGAAACATCTTTCCCTTAGAAGAGGATGTACATTATTAATCGAGTGAAAAGTGTAACATAAATCAAGGTTATCACATCAACACCACGGAAGGGTTAAGGACGTGAACGACAGGAGGTATATGGAGGTCTGTAAATCAGAGAGGTAAGCATTTCTACTTCTGCTTATCTTCAAACAATACTGGAAGATATAGCACAATATATACGCAACAGTGGTACACCCTCCCCAGGATATATACGCAACAGTGGTACACCCTCCCCACGGTATATATACACAACAGTGGTACACCCTCCCCACGATATATACAACAGTGGTACACCCTCCCCACGATATATATACAACAGTGGTACACCCTCCCCACGATATATATACAACAGTGGTACACCCTCCCCACGATATATACAACAGTGGTACACCCTCCCCACGATATATATACAACAGTGGTACACCCTCCCCACGATATATATACACAACAGTGGTACACCCTTCCCACGGTATATATACACAACATTTGTACACCCTCCCCACGATATATACAACAGTGGTACACCCTCCCCACGATATATATACACAACAGTGGTACACCCTCCCCACGATATATATACAACAATGGTACACCCTCCCCACGATATATATACAACAGTGGTACACCCTCCCCACGATATATATACAACAGTGGTACACCCTCCCCACGATATATACAACAGTGGTACACCCTCCCAACGATATATACATACAACAGTGGTACACCCTCCCCACGATATATATACATACAACAGTGGTACACCCTCCCCACGATATATACATACAACAGTGGTACACCCTCTCCACGATATATACATACAACAGTGGAACACCCTCCCCACGATATATATACAACAGTGGTACACCCTCCCCACGATATATACATACAACAGTGGTACACCCTCCCCACGGTATATATACACAACAGTGGTACACCCTCCCCACGATATATACAACAGTGGTACACCCTCCCCACGATATATATACAACAGTGGTACACCCTCCCCACGATATATATACAACAGTGGTACACCCTCCCCACGATATATATACAACAGTGGTACACCCTCCCCACGATATATATACACAACAGTGGTACACCCTTCCCACGGTATATATACACAACATTTGTACACCCTCCCCACGATATATACAACAGTGGTACACCCTCCCCACGATATATATACACAACAGTGGTACACCCTCCCCACGATATATATACAACAGTGGTACACCCTCCCCACGATATATACAACAGTGGTACACCCTCCCCACGATATATATACAACAATGGTACACCCTCCCCACGATATATATACAACAGTGGTACACCCTCCCCACGATATATATACAACAGTGGTACACCCTCCCCACGATATATACAACAGTGGTACACCCTCCCCACGATATATACATACAACAGTGGTACACCCTCCCCACGATATATATACATACAACAGTGGTACACCCTCCCCACGATATATACATACAACAGTGGTACACCCTCTCCACGATATATACATACAACAGTGGAACACCCTCCCCACGATATATATACAACAGTGGTACACCCTCCCCACGATATATACATACAACAGTGGTACACCCTCCCCACGATATACATACAACAGTGGTACACCCTCCCCACGATATATATATACAACAGTGGTACACCCTCCCCACGGTATATATACACAACAGTGGTACACCCTCCCCACGATATATACAACAGTGGTACACCCTCCCCACGATATATATACAACAGTGGTACACCCTCCCCACGATATATACAACAGTGGTACACCCTCCCAACGATATATACATACAACAGTGGTACACCCTCCCCACGATATATATACATACAACAGTGGTACACCCTCCCCACGATATATACATACAACAGTGGTACACCCTCTCCACGATATATACATACAACAGTGGAACACCCTCCCCACGATATATATACAACAGTGGTACACCCTCCCCACGATATATACATACAACAGTGGTACACCCTCCCCACGGTATATATACACAACAGTGGTACACCCTCCCCACGATATATACAACAGTGGTACACCCTCCCCACGATATATATACAACAGTGGTACACCCTCCCCACGATATATATACAACAGTGGTACACCCTCCCCACGATATATATACAACAGTGGTACACCCTCCCCACGATATATATACACAACAGTGGTACACCCTTCCCACGGTATATATACACAACATTTGTACACCCTCCCCACGATATATACAACAGTGGTACACCCTCCCCACGATATATATACACAACAGTGGTACACCCTCCCCACGATATATATACAACAGTGGTACACCCTCCCCACGATATATACAACAGTGGTACACCCTCCCCACGATATATATACAACAATGGTACACCCTCCCCACGATATATATACAACAGTGGTACACCCTCCCCACGATATATATACAACAGTGGTACACCCTCCCCACGATATATACAACAGTGGTACACCCTCCCCACGATATATACATACAACAGTGGTACACCCTCCCCACGATATATATACATACAACAGTGGTACACCCTCCCCACGATATATACATACAACAGTGGTACACCCTCTCCACGATATATACATACAACAGTGGAACACCCTCCCCACGATATATATACAACAGTGGTACACCCTCCCCACGATATATACATACAACAGTGGTACACCCTCCCCACGATATACATACAACAGTGGTACACCCTCCCCACGATATATATATACAACAGTGGTACACCCTCCCCACGGTATATATACACAACAGTGGTACACCCTCCCCACGATATATACAACAGTGGTACACCCTCCCCACGATATATATACAACAGTGGTACACCCTCCCCACGATATATATACAACAATGGTACACCCTCCCCACGATATATATACAACAGTGGTACACCCTCCCCACGATATATATACAACAGTGGTACACCCTCCCCACGATATATACAACAGTGGTACACCCTCCCCACGATATATACATACAACAGTGGTACACCCTCCCCACGATATATATACATACAACAGTGGTACACCCTCCCCACGATATATACATACAACAGTGGTACACCCTCTCCACGATATATACATACAACAGTGGAACACCCTCCCCACGATATATATACAACAGTGGTACACCCTCCCCACGATATATACATACAACAGTGGTACACCCTCCCCACGATATACATACAACAGTGGTACACCCTCCCCACGATATATATATACAACAGTGGTACACCCTCCCCACGGTATATATACACAACAGTGGTACACCCTCCCCACGATATATACAACAGTGGTACACCCTCCCCACGATATATATACAACAGTGGTACACCCTCCCCACGATATATACAACAGTGGTACACCCTCCCCACGATATATATACAACAGTGGAACACCCTCCCCACGATATATATACAACATTGGTACACCCTCCCCACGATATATATACAACAGTGGTACACCCTCCCCACGATATATATACAGCAGTGTACACCCTCCCCACGATATATATACAACAGTGGTACACCCTCCCAACGATATATATACAACAGTGGTACACCATCCCCACGATATATATCCAACAGTGGTACACCCTCCCCCTGATATATACTTAATAACGGGCGACATTCTATTGATCTGTCACCCAATTTGTATTCATATCGACTGTATACTACCATTTGGTAACCGTTCAATGCTTATATTTACATTCATAATTTTTGTTATTTACTGTAGCTTAAGACGCGTTTAAATTTGCCGCTTCCCCTATCACTGACGTCATCAGGTTCAAATACCGGAACAGCCGAAACTGCCAGAAGGATTAATATAGTCCCTCATGTCGTTATTAATGGAAAACACATACAATGGTTTTACACAAATTTGGCTTTATTTTCTATTTCATATACGTTTGTAGATATCGTCAAATTATTCACAATTGCATAATTTCTGATTGTTTAAAATCCAAGCCGTTTTTCGGCGCAATGCTATACGGTTAACATTTAGAAGTGATGCGGCTTTGAACGGGTATTGCACAGGACAGACGCGATTCCTCGGAAATACTTCAGTTTCTATCGACTGGATTAACATTGTTTTCAGAAGAATATCAGTTCTTAAATTCTAAATGAAAGTCGTCTTGACAGTAGGTGAAAACGATTCCAAAGATATTTCGTTCGAAAAAGATTCAAGTCTAACCAGTCGCATCTTAGCAGACGATTTTCTACTTCACAGGGGCTCGATTTTGTAAGGTAGGCCTTTAACATAAGTGAATAACCACAAAACTAAAATCCAATATACATACACAACCGGAAACCATGTCGATGCTCCCGATTTTTACTTTATTTTAATTTTATAAATACTGGACTTTTAATGTTGTCGTGTCCTACATTTCTGAAAATTCGGAAACGAGCCCCTGTGAGTGTGACGACATTGACAATTCGATCATTCTTAGATCAAGAACGGCGCTTATAGCTATTTTGTGTTGATTACATTTTGTTTTAATCATAAAATATTACTCTCATAACTTGTGAAGTTGCTTTATTTTTTGCGCTGTGGATAATAAATGCTAGCATTCGAAATCTCTCCAGGCCGAAAGTAACTGGCGGCCATTGTTTTGACCAGCAACACCTGGGGCTGTATTCCTACTCTGACCGAATCACTGTAAATTGTAGTATACAGTCTCATGAATACAATTTGGTTTACTAACGACATATAGGCAAATGCAACACAGAATGTAAATATACAACAATGGTACACCCTCCCCACGATATATATACAACAGTGGTACACCCTCCCCACGATATATATACACAACTGTGGTACACCCTCCCTACGATATATATACATCAGTGGTACACCCTCCCCACGATATATATACAACAGTGGTACACCCTCCCCACGATATATATATATACAACAGTGGTACACCCTCCCCACGATATATATATATACAACAGTGGTACACCCTTCCCACGATATATAAACAACAGTGGTACACCCTCCCCACGATATATATACAGCAGTGTACACCCTCCCCACGATATATATACAACAGTGGTACACCCTCCCCACGATATATATATATACAACAGTGGTACACCCTCCCCACGATATTTATATAAACAACAGTGGTACACCCTCCCCATGATATACATACAACAGTGGTACACCCTCCCCACGATATATACACAACAGTGGTACACCTTCCCCACGATATATATACAACTGTGGTACACCCTCCCCACGATATATATACAACAGTGGTACACCCTCCCCACGATATATACACAACAGTGGTACACCCTCCCCACGATATATATACACAACAGTGGTACACCCTCCCCACGATATATATACAACAGTGGTACACCCTCCCCACGATATATATACAACAGTGGAACACCCTCCCCACGATATATACACAACAGTGGTACACCCTCCCCACGATATATACACAACAGTGGTACACCCTCCCCACGATATATACACAACGGTGGTACACCCTCCCCACGGTATATATATACACAACAGTGGTACACCCTCCCCACGATATATACAACAGTGGTACACCCTCCCCACGATATATACAACAGTGGTACACCCTCCCCACGATATATACAACAGTGGTACACCCTCACCACGATATATTTACAACAGTGGTACACCCTCCCCACGATATATATATACAACAGTGGTACACCCTCCCCATGATATACATTCAACAGTGGTACACCCTCCCCACGATATATACAACAGTGGTAAACCCTCCCCACGATATATACAACAGTGGTACACCCTCCCCACGATATATATACAACAGTGGTACACCCTCCCCACGATATATACATACAACAGTGGTACACCCTCCCCACGATATATACACAACTGTGGTACACCCTCCCCACGATATATATACAACAATGGTACACCCTCCCCATGATATATATACACAACAGTGGTACACCCTTCCCACGGTATATATACACAACAGTGGTACACCCTCCCCACGATATATACAACAGTGGTACACCCTCCCCACGATATATATACAACAGTGGCACACCCTTCCCACGATATATATACAACAGTGGCACACCCTCCCCACGATATATACAACAGTGGTACGCCCTCCCCACGATATATACAACAGTGGTACACCCTCCCCACGTTATATATACAACAGTGGCCCACCCTCCCCACGATATATACAACAGTGGTACACCCTCCCCACGATATATATACAACAGTGGTACACCCTCCCCACGATATATGCAACAGTGGTAAACCCTCCCCACGATATATACAACAGTGGTACACCCTCCCCACGATATATATACAACAGTGGTACACCCTCCCCACGATATATATACAACAGTGGCCCACCCTCCCCACGATATATATACAACAGTGGCCCACCCTCCCCACGATATATACAACAGTGGTACACCCTCCCCACGATATATATACAACAGTGGTACACCCTCCCCACGATATATACAACAGTGGTAAACCCTCCCCACGATATATACAACAGTGGTACACCCTCCCCACGATATATACAACAGTGGTACACCCTCCCCACGATATATACAACAGTGGTACACCCTCCCCACGATATATACATACAACAGTGGTACACCCTCCCCACGATATATACAACAGTGGTACACCCTCCCCACGATATATACAACAGTGGTACACCCTCCCCACGATATATATACAACAGTGGTACACCCTCCCCACGATATATATACAACAGTGGTACACCCTCCCCACGATATATATATAACAGTGGTACACCCTCCCCACGATATATATACAACAGTGGTACACCCTCCCCACGATATATATACACAACTGTGGTACACCCTCCCCACGATATATATACAACAGTGGTACACCCTCCCCACGATATATACAACAGTGGTACACCCTCCCCACGATATATATACAACAGTGGTACACCCTCCCCACGATATATATACAACAGTGGTACACCCTCCCCACGATATATACATACAACAGTGGTACACCCTCCCCACGATATATACAACAGTGGTACACCCTCCCCACGATATATATGCAACAGTGGTACACCCTTCCCACGATATATATACAACAGTGGCACACCCTCCCCACGATATATACAACAGTGGTACACCCTCCCCACGATATATATACAACAGTGGTACACCCTCCCCACGATATACATACAACAGTGGTTCACCCTCCCCACGATATATACAACAGTGGTACACCCTCCCCACGATATATATGCAACAGTGGTACACCCTTCCCACGATATATATACAACAGTGGCACACCCTCCCCACGATATATACAACAGTGGTACAACCTCTCCACGATATATATACAACAGTGGTACACCCTCCCCACGATTTATATACAACAGTGGTACACCCTCCCCACGATATATACACAACGGTGGTACACCCTCCCTACGATATATATACAACAGTGGTACACCATCCCCACGATATATATATACAACGGTGGTACACCCTCCCCACGATATATACACAACAGTGGTACACCATCCCCACGATATATACAACAATGGTACACCCTCTCCACGATATATACATACAACAGTGGAACACCCTCCCCACGATATATATACAACCGTGGTACACCCTCCCTACGATATATATACAACAGTGGTACACCCTCCCCACGATATATATACAACAGTGGTACACCCTCCCCACGATATATATACAACAGTGGTACACCCTCCCCACGATATATATACAACAGTGGTACACCCTCCCCACGATATATACAACAGTGGTACACCCTCCCCACGATATATACAACAGTGGTACACCCTCCCCACGATATATATACAACAGTGGTACACCCTCCCCACGATATATATACAACAGTGGTACACCCTCCCCACGATATATATACAACAGTGGTACACCCTCCCCACGATATATACAACAGTGGCACACCCTCCCCACGATATATATACAACAGTGGTACACCCTCCCCACGATATATATACAAAATAGTGGTACACCCTCCCCACGATATATACACAACATTGGTACACCCTCCCCACGATAGATATACAACAGTGGTACACCCTCCCCACGATATATATACAGCAGTGTACACCCTCCCCACGATATATATACAACAGTGGAACACCCTCCCCACGATATATATACAACAGTGGTACACCCTCCCAACGATATATATACAACAGTGGTACACCATCCCCACGATATATATCCAACAGTGGTACACCCTCCCCACGATATATACTTAATAACGGGCGACATTATATTGATCTGTCACCCAATTTGTATTCATATCGACTGTATACTACCATTTGGTAACAGTTCAATGCTTATATTTACATTCATAATTTTTGTTATTTACTGTAGCTTAAGACGCGTTTAAATTTGCCGCTTCCCCTATCACTGACGTCATCAGGTTCAAATACCGGAACAGCCGAAACTGCCAGAAGGATTAATATAGTCCCTCATGTCGTTATTGATGGAAAACACATACAATGGTTTTACACAAATTTGGCTTTATTTTCTATTTCATATACGTTTGTAGATATCGTCAAATTATTCACAATTGCATAATTTCTGATTGTTTAAAATCCAAGCCGTTTTTCGGCGCAATGCTACACGGTTAACATTTAGAAGTGATGCGGCTTTGAACGGGTATTGCACAGGACAGACGCGATTCCTCGGAAATACTTCAGTTTCTATCGACTGGATTTACATTGTTTTCAGAAGAATATCAGTTCTTAAATTCTAAATGAAAGTCGTCTTGACAGTAGGTGAAAACGATTCCAAAGATATTTCGTTCGAAAAAGATTCAAGTCTAACCAGTCGCATCTTAGCAGACGATTTTCAACTTCACAGGGGCTCGATTTTGTAAGGTAGGCCTTTAACATAAGTGAATAACCACAAAACTAAAATCCAATATACATACACAACCGGAAACCATGTCGATGCTCCCGATTTTTACTTTATTTTAATTTTATAAATACTGGACTTTTAATGTTGTCGTGTCCTACATTTCTGAAAATTCGGAAACGAGCCCCTGTGAGTGTGACGACATTGACAATTCGATCATTCTTAGATCAAGAACGGCGCTTATAGCTATTTTGTGTTGATTACATTTTGTTTTAATCATAAAATATTACTCTCATAACTTGTGAAGTTGCTTTATTTTTTGCGCTGTGGATAATAAATGCTAGCATTCGAAATCTCTCCAGGCCGAAAGTAACTGGCGGCCATTGTTTTGACCAGCAACACCTGGGGCTGTATTCCTACTCTGACCGAATCACTGTAAATTGTAGTATACAGTCTCATGAATACAATTTGGTTTACTAACGACATATAGGCAAATGCAACACAGAATGTAAATATACAACAATGGTACACCCTCCCCACGATATATATACAACAGTGGTACACCCTCCCCACGATATATATACACAACTGTGGTACACCCTCCCTACGATATATATACATCAGTGGTACACCCTCCCCACGATATATATACAACAGTGGTACACCCTCCCTACGATATATATACATCAGTGGTACACCCTCCCCACGATATATATACAACAGTGGTACACCCTCCCCACGATATATATACAACAAGTATATATATACTTATCCAATGACGCCCCGTTTTTTTCTTAGATCTTTTGTTGGCGTTATATTGCATACTATGTGATATTTCAAATATCACATATGTGATATCTGAAATATCACATGGCATTTCTGATTGGTCCATGCCTCAGTCTTGAGGCGGGGCCAATTTCAAATGTAGGCGTGACAAATGAACAAAGACAGGAAATGCATTTCAAACAAAATTTAATGAAATACGAGTGCCGTTTAGAAATTTTCCGTCTTCTTTCTTCACCTTGTATGCACGTACAGCCCTGCTGCGATGTACCGTTCTGTCCATAATGAGTTGTTCATCAAAACCTGACCAAACAGAATATAAAACCCTGTTCATATTTTATTAAGTAAAATCTATTTTAACAGGTCAGTAAAAAAAAGCATACATTACATGATTACATATAAAATTTCAGTCATTTAAAAAAAAATGGTTATACAGATAATACGCTAAATGTAACAATATACTTTCGTTGCACACAAATCCTATCATAAACAAAATAGTGATGAAAATGATAACAAGACGAGTGGATAGAAATACCGATTAACCGATTCATTGATTTCTTTAAACAATTTCACGGATTTTGAAAGGATTTTGTGACATTGTGAACGTCGAAATTTACGAAAAATATTTCATTTCACAATTTGTTCAAACGATATGATTTTAGACTTACCTGCTTGGTAAAGGGAAGTAGCGCAGGTCCTCTTTCCGGAATGGTTTATGTAATTTCCCTCGAATCCTGCAGCCTTTCACATGTTTTTCACATTACCATTCAGTTCATTTACAACAATTGGCTGAGCTAATTCCTTGGTATCAACTATTCCAATGTCAGTAGCTACCGTGTCACTATCTTCAAGTTCATACTCATACTTATCTACGGCCTGTGATAATGTTATATCGTCGAGGTCAGTGAACACATCGACATCAGTGATCAGTACCTGATCCGTCATGGTTGACAGTCTCACTAGAAATGAATGGGCTACTGTGACAGAAAACAAAACGTGTCAGAAATTGGCGGGAAACATATCACAGTGACAGGTTCTGATCAATTTTATAGCTCCACCCCTAGGCACGTGGGTGACAAAACCTCGGCTGTCATTGGATAAAACAGAT
This sequence comes from Pecten maximus, assembly GCF_902652985.1. NCBI lineage: Eukaryota > Metazoa > Mollusca > Bivalvia > Pectinida > Pectinidae > Pecten > Pecten maximus. The sequence continues at coordinate 16,190,400 of NC_047024.1, forward strand.
ACAAAATGGGTACTCGTGACGTATCGCATATATCACACTCGTGCTACGCACTCGTGTGATATATCCGATACATCACTCGTACCCATTATGTATCTATTACAACAGTGGTACACCCTCCCCACGATATATATATATATACAACAGTGGTACACCCTCCCCACGATATTTATATATACAACAGTGGTACACCCTCCCCATGATATACATACAACAGTGGTACACCCTCCCCACGATATATATACACAACAGTGGTACACCCTCCCTACGATATATATACAACAGTGGTACACCCTCCCCACGATATATATATATACAACAGTGGTACACCCTCCCTACGATATATATACAACAATGGTACACCCTCCCCACGATATATACACAACAGTGGTACACCCTCCCCACGATATATATACAACAATGGTACACCCTCCCCACGATATATATACAACAGTGGTTCACCCTCCCCACGATATATATACAACAGTGGTACACCCTCCCCACGATATATATACAACAGTGGTACACCCTCCCCACGATATATATACAACAGTGGTACACCCTCCCCACGATATATATACAACAGTGGTACACCCTCCCCACTATATTTATAGACAACAGTGGTAACCCTCCGTTTATTGTAATTTTGTGTGTACAATTGCTCTTTTTGGAGAAAACGTTATTGAAGTAATTTGAATTAATTAATTTTTTTGAGGAAAGCAAGTGAAAAGGCTGCTTTTATTGGATAAAATGGCGCTTTTCCCCAAAAACGAAAATAGGGAAAGGTGTTGTGAATAATACTTATCCGTTTGGAAATGCATCAATCTATACAAAACAAAAACAAAAAAAATAACAAAAAAAAAAAAAAAAAAAAAAAAACCCCGTTAAAATGCGTCTGGCAAAGAGGGAGATGAAAACAAAACGAAGCAAAAACAAAACTTGTATGTACCACTGTATCACGCACACTCGCCTCCAGGAAGAGGTCGCCATCGGCTCTGACAGAGGACTATTTCTTCTTCAATCTGCCAAATTTATTAGCGACGACATTTCTCTGTTTTTTTGTTATAACTATTAAAAAGTCGTACGATCTCTTGATTGACGAAATTTTAAAAAATAAATGAATAAGTAAACAACGTTTAAAATGCATCTTTCAATTTGGATTTCTTTATTGATGAACCATTGAAACGCCTGGAAAAAAACTTTATATAATCTTGCCAAGACAAGCTAACGAGAAATTTGTTTCATAGGCTTATGAGTTTAAATATAATTAGTCTTGTCGGATATCTTTAATTCGTTTTAGGCCGAAAGTGGTTTTTCTATCGTCTAAGATTATGTGTGTTTGTTAATCATATCGTAAAATCTCTTTCTGCTCAAAGAAAAATCCCATAATCCTGGAATCTGATATGGCGGATCAATCAGAATGTGTACCTGGTTGTTATGACAACGAGGCCTTACTCAATGTTGTGTTAGATAAACTTAAATACACGAAACCATTTATAAAAGGAAGAAAATGTTTTAGAACATCTTAAACTTTAGTTTATCTTACGATTCATTTTCTAGTTTTCAAAACGGGAGCATAATTATAATAACACTGTTTGGTAAGGGAATGTTTCAGGCTTAAAGATGATAGTCCGTTAGTAGCTAAGGAAATGTGATGGAAATCGCTATAACTGATAAAATATGAATTTTTTAGATGTTGATGATAGTAAAACAACGTTCATTAAACACAGAGCTTTCTTGTTCTTAGAAACTGACATACGTAACTTACATCGGCGTGAAGAAGTGTACTCAAAATTGTAGTGGTAGAGGCAAAGGAAGCATGTCAAAGGCCTGGTGATTAGGGTTTGTAGAAGGAAGCGCCTTCTCGTTCGTTTGACGGGTCTTATGTTCCGATGTTGTGTGGCTGTTCGCCATGATCAAGGCCTTGTCAAAAGATATTTGAGAGCGTTACTTCTATTAGAATTTCAGTTGAGGGGGAGGTTACATTCACCTGCCAATGGTAATTCATCATGTATTATAATGCATTGAAAGCTGGTGTGTCGAAGCTGCGGTACATATGATCTTGTCCTAAAGCTGGTGTATCGAAGCTGCGGTACATATGATCTTGTCCTAAAGCTAGTGTATCGAAGCTGTGGTACATATGATCTTGTCCTAAAGCTGGTGTATCGAAACTGCCGTACATATGATCTTGTCCTAAAGCTGGTGTATCGAAGCTGCGGTACATATGATCTTGTCCTAAATGTGGTGTATCGAAGCCGCGGTACATATGATCTTGTCCTAAAGCTGGTGTATCGAAACTGCGGTACATATGATCTTGTCCTAAAGCTGGTGTATCGAAACTGCCGTACATATGATCTTGTCCTAAATGTGGTGTATCGAAGCTGCGGTGCATATGATCTTGTCCTAAATGTGGTGTATCGAAGCTGCGGTACATATGATCTTGTCCTAAAGACTATACGCCAGTTGGTACCTTCTCAAATTGTTTCCTCGTGCGATAGTGTGTTTACACATCAATGTTCCGCGGTGAAATGTCCGGAACTTTCCCCATACCGCACGGCAGATTCAATTCCATGTAAGTGTTAATTCAATCTAAATAATTCAACAGTTGTGCATTCAAAAACAGTGTCGTGTTACAAAATGATAAAAACATGACGAGAAGTGTAGAAAATTAATAAGCACTTTTTACCAATACTTTTCTGATCGTCAAACAACGAATCAGAGTATGCTTTACAATTAACACTGACACTTGATACCGACCGACCTTGTGACCTAAGTATATGATTTTAGCAGCCTTAAAAACAAAATGAGAGCTGGTTCAATAGAATAAAATGAAGTACACTGCATTATGCAACTTATTTTTCTTTCCCGTTGGTGAGCCTACGGACCTAAAGTGCTGATAATAGAAAGCAATTAAAAAAAATCTAGATAGATCAAACGAAAGGCCAAAATTTGGACGGGGAGATGCACACGCCCCATAATTCAATAAATTTGATTTCAAGAGTATATTTGCAATACATTTTTAATATTTCATTTCAAACATTAAATAAATCAGTAAATTCTTAGTAAAAATGTTGGAAGGAATTAAAAGCAGGTTTGGAAAATCTATAGCTTTGATGTTGTATATTAAAATGTACACAAAATTGCAGAAAACCGATTTCCATTTTATGAATTCACAGTTTTCAACATAAAAGCTCAATAATTTATAAGGCAGGACAGATCTGTCCTATCAATGGTTCATTTGATGATATATTAAATGTCAGCTGTCAATTGTAAATTGTCAATTCCCCACGGAGCATTTTTTGGTAAACGAATATGATGTACATGACGAGCCGACTTCTCCAAGCGAGTAAGGTATGTTTCAGCTCTTCTCGAAGGTGATGTTCTACCCGATCGTGACTATATACACACTAACAAGAAAAAACTCAACAACTTTATTGAATGAATAAGGCCACCCTCACAAGAGGGTGACAAAACATACAAGATTATGAGATGAAATATATACGAACATGTTTATGCCCTGTTCCTGTGTGGTCGTTGACTTCATTGGCTGTTGTCGGCCTATCATACCTAGCTTTATAGTGCGTTGTATATTCGGACACCTTTTACAACATTTGTGTTATCAATAAAATGGTATTTATATCGATACACAGCGTGAAAGCTATTTATAGCAGCACGTATTTGTGATAGCTCTGGCAGTATTTATAATACAGTGTTGTTTAGAAAACATTCTCGTTTTCACATTAGGTTTGGATTTGTATTGTTTAACGCCCTATCAACAGCTAAGGACGGGTCCTCTGTGTACGAAATGCATGCGTGTAGTGTAGGTATGTGGGTAGGGGGGATGCGGCATGTTGCTGTTTTTCTGCTTGTGATAAGAAATTAAAACGGACTTTATAGTGTTATAAGCTTACTGCTGAAGACGTCCAGCAGGACAACTCATGTGATCACATTATAATATCAACGTTCCAACTAGTCATCCTCCTCCCAAAATGCTGAGCGTTAAGCAGGAGAAGCAGCTACCATTTTATAGAATCAGGTATGTCTCGGCCACGGGACTGAACCCGAAACCTTCCTCACAGGGACAAACGCTCATCTAAAGACCAAAAATGAGGCATTGTCGAGAGAGACATTAGGAAGGAAGACGTTGTTAGAAAGATGAGAGCAGATCAGATAAAAAAAACCGTCACCTTAACGAACCATGTATGGGAGCATGTACAAGTTAGTGTAAATGGTGAATATAAATGTTGATACGGTGTGACAAAGGACTTTTCAGCCATGCTTACGGTGGCCGTCTTTAGGTCTACCGCGGTTTTACCATTTGGAACAAGATTTGTTCAATATTGATGGGGAAGGAAAAGGGACTCTGCTTTCAATGTTTTCTGCTATTGTTCAGCAGACAACCATTGCATGTTTTCCTGGTCCATACGGAGGTTGTCGAGCCCTAAGTTTGTCAGTGTGAATGCTTAGGGGTTGTAAGCAACTGCAGGTTCCCTGCGGAACCGGGTCATTTGTGTGGTGACTTTGTTCACTACATGTATGATATGGGTTTCGCTGACATTATACCAGATGAACTTAAGGCGATGCGATGTCATGTGGTTTACTCATCACCTTAATCTTTGGTCCACAAGACATATACGTCGGCTAGTAGGAAAAATTTGCTTATTACCTCTAGGATCGAGTGATTTGCTGTTGTTAGTTCTTTGTGATATTCTGACTCGAAAGAGTGAGAGTATAGGTCACCATTCTCGACTTCAGGTCCCCTGGTACCCTTGAGTTTGTCTGGCATAAAGAGAAAACTTAATAATCGTGGAACGATGTCATTTGTTACGAAACACAGCAAAACAATGATGTACACGATTTGTAAACCAGGGTATCTTTGTTATAAGATTAAATAAAACGCGATATCTTTTCTTATCAAATCAATCAAACCAGGATATATTTTGCTATAAAACAAAATGAACCACATTATCATTTGTTATACTATACAGATAAACAACGATATCAATTGTTATAATATACAGCAAACCCACGATATCAATTGTTATAATATACAGTAAAACCACAATATCAATTGTTATAATATACAGCAAACCCACGATATCAATTGTCATAATATACAGTAAAACCACAATATCAATTGTTATAATATACAGCAAACCCACGATATCAATTGTCATAATATACAGCAAACCCCCGATATCAATTGTTATAATATACAGTAAAACCACGATACCAATTGTTATGATAGACAGTAAAACCACGATATCAATTGTTATAATAGACAGTAAAACCACGATATCATTTGTTATAATAGACAGTAAAACCACGATATCAATTGTTATAATATACAGTAAAAACACGATATCAATTGTTATAATATTCAAGTAAACCTTGATATCATTTGTTATAATGTATAGTAAAACAAAGGTATCAATTGTTATAATGTAAAGTTATGTTATGATATAAAATAATATCACGACGTCATTTTGTATATAACACAAATAAGCTGTACAATCTTGCTGTTATATACTGTTATACACTGTTATACAATGTATATTTAATGCGTTTATATATATCTACTCACTTTATTAAAAAACAAAACAACACACTTTGTAAACCAAAAAACGGTAAAACGTTGAGGTATAATGAGTTTTATCTTTGTGTTTTCCGTTTGTTTTCGTAAAAAGTAGAGAAACAAAGCTTTGTATACATAGATAAGAAATAACCAGATATAAATACAAAAAAAGTGTATACTGTATGCTTCTCGTAAAGAGGAAACTCTGCTTTGTTTACCGTAATCCAATAAAACGTTGCTAATTATCGCAGCACTTTAGGGTGATGTATTAGTTCTATAGAAAATGTATACAACATGCTTTAATACAACAAATTTTGACCGATAAATCCCTTATGTTGTCATTCGAGTTACTATTTTTACTTTTTATTTTAGAAGGCAATAACTGTGGCAGTCTAACGTCGATACCGGATATATTAGTATGATCTGTATATAAAATGTGGTGTGATCTGTATATAAAATGTGGTGTGATCTGTATATAAAGTAAGGTGTGATCTGTATATAAAATGTGGTGTGATCTGTATATAAAATGTGGTGTGATCTGTATATAAAATGTGGTGTGATCTGTATATAAAATGTGGCGTGATCTGTATATAAAGTAAGGTGTGATCTGTATATAAAATGTGGTATGATCTGTATATAAAATGTGGTGTGATCTGTATATAAAATGAGGTGTGATTTGTATATAAAATGTGGTGTGATATATATAAAAAATGTGGTGTGATCTGTATATAAAATGTGGTGTGATCTGTATATAAAATGTGGTATGATCTGTATATAAAATGTGGTGTGATTTGTATATAAAATGTGGTGTGATATATATAAAAAATGTGGTGTGATCTGTATATAAAATGTGGTGTGATCTGTATATAAAATGTGGTGTGATCTGCATATAAAGTAAGGTGTGATCTGTATATAAAATGTGGTGTGATCTGTATATAAAATGTGGTGTGATCTGTATATAAAATGTGGCGTGATCTGTATATAAAATGTGGTGTGATCTGTATATAAAATGTGGCGTGATCTGTATATAAAATGTGGTGTGATCTGTATATAAAATGTGGTATAATCTGTATATAAAATGTGGTGTGATCTGTATATAAAATGTGGTGTGATCTGTATATAAAATGTGGTGTGATCTGTATATAAAATGTGGTGTGATCTGTATATAAAATGTGGTGTGATCTGTATATAAAGTAAGGTGTGATCTGTATATAAAATGTGGTATGATCTGTATATAAAATGTGGTGTGATCTGTATATAAAATGTGGTATGATTTGTATATAAAATGTGGTGTGATATATATAAAAAATGTGGTGTGATCTGTATATAAAATGTGGTGTGATCTGTATATAAAATGTGGTATGATCTGTATATAAAATGTGGTGTGATTTGTATATAAAATGTGGTGTGATATATATAAAAAATGTGGTGTGATCTGTATATAAAATGTGGTGTGATCTGTATATAAAATGTGGTGTGATCTGCATATAAAGTAAGGTGTGATCTGTATATAAAATGTGGTGTGATCTGTATATAAAATGTGGTATGATCTGTATATAAATTTGGTATGATCTGTATATAAAATGTGGCGTGATCTGTATATAAAATGTGGTGTGATCTTTATATAAAATGTGGTGTGATTTGTATATAAAATGTGGTGATATATATATATAAAATGTGGTGTGATCTGTATATAAAATGTGGTGTGATATATATAAAAAAATGTGGTGTGATCTGTATATAAATTTGGTATGATCTGTATATAAAATGTGGTGTGATCTGTATATAAAATGTGGCGTGAGCTGTATATAAAATGTGATGTGATCTGTATATAAAATGTGGTGTGATCTGTATATAAAATGTAGCGGGATCTTTAAAATAAAATGTGGTGTGATCTGTATATAAAATGTGGTGTGATCTGTAAATAAAATGTGGTATGATCTGTTTCTAGGTTGTAAACTGACCACCTTGTAATATGAAATAAGTTAGATTTTTTCACATTTTTTTTCTATGCTACAAGGACAACAAGGAATAGGGACATAAAAAGAAAATACAATTTTAACTCGATTTAACGAGTGTAAAATATATAAACAAACGTATAGATCGTCATGGGCACTCTTGGTTCAGCAAGGGTTGATATGATAAATATAATGTAGAATCAAATTAAGAATAGATATACATCTAGTATGTGATTTTAATGGTTTTATGGTTAACTTACTTAACGATCCTATACTAACAAATCAAATAGTTTGTAAAACAAACCAATTCTAAATCTACCCACAATCCTTCTGATTTCCATTATTACCTGTATATATTAATATACTCATTTACTTTAGATAGGCGTACTAAAATCTAACCACTCTGAATAAGCTTTATTTTCTATTCCACATTTAAACATTTTCCCATCAACAAAAAGCCAGTTAAATCATTATCATTTGTTCGTATTACTAATATTAATTCTCTTTAGTAATTCTGTCAACTGACTTAACTACTGTTAAAGCTGTAAGTATTTCTCGTCATCAGATTAACACGTACAGATAAGATAGATGTGTATACCGCCTATACTGACGGTAATGATAGGTAAATAGTACAAAATGGGTGGTATTACAAGGACATTGGTAAAGTAATCATTTCATATGAATACGATATTCTCCTCGTAAGGTTTTGTTAGTACTAATGCCGTATTGTTTTCTCTCTGTAACTGTCTGTCTGTACTAGTTTCGTCTTCCTAGGTGGTAAATCAGAACAATGCCGGGGAAATTATGTTGGAGATGAAAGAAAACCGCTAAGAACATAAACAAAATACGAATTACAAACGTTTCCCAAACAACGCCATTCATTAAGCGGATCCTAATGTCATCACACACATACCTTTGACAATTTGGGTGTTGGCAACTAAAACCTAGCATTAAATTGTAAGTAGGAATATTAATAACGTACACATACTTAGCGATCGTGCATGATAAAAGAATTACTAGCGATGCATATTCATTGATGTGTGGTAATGATATTAGGTAAATCGGCCCCAGGGCGACTTTTGTGAGGATAGCGTCCTGTAATACATTAAATTGTTATGCTAATTGTGAAGGGAAACATAATTTCGGTATGTACGTTTCAAAGTAAAATGATATACTAATAAATATGCATTTGTAACCCTGCTGAACAAATACCCTAAGAAATCTTTTTTTTCTTGACATTTAAAAACATGCTTGACTTAGACAAAATAAGATATACACATATTTTGTTAGTTTTAGATATTGTTGGATGTTGCAATATGAAAGTATCTTTTTCTGCCATTTAGATTGTCAAAAAAGTAAACCCACTACCAAACTATCCTAATGTAAATATGTTGTCATATCTAGTAAAAGGACTTTATTTCTAGTAAATGTAATGCCGTTTATGCACTTCCCCTTTTTCATTCATGTTCAAAATGATAAATTTCAAAATAATGTTGCAATGGGACAGCGGATATTTGATATCTTTATTCATACTACAAAACATTAGGGATACAATGATATACACCTGGTAGTAACTGTTTATAAGGTCTGTTTGAATAAACATAACAGATAATTGATGGTTTGATAAATATAATCAGTACATTTAAGTTCTTGCATACTATACATTAACCATTGGTGTTTATATTTTACCTGTGTTATCACAGATTTCTCATAACCTTAATTAACAAATAAATAAAGATAGCAAATCAAATTATTATGATAAAAACAACATTAAAAAGACTTCACAAAAGTAGATAATTATGACATATGGCAGTTGAGTTTAAAAAACAAATAAGATTTCAGTTTGTGTTTTATGTAGTAAAATGAAGATTGTACAACGTGATCGGATCCGGGTCGAACGCAATGACGAGTAAATAGACAAATTATAGAAAAGATGACAGCCATTCAGATGGTTGTATTTATCATTGGATCTTAACAAAACAATACATCCATAACAAGACAAAAACGGAAAAAAATATTTAGGAACAAAAGACAGAAAAAAAGAAATAGGAACAAAAGACAGAAAAAAAGAAATAGGAACAAAAGACGAAAAAAAAAAACGAAATAGGAACAAAAGACGGAAAAAAAGAAATAGGAACAATAGATGGGAAAAAAGAAATAGGCACAAAAGACGGAAAAAAAAGAAATAGGAACAAAAGACGGAAAAAAAAACGAAATAGGAACAAAAGACGGAAAAAAGAAATAGGAACAAAAGACGAAAAAAAAAGAAATAGGAACAAAAGACGAAAAAAAAGGAAATAGGAACAAAAGACGGAAAAAAAGAAATGGGAATAAAAGACGGAAAAATAGAAATAGGAACAAAAGACGGAAAAAAAGAAATGGGAATAAAAGACGGAAAAAACGAAATAGGAACAAAAGATGGAAAAAAAGAAATAGGAACAAAGGACGGAAAAAAAGAAATAGGAACAAAAGATGGAAAAAAACGAAATAGGAACAAAAGACGGAAAAAAAGAAATAGGAACAAAAGACGGAAAAATGAAATAGGAACAAAAGATGAAAAAAACGAAATAGGAACAAAAGACAGAAAAAAAGAAATAGGAACAAAAGATGGAAAAAAGAAATAGGAACAAAAGACGGAAAAAAGAAATAGGAACAAAAAAACGAAATAGGAACAAAAGACGGAAAAAAAACGAAATAGGAACAAAAGACGGAAAAAATGAAATAGGAACAAAAGACAGAAAAATAGAAATAGGAACTAAAGATGGAAAAAAAGAGTTTAAAAAACAAATAAGATTTCAGTTTGTGTTTTATGTAGTAAAATGAAGATTGTACAACGTGATCGGATCCGGGTCGAACGCAATGACGAGTAAATAGACGAATTATAGAAAAGATGACAGCCATTTAGATGGTTGTATTTATCATTGGATCTTAACAAAACAATACATCCATAACAAGGCAAAAACGGAAAAAATTATTTAGGAACAAAAGACAGAAAAATCGAAATAGGAACAAAAGACAGAAAAAAAGAAATAGGAACAAAAGACGAAAAAAACGAAATAGGAACAAAAGACGGGAAAAAAATGGGAATAAAAGACGGAAAAAACGAAATAGGAACAAAAGATGGAAAAAAAGAAATAGGAACAAAAGACGGAAAAAAAGAAATAGGAACAAAAGACGGAAAAAAACGAAATAGGAACAAAAGACGGAAAAAAAGAAATAGGAACAAAAGATGGAAAAAAAGAAATTGGAATAAAAGACGGAAAAAAAGAAATAGGAACAAAAGACGGAAAAATAGAAATAGGAACAAAAGATGGAAAAAAGCGAAATAGGAACAAAAGACGGAATAAAACGAAATAGGAACAAAAGACGGAAAAAAAGAAATAGGAACAAAAGATTGAAAAAAAAGAAATAGGAACAAAAGACGGAAAAAAAAGAAATAGGAAGAACAAAACGAAATAGGAACAAAAGACGGAAAAAACAGAAAAAGGAACAAAAGACGGAAAAAAAGAAATAGGAACAAAAGATGGAAAAAAAAGGAATAGGAACAAAAGATAGGGAAAAACATATCAAAACGAAAAAAAGGCAAAAATTATTGAATTATTAAGAACAAAATACGAGAAAAACGATGTAGGAACAAAAGATGGAAAAAAAGAAATAGGAACAAAGGACGGAAAAAAAGAAATAGGAACAAAAGATGGAAAAAACGAAATAGGAACAAAAGACGGAAAAAAAGAAATAGGAACAAAAGACGGAAAAAAGAAATAGGAACAAAAGATGAAAAAAACGAAATAGGAACAAAAGACAGAAAAAAAGAAATAGGAACAAAAGATGGAAAAAAGAAATAGGAACAAAAGACGGAAAAAAGAAATAGGAACAAAAAAACGAAATAGGAACAAAAGACGGAAAAAAACGAAATAGGAACAAAAGACGGAAAAAAACGAAATAGGAACAAAAGACGGAAAAAATGAAATAGGAACAAAAGACAGAAAAACAGAAATAGGAACTAAAGATGGAAAAAAAGAGTTAAAAAACAAATAAGATTTCAGTTTGTGTTTTATGTAGTAAAATGAAGATTGTACAACGTGATCGGATCCGGGTCGAACGCAATGACGAGTAAATAGACAAATTATAGAAAAGATGACAGCCATTCAGATGGTTGTATTTATCATTGGATCTTAACAAAACAATACATCCATAACAAGGCAAAAACGGAAAAAAACATTTAGGAACAAAAGACAGAAAAAACGAAATAGGAACAAAAGACAGAAAAAAAGAAATAGGAACAAAAGACGAAAAAAACGAAATAGGAACAAAAGACGGGAAAAAAATGGGAATAAAAGACGGAAAAAAAGAAATAGGAACAAAAGACGGAAAAAAACGAAATAGGAACAAAAGACGGAAAAAAAGAAAAAGGAACAAAAGATGGAAAAAAAGAAATTGGAATAAAAGACGGAAAAAAAGAAATAGGAACAAAAGACGGAAAAATAGAAATAGGAACAAAAGATGGAAAAAAGCGAAATAGGAACAAAAGACGGAAAAAAAGAAATAGGAACAAAAGATGGGAAAAAAGAAATAGGAACAAAAGAAGGAAAAAAGAAATAGGAACAAAAGATGAAAAAAACGAAATAGGAACAAAAGACAGAAAAAAAGAAATAGGAACAAAAGATGGAAAAATGAAATAGGAACAAAAGACGGAAAAAAGAAATAGGAAGAAAAAAACGAAATAGGAACAAAAGACGGAAAAAAAAGAAATAGGAACAAAAGACGGAAAAAATGAAATAGGAACAAAAGACAGAAAAATAGAAATAGGAACTAAAGATGGAAAAAAAAGAAATAGGAACAAAAGACAGAAAGAAAGAAATAGGAACAAAAGACGAAAAAAACGAAATAGGAACAAAAGACGGAAAAAAAGAAATAGGAACAAAAGATGGAAAAAAAGAAATAGGAACAAAAGACGGAAAAAAAGAAATAGGAAGAAAAAAACGAAATAGGAACAAAAGACGGGAAAAAAAGAAATAGGAACAAAAGACGGAAAAAAAGAAATAAGAACAGAAGACGGAAAAATAGAAATAGGAACAAAAGATGGAAAAAAAAGAAATAGGAACAAAAGACGGAATAAAACGAAATAGGAACAAAAGATGGAAAAAAAGAAATAGGAACAAAAGATTGAAAAAAAAGAAATAGGAACAAAAGACGGAAAAAAAAAGAAATAGGAAGAAAAAAACGAAATAGGAACAAAAGACGGAAAAAACAGAAAAAGGAACAAAAGACGGAAAAAAAGAAATAGGAACAAAAGATGGAAAAAAAAGGAATAGGAACAAAAGATAGGGAAAAACATATCAAAACGAAAAAAAGGCAAAAATTATTGAATTATTAAGAACAAAATACGAGAAAAACGATGTAGGAACAAAAGATGGAAAATCGATATACTGTAGGAACAAAAGACGAAAGAAATGTATAAGAACAAAAGATGGAAAAAGTTCTTATTGAAAAAAAGACGAACAAAACGATATATGAACAATAAACGAAAAAAATCGATACAGGAACAAAAGACGATTTTTTTTATACAGAGATGAAAACAAGATCACGTTGATAATATGCCAATAATAATATTTCATTAAAGACATGTTTAACTTGACAAAATGTAATGATTAATGTATTTGTTTAAACACTATGTTTATATTGTTTGATAGCTGACATTATTTCATTCAGAAGTATTGGTGTTGTCTCGTTATGCCTAATGGATTCATTGTAATCACCCTGTCTATCCTTTTGAGAACACAAATTATTCGGGCATATATCTGAGGAACAGGTATTATCGATGAGGCAGAAGACGCTTAGTTTTCTGGAGTATCTTGCCTTACTTTCCTTTTAAGGGTTTACGAGTATTTTTTAACCTCGTTTCTTTCACTTTTGAGCTACAATTTCGGTGTTGTTCCCATGGCAATATTCTCTTGTTTTATTTTTAATGTTTTCTGCTTTTATGTGTCATACATTTTAAACCAGTTATCCTATCAATCTAAGAAGGTTTGTTTTCACTGACTCACTCATTGTTATTGTTACTGAGGTGTTTGTTTAATCATCATGTTGATATTTTTTCTCAATGAGGCTCTTTGTTTTAATCGTCTGTTATTTTTTGAATCTATTGTTGCACTATTTATAGCCATAAATTTGAAAGGAATATTCTCTTTTTCTATTTCGAATGTTAGTCGAATTCACTATCAGATTGTAAGTGACTTTCCTGTCATTCCATCGTCATTAATTCATCGATCTCATATCGTGAATCGTAGTGTAAATACCATCCGTATTTCTTATCAGTTTTAACAATGATTTCTTACGATACATCGTTAAGGCATGTTTCTTCTAATCAATGTCGTGGTTAATGTCCCTGCTAAATTAATTGTAACAAAGATATCCTTGTCAGCCTCCCCGCCACTTTCCTTTTTTGTCACTTTTGTCTATCCCACAACCCTTTTTCTCATCGTTTTTTGGTTGCTTTTTTGATAACTTGGGACAATTTTGCTGACATGATTTTTAGTGCTGTGTCAAATTTATTTTAGATATGGGATGGACAGTAAAATTTCTAAATAAAGAAATATGACAATCATCTGAATGTTTTGTTTGCAATATCAAAATTTTCAAAGATAAAACTTTGGATGTTCTGAAATGAAGCATGTAAGAATGGCCTTACAAAAGACGTTCAATCAAACCAAGATTGAAGTTATTACATGTAATTATTGATAAAACTGTAAATACATTGTTACCCTTTACTATCGAGTAGCGAAATTAAAAAATATAGTTAATATATAAATTAGTAATTGATAGCTTATAAGAGTGTTTATTTATGAATATTTCTTTATTGATTGCAGAATCTCAAAACACCAAAATCAGTATATGATCAATAATAGAATATTTCTGTAAAAAATAAACTAAAAAAAGAAACAAATTAAAGCTTTATGGAGTTATAATTTGATTTTACCGATAAAAGCACAATTTGTACTTTTCTATTATTATGAGTGTGTTGGATGTTCCTCCGTTGTCCCATACTAATTGTATGTAAGTGAAATTCGGCGAATAATTATGAATATATTCAACGTAAATAGAACAAATTGCAGTTGTCTGAAAATTTAACTAATCCTATGATAAACAAAAATTTAACATGTAATTTCCTCTAACTCCAAGTAGCACGATCAGATTCTTAGAAGAACATAAAATACGTCTCAAGTTGTGTACAATCACTACAAATGAAAAGTTAAAAGGAAAACAGAACATAACGGGTCTTTGATACTAGTGCACAAAGCCAACTAAAGCTAAAGTTACCGTAATTACAATAAATAGATACATGTGCTGCCTATAACAACACACGCAGGAACAATACCTGAATCGAGTCTGTTATTATGCCCGCACATTAAAATAGAAAGAACTATTTAATCTGTTTAACGAAAACTGGTAAGAAGTAAGGCACTGGCTACAAAGCAAAGCAATAACATGTACTAATGTAATTTGGACGCTGGAGAAACTTATGATGTGATGTAATACTACAAAGAGTCGAGACGGAAGAAAATTAGTACACATTTGCAATGAACACGTATATTATGAACAAATAATCCTATTTGTTATTGTCAATTAAACATTACATGGAACAACGTCTCTGATCTAGCAAACGAAAGATTGGGTTCTGCATTAAACCCATGTTGTTCATTAAGTATTCCTTATCAAAGACTTCATTCCGGGAGGTGACTTATATAATACATTTAAATGAATGTTAAACACAAATACAGCAAGTGTGATATAGACAACTTTGAGTTCAACTATCTCATTCTATAGAATAAAGTATGATTTCAGGACGGAATTCCATTATACTGCAGGATTAAATGTGCGTGTACTTTATCTGATATTGAAATTACAAATACCACACCGTATCAAGTTATCAGAATAAATCTGGTTTAGGCTAAATAAATTTTCTTATATCTTATTCACGATCTCCGTAGACATACAGAAAAACACCCCAGTCTGTCTAACAAATATTAGAATAAAAAACGCAAAATAATAAAGTGCAGGAAACTGATGAACTAAACCAAAATTTAACATGATTAAAAAAAAAACCCACAGAAATATAAATAAAAACTACAAAGGTACAAGCGATATTAAAGTCACAAGTCAGTGTTAATGTGTCTCGATGTATTTTAAGGATATCATATTAACAGTGTAATTTGTATCACTGTAAATCTGTAAAATTTTGTAATGACTCCACTTCAAATTAATTTTGTTAAAGTGAGTAAGTATCAATAACTATCTGAGATTATTCGTTAATGACTGAAGTTTGGAATAACTACAATTTATGTAAAAATTACGTGTTTCATAAAGAGTAAATCTGTAGCAAAGAAATTGACTTTAACATACCAAGTAACATTACTCCCCATAGATTAAAGTCCCAGATTGGATTTATAACTCTGTTAAAAGTGATGATCTTTTCTAAAAAAATTCATAGCTCCTTTTGATGGTGATACGAAATCCGATTTTTTAAAACAAATTATGCTATGGTTTATTTAGAATTCTGTTATTGGAAGTGCAATTTCCTATTCAGATTATTCTACATTTGGTAGTATTTCTTTTTTTTCTTTTGATGGATTTTTTTTCTGTTTTTGTTTTTTATTGGTTTTGATTTGTATTATGTTTTTTGCTTTTTTTGTTCGCTTGTTGTTTGTTATTTGTGTTCTAATTAAAAAACAAAACCAAAACTATCATGGTATCAGGTTTTTATCATCCTACTATGTGTTGTTGGTATATAATTTTTTTTTTGGTTGCATGATTTGCGTCATTATGCGATTTTTGTTTTTGTTTTTGTTTTATTGATTTTATCATCGGTAGTACGACTTTTTGATTTTTATAACTAGATTACTTGTTGTGTATTAGTATTTGTATAATATTTTGTAATAAGTGTCATTTTTCGGATTATTATAATTGTTATTTACGATTTCAGATTTTTATAATTCTGTAATGAGTGTCACGATTTCACTGATATTTTTTTATTTTGTAATTTACAATTTCGTGTCTTTATATCTACAATTAGTCTCACAATTCATATTTCATTTTATAATTCTGTAAGTTACGATTTTGGTTTTTCATAATTCTGTAAGTTACGATTTTGGCTTTTTATAATTCTGTAATTTACTATTCCGGTTTTTTTTAATACTTATGTTATCTCCGATTTTGGTTTTTCATGATTCTGTTATTCACGATTTTGTTTTTTTATAATTCTCTAATTTACGATTTCGGATTAATTTTTTAATTTACGATTTCTGTTTTTGTATAACTTTGTAATTTACGATGTCGTTTTTTTTTTTATAATTCTGTAATTATTGTCAAGATTTATGATTTTTATGATTCTGTTAATAGATTTTGATTTTCATATTTCCATTATTTTTGGAACGATTTCAGTAATTTTATGGTTTTTTTTCTTTATTTTAATTTTGTTATTCTGGTTCAAGTTCTGTTATTGATAATTATGTTCTGGTGAAACGGTCACCATTATTTTTACAGTTCTTTCTGTTTTGTTGTTACGATTTTTCTTTTTTTACAGTTCTGTTTAGATGAAGCGATTTCAGTTTTCATGCTCCTGTTTTGGTGATAGGATATCCATTTGTATGATATTTTATTATCATATTTCATAATTGTATTATAATAACCCGGTTATGGTCCAATTTGAATATTAATTATTTTGTTAATTCCACGATGATTTAATGCTATTCTATTTCTGTTGCTTTGTTGCTCTTTTGTAAAGTGGATGATTTCCCGTTTTATAACTCTTGTTTGTGTTGATTATGTTTCCTGCTAATTGTTTAGAATAATTTGAAACTTGATTATAACCTCAGCTACGTTACTATTTCCCGTGTGTCAGATCCTAGTCTGATACGATAATCAGCTTTCTTTACGATGGTATTGATATCAGATATTTCAGCCGAGGTAATGAGCACTTTATGGCGAGTTAACGTGGATTAAATTTACCTGTGGCGCTATAAATTATTCTATTTTAGTTATCTTCTTATATTTACTTCAATTCGGGTACTTGAAGGCCAGTTGTAGGTAAATCGGTCTACTTTAGTGTCTTGTAGGTAAAGTGGTCTGATAACATCGGACACCAGCGGGGCTATCCCTTAGCTTAATACGGGGATCCCAAGGTATATATATCCCGTCGTTTCTATGTCATTATCAAAATGAAAAGTGCATCCTGTGCCGATTCCTGAATTCCTCTATTTTCTCCTCCATAACACTTCAGCACGCACCTCCACCGATGTAAGATATTTGGAGCTGTAGGTGATCGTGTATTGAGTCGGTATCACATTGGTGGTGCGTGTTATCCGCCCCTTTAATGCTTTTTATCAGATACAGCTAAGGCTACATGTATCTATCGTAATAATATTAAGTAAGATGATATTTATTTGATCATACTTATTTAAATGGATCAAGGGAAATCTCACCCAGGAAGTATCAGATTTGAGATGAGGACAACACCGCTTACAGATAACGAAGACAGGATAGCCGAGACAAGGAATCACGATAGCGTTCTCGGCGACTTGACTACTTTAAATTCACATTATGAATACATTAAAAATGAATTAGGTGTTCGAAAAAAATACTGTAGTAAGAAAAAAAGTCAATATGGGAAAATAACTCGAAAATAGATTACATAATGTTGTTGATTTATATAGCACATTAACCGGGGTAGCAATTGAGATGATTGGAACTGGTGTTTATACAAACAGCTGTTTACACGACGTGGTATGCCAGCTATTTGTTTGTATATGACTCGATATGGCGACTGATGATGTAAAGTGTTACTTTGTCAACTCGCTTATTTAGAAAAAACTTTAAACGAGGAATCCCACCTCTGCTGGACATGTAATGCTATCTAAGTCCTTAGATTTATAGCGCGCAACCTTTTGAAAGGAAAAATAAAGAATTGAAGTAATAATGGATTTATAAGAAAATTTCCTTTCCGCTCATATTCCAATTTTAAGACCCATATTTACGATAAACTTCCTATTAAGGATCGGATGATTGGAAGCGAAGTTTCCTTTCTTCAAATGTCTGTTCTCCACTGTTATTATGAGACAGCGATGCTGAAATATTTCTTCACCCCCGGTATCACACATACATGGTTGTTCGTATGTCTCATAGCATAATAGATACAAAGTATTGTATTTGATTAACAACACAATAAATACAATGTATTATATTTTTTTTTTAAACACAATAAATACAAGGTATTGTATATGTCTCACAACATAATAAATACAATGTATTGTATATGACTCAGAATATAATAAATACAATGTATAATACATGTATGATATATGTATAGTTTATGCCATTCCTTGTGGATTTATTGTCTTTTTCAATGCAGTTGCAATACATTGAGATATAAATTTAAAGGTATTGACTCTTGCGAAAATTGGTTGGTACGAATTGAGATTTATATGGCGTGAGAGTTATTGTATCTTTACCGTTCTCGGGTTTCAGAGAAGATAACCACTATCATCATAAGTAAGCTGATGTGTTTGATTCAATTCATTAAATTGATATCGTATTCGCGCTAATCTTCGTGTTTATGGAAATATACACATTAACGAGTAATTGTTTAATTTACATTAAGTAGGTATAAAATTGTAAGTAGTTATCCTTACATAAGTATGTTTAATCGGTTAAAACGTAGCATATAAAAATAAATCAAAATCAAATCGTATCACCAAATACTGATAAATATTGAAGCCAAATTCTTAATTTATGTGTAGAACATAACCTAAAATATGAGAAGAAGAAAAGGAGGAGTAGAATTGTACTGAACACATGGTAATGACCACCAAATGGTATATACTGTATGGAGTCTTTGGCAAACATTTTAATCATATACATATCAAACTATTAAGATTTACAATGTGTTATGCAATATAAATGAATAAATGAAGTTTGGCCAGTATTAAGCTTCCACAGCCGACCCCTAGGTATCCTTAGCACCACTGGCGACTCCCAGCAACACCAGGAACACTTACACAGCTACATAATGCAGCTAATTTCCTTGCTTGGCTCTACAGTATCAATTTGTATTGAAGGTTTCTAATATCGAACGATTCTTCCGGGCGTTACATCCGCTGACACCAACATTTCTACTCGGACGTTTTCGTGTAGAAACAGTATTGACATCGCCATTATCTACATATAATTTCATAATTCATATCATAATTCAATAAAAACAAGGGGTATTTATGAAAACTATTGAATAATTCTGAACGAACTTTTTGAACTCTTATCCAGACGGATTTAGAACGCCATAAAGCATTTAACATTCATAGATAAAGTATTCTAAGATATGCTAGCAAAATGTCTTGATAGTTATTATGTGAGGGGTAGTACTAGGTTACACAACAGGGAACCGTAGGTAAAGTTATATGACGTCATTTGGTTTACTATGTCCAAACTAAGAATTTATTCTAATGGGAGAATTAAACGTTTGGGTCTCAACAAGGATGTGTATTACTTAGATATTTTGTTACTTTTGGGGGGGGGGGGGGGGGGGGGGGGTGGTGGAGAATTAAACGTTTGGATCTCAACAAGGATGTGTATTACTGAGATATGTTGTTGCTTCGTTACAATTGTGAATTTAGTCTTGACAAGAATGTGTTTTAATTTAGATATTTTGTTAATTTGTTACATTTGGTTAATTAAACGTTTTAGTCTCGACAAGGATGTGTTTACCTGCAATATGTTGTTACTTCGTTGCATGGAATTTAACATTTGGATCCAATACAAAGATGTGTTTTACTTAGATATTTTGTTACTTTGATGCATAAGGTAAATTTAACATTTGGATCCAAAATAAAGGTATGTTTTACTTAGATATTTTGTTACTTTGATGCATTTGATCAATTCAACGTTTTAGTCTCGACAAGGATGTGTTTACCTGAGATATTTAGAATCTATCGCCTTCACGGCTGCAATACTAAAGTATGGAATACTACTCTGTACATCGTGATCATTAATCTATTCTATTTTTTTTAACACTGCACTTTTAAAGATGTCTTTGTCTGTTCATATAATACTTCAATAAAATCTTTAGATTATCTTGTTAGTTATGTAATTCGTTGTCATGTTGTTTGTGTGTATAATAAAGCCGAACAGAAGTTCGCTGTTGGCAATACTTCTGTATTCATAACAGGTAACAGGGAAATGTAATATATAAGATATATGATAAAGATATTTCGTTATCAGTTGAGGTATTCTCAGATCAACCTTTTCCTTCCTATGAGTGAGATACACTCACAGGAAGGATTATAGGTAACATTATATAAGACACATAAAAATGATACTAATCCTATTACATTCAGGTAGAGAGAGAGAGAGAGAGAGAGAGAGACAGAGAGACAGACAGAGACAGAGAGACAGAGACAGAGACAGAGACAGACAAACAGAGACAGACACAGAGAGAGACAGAGACAGACAGAGACAGAGACAGACAGACACAGAGACAGAGACAGAGACAGAGACAGACAAACAGAGACAGACACAGAGAGAGACAGAGACAGACAGAGACAGAGACAGACACAGAGAGAGACAGAGACAGACAAAGACAGAGACAGAGACAGACAGAAACAGAGACAGACAGAGACAGAGGCAAAAACAGACAGAGGAAGGCAGAGACAGACAGAGAGACAGACAGAGACACACAGAGAGATATATGTACAATTAAGTTAACATTCCGTTGAATGGTTAACTAAATTAAAGTGTCTAATGAACGGAAGAGGATTCCTGGGGTTTATTAATAGCTATGATTTTCTGGGAGGATATATACTTGTGGAATGATGAGTAGGAGTTGCGAGGTTTAATTAACCTCCTCATCAAGAAAGACACTATAATCTAATCAATTTAGAGTATAGATCTGACAAACACGTTTGTCGTATTAAATGGCATTCCCTATAAACAAGCTTAATACTCTCATTAAAATGATAATAATTTTATCAAAACAGCTGAAGGAATTTAAAAAAAAAAAAATGAAACAGAAAGCAGATTTCATTATCGGTGTTGAGATCATCATTTGTAAACACAGCATCACGCTCAACTACATCTGTGTAACTGACTTCCACCAGCATTGATGTCTTGGATTTGTATCTTTTGGTACTACGCAGAGCTGTCTAAAATGTTAACAATCGAATTGATCATGAAAATTTGGAAACACAGCTTCCGTGTACCCTTTTCTTCCATGGCTTTATTTGATGTGTCCGTTGGTGTTCCTTTTTCTTTCATTGATGTATTCCATGTATTCTTTCGTGTACCCTTTTCTTTCATTGATGTATTCCATGTATTCTTTCGTGTACCCTTTTCTTCCATGGCTGTATTTCATGTGTCCGTTGGTGTTCCCTTTTCTTTCATTGATGTATTCCATGTATTCTTTTGTGTACCCTTTTCTTTCATGGCTGTATTCAATGTGTCCATTCGTGTACCCTTTTCTTTCATTGGTGTATTCCATGTATTCTTTCGTGTACCCTTTTCTTCCATGGCTGTATTTCATGTGTCTCTTGGTGTTCCCTTTTCTTCCATTGATGTATTCAATGTATTCTTTCGAGTACCCTTTTCTTCCATTGATGTATTCCATATGTCCGTTCGTGTACTCTTTTATTCTAGGGTTTTATTCCATCTGTCCGTTCGTGTACCCTTTCCTTCATGGCTGTTCTCCATATGTCCTTTAGTACTACCCATAATCGAATTTTATTATTTCTGATGTAATTTCGTACGGATTGATGCTGGCAAATCGTTTCTGAAAGACACAATAATATCACATTTATTTACAGATGCTAAGTATCACAGTCACATATGTGAGTTATTGATTAGATTACAAACATTTATACCCAGAGGTATGTACACTATGGCTGTACTGACGTTATCACGCGCCTGTGATCCTGTCTAGGATAACATCACTCGTCAACATCGCGACATCCAGTCCTACACCTGACACTCGCCTACCTATTAGTCGTACAAACAAATGTCATTATGTCTGTTACCCAGATCGCTGTGGTGTTACTGTAGACTTCGGCTGTACTGTTTAATAAAATCCACATGTGTGATAGGATTGATGGAGCTATCTATTAAAGTTAGCCTACCTCCCGGAACGATATCCTAATTACGTAACCCATTTAGAAAATGAGATATGTCTGTTTATGTACAACCTGTGGGCCATTATTGTCCCCGTCAAACGTCTCGGCAGACCATATTACCATAACACAGACCAATCGGGTGTAATTCTTCCTAATGTCAAATGTATCATAAAGAACATAGCGTTTTGGGAACTGTTTCCCTTATAAATCTGTAATAGTGTGTAATTTGTGCCACTCTTATATTTCTCCATTATGATAAAGGAAGAGCCTTGAGAAGTCAAAGTATCTATCAATCAAGGTCTATATGTATTGTCTATGTAACAGGTAAGATTGTTTATAGACCAGATAAAACAGCTCTCGCCTTTATGATGTTATAATCTACGTCGGAGGTAGATTGCGTTCAATTTGAAACAATAATTAAGATTGGGGAGCATTAAAAACATCTATTAACCTGTGTCGATTCATATTTCTGTTTTAAATAGTATTTTAATTATTACTTCCTCGTTAAATTAGCAACATTCATGTTTGTAAACTGTTTAAATAGGCGCGGCATTTAAAAGGTATTAAGCATATCAATATCTATAAACTCATCTAACATTGACTGAAAACAACTAGACTTAAAGAAAAAATATCACCCTACATAAACTCTTTGAACGCATCGAAAAATGACTAATCATTTTATATATTGTATAATTTATTTGTTGGTAGAGAAGATAAAGAAAACTTCCGTTTAGATAGCAGGATGAAAAGGCCTTAAACAGCCCGGATCTGTTATGACTAGATAGCTATTTGATTCATTCAAAAGAGGTGACTTACAGCATGTTGAAATTTCCGTTTCACAGATTGTATTGAATGATATCCTATGTGGGAAGAGTAAGACATGTAATATACATCAAGTCACTAGGAACTCTCTTATTAAATATCAATTTGATTGTAAATATGGAAGAATTAAAACTAAGTGTTTTGTACAGATTGTGTTCTCCAAGGGTATATGTTTATCAAATTTTGAAAATCAGGGAACAGAAATTATCCTGGTGATTGACATATTTACTTAAATCATGCTTGAAATAAATTTTATAAAATTTCAATATTTTTGGCCAGCTTCTACTAGTACATCGGAAATACAAAATAGGTAGGAATACGTGCTGGGTGGACTATCAGGTACCGAGGCTGGCCGTTAATCTACATCTCATGTTTAAATTATGAGTTAAGAAGATATACACATACTTCATGTTTTTTGAAAATGTTATCCATTTTGGAAAAATATGTAAATTTACTTAACTATCGTGTCAATACACAGATATATTAACGTCTGTTTCGGCCATTTGTTTTTTTAATTTGATGTCCCTTATAATAGGACTAAGACCACAATTAAGTACTTCCGGGTTCAGGCCCCACGAATGAAGTCCCCTCAAAAATGTATGTATTTCAGGAAAACCAATCAAATGCCTCTTTGAACTTGATTTCTGTTGATGAATTTAATGTGGATTTATAGCAGAGATGTCAATCTATGTTTTGTGATGTAAAATAATAATATTGATCATTTATTATGTGCTCCAGGACCCTGTGTGATGAGTCCTGATTTGACCTCTACCCCTGACCCGGATGTATATAATCCACGTTGGTGACACATTTTGACAGCTATCTCCAGAAAATGCCCAACATGCTGGGTTGAAACTTTTATATTTTGCTTCTCAGATGTTGGTCTTGGCCAGGTGAGATGGAAAGTTGCATATGAGATGTTGGGAATTTATTATGAATTTTAATGTTACAATGAAACATATAGTGAAGCTAATTGTGGTCTTAGTCCTATCTGTATTTCCACACTGTAGCTGCCTACCATCACAACACATCACAATGGGAGTCCTAGAAGGACGAAACTGCGGTATGATGTCCCTAACATCACTGACGAGTCCTAGAAGGACGAAACTGCTGTATGATGTCCCTAACATCACTGACGAGTTCCGGAAGGACGAAACAGCTGTATTATAATTCTATCATACGGACGAGACATACAAGGACGAAACAGATGTATGATGCCATCTTTATATTTGCTTTTCTGTCTTTCTATGTTAGAGGAACGACTTGTTCGCTCGTTGTTAATACATATACGTATATAATGTGTATAAGGTAGCACTTTAAATCGGCAAAAGTTCCAGGTTATCCCAAGGAGACTTAAAACGAACATACCGCGGGAGCCTAAAGTCGGTTCCTTGTTTCCAGTTCCGTTTAAGTAAAACAGATTGGAACCAGTTCCGAATTCCATTTGAAATAAACGGAACTAGTTCCCAGTTCCCGTTTCAGAAAATAATCTGTGTACTTTATTTCAATATGAGACCCGAATATGAAGAAGAAAAACTATATTTGTCAATGGGTCCAAAGACAGTTTTCCGTCACTTGGTCCAAGTTCCGAGTTCCGAGTTCCGTTTAAGATAAACGGAGCTAGGAATTAGTTCCTTGTTCCGTTTAAGAAAATCTCGCCTGCGTTGTAACTTCTGGGGAAAAGGATGACGACGCCACTGGTTTCCTGTTGTAGTAAAACTACGAGAAACTGGTGCGTTGTAACGTCTGAGAGAGAAGATTACAAAGCAGTTTTTACTGCTGTAAACTTCGAAGAATTATGCGTTGTAACTTCTGGGGAAATTCTACCTCTGTGGAGTTGATTACTTATTCCTAATTCCATTACTTATTCGATTCCATCATTACTTATTCGTTTCCTCTTTACTAATTACCACCTCAAATGGTTCAAAACTTATAATTAAACGTTCCCATTACCTATTCGAACATTCCATTCCTTTTCTCTCATCCCTACCGGTATCATACTGGTCTGTCCAGGTAAATACACCCTCTGGGTCACAAAATGTGGTAAAACCCTCGGCGGAGCCTCGGGTTTTACCACATTTTGTGACCCCTCGGGTGGAATATCCCTATCCTACATGACCACATATGATAGAGTCTTATAATCCATACCTTATTACTTTTTCATTTTTTTCATTACTTATTCGATTCTTTCATTACTTTTTCGTTTTCTCTTTACTAATTAACACTTTAAATGGTTCAAAACTAAATAATAAATACTAAGTAACGAAGGAATCGAATAAGTAATGAAGGAATTGAATAAGTAATGAAATAATTGAATAAGTAATAAGGTATGGATAAGGAATGGAATGTTCGAATAGGTAATGGGAACGTTTAATTATAAGTTTTGAACCAATTGAGGTGGTAATTAGTAAAGAGGAAACGAATAAGTGATGATGGAATCGAATAAGTAATGGAATAAGGAATAAGTAATCAACTTCACGGAGGTAAAGTTCCCAGTTCCGTTTAAGATAAAATGAACTAGGAACTATTTCCGAGTTCCGATTAAGATAAACGGATGTAGCATGTATAAGCTTTACGGAAAACGGAACTAGGAAACAACTAGGAACTGGTTCCGTGTTTACGAAAACAACTTCAGGCTCCTCACATACCGCAGCCTCCTAAAACACAAATGAATTGCATTACACGCATGAATCGTGCAAATAGGTGGCGTCATTGATTTACCATAGATGTTGATAGGACGTTTAACAATGGTAAACCAAACCTCCTTTCCGCTTCAACTTAATACAGCCATTTACAAATTACAGGCCATAGAAGGTGGTAACAATGGTCAATTATGAAGAAATTGGCTAGTTGGTAGTTCGTGAAGATAAAAACTGATGCATGGTTCTAGGTGTGCTTGCATTGTAAAAAGATTTTGGTGCTTAAATTGTCGGATCAAGAATGGCGATAGAAAAAAAGTACCAAACCTTATATACTTTAGCACCTCCATTTATCGTTACGTGGTCTGACATCCCATAGCTTTTTGACTGTTTTTATTCTAATAAACTTCACGATTTGACGGGACATTACACGGCGTAACTTGAGAATAAAAGTCACGGTTCTCGTGGCTTACCTGTAACAGACATGTCGATTCTGTCTCCGTGAAGTCATTAATGAAATTGGTGTTGACAGACTCAAAAAGTTTGTATAGTTTTTTAATGCATACAATTTGTCTTTTATACAAAATAATTGTGTTTGCACCGATTCTTATGACAAAAATAACATTGAAAATGCGGGACTAAGTCTGCAGATGTTCATACTAAACGGTTCTGTACTGTCGGTTATACTACTGTAAGGGGTACTGACGTAGGAAGGGAGATCACTCTAATATGTAGAAGTTCAGAACTGTGATATCGTTGGAGAGATATAGTTTGGTGAGTTCTATTTCATTATACACGTAAATGTTTTTATTTATTGGTACTGCTAGAGGTATGTATGTGCTTTTTTTATGAAATATGGACGCTCAATTAGTTACCATCGAGCTCATCTATCAAATAGATATTACTGGGTTGTTGTTTGTTTACGTCAACATTTGATTGGCCATGGTATTAAGCAATCAACGCCAAATATCCTTTGTATGGTTAGGATGCTAGCGTGACGCCAGGATAAAATTACGGTTGTGACGTCATAACTATAACGTCTAGACTGTAGCCCACTCCATATTTCTACATTAAATACTGTCTGACGTCTGATATCGGTGATGGCCTAAATATTGAATACTGTCTGACGTCTGATATCGGTGATGGCCTAAACATTGAATAATGTCTCACGTCCGATATCGGTGATGGTCTAAACATTGAATAATGTTTCTTGTCTGATATCGGTGATGGTCTAAACATTGAATAATGTCTCTCGTCTGATATCGGTGATGGTCTAAACATTGAATAATGTCTCAGGTCTGATATCGGTGATGGTCTAAATATTGAATAATGTCTCTTGTCTGATATCGGTGATGGTCTAAACATTGAATAATGTCTCTCGTCTGATATCGGTGATGGTCTAAACATTGAATAATGTCTCAGGTCTGATATCGGTGATGGTCTAAATATTGAATAATGTCTCTTGTCTGATATCGGTGATGGCTTAAACATTGAATAATGTCTGACGTCTGATATCGGTGATGGTCTTAACATTGAATAATATCTCAGGTCTGATATCGGTGATGGTCTAAACATTGAATAATGTCTGACGTCTGATATCGGTGATGGTCTTAACATCGAATAATATCTCAGGTCTGATATCGGTGATGGTCTAAACATTGAATACTGTCTGACGTCTGATATCGGTGATGGCCAAAACATTGAATAATGTCTCAAGTCTGATATCGGTGATGGTCTAAACATTGAATAATGTTTCTTGTCTGATATCGGTGATGGTCTAAACATTGAATAATGTCTCACGTCTGATATCGGTGATGGTCTTAACATCGAATAATATCTCAGGTCTGATATCGGTGATGGTCTAAACATTGAATACTGTCTGACGTCTGATATCGGTGATGGCCTAAACATTGAATAATGTCTCTCGTCTGATATCGGTGATGGTCTTAACATCGAATAATATCTCAGGTCTGATATCGGTGATGGTCTAAACATTGAATACTGTCTCACGTCTGATATCGGTGATGGCCTAAACATTGAATAATGTCTGACGTCTGATATCGGTGATGGTCTTAACATCGAATAATATCTCAGGTCTGATATCGGTGATGGTCTAAACATTGAATACTGTCTGACGTCTGATATCGGTGATGGCCAAAACATTGAATAATGTCTCAAGTCTGATATCGGTGGTGGCCTAAACATTGAATAATGTCTCAGGTCTGATATCGGTGATGGTCTTAACATCGAATAATATCTCAGGTCTGATATCGGTGATGGTCTAAACATTGAATACTGTCTGACGTCTGATATCGGTGATGGCCTAAACATTGAATAATGTCTCAGGTCTGATATCGGTGATGGCCTAAATATTGAATAATGTTTCAGGTCTGATATCGGTGATGGCCAAAACATTGAATAATGTCTGACGTCTGATATCGGTGATGGTCTAAACATTGAATAATGTCTCTCGTCTGATATCGGTGATGGTCTAAATATTGAATAATGTCTCTTGTCTGATATCGGTGATGGTCTAAACATTGAATAATGTCTGACGTCTGATATCGGTGATGGCCTAAACATTGAATAATGTCTCAGGTCTGATATCGGTGATGGCCTAAATATTGAATACTGTCTGACGTCTGATATCGGTGATGGCCTAAACATTGAATAATGTCTCAAGTCTGATATCGGTGATGGCCTAAACATTGAATAATGTCTCAGGTCTGATATCGGTGATGGCCTAAACATTGAATAATGTCTGACGTCTGATATCGGTGATGGCCAAAACATTGAATAATGTCTCAAGTCTGATATCGGTGATGGCCTAAACATTGAATAATGTCTCAGGTCTGATATCGGTGATGGCCTAAATATTGAATAATGTTTCAGGTCTGATATCGGTGATGGCCTAAACATTGAATACTGTCTGACGTCTGATATCGGTGATGGCCTAAACATTGAATAATGTCTCAGGTCTGATATCGGTGATGGTCTAAACATTGAATAATGTCTCACGTCTGATATCGGTGATGGCCTAAACATTGAATAATGTCTCCCGTCTGATATCGGTGATGGTCTAAATATTGAATAATGTCTGACGTCTGATATCGGTGATGGCCAAAACATTGAATAATGTCTCCCGTCTGATATCGGTGATGGCCTAAACATTGAATAATGTCTCCCGTCTGATATCGGTGATGGCCTAAACATTGAATAATGTCTCAGGTCTGATATCGGTGATGGTCTAAATATTGAATACTGTCTGACGTCTGATATCGGTGATGGCCAAAACATTGAATAATGTCTCTTGTCTGATATCGGTGATGGTCTAAATATTGAATAATGTCTGACGTCTGATATCGGTGATGGCCAAAACATTGAATAATGTCTCAAGTCTGATATCGGTGATGGTCTAAACATTGAATAATGTCTCAGGTCTGATATCGGTGATGGCCTAAACATTGAATAATGTCTCCCGTCTGATATCGGTGATGGCCTAAACATTGAATAATGTCTCAGGTCTGATATCGGTGATGGTCTTAACATCGAATAATATCTCAGGTCTGATATCGGTGATGGTCTAAACATTGAATAATGTCTCAGGTCTGATATCGGTGATGGTCTTAACATTGAATAATGTCTCTCGTCTGATATCGGTGATGGTCTAAACATTGAATAATGTCTCTCGTCTGATATCGGTGATGGTCTAAATATTGAATAATGTCTCTTGTCTGATATCGGTGATGGTCTAAATATTGAATAATGTCTGACGTCTGATATCGGTGATGGCCAAAACATTGAATAATGTCTCCCGTCTGATATCGGTGATGGCCTAAACATTGAATAATGTCTCAGGTCTGATATCGGTGATGGTCTAAACATTGAATAATGTCTGATGTCTGATATCAGTGATGGTCTTAACATCGAATAATATCTCAGGTCTGATATCGGTGATGGTCTAAACATTGAATACTGTCTGACGTCTGATATCGGTGATGGCCAAAACATTGAATAATGTCTCAGGTCTGATATCGGTGATGGCCTAAATATTGAATAATGTTTCAGGTCTGATATCGGTGATGGCCTAAACATTGAATACTGTCTGACGTCTGATATCGGTGATGGCCTAAACATTGAATAATGTCTCAGGTCTGATATCGGTGATGGTCTAAACATTGAATAATGTCTCACGTCTGATATCGGTGATGGTCTAAACATTGAATAATGTCTCACGTCTGATATCGGTGATGGCCTAAACATTGAATAATGTCTGACGTCTGATATCGGTGATGGCCTAAACATTGAATAATGTCTGACGTCTGATATCGGTGATGGCCTAAACATTGAATAATGTCTCAAGTCTGATATCGGTGATGGCCTAAACATTGAATAATGTCTCGTCTGATATCGGTGGTGGCCTAAACATTGAATAATGTCTCCCGTCTGATATCGGTGATGGCCTAAACATTGAATAATGTCTCACGTCTGATATCGGTGATGGCCTAAACATTGAATAATGTCTCGTCTG
The DNA here is from genome assembly GCF_902652985.1 of Pecten maximus. Taxonomy (NCBI): domain Eukaryota; kingdom Metazoa; phylum Mollusca; class Bivalvia; order Pectinida; family Pectinidae; genus Pecten; species Pecten maximus. Next base: position 16,221,071 of record NC_047024.1, read on the forward strand.
ATATCGGTGGTGGCCTAAACATTGAATAATGTCTCCCGTCTGATATCGGTGATGGCCTAAACATTGAATAATGTCTCACGTCTGATATCGGTGATGGCCTAAACATTGAATAATGTCTCACGTCTGATATCGGTGATGGTCTAAACATTGAATAATGTCTCACGTCTGATATCGGTGATGGCCTAAACATTGAATAATGTCTCACGTCTGATATCGGTGATGGCCTAAACATTGAATAATGTCTCACGTCTGATATCGGTGATGGTCTAAACATTGAATAATGTCTCACGTCTGATATCGGTGATGGCCTAAACATTGAATAATGTCTGACGTCTGATATCGGTGATGGTCTAAACATTGAATAATGTCTCACGTCTGATATCGGTGATGGCCTAAACATTGAATAATGTCTCCCGTCTGATATCGGTGATGGTCTAAACATTGAATAATGTCTCACGTCTGATATCGGTGATGGCCTAAACATTGAATAATGTTTCTTGTCTGATATCGGTGATGGCCTAAACATTGAATAATGTCTCTCGTCTGATATCGGTGATGGCCTAAACATTGAATAATGACTCACGTTTTATATCGGTGATGGTCTAAACATTGAATAATGTCTGACGTCTGATATCGGTGATGGTCAAAACATTGAATAATGTCTGACGTCTGATATCGGTGATGGCCTAAACATTGAAAACTGTCTGACGTCTGATATCGGTGATGGCCTAAACATTGAATACTGTCCCAAGTCTGATATCGGTGATGGTCAAAACATTGAATACTGTCCCACGTCTGATATCGGTGATGGTCAAAACATTGAATAATGTCTGACGTCTGATATCGGTGATGGTCTAAACATTGAATACTGTCTCTCGTCTGATATCGGTGATGACCTAAACATTGAATAATGTCATATGTCTGATATCGGTGGTGGCCTAAACATTGAATAATGTCTCAGGTCTAATGTCGGTGATGGTCTAAACATTGAATAATGTCTCAAGTCTGATATAGGTGATGGTCTAAACATTGAATAATGTCTCAAGTCTGATATCGGTGATGGCCAAAACATTGAATAATGTCTGACGTCTGATATCGGTGATGGTCTAAACATTGAATACTGTCTCTCGTCTGATATCGGTGATGACCTAAACATTGAATAATGTCATATGTCTGATATCGGTGGTGGCCTAAACATTGAATAATGTCTCAGGTCTAATGTCGGTGATGGTCTAAACATTGAATAATGTCTCAAGTCTGATATAGGTGATGGTCTAAACATTGAATAATGACTGACGTCTGATATCGGTGATGGCCTAAACATTGAATACTGTCTCTCGTCTGATATCGGTGATGGCCAAAACATTGAATAATGTCTGACGTCTGATATCGGTGATGGTCTTAACATTGAATAATGTCTGACGTCTGATATCGGTGATGGCCTAAACATTTGCAAATTACGTGAAAGAACGTCTGTATTTCAACTCGTTATTTCTGATGTATTTTTTTAATCATGAACAATTAAACGTTTTACTAATAATTTATGAGTAAATTGAAGACCATAACGTGAGTGACACGACTAAGAAAGGTCGGGTTTGATCATGACAAGAGTAATAATTCATTATATCAAAACATAACGTAGAAAATATGGCTAAACTATTATATGTATAAAATATCCACTCATTCACGGTCCACACTTAGGTACATATTCATGTATGTACGTCATTAAGTCTATCTGTGTATTGTGACAGGATCCCGACCCCGTGATGTATCCGACAGCCTGCCATGTCTTCATCCATCCCAGCTCAGTACATGTACAGTTGATACTATCCCCGGACATGTTGAGAACGTGAAGGGACTCGACCTCACCTATCACTTTCGGGATAGTGACGAGGCTGGTGTCGTCCAGACTGATCCAATACAACATCGTGTTGTTCTTAAAAGAATCGATTTCGATAGTTTCCAGGGGTGTATTACTAAGGTCAAGTTTTCTCAGAAGAAACAAGTCTGAAAAGTCATCAGCATTCACTTTAGATATATTTGTGTTCCTCATCGACAGGTTTTCCACCATTGATGCTTGATGAAGAAGCGGATGGAACATGATCGAAGTCTGTGTGATCAAGTGTGATGTTCCTCAGTTTCGAGTGGTATGGTAATGCGTCCAGCTCCCACGATCTTACTGGCGAAGAAGTGATGTAGAGGCTCTGTAAATTAGGACCTCGTGAGATATTTGGCATAATTGTTAGGCTGCTGTTTTCTACGTGTAACGAGGTAAGTGAAGTGAGGTTATGGGTATCCAGTGACGACAGATGGTGATTTCCAATAACTGATAAATGTTCCAGGTTAGTCAGTACTTGTACACTCTCCGGCATGACGTCACATTCATTATTCTGCAGCACGAGGGTCTTCATTTTGTCCGCCATATTAAAGAATGCGTCGAACGGTAAAGACGAGCACGGCAGGCCTGTCACTGTTAGGTCAGTTACTGCATTAAACTGGTCGATGTACTTCGGCCAGGGCATGTTCTCGGAGCCTATCGTAAGGTATTGAAGTGTAGACGCAAACGACATGCTAGTTCCCAGAATAATAAAAGTATTATCTTGCATTGTGAGAGTCTGCAGGTTTGTCAGATCATCTATGGCGTTTGGAAGGTACCAAAACTGGTTAGATTCCATGTGAACGGAAGTGACGACATCATTTGATCCAACCAAACAATCCATAGACAAAGTGCTCATCTGGTTATGAGACATATTGAGAGACACGACAGTTATGTTTTCGAACGCTCGTTTCGGGATGGTGGTGAGCTGGTTGTGACTAATATCTACAGTCCAAAGTCGCTGTCCGCCATCAGAGATTCCTGGTACGTCTGTCAATCCCTTGTCACTACAGTCAATGATATCACCCTCGGAGGCACAGGTACACGGGGGCGGGGCCGGGCAGGGTAGGCGTGCAGCCACATCAATCAACGTCGTTAACTATCACAAAGTTTAAAAAAAACATCAAATGCGGTATTAAGATTTTTCTAAGGAAAGAAAAAGAAAGATATGCTTTTATAATAAAACATCTAATCAATAAGAAAATTGATGATATCGGATGAAAATCCAAAATTCTGTCCAAATTGTCCTACCGTTAGAGCTATGACATAATAAGTCTGATATTATGAGACATACAAACTGAAACAATATAAACTCCGGGAGGACATGCAGAGCACGGCATGAAGAAACAACATGAACATTTGTCCTAAATAAATCATTCAGGTTCAACCTTATAGAGGTGTGGTATGTTAAATATGGTCAAACTCGACATGAAGAAACAACATGAACATTTATCCTAAATAAATCATCAGGGTTCAACCTTATAGAGGTGTGGTATGTTAGATATGGTCAAACTCGACATGAAGAAACAACATGAACATTTATCTTAAATAAATCATCAGGGTTCAAACTTATAGAGGTGTGGTATGTTAAATATAGTCAAACTCGACATGAAGAAACAACATGAACATTTATCCTAAATAAATCATTCAGGTTCAACCTTATAGAGGTGTGGTATGTAAGATATCGTCAAACTCGACGTGAAGAAACAACATCAACATTTATCTTAAATAAATCACCAGGGTTCAACCTTATAGAGGTGTCACCTACTCATCGTTGGTGCCGTATGATGTGAAATATGAACAAAATTCGATCGTGAAATGTGTGTAGTGTGATAGACATCACTCGGTGACAAAAATAAATGATAAATAAATAAAAACACTATGGAATCTGAAAATAAAGAGTTCGTGAAGACCACGTGGAGGTCGACATTCTGATCTCACTAAGAAGTGGTTTATTTCCTTGTGTGATATGTTAGACATGGTCAAAATCGACATGTCCAGTGGTTCCGTTATAACCCTAATTCTCATCTTGAGAACGTGCTATTCACCTGGATTTTATCTAGATTTGCAATACGGGTATTGTCGATGAGATAGAAGACACCTACGTCTCCAGAGAAAAGGATTTTTATCAACTGTTTCTGTATAAATTCATGTTTTGTTTTTCCATTGTTTTCTCGATTAAGAGTGAGGATTACGGTCTCAGTATTCTGTATTTATCATGTACATCAATTCACTGAATTACAAAAAAGGATGACAAAGCAATATCGGTGTAGCCTTAACGTCAAAATAATGAAGCAAAAAAAAACAAAAAAAAAAAACAACAACAACAAATAAACAAAATTAATAGTGTTGGGCATATTACTTACATATACAGTGGAGCATTAGCTGAACGTTTAGGGACATTTCACTGTGTATCAGATCCTTATCGATTTATCAAATGTATCTTCTAACTACATATATCTAACGTATGTCTTGAGTAAAAAATATGGTTCACATCTAAAGCAAGTACGATAAAATGGATAGTTGGCTGAAAAGAAGGAGTAAAAAATTGACGGGGATACATAATCTGGAAAATAAGGTATTCATTATCAGGGTGTTTTTCTTGCTACAGATTACCTCCATACTTACGCTGAGAACTACCCGGGTTATCCTGTAGACGGCCATATTATCTTGTGTTCATTCCTATCACACTAGGACGGTCTGTGGTGACGGTACGGCCTGCTTCTGGTGATATAACCTACTTTTTGTGTAGAAACAAAAAAATGTGTTACTGACGAGAAACGAGTGACATCAGATTCGGCTATCGGAATCAGCACAGCCAATCATTTTAATCGTGTTTTACTCTACTCTTGTCTCAACAATATGTATCTTTATGCATATAGTAATAGTAAATTAAACAAGACGAGTTTCGCACGTTGGTGTATTAAATAACACGAGGCCAATAACACCGGTCACACATGTTTCATTATTGGTGTGGTGTATATCAATAAAAAAGGTTCGTTACTTAACAATAAAGAGATTTACAGTCATATGATATCTGTGATATACACAAATTGTTTTCTCTGTAATACATAGAGGGTATTGAATTGTTAAATATAGCATACATTCCCCGAAAATGACGGAAAATACATGCTGGCATCCAAGTATACTCATATATTATATCCAATGAGGACGTCCATTTGATGTTACGATCGACAAAATGATTACGTCCTTTTGAATGTGTTGTTCAACGTAATTCAAACGGTTTCTTCTCTTATATGGTAAGGTTTGCAGGCATGACTGTTGTCGAACGATCATGGTTTCAAAAGTTGCCGTATGTTTTGCAGAAGTGCACCAAAGTAACCAAAATTTCTACCTTGGATGTGATGATATAAGTTATGATGAGTTTTAACAAGTTGATACTTTCTTATATATCACTGGTAAAATGAACAAATAGATTACATTCTCCGAGACACATAAAATTGTTATAAGCATAAGTTAAATTCTGTGATATACTTAAGTTTTTGTTTTAAACATTAATAATATTCTCTGATATGCATAAGTTGCTTTAAAACATTTAAAACATAAATTATTTTGTCTGATATACATAAGTTGTTTAAAACATAAGTTACATTCTCTGATATATATATACATAAACATGTGGATTTTATAGACAAATTTCCTTTAGGGGAGGCTCAGCAGAATCAGTTTTTATCAGACTTGATGAATGTTTTCAAAGTCATTTGTTTGTATTAAAAGATTAACTCTGATAAAAGCAACAAAACAATTTTGTGACGATGAGTAGGGATTTATTCACAGCATGATGGCGGGTATCACAACACATCGACGTCAAAGCAAATGTTCCTTTAACTTTAAACATTGCATTGGAGTTGACGAAGAGGAGAAACAGTAAACAAAACTAATCAACTTCAATCAGAAAATGAATTATTGATATGGGGGAGAGTTTTTATTTCATGATGATAGAAATGATAGACAATAATGGCAGTGACCCCCTCAGGAACATTTGGGGATCTCTTGGTGAATATAGTCGGTCAGATCCACGCGTATGTTACGACACTCCCCACCAAAAACATTCAGTTGTCTTAATCCGATCCAATTCTTCAGCCATCCAAGTTCTGTACACGTACAATCAATAGTTATGTTTTGTAAGCCCACAAACCTCAGAGCCGGTAGTCGTTCGATAGCTCTAGGTAGCCCGGATAGCTTTGTGTAATCTAAATTCAGACCTTGTAGAATGTGTGTGTCGTTAAAAGCATCCATTGAAATATTGGTTAAAGGCGTTGTATCAAAACTAATTTGCTTTAATTTCTGGAGCCCGGTGAAATCCTTTGGTCCAATTTGAGACAGTTTGCTTTTGTCTAGAAATAGAGCAGTTAAACTTCTGATGTGACTCACGGCGGCTGGAATATGTTCCATATCCGTGTTACTGAAATCTACCACTTGTAGGAGTGGCTGTTCTGGCAATGTGACTTCATCCCATTGTGACAGCGGCGAATTTGTCAAGGTTAAGTGGATAAGAAAGGGGTTATTGGACAAATTCGGTACTTTCGTTATACTGCTGTTGTTTATGAAAATATCCCCTAACGACACCATACCACTGAACGCGTCATCAGGTATGCCTGCAGAAGTTAATTCAATATTATTGGTGATAGACAGATCGGTCACTTTTTTAAGTCTGTCCAGTGCTTTCGGAATACCTTTTAGATGAGTTGATGAAAATGATACAGTCGTAATCACATCCTCCAAACCCTCAAACGCATCCACTGGAAGATCGGACATCGGTGAGTCATGAAGTGTCAAGCTCCAAACCGACTTTAGAGTTCGAATGGAATGTGGCCATGTCGTCATTTCCGGTGATCCGAAATCAAACAATTCAAGGGTTGAGGTGAATGTCATTTTCTGTGGAAGAGTTTTAATTGGATTATTATTGATACTTAGCATTGTGATGTTTGGCATTCGAGCAATCTCGTTCGGAATTTCCTTGAATTTATTGTGCTGCATGAAAACAGAAAAAAGATATGGTTCTGATCCACTCAGTGCCCCATCTTCCATTATTTCAAAACCATTATTAGCAATTTGTAGAGAACAGAAGGGAAGATTATCGAAAGCTCCAGTCGGGATCCTTTTGATGTTGTTGTTATAATTCATGACGAGTGTCCAGCAGTGCCAAGTGGCGTTGACCTTGGTGAAGGTCGGAAATTCTGTTTGAGTAAGATTGTTACATTCCACTTTATTGAAGTCACAGCTGCACGGAGCCTTTACGGGACAGGGATGGGGGTCATCGGGTACAGAGGCTGAGTAAACCTGTGTGACGATGGTCAGCATCAGCTGCAGTAGAAATGTAACAACTGTTGATAGATATTTATACGAAACTTTAATTCAATGAGACGTAATAATGTTGATATACATTAACACTATCGTGTTCCCGCTAACGAATGGCCTCTTCCAGATGACGGGCCATCCGGATCACAGGAGATAGTAGTGAAGCTTAGATACAAAACCACTTAATTACAAAATCCATCTGACTGAGAGAATGTATCAAAACTATCGAAGTTAGATGGTGTTTTTATTTACGTTCCCGTTAACTAAAATGCAAATCTTATTGGAACCAATCCATAACATAAAAAAAATCCTTTGATTTTGTAAATTTAACAGGGCTCTGAGCTTTAACATTTGATGGCTTAAAAGCGGATGCTATCAAGAAGTCTTTTGACAATAAGATAAATGTTTGGCTGTTTTGATCATCGAATATGAGCAAAATCTGTGGCCTAATTTACATCTATCTGTTGACCTCCTCCCCTGTCGATATCGTGTCCGAGCCTCCATCTAGATTTGTCAATGTTTATTATATTGAATTTCTTTCCCTTCCATCATTGCTCTTACATAATGTCATACTCTCAAGTTTAGTTTGGAAGCATTTCTTAGCTGGTGATCAATTTAAAATATATTTTTATTGTTTTGCTGAATTATAATTATATATCATCAGATAGAAAGAAGTTGGTCCATTGTGTATGTTTACACTGGCGAGGGATGATTGATATGTTGTGAGCCTCGTATTGAAGGAGGTACTCAATGATGTTCTTTTTAAGTCCTGCTATTATCTGACTATGTAGGGCCGTGTACCAAAGGACTGGTCTAATTTGGTTAGTTTATGTTGATGAGGTGGCACTCTAAAGTAAACAAGACAAGCGCCTTTTGCAAAATGGACAAAATCGGTTAGGGTTAGGGTAAAAGAGTCTGTCATTGCCATGGCTGCCATTTACGATTGTGGCTTTGAATTGATTGAGCATCTGCCTTATTCATCTGATCTCGCTCCATCAGACTTTCTTCTATTTCCAGACTGAAAACAGCTATTTCAGGCACCCTAACCCTAAATCTTACCGTTACCCTAACACACAGTGGATATCTTTCTGAACAGCCAAGAAAAGGAATTCTATAAAATTGGCATTGAAGCCCTTAAACACCGATAGCAAAAGTCTATAGATACTGAAGAGGATTATGTTGGAAAGTAATACAATATGTTCGGCAAAATTCAAATCCTTCAATAAGAGGCTCACAACTTATCAATCAGCCCTCGTACTACTTTGCGATAACCTTAGTGTAAGAAAGTGTGTTTATTGTTCAACAAGTGTAGAACTCCACCCAGTTAGCCGCCATCGAATTATTTATTTCATAAGATGCAAAGAGTACTATAATAGTATTGTTAGAAAGAAAATATTGCGATTCAGTGTGAATGTGCTGTCATGAAGAAGGGTTTAGGTGTTTGGCAACGGTTTTTTGCAAATGGCTGATTTATACATGTATGGATAAACATGTCGTCAAATGTTAATGGTATATCATGCAGAGTAATTTTTGATATCTGATATTTTGAACGCTGTTATTGTTAAAAGAAACTACATTTGTATTGTAAATATGAATATTAACCTTTTATTTTGTTTAGTTTCTGGGATAATAAATCCAAGGCAGCAGTCAGTAAATGGTTCATAAACACGAAAAATAGAGAGAACGTTACATATTGTACCTATAGATAAATCAACATGTCGTCACAGTAATGTCGATACTTACTGTACATATAAATAAATCAACATGTCGTCACGGTAATGTCGATACTTACTGTACATATAAATAAATCAACATGTCGTCACAGTAATGTTGATACTAACTGTACATATAAATAAATCAACATGTCGTCAGTGTAATGTTGATACTTACTGTACCTATAAATAAATCAACATGTCGTCACAGTAATGTGAATACTTACTGTACCTATAAATAAATCAACATGTCGTCACAGTAATGTTGATACTGACTATACCTATAAATAAATCAACATGTCGTCACAGTAATGTTGATACTTACTGTACCTGTCGTCACAGTAATGTTGATACTTACTGTACATATAAATAAATCAACATGTCGTCACAGTAATGTTGATACTTACTGTACATATAAATAAATCAACATGTCGTCATAGTAATGTCGATACTTACTGTACATATAAATAAATCAACATGTCGTCACGGTAATGTTGATACTTACTGTACATATAAGGACGTTTATTCCAAGTAAAGCCATTTTAACGACCAGTTTATCAATGTGAGGGCTCGCTCCTGTTTAACACCAGTATCTTATCTCGCTACATGTTAAAGTTGTACTGACGTTATATACTATAGTATAGCTATAGTAATACTGGATTAGGTTCTATAAAGCTAATCGATTAAGATGGATATATTATCAACCGTATATTATATTGTTAATACCCAGGATTAGCTTAGTGTTAGGAAAAGTTCCAAACATGAGAAATATCTGATTACATATAAATAGCAGACGATATTATGCGGCTTGACACACATATAACAATTATATGGATTCCTGTGTTTAATATGTCTAATAGTTTAATATTTTTGTCTAAAACCTTTAGACATAGAAGCAATTTTTAAAATAAATTCTATTCAATCTTTGTTTTCCAAATAACCGTATTACTTGGTATTTTTCTGCTGGGGCTTGCTGAGACTCGGACAGTAAATGACGATACTTAAAAAAGGACCAGGTGTTCCGGAGGAGGAAGCGTCTTCTGCTTCATTGACGAAACCTGCCATACAAATCTAGATCACGGCGATACCCGCCATGCAAATTAAGGTCACGGCGACACCAGCCATACAAATCTAGGTCACAAGGACACCCGCCATACAAATCTAGGTCACGGCGACATCGGCCATACACATCTGGTCAAATCTGGGTTCATGACACATTCCCAAAATGATAACTTGGATGACGACAGTGGAACCAAGAGGCGTGTCAGCAAACATCGAAAACGCCGTCTGATATACCCATATGAAAAACATTACGTCCAAATGATACCGTGATGTCGACCATAGGAATTACCCATAGTCTTCATCAACCTGCATCTGTTGTTAATTTCTCTGCCAGTGACTATATGGTCGGTCACGAAAATCGTCATAATGGAAAAACCCCTTGAATATGAGTCATTGTGACATGTAAACATATTAGGTAGGGGAAGTCAATGGGAAAGTTAACAATTGGGTGAAGTCATCATACTAATCATAACGTTTAGTTGTAGTCTAGCCTTGCTGGTTACATTTTAGTAAGGATCAAGAAAGATATGAAGAGTGTGACGTATCTTTGATTACAGGAGTCGCCGGACTAGAGGGAATTGTTATTTCGGAAATTGGTTCTTTTTCGTGTAGATGGAAATATTATCAGAAAAATGTTCCTCAGAATGTAGTGCTGGTATTTTCAGCTAATTTTTCAGGACGTCCAATCACTGTAATTCGGATAACACCTCGAAATTGCGATAAACGTTATGGATAGATATATTTTAATATAAAGTTTGACCAACAAATCTGGTGTTAAATTTCAATGTGTGTCAAAGCTTGCGCTGTGAAATTAATTGTACATGTCCCTGTGTTGTGAGATAATTGTACATGTCCCTGTGATGTGCAGTGGATTCGGTCAAACATATCATTACAAAGAATAATTTAGTTTTATATAATTTTTACATTTTAAATTCTTTCCCGTGATATATCTACGAAGCCTTAATTAAATATGGGGCATACACCTGGTCTGGATTTATAACACCTTGTAATCAGGTGAGATTTCAAATTAAACTTTATGTATGTTAGGTTTCTGAATAAAGTATAAATTGGTAACATTTTATTCAATAATTTGTAAATATGTAATACCTTTTATAGTTAATATATAGGAATAGGGATATGTTTACACGTGTATGTACACCCTAGTGAAGCATTGTTCTTTTATTCCAGGTAATTGTATCTGTGTATTCGTATGTACTAGACAGTTAGACACATTGTTATTGTTTCATCTATTGAAAACAAAACCAACATACTTGCAATATCACAGAGTTTTATTATGACAGAACAGTAAATGAATTTTTATTTGCAATATGTATTTTATATATTTATGATAAAAATGATGTCCCCCTCAGGGACATTTGGGGATCTCTTGATGAATATAGTCTGTTAAATACATGTGTATGTTGTGGCACTCCCCACCAAAATCCAGCAGTTGTCTTAATCCGATCCAATTCTTCAACCATCCAAGTTCTGTGCACGTACATTCAATAGTGATGTTTTGTAAACCCACAAACCTTAGAGCCGGTAGTCGTTCGATAGCTCTAGGTACCCCGGATAGCTTTGTGTAATCTAAATTCAGACCTTGTAGAATGTGTGTGTCGTTAAAAGCATCCATTGAAATATTGGCCAAAGGCGTGTTATCAAGATCGAGTTGCCTTAATTTTTGGAGCCCTGCAAAGTCTCCTGGTCCAATACTGGACACTTTGGTATTCTCTAATGATAACATACTTAAACTTCTGATACGACTCACGGCGGCTGGAATATGGTCTATGTCTGTGTTACTGAGATCTACTGATTTTAGGAGGGGCTGTTCTGGCAATGTGTCTAGGTCCCACTTTACCAATGGTGAATTAGTCAGATATAAATCGGTAAGCACAGGAACATTGGACAAATTTGGTACTCTCGTTAGACTGGAATTACGTATAAAATGTCTCCAAGTGATTCCATACCACTGAACGCGTCATCAGGAATATTGTCAGATGTTAGTTCAGTGTTATCGGTGATAGACAAACCTGTCATTTTCTTCAGTCTGCGAAGTGCTTTAGGAATACATTTAAGTTTTGTTGCAGAAAATGAAACCGATGTCACTGAGTTTTCCAAACCTTCAAAAGCATTCTCAGGCAGATCCGACATCGGTAGTTTATAAAGTGTCAAACTCCAAACCGCCTTCAGAGTTCCAATTGAATCCGGCCATGTCGTCATTTCCGGTGATCCGATATCAAGAAACTGAAGGGTAGAGGCAAACGCCATTTCCCGCGGAAGTGTCGCTATGGGGTTGTCATGGATACTCAGCATTGTGATGTTTGGCATTCGCGCAATATCGTTCGGAAGTTCCATTAAATTTATTGAACTGCATGAAAACGGAATCCAGATATGGTTCTGAACCAGTCAGTGCCCCATCTTCCATTATTTCGAAGCCATTATGACCGATTTGAAGGGAACAGAAGGGGAGATTATCGAAAGCTCCAGTCGGGATCCTTTTGATGTTGTTATTATAATTCATGACGAGTGTCCAGCAGTGCCAAGTGGCGTTGACCTTGGTGAAGGTCGGGAATTCTGTTTGAGTAAGATTGTTACATTCCACTTTATTGAAGTCACAGCTGCACGGAGCCTTTACAGGACAGGGATGGGGGACATCGTGTACAGAGGCTGAGTAACCATGTGTGACGATGGTCAGCAACAGCTGCAGAGGAGAAATGGACATGTAAAAATGTTATATAAGAATATGTAAACAACAATGTTAATAAACATGAATGGCGTGAAAGATGTGTTAACAATCCTTATACCAACATCACAGATGTGTTAACAATCCTGACACCAACATCACAGATGTGTTAACAATCCTTACACCAACATCACAGATGTGTTAACAATCCTTACACCAACATCACAGATGTGTTAACAATCCTAACACCAACATCACAGATGTGTTAACAATCCTTACACCAACATCACAGATGTGTTAACAATCCTAACACCAACATCACAGATGTGTTAACAATCCTTACACCAACATCACAGAAGTGTTAACAATCCTTATACCAACATCACAGATGTGTTAACAATCCTTATACTAACATCACAGATGTGTTAACAATCCTCACACCAACATCACAGATGTGTTAATAATCCTTACACCAACATCACAGATGTGTTAACAATCCTTATACGAACACCACAGATGTGTTAACAATCCTTACACCAACATCACAGATGTGTTAACAATCCTTACACCAACATCACAGATGTGTTAACAATCCTTACACCAACATCACAGATGTGTTAACAATCCTTACACCAACATCACAGATGTGTTAACAATCCTCACACCAACATCACAGATGTGTTAACAATCCTTACACCAACATCACAGATGTGTTAACAATCCTCACACCAACATCACAGATGTGTTAACAATCCTTATACCAACATCACAGATGTGTTAACAATCCTTACACCAACATCACAGATGTGTTAACAATCCTTACACCAACATCACAGATGTGTTAACAATCCTTTCACCAACATCACAGATGTGTTAACAATCCTCACACCAACATCACAGATGTAAAGGCATGATTTAATGGCTTTCTTCGCTTCCATTTCCATGAATATTTATGATATTGTGGATTGGTTTTAGAGCTACTATTTGTTCATAACATTTTAGGATATATTCAGGTGACATAAACGTTCCATGTCATTTTACATAATTTTGTATTTTCTTTGACACCTCTGCAATCGATACCGTATCGGAACGTTTATCCCCCTCCCCTCCTTCACTTTGATAAATACTGTGTACGGATCCTCCTTAATCAAGGAATTTTTTGGTATATGCGTTCATAACAGTTGCATTGCTATGAACAACAGAATATTTTTTCATCTTTTTCTTTTAGTTTACAGTACGATTATTTTATAAAGCTATGAATCGCGCAAAGAGTAAGTTATAAAGGACAGAGAATTTCTCTGTTTAATTTTGTATAAATTTAACACCTGTCTATCCCCTGTCAATGTGTATGATACTGAACTTCAACAAAATGTTCAATTTTGTGTCCTGCCAATGTGTATGATACTGAATTTCAACAAAATGTTTAATTTATATCAAAATAAGCATGTTGTAATGTTCGTCTGTCTAAAACTGTTGACATAAATGTCTTAATATTGTTTTGTTTGTATGTGTGGAGTTGGTAGCCTAACATTATCTATATAACTCTTATCTTCTACATATGTACGGCTAAACGTGATCGACCTTTCAAACCAAATTTCCTCTCCTTTAATCCGCATTTGTACCTACTAGTAGATATTTATTTACATCCAACCTCAAAAATACGAATTAAAATACTGTAAGTGGAGGATTTCGTACTTATCATTTACTGACAATTGACTATAAAGAGAAAATAAACATCTATTGTTATATACAATACCGTTTGTCTATAAACAATGCCGATTGTTTTGGAAGCGAAGGTGCTTTTACGTATTCTCATTCCCTCGACATCAAGCTCATTGGGAGATAAGAATATGCTGATATGTATATAAAAGTCATGATATTTCTATTATAACATTGAGTTGTTATTATACATTACCAATAGGACCATTACTGGTTAGAAGTAATTTGGAAAATGTAAAAGAATTATATTGTTGTTTCACCACACAATGGTCGATGCTTACCGTAATTAAAACGACGTAAATCCCAGGTAAAGCCATTTTAACGACCAGTTTATCAATGAGAGGTCTCGCTCCTGTTTAACACCAGTATCTTATCTGGCTGTTTACCTCCTACGTTAAGCTATATAATATAGTACGACTATGGTACTAGTGGATTCGGTTCTAGAAAGTTGATGGTATTTTTTAGCCGTTTTTAGCTCACCTGGACCGAAGGTCCGGTGAGCTTATGCCATGGTGCGGCGTCCGTCGTCCGTCGTCCGTCCGTCAACATTTGCTTCAAATCGCTACTAGTCAAAAAGTTCTTATTGGATTTTGACCAAATTTGGTCAGAAACATCCTTGACGGAAGGGGATCAGATTTTGCATAAATGGTGACTCTGACCCCCAAGGGGCCTGAGGGTCGGGGCCCAATAGGGGAAATTGAGGCAATTCCTTTAAATCGCTACTAGTCATAAAGTTATGAATGGATTTGAACCCAATTTGGTCAGAAACATCCTTGGGGGAAGGGGAACAGATTTTGCATAAATGGTGACTCTGACCCCCAAGGGGCCAAAGGGGCGGGGCCTAATGAGGAAATAGAGGTAATTCCTTCAAATCGCTACTAGTCATAAAGTTATGAATGAATTTGAACCCAATTTGGTCAGAAACATTCTTGGGGGAAGGGGAACAGATTTTGCATAAATGGTGACTCTGACCCCCAAGGGACCAAAGGGGCGGGGCCCATATGGGAAATAGAGGTAATTCCTTTAAATCGCTACTAGTCATAAAGTTATGAAGGATTTGAACCCAATTTGGTCAGAAACATCATTGGGGGAAGGGGAACAGATTTTGCATAAATGGTGACTCTGACCCCCGAGGGGCCAAAGGGGCGGGGCCCAATAGGGGAAATAGAGGTAATTCATTTAAATCGCTACTAGTCATAAAGTTATGAATGGATTTGAACCCAATTTGGTCAGAAACATCCTTTGGGGAAGGGGAACAGATTTTGCATAAATGGTGACTCTGACCCCCAAGGGGCCAAAGGGGACGGGGCCTAATGAGGAAATAGAGGTAATTCCTTCAAATCGCTACTAGTCATAAAGTTATGAATGGATTTGAACCCAATTTGGTCAGAAACATCATTGGGGGAAGGGGAACAGATTTTGCATAAATGGTGACTCTGACCCCCAAGAGGCCAAAGGGGCGGGGCCTAATGAGGGAAATAGAGGTAATTCCTTTAAATCGCTACTAGTCATAAAGTTATGAATGGATTTGAACCCAATTATGTCAGAAACATCATTGGGGGAAGGGGAACAGATTTTGCATAAATGGTGACTCTGACCCCCAAGGGGCCAAAGGGGCGGGGCCTAATGAGGAAATAGAGGTAATTCCTTCAAATCGCTACTAGTCATAAAGTTATGAATGGATTTGAACCCAATTTGGTCAGAAACATCATTGGGGAAGGGGAACAGATTTTGCATAAATGGTGACTCTGACCCCCGAGGGGCCAAAGGGGCGGGGCCCATATGGGAAATAGAGGTAATTCCTTTAAATCGCTACTAGTCATAAAGTTATGAATGGATTTGAACCCAATTTGGTCAGAAACATCCTTTGGGGAAGGGGAACAGATTTTGCATAAATGGTGACTCTGACCCCCAAGGGGCCAAAGGGGCGGGGCCTAATGAGGAAATAGAGGTAATTCCTTAAATCGCTACTAGTCATAAAGTTATGAAAGGATTTGAACCCAATTTGGTCAGAAACATCATTGGGGGAAGGGGAACAGATTTTGCATAAATGGTGACTCTGACCCCCAAGGGGCCAAAGGGGCGGGGCCCAATAGGGGAAATAGAGGTAATTCCTTTAAATCGCTACTAGTCATAAAGTTATGAATGATTTGAACCCAATTTGGTCAGAAACATTCTTGGGGGAAGGGGAACAGATTTTGCATAAATGGTGACTCTGACCCCCAAGGGACCAAAGGGGCGGGGCCCATATGGGAAATAGAGGTAATTCCTTTAAATCGCTACTAGTCATAAAGTTATGAAAGGATTTGAACCCAATTTGGTCAGAAACATCATTGGGGGAAGGGGAACAGATTTTGCATAAATGGTGACTCTGACCCCCAAGGGGCCAAAGGGGCGGGGCCCAATAGGGGAAATAGAGGTAATTCCTTTAAATCGCTACTAGTCATAAAGTTATGAATGGATTTGAACCCAATTTAGTCAGAAACATCATTGGGGGAAGGGGCTCAGATTTTGCATAAATGGTGACTCTGACCCCCAAGGGGCCAAAGGGGCGGGGCCTAATGAGGAAATAGAGGTAATTCCTTCAAATCGCTACTAGTCATAAAGTTATGAATGAAATTTGAACCCAATTTAGTCAGAAACATTCTTGGGGAAGGGGAACAGATTTTGCATAAATGGTGACTCTGACCCCCAAGGGACCAAAGGGGCGGGGCCCATATGGGAAATAGAGGTAATTCCTTTAAATCGCTACTAGTCAAAGTTATGAATGAATTTGAACCCAATTATGGTCAGAAACATCATTGGGGGAAGGGGAACAGATTTTGCATAAATGGTGACTCTGACCCCCAAGGGGCCAAAGGGGCGGGGCCCAATAGGGGAAATAGAGATAATTCCTTTAAATCGCTACTAGTCATAAAGTTATGAATGGATTTGAACCCAATTTGGTCAGAAACATCCTTTGGGGAAGGGGAACAGATTTTGCATAAATGGTGACTCTGACCCCCAAGGGGCCAAAGGGACGGGGCCTAATGGGGAAATGGAGGTAATTCCTTCAAATAGCTACTAGTCATAAAGTTGTGAATGGATTTGAACCCAATTTGGTCAGAAACATCATTGGGGGAAGGGGAACAGATTTTGCATAAATGGTGACTCTGACCCCCAAAAGGCCAAAGGGGCGGGGCCTAATGAGGAAATAGAGGTAATTCCTTCAAATCGCTACTAGTCATAAAGTTATGAATGAATTTGAACCCAATTATGTCAGAAACATCATTGGGGAAGGGGAACAGATTTTGCATAAATGGTGACTCTGACCCCCGAGGGGCCAAAGGGGCGGGACCCCATATGGGAAATAGAGGTAATTCCTTTAAATCGCTACTAGTCATAAAGTTATGAATGGATTTGAACCC
Organism: Pecten maximus; assembly: GCF_902652985.1. Taxonomy (NCBI): domain Eukaryota; kingdom Metazoa; phylum Mollusca; class Bivalvia; order Pectinida; family Pectinidae; genus Pecten; species Pecten maximus. The sequence goes on from NC_047024.1 coordinate 16,238,852, forward strand.
AATTTGGTCAGAAACATCCTTGGGGAAGGGGAACAGATTTTGCATAAATGGTGACTCTGACCCCCAAGGGGCCAAAGGGGCGGGGCCTAATGGGGGAAATAGAGGTAATTCCTTCAAATCGCTACTAGTCATAAAGTTATGAATGGATTTGAACCCAATTTGGTCAGAAACATTCTTGGGGGAAGGGGAACAGATTTTGCATAAATGGTGACTCTGACCCCCAAGGGGCCAAAGGGGCGGGGCCTAATGAGGGAAATAGAGGTAATTCCTTTAAATCGCTACTAGTCATAAAGTTATGAATGGATTTGAACCCAATTTGGTCAGAAACATCATTGGGGAAGGGGAACAGATTTTGCATAAATGGTGACTCTGACCCCCAAGGGGCCAAAGGGGCGGGGCCTAATGAGGGAAATAGAGGTAATTCCTTCAAATCGCTACTAGTCATAAAGTTATGAATGGATTTGAACCCAATTTGGTCAGAAACATCCTTGGGGAAGGGGAACAGATTTTGCATAAATGGTGACTCTGACCCCCAAGGGGCCAAAGGGGCGGGGCCCTAATGGGAAATAGAGGTAATTCCTTTAAATCGCTACTAGTCATAAAGTTATGAATGGATTTGAACCCAATTTGGTCAGAAACATCATTGGGGGAAGGGGAACAGATTTTGCATAAATGGTGACTCTGACCCCCAAGGGGCCAAAGGGGCGGGGCCCATATGGGAAATAGAGGTAATTCCTTTAAATCGCTACTAGTCATAAAGTTATGAAAGGATTTGAACCCAATTTGGTCAGAAACATCATTGGGGGAAGGGGAACAGATTTTGCATAAATGGTGACTCTGACCCCCAAGGGGCCAAAGGGGCGGGGCCCAATAGGGGAAATAGAGGTAATTCCTTTAAATCGCTACTAGTCATAAAGTTATTAATGGATTTGAACCCAATTTGGTCAGAAACATCCTTTGGGGAAGGGGAACAGATTTTGCATAAATGGTGACTCTGACCCCCAAGGGGCCAAAGGGACGGGGCCTAATGGGGAAATGGAGGTAATTCCTTCAAATAGCTACTAGTCATAAAGTTATGAATGGATTTGAACCCAATTTGGTCAGAAACATCATTGGGGGAAGGGGAACAGATTTTGCATAAATGGTGACTCTGACCCCCAAGGGGCCAAAGGGGCGGGGCCCATATGGGAAATAGAGGTAATTCCTTTAAATCGCTACTAGTCATAAAGTTATGAATGGATTTGAACCCAATTTGGTCAGAAACATCCTTGGGGAAGGGGAACAGATTTTGCATAAATGGTGACTCTGACCCCCAAGGGGCCAAAGGGGCGGGGCCCAATAGGGGAAATAGAGGTAATTCCTTAAAATAGCTACTAGTCATAAAGTTGTGAATGGATTTGAACCCAATTTGGTCAGAAACATCATTGGGAGAAGGTGAACAGATTTTGCATAAATGGTGACTCTGACCCCCAAGAGGCCAAAGGGGCGGGGCCTAATGAGGAAATAGAGGTAATTCCTTCAAATCGCTACTAGTCATAAAGTAATGAAAGGATTTGAACCCAATTATGTCAGAAACATCATTGGGGGAAGGGGAACAGATTTTGCATAAATGGTGACTCTGACTCCCGAGGGGCCAAAGGGGCGGGACCCCATATGGGAAATAGAGGTAATTCCTTTAAATCGCTACTAGTCATAAAGTTGTGAATGGATTTAAACCCAATTTAGTAACAAATATCCTTTGGGGAAGGGGAACAGATTTTGCATAAATGGTGACTCTGACCGCCAAGGGGCCAAAGGGGCGGGCCTAATGGGGAAATATAGGTAATTCCTTTAAATCGCTACTAGTCATAAAGTTATGAATGGATTTGAACCCAATTCCCTATATGTCTTATGTGATGGGAAACAGATTTTGCATAAATGATGACTCTGACCTCCGAGGGGCCAAGGGAGCGGGGCCCATAGGGGAAATAGAGGTAATTCCTTTAAATCGCTACTTGTCATAAAGTTATGGAAGGATTTGAACCCAATTTGGTCAGAAACATCCTTTGGGGAAGGGGAACAGATTTTGCATAAGTGATGACTCTGACCCCCGAGGGGCCAAAGGGGCGGGGCCCAATAGGGGAAATATAGGTAATTCCTTTAAATCGCTACTAGTCATAAAGTTATAAATGCATTTTGTAAACTCAGAGAGTCTGGACTTCATTATTTCTTTAAAGCAGTTTGGATCCCCACACTATAACCATATATAGCATTGTTTGAGGTTAACAAACAAAAGGAATTGAACATGAACATTATATTGACATTTGGTCAAATCCAACCAGGTGAGCGATACAGGCCCAATGGGCCGCTTGTTTTAAAGACAATCTCGCTATACCGGAATTTTTCATATCTGCATTGATCACAGAAGGGAGAGATCATCCAGAATATCGAGTAAACTTAGCGACAATAGTTAACTTAGGGACAACAGTTAACTTAGGGACAACAGTTAATTTAGGGACAACAGTTAACTTAGCGACAACAGTTAACTTAGGGACAACAGTTAACTTAGGGACAACAGTTAACTTAGCGACAATAGTTAACTTAGGGACAACAGTTAACTTATGGACAATAATTAACTTAGCGACAATAGTTAACTTAGGGACAACAGTTAACTTAGGGACAACAGTTAACTTAGGGACAACAGTTAACTTAGCGACAATAGTTAACTTAGGGACAACAGTTAACTTATGGACAATAATTAACTTAGCGACAATAGTTAACTTAGGGGCAACAGTTAACTTAGGGACAACAGTTAACTTAGGGACAACAGTTAACTTAGGGACAACAGTTAACTTAGCGACAATAGTTAACTTAGCGACAATAGTTAACTTAGGGACAACAGTTAACTTGGGGACAACAGTTAACTTAGGGACAACAGTTAACTTAGCGACAACAGTTAACTTAGGGACAACAGTTAACTTAGGGACAACAGTTAACTTAGGGACAATAGTTAACTTAGGGACATCAGTTAACTTAGGGACAACAGTTAACTTAGCGACAATAGTTAACTTAGCGACAATAGTTAACTTAGGGACAACAGTTAACTTAGGGACAATAGTTAACTTAGGGACAACAGTTAACTTAGGGACAATAGTTAACTAGCGACACTAGTTAACTTAAGACATGTGTCTAGTCCTAAAAGTCCAAGTGACTTACATAATATAGCCGGATACTCCATAGCTATATATGTGGCAGAAAGATTAATTAAGCTTGTTAAATATATTGAAATGGTCAAAACGACTTCCGGGAATAGCCGCATCTTATGTAATGGACATTGGACGAACATCTCGAACAAAAAAAATCGTTGATTTGAACAATCAGTACTGAATACTTAAAAAAGAGAACGTTCCTTCCTCCTCATAACAAAGGCAGTAGGGATCATCGGCCCTTTATTGACATAATTTCCAGTGTGTTTTCATCACCAAACAGAGCATCATCGGCCATATATCCTATCCGATTATTTACAAGATTTAAGATTGAATAAATCTGTTTGTTCACGCATGATTTACTCGAAATATACGGTGTGTTTTTCAATTTAAGATCAGCCAACAGGAACTGTTAATGCTTATGAATAAGAAACAGATTGATGGATGTAAAAATCGGTTTTCATATTTCAGCATATCGATCCTATTTGTAGGCAATACGATCGTTCATTGCATTACAGGAAAAACAATAAGAACAGCGCAAGTCGTTGATGTTTTATTTCCGGGAAATCTGATAGAAAATCCGTAAAAGAGTTTCAGTTAAATTTACACGACATGCTTGTTATCATACAAGTTGAATATAAATTTCTGGTATCATAATAAATGTTATGGGAATTACGATTACAATGAGAGGGTGATAATATTGCTTTATTAGCATCTAATATCAAGTTTAACATACATGTTACAGTGGAGGTCAGGGTTACCATCAATAGTGATGTTATATAGAGGTCAGGGTTATCGTAAATAGTTATGTTATATAGAGGTCAGGGTATCTTAAATAGTTATGTTATATAGAGGTCAGGGTTAACATAAATAGTTATGTTATATAGAGGTCAGGGTTATCGTAAATAGTGATGTTATATAGAGGTCAGGGTTTCCATAAATAGTGATGTTATATAGAGGTCAGGGTTATCGTAAATAGTTATGTTATATAGAGGTCAGGGTTACCATAAATAGGGATGTTACTATAGAGGTCAGGGTTACCATAAATAGTGATGTTATATAGAGGTCAGGGTTACCACAAATAGTGATGTTACTATAGAGGTCAGGGTTACCATAAATAGTGATGTTATATAGAGGTCAGGGTTACCATCAATAGTGATGTTATATAGAGGTCAGGGTTATCGTAAATAGTTATGTTATATAGAGGTCAGGGTATCTTAAATAGTTATGTTATATAGAGGTCAGGGTTATCGTAAATAGTTATGTTATATAGAGGCCAGGGTTACCATATAGTGATGTTACTACAGAGGTCAGGGTTACCACAAATAATGATGTTATATAGAGGTCAGGGATATCGTAAATAGTGATGTTATATAGAGGTCAGGGTTATCGTAAATAGTTATGTTATATAGAGGTCAAGGTTACCACAAATAATGATGTGATATAGAGGTCAGGGTTATCGTAAATAGTTATGTTATATAGAGGTCAGGGTTACCATAAATAGGGATGTTACTATAGAGGTCAGGGTTACCATAAATAGTGATGTTATATAGAGGTCAGGGTTACCACAAATAGTGATGTTACTATAGAGGTCAGGGTTACCATAAATAGTGTTGTTATATAGAGGTCAGGGTTACCATAAATAGTGATGTTATATAGAGGTCAGGGTTATCGTAAATAGTTATGTTATATAGAGGTCAGGGTTATCTTAAATGGTTATGCTATATAGAGGTAAGGGTTATCGTAAATAGTTATGTTATATAGAGGCCAGGGTTACCATATAGTGATGTTACTACAGAGGTCAGGGTTACCACGAATAATGATGTTATATAGAGGTCAGGGTTACCATAAATAGTTATGTTATATAGAGGTCAGGGTTATCGTAAATAGTGATGTTATATAGAGGTCAGGGTTTCCATCAATAGTGATGTTATATAGAGGTCAGGGTTATCGTAAATAGTTATGTTATATAGAGGTCAGGGTTACCATAAAGAGGGATGTTACTATAGAGGTCAGGGTTACCATAAATAGTGATGTTATATAGAGGTCAGGGTTACCATCAATAGTGATGTTACTATAGAGGTCAGGGTTATCGTATATAGTTATGGTATATTGAGGTCAGGGTTATCGTAAATAGTTATGTTATATAGAGGTCAGGGTTATCGTAAATAGTGATGTTATATAGAGGTCAGGGTTATCGTAAATAGTTATGTTATATAGAGGTCAGGGTTATCGTAAATAGTTATGTTATATAGAGGTCAGGGTTACCATAAATAGTGATGTTATATAGAGGTCAGGGTTATCGTAAATAGTTATGTTATATAGAGGCCAGGGTCACCATATAGTGATGTTATATACAGGTCAGGGATACCACAAATAATGATGTTATATAGAGGTCAGGGTTACCGTAAATAGTGATATTATATTGAAGCCAGGGTTATCGTAAATAGTGATGTGATATAGAGGTCAGGGTTACCATCAATAGTGATGTTACTATAGAGGCCAGGGTTACCAGAAATAGTGATATTATATAGAGGTCAGGGTTACCATAAATAGTGATGTTATATAGACGTCAGGGTTATCGTAAATAGTTATGTTAGATAGAGACCAGGGTTACCATATAGTGATGTTACTATAGAGAACAGGGTAACCATACATAGTTATGTTATATAGAGGTCAGGGTTACCACAAATAGTGATGTTACTATAGAGGTCAGGGTTACCATAAATAGTGTTGTTATATAGAGGTCAGGGTTACCATAAATAGTGATGTTATATAGAGGTCAGGGTTATCGTAAATAGTTATGTTATATAGAGGTCAGGGTTATCTTAAATAGTTATGCTATATAGAGGTCAGGGTTATCGTAAATAGTTATGTTATATAGAGGCCAGGGTTACCATATAGTGATGTTACTACAGAGGTCAGGGTTACCACAAATAATGATGTTATATAGAGGTCAGGGTTATCGTAAATAGTTATGTTATATAGAGGCCAGGGTTACCATACATAGTTATGTTATATAGAGGTCAGGGTTACCATACATAGTTATGTTATATAGAGGTCAGGGTTACCATCAATAGTGATGTTACTATAGAGGTCAGGGTTATCGTATATAGTTATGGTATATTGAGGTCAGGGTTATCGTAAATAGTTATGTTATATAGAGGTCAGGGTTATCGTAAATAGTGATGTTATATAGAGGTCAGGGTTATCGTAAATAGTTATGTTATATAGAGGTCAGGGTTATCGTAAATAGTGATGTTATATAGAGGTCAGGGTTTCCATAAATAGTGATGTTATATAGAGGTCAGGGTTATCGTAAATAGTTATGTTATATAGAGGCCAGGGTCACCATATAGTGATGTTATATACAGGTCAGGGTTACCACAAATAATGATGTTATATAGAGGTCAGGGTTACCGTAAATAGTGATATTATATTGAAGCCAGGGTTATCGTAAATAGTGATGTTATATAGAGGTCAGGGTTACCATCAATAGTGATGTTACTATAGAGGCCAGGGTTACCAGAAATAGTGATATTATATAGAGGTCAGGGTTACCATAAATAGTGATGTTATATAGACGTCAGGGTTATCGTAAATAGTTATGTTATATAGAGACCAGGGTTACCATATAGTGATGTTACTATAGAGAACAGGGTAACCATACATAGTTATGTTATATAGAGGTCAGGGTTACCATAAATAGTGATGTTATATAGAGGTCAGGGTTACCATAAATAGTGATGTTATATAGAGGTCAGGGTTACCATAAATAGTTATGTTATATAGAGGTCAGGGTTATCGTAAATAGTGATGTTATATAGAGGTCAGGGTTTCCATAAATAGTGATGTTATATAGAGGTCAGGGTTATCGTAAATAGTTATGTTATATAGAGGTCAGGGTTACCATCAATAGGGATGTTACTATAGAGACCAGGGTTACCATATAGTGATGTTACTATAGAGAACAGGGTAACCATACATAGTTATGTTATATAGAGGTCAGGGTTACCACAAATAGTGATGTTACTATAGAGGTCAGGGTTACCATAAATAGTGTTGTTATATAGAGGTCAGGGTTACCATAAATAGTGATGTTATATAGAGGTCAGGGTTATCGTAAATAGTTATGTTATATAGAGGTCAGGGTTATCTTAAATAGTTATGCTATATAGAGGTCAGGGTTATCGTAAATAGTTATGTTATATAGAGGCCAGGGTTACCATATAGTGATGTTACTACAGAGGTCAGGGTTACCACAAATAATGATGTTATATAGAGGTCAGGGTTATCGTAAATAGTTATGTTATATAGAGGCCAGGGTTACCATACATAGTTATGTTATATAGAGGTCAGGGTTATCGTAAATAGTGATATATATGAGCAGGTATGTAAATATGTTATATAGAGGTAGGGTTACATAATGAGGGTTACTAATAGGTTTTATATAAGGAGGGTTATCAAATGTTAATAATATGAGGTATAAAGGGTTACCATAAATAGTTTGTTATATAGAGCCAGGGTTACCATAGGAGTTTATATAGACAGGGTAACTAAATAGTTATGTTATTAGTAGAGGCGTTACTAAATGTTGTATATAGAGGTCAGGGTTTCAAATAGTTATGTTATATAGAGGTCAGGGTTTACATAGTGATGTTATATAGAGGTCAGGGTTTACCAAAATTATTTATAGGTTAGGGTTATCTAAAGTAGTTAAAGGTAGGTTTATAAGTTAATAGAGGCCAGGGTTACCAGTTAATAGTTGTTATAAGAGGTCAGGGTTACCATAAATATGATGTTAAAGAGGCCAGGGTTACCAGAAATAGTGATATTATATAGAGGTCAGGGTTCCCATAAATAGTGTTATATAGACGTCAGGGTTATCGTAAATAGTTATGTTATATAGAGACCAGGGTTACCATATAGTGATGTTACTATAGAGAACAGGGTAACCATACATAGTTATGTTATATAGAGGTCAGGGTTACCATAAATAGTGATGTTATATAGAGGTCAGGGTTACCATAAATAGTGATGTTATATAGAGGTCAGGGTTACCATAAATAGTTATGTTATATAGAGGTCAGGGTTACTCGTAAATAGTGATGTTATATAGAGGTCAGGGTTTCCATAAATAGTGATGTTATATAGAGGTCAGGGTTATCGTAAATAGTTATGTTACTATAGAGGTCAGGGTTACCATAAATAGGGATGTTACTATAGAGGTCAGGGTTACCATAAATAGTGATGTTATATAGAGGTCAGGGTTACCACAAATAGTGATGTTACTATAGAGGTCAGGGTTACCATAAATAGTTATGTTATATAGAGGTCAGGGTTACCATCAATAGTGATGTTATATAGAGGTCAGGGTTACCATAAATAGTGATGTTACTATAGAGGCCAGGGTTACCAGAAATAGTGATATTACTATAGAGGTCAGGGTTACCATACATAGTTATGTTACTATAGAGGCCAGGGTTACCATAAATCGTGATGTTATATAGAGGCCAGGGTTACCATAAATAGTGATGTTATATAGAGGCCAGGGTTACCATAAATAGTGATGTTACTATTTAAGGCAGTGTATCGCTAGTGGATGGAGTTAATAATATTCGCTAAACATTGTGAAATAATAGGAAATGCAAACAACGTCATTTAGATTCACACCTATTCAAAGACTGTAGTTCTACACTGTCATATCATTGACATTCATCTTTAGTTTGCTTCACCTGTTGTACATCTCCATGAAATATACTGATAATGTATGGTAAAATATCGCACACTTCATCATTTCGTGTTTATTGTAATTATCTCAAAAATATACCTATTTAAATTATATGAACAATTGTCATGTGTTGTGATTAGCAAAGCCGATCCTCAAATTACAAAATACCTTAAAGTAGAATAAAAAGTGAGATTTTTGATTGCAGTTCAGTCCCCTTAATGGCATTATACTACTAAAACAGACTACTTACCAGACCTTACACATATATTATCAGTGCCTTTTATGTGGAAGATAAGACCAAACGTCATGCCTGTCTATCTTACACTTCAAGTGATATTTACTGTAAGTATATTAGACAATATATATATACCAAATAATTCTATAATATAAACAAATGTAATACCAATAGTTCTGTAATAAAAAAACAGATGCTCAAGCAAACCCTAACCCTTACTCGAAGCAGAAAAATGGTATTTCATGAAGATTGGAATAAGAAATAAATAGGTCTTTTGAATGATCTAATGAAATTTCGAAACACATGTACCTTGTTTAATTTTCAGTAATTTCAGGATAAATTAAACGTTTACTCTTATTCCCTAATTTATTTTGGTATTGTAACTCTATCAAGGAATATATAGCACACAGACAATTCAATGACATATCTTCCCCAGCACTACCTTAGACACCTGGATATATCAGAGGTATTTCCCTGACCTCTCTCTGTCAGTATAGCGACAAACTTAACTGACAATTGAGCCGAGAATTTGCATTAGTTCAATATGAACTATATATCATCCGATATCAAATCTTGTTATATAATAACATGTTACTATAGCCTAATGGTTATACATACCTGTGGTATGGATACATTTGTTACATAAGCGTATTGATTTCAATGACAATTATCTTTATTGTCAAATTAAGAGTATCAAAATGTCATATACAGTTTTGCTTGACGCATGGAACTTGCTATTGTGTTATAAAGATAATTTGTATCTGATATCTTCTACATTTTAACCTTTCAATACAGAATGTGGAACAAGTCATTAAATTTATCAGATTTTCCCATTTTTTTTTTTTTTTTTTTTATAAATGATAAGGAAGCATGACATCTTATACACAGCATTAGCATCCGTCGTTAGAACTCGTTTGTAATGACTATGTGTCAATTTGATCGCAATGGTCTTAAGAGTTCCCCAAACTATGTTTTGCAGAACATAGTTCATTGAAATTGATATAATGTAGGAAGGCAAAAATCAGTTGAACGTAGACTCGTTACATGACTAAAGACTCCATTAGAGGACGCGGAAAGAGATTTGAATATTATCGTTTGGTATCGTCCGACCGATACCTCAGCCATCGTGTTCCACTTGTTTTGCAAGAAAAACACGTGCCATTCATCGACATGATAGCGATATGACATCGTCATCAGTTGATCTTAAATTCCGATATTTGAATAATACTACGACTTGTGCCAAAGTGTCGTCAAAATTGCCTTAGAAACTTTGCTGAACATGACCGAAAGATAAAAACGATTCTAGTTGAATGAAAATATAAACTACATATTTCAGTTCATAAAACTTTAATATGAAACGTAATTTTCTTGGTAAACAAAGAGACACTGCGTCGCTAATGTAAATATAATTTCATATCCAATATTTCTTTTGTGTAACTATTGATTGGAACCTTTTTACAGTAGCCGTTTCCCGCGGTCTTTTACTCCAGTTCTGAGGAAAACATGCTTACAAACTTTCCGCTCGCGAGAATAGGGATGCACACCAATTCGACATTCAAAATGCTCGTGTTGATTTATTTCATTTCAGTTTCAATTTTCTTTAAAATAAAGTATTTAACGGATTTCCTCCTAGATTTTCTGGTAATAAAACATTAACGACTTGCAATGTTCATGCTATTTTCCGGTAATAAAACATTAACGACTTACGATGTTCATGTTATTTTCCGGTAATGCAATGGACGTTCATATTGCCAATGAACAGGATCGGAATTCTTAAACATGTAAACTGATTTTTATATACTCAAAAGGGTGTCTCTTATTCATGACCTTACATTTTAAAAGTATGTTTTATACTTACAGTGGCTGGCAATCTTCTTAATTGTGGATGCTAGTTTACCAGCAATACCATGTCCGGCACCACCACCTTGTGACTGTAATTGGAATAGCATTAACTGTGATTCCAGAAATCTGTCTGCGGTTCCTCAGTTTAACCTCTCAGGAAGCATGCCATGGAGGGTCGATCTAAGTTCGAACAATATCACCTTTATTCCAAGTAAAGCATTCGCTAACATTACTGGCTTATACAATCTCAACATTACAAACAATCAGATAGCGGACATGGACGATGATGCTCTCTTTGGTGCTGAAAACACGCTTGAATTTCTGTTCATGAGAGACAATGAAATGAAGAAGATTCCAACTGCCTTGGGTATGATGAGGAAAGTGAGTTCTCTCTCCATTGACGGAAACCCTGTACAAGATTTCCAAGTCAGCGTTTTTCGAAATGTGTCCTCTACGCTCCAGGACCTAGAGTTCGGCTCTCCTGGAACGTCGTTTTGGCCGAATTCAATACGATATCTAGCGAACTTAACGAGGCTATCCGTGAAAGAACTAAATGTTGATTATCTACCCCTGTCTGCATTCGCTGGCCTAGAGAAGTCTCTAGAATTTTTGGAATTTGAGAGATGTTCTATCCGAAGCCTGCCGTTGACACTGAGCTCACTAGATGCCCTTGATGTGCTGTCTCTCACCAGTAACCCTAATCTGAAACTTTCCGGAATCCCGAGAGAAGCTTTCAGTGGTATTGAATCTCTTGTCCAGATTTATATCACAAATCAAAGCTTCGATACAGTTCCTGACATCTTTCACGATTCACTGACGATTCGTGACATCGACATAACGGGAACACCTATTACCCATTTTGATGCCTCTTTGATTCCTGATGAAAATAGCTTACGAACTGTTAGTCTTTCGGATACGCTATTACGCGAGGTTCCGCCTGCCATTGTAAAAATGAAAAATTTACAAACTCTTATAATTCGTAACAGTAGCATTACCTCCGTGTCCTTATCAGACTTTGAAGGTTTAACTAAGATCAAATCTATTGGTATAATGAACGCTCCGCTGACTTCTTTCTCTGATGACGCTTTAAAAGACACACACAATCTGAAGTTCCTGTTCCTTAGTAACACAAACCTGACGACAGTACCAAGGGCTATCAAGGGACTCTCAAGGCTCCGTTATATCGACCTGGAAGGCAACAAACTCATTTGTACATGTGCTAGATTGGGATGGATGAAACATTGTGGAGGTAGCGACCACTTTATACTCACAGGTGACTGTGCTAATTTGCAGAATGTTAGTTTAAGTACTTACTTTAGAGAGCAGGTGCCGAAATGTCCAGAGGAAGGCATTATTCTATAGGTCTTTACTGATATGTTTGGTTACTGTGATGTCTTCTCAAATAAAACGCCACATGATACTTGTTGCCTTTGTTTTTAAAGCGATGTTATGATTAACAATAAGAGTTATGATAAACGCTGCCATCGTGATCAATTTATTATCAATAGACCTCACACAATCACGTTGTTCTGTCATGCAAACGAAGCTTTGAATTCAAAAATAAACGATTCACAGAAAGAAATTAAACTTAAAATGTAATGCTAGATATGGCAAGAGCATTTCATTGTATGCGTTCCAGAACACGCAAAAATATCACATTTCAAGCCTCATCGCCAAAGATTTAAGTTGATTAGAAATTATTAACGGAAAACAGGAGTTGGTTAAGTTTTCCATTAATGAGAAACACTGACTAGGAAACAAGCTAAAAATTCGTATTCTTCTATCGCAATTAGATGTTGCATTCATATTTATAATTTTCACCAACAACTTGTTAACTTCGAAGAACTGAATAAACGGTGAACCATTTGTGAAAGAGTACACTAGCATTATACACATTGTCTACAATCTAATTCAACAATGCCATCAACAGATTCAGGATGTCAATAGTTATAACATCGTGTAGCGTCTCATTCAGGAATACAGAGAAACGACATCGGCGATAAACAGTAGCCAGCCTTCCCACTGACACGCTTCTCGTGGCTGTAATATTCTATGATATTCAACTGGCAACAATTCAATATCTTATATATATATATTAAGATATATAAGTACATGTTTAAATATATCGGCTAAAAGAACAGGTTAAATATATCAGTTAAATGTAAAGGTTAAAATATATCGGTTCTGTGTACAGGTTAAATATATTGATTAAAAGAACAGATTAAGATATATCGGCTAATTGTAAAGGCTAAATATATATCGTATATATCGGTTAAGTGTACATATTAAGATATATCGGTTAAGTGTAGAGGTTAAAATATATCGGTTAAGTGTAGAGGTTAAAATATATCGGTTAAGAGTAGAGGTTGAAATATATCGGTTAGAGGTAAAGGTCAAATTATATCGGTTAAGAGTAGCGGTTAAAATATATCGGTTAGAAGCACAGGTTAAAATATATCGGTTAAGAGTAGAGGTTTGAACTCATCAGTTAAAAGTATATGTTGAAATATATCGGTTAAAGTACAAGTTGAAATATCTTTTGATTAGTCAAGGAGTTCGTCAAACTACCTCTAAAGTGTCAGCGATGTTTCCCGGTCACGAGATAATACCATCTAAAATAGACTACGCGTCAGACCTTACATCAGTGTCTTTTGTGTTAGCAATGTAAGATAAGACGGGCCGCCATGTTTGTCTACACAACACTTTCCGTAATATTTACTGTAAGTATAAATTTATATTGAAGTATTGTTTCTATAAAACAGACGTTTTACTAAAATATCTGAAGACACGAATTAGATTTTTTGAATATATCTGTTTTATTAAAGTTTGCAAACTTGCGTAACAATTAGGAAAGAGAATTCCTGTAGCAACGTTGTATTGGTTTTCTTCTTATTTTATTTCACCGAGGAAATTCATGTTAACAGGGTTCGGTTTTGTCAATGGTCGGCATATGATATGCTGAGTGACCTTACATACGAAGAAATTGGTCCCGTCTAGATTATAATAGTCCTGAATTCGATCATTTTTAATAACAAAGAAAGACGTAAATTCAATATAAAATATAAAATCAATATGAATTAACTTTTAAAAAAAGAAACACTCTTCAAATAATTGGTGCTTTTTGAACGAAAGGTGACTAGTTGAATGTATGTTACGCTAGAAATTGTTGTTCGAAAGCGACTTATTATCTTCCATGTAGATGAATTAATATCTTACCTGGGTTCTACATTTTCAATCTTCCAATATAGAATATGGAGCCAAACATCACATTTTGTCAATGTTTTTCCTATACATGGTAGATAAGACGCGACATACTCTGAAGGGTGCATGGTATTTCCATATCCTGTACGAGTATTGAGAACATTTTATTTCAATATTATTTTTGTTCACAGTGCATCTCACTACATTAAATCACAATGTTCTAAATATTTCCTCCAAATTGTTTCGAAGCATATTTAATGTACTTTGTTTTCACGTTCTAACATCGCTTGCTGCCTTTTTTAATTTTAAGGAACGTCAATGAATGGCAAACTCTGTTTGTTTTCAAAACAGATTAGTTCCTATCGTAAATGTGTAATAGGTGTTTAACAGTTGATAGTTATTTACAGCTAAAACGTATTTAGTTCTGTCATCATCTATTCTTTCATTTCAATTACATTCAGTTTAAGTCGCATCTAACCAGGTAAGTCAGATATTGATCAAAAACAGCAGATCATATTAGGCGAGCTCGACCACCAGCTATTCACTTGTCGAGCTGTTCCAACTTATTCGATGACATATGCAGATTAACAGAAACCAATCACAGTCAGGTTTATAATTGTCGACGCATGCGCAAATGATTTTTTTCTTTCTTTATTCAAAATTCTTACATTTAGGATTTACATAATAAAGTTTTATCTTACATTCTTCCTCACAACTCCCATCCAGATACATTACAAAATATTTGTTTGAATAAGGATTCATTGTAGTAATTTTTGCTTATAAAGTATGTACATGTCGATTTAATTAAATTTACAGTGTATTTTCTCAGATATTTTTTAGGCTTACTAATTTCGAACCTTAATGCTTTTTGAAAATGATATAAATGGTCTATGTTTCAAATGTGTTTTTCAATGCGTCCAATACATAGTAAAATTTCTTTGAAGTTTTAAGCATAAACACAATATTTCTAATGGAATTCATGATGTTATTAACTATGCATATTTTGCTTTCCCCATGGTTTTCAAATTGTCGTTTGTTCCTGGATTTCTAAATATGCCATTTTGTAACAGAGATGATAGTATTCAAAAATTGAAGACAAATTAAAATCTAAGTGAAAACAAGAAAACATAACATCTGTTTCAGAAATGGTATAAAGTTATTTTTGGTTTGAAATTCTGTTGATTGCTCTATTTATAAATGGTGCTTAAGTTTTCCATGTTCCTTTGCTGAAAATACATAAAAAAAATCAGTGTTGTTGCGTTTCATTATTGACATTACAAAAATTACATTTTCCATCTGATAGACCAATTTTCCTAAGTTTATGATTAGTAGAGACTATATTATGGATACATTGCCACTGAAACTCTTTACTTTTTCTGTCTGCTATAGATATTTTTAGCGTTTTCCATATACTTCCCCAATCAAATAGTTGATTTAAATATAATGATTCCCATTTTTGCTAGGCTTTAGGTTCATATCTTTTTTCCCAGTGTAATATTTAACAATATTTATTTGGTTCTACTGCTGACTTTATGTTTTTGATAATCAAATTTTCAGTTATGATATACTGTTTTTCATCAGGCAATGGGTCATTTGACTTCAGTTAGTTAACCACTTATTAGGTATTCCATGTTTAATTCTTGAAAATTCCGAAATCCAATTTTCTTTTTGTCTTAGCTTTTGCAGTAGTGTACTGATGTTATAAAGATTTTGCTTTGTCCATCCCATATGTCTTTAATCGTGGTTATTTTGGATTGTGTCCAGTTCTTTAAAAATGAGGGATTTCTTTTGAAGATTATGTCATTATTTCCAAAAAGCATTTGATTTGTAATACCATCTTTTCCTGAGGTCTTTGATAGATATTGTAAAAAATATTGCCACTCTGATAGTTGAACTACATATAATTGTGGTATTGTACTGAGATCTAGAGATTTTAAACTGCTACATTCACATAGAAACCAATATTTACCCAATGCATTCCATGTTTGAAGTTCTGAATTTATGATTTTATATATGTTTTTTTTCCAATATCTATCATATTTAGTCCACCCTTCAGTTTGTCTCTAAAGCAAGTTTCTTTTTTATTAACTTTGCTTTTCCAAAGAAAGGAATATATAAGTTTGTTAATTAAATATTTGTACTGTGTTGGTATTGTTGTTTGAAATATTTCATATATGATTGTGGATAGTATAAGTGTTTTGATTATCATTATTTAACCATTCAAAGTTAAATTTCTTTTTCCCATTTGTTTATCAGTGATTTGATTTTTTGCATTTTTTCCCCAAATGGTGTCTTAGCAATATTACTACCGTGAGTTATTCCTGATGCTTTGATAATTTCGACCCATTTTATCTCATTGTATCTTGGTGGTCTTTGGTTCCAAAAATCCATATATATTCCTTTTGTTTTCTGATAATTTATTTTTGCTACGGAGGCTTTTTCATATCTTTTTAGCGTTTTAAATGTTTCTACTAGACTCTTTTCTGTACCTGCCAATAATTGGGAGTCATCAGCAAACATACTTATTTTAGCTTCAATGTTTTCATTATTTAAAACTGGAATATTTATACATGTAATGTTTTTGTTTTTACGTATGGAACAAGCTAAAGGTTCAGCTTGTATAATGTAGATTAGAGGTGCGAGAGGGCATCCTTGTTTTACTGAGCGGCTAAGTTTAAATAATCTTGAAAGAAAGCCATTTCAATCCATTGTATAAGTCTGTTACCATTACCAAATTTCTCTAGACTTTTTTAACCCATTCCCATTCTACTCGATCAAATGTCTTTTCTTGATCCAAAAAGATTATCCCAGCCTCAATATGTTCCACGTTTACATATTCCGTGATATCTTGAATTAATTTTAATTGATTTTTATCAAGTACCAATATTTCTTGTAAAATTCTGAAGTTATACCATCTGTACCTGACGATTTATTACATTCAAGGTTATCAACAGAAGTTTTTATTTCATTTTCAGTAGGAATTACATCACCAATTTCTTTTTCATTGTAACTTAATGTCTTGTCTACATTGTGTAATAGCTCATTTGTCTTTACTCTATACCTTCAGTTTTAAATAAGTTTGAATAAAAGAGTACTTGCTCTTTCAAAATATCTTCAATATTGTATTTGTATGTGCCATCTTGGCTTTAGATAGAACCACCATTTTTTATTAATCCGTCTAGTTTTTTCCTAACTGAAAAAAATATTAAGTTGATTTTCACCTTCTTCATACCATTAAACCCTTGATCTAATTTTGGCCGCTGTAGCCTTTTGTTGATAATAGGCCTCTAATGTTTGCTAAATAGCATTTGATTCTGCATTATTTATGTAAGTTGTCTGTAGTTTATTTTCCAATTTCTTAATGTGATTTTCCTTCACATTTACTATTTTACCTACAGTTATGCAAATATCTTTTATTTTTAGATTTGCTATGTCCTACCATTCTTTTATCGTCCTGAATTCCTGCTTTTTTGTTTTCAATGAGTTCCAAAAACTAGTAAATGCATTTTTAAAATGATCAATATCTAGTACTTTTTTCATTCATTTTCCAATACCCTGGCCCTTTTATACTATTTATAAGTTTGACATTAAGATGAGGAACACCATAGTGTGATCTGTTTTTGTAAAGGGACAAGACTCTATGGATGTAGTAGTGACATTAGCATCAAGATCTTTAGATATATAAAACTTATCAATTTGAGAACGTTTATTTCCTCTTCTAAAAGTAAATGCCCTTTTGCTTGGATATCTCCTCCAAATATCTTCGATTTCTAACCCAATGGCCATATCCTCTAGTTCCTCTTTCCCTGCATCATTTAGGTCCTTTAAATTATCTCTATCTAAATCTTTATTTAGTACACAATTAAAATCTCCCCAATGATCAGTTTATTTACATTGTACTTATTTTTTTTTATAGTTCCTGTTTCAAAGAACAGTAAAACATTTTCTTTTCTTAGCTTCGTTTGGTGCATATGAATAAACTAATGTTATAATATAATCATTGCATTGAAATGTTATTATAATATATCGTCCATCGTTATCCCTTAGTACTACAGTAGGTTTTACATGTAATCCTTTTCTAAATGAAATAGCCACTCCTCTCGAAGTTGATGTTCCATTTGACCAATAACTTTCACTATCCCATTCACATTTCCATCTAAATAAAGAATTATTATCACCGCAGTGAGTTTCTTGACAAAAGATAATATCAGCTTTCATTTTTCGGAACCAATAGAAAAGATTGGACCTTTTTGCTTTGGCATTTAAGCCATTAACATCAATTTTGGTTATCTTTAAATTATTCATATTAGATATGAAAAAAAAGTTCCAAGTACAATCAAAACTTAAACATGAAACATATGATTGATATATAATATTAGCATTAAAACATACATACTTATATCTTTTATTTTCCACTTTTGAAACCAATAAAAGAGATTGGTCCTTTAATCTTTGTCATTTAAGATTAACATTAGTCCGATTGTCTTCAAATTATCCATATTATGTATGAAGAAAATTCAAAATACAATCAAAACATTTCAATGGTTAGACTTAAACATGAAACACATAATTGATACATTTAAAAAGTTTAGACATAAACATGATGCGCAAATTGATATATAATTCATGTATACTTATATATTTGATTTTCTCAGCTTTCACTTTTGGAACCAATAGAAGAGATGGGTCCTTTAGTCTTTGGCATTTAAGATTAATATTAATTCTGGTTATCTTCAAAATATCGATATTAAGTATGAAAAAAAATTCCAAATACAATCAAAACATTTGAATTGTTAGATATAAACACGATACACATAATTGATAGAAAATGTTAGCATTAATACATGTATACATTTTTCTCTCTTTTTCTCACTTACGCATTTTCTGTTCGTACACACTTGCTCTAAATGTTGAAGCTTACATCTGATGTCTCACTGCGAGAGCGATTTTTTTTATTTTACCGTCACTGTTTTGGCTGTGTAAGTGTCATTGATAGAGTCAAGAAAGCCTGCTAACAGTGCTTGTTCACCTTTACTGTTCACGTGTAGCCCATCCTTCGTCTCGAAAAGGTTTCCGACATGTTTATCTCCCTTAAGGACAAGTTTGTCGTTGTCTATGTACTGCAGATCATAACGCTCACACAGTTTTTTCACGAAACTGTTAACTGTTTTTGCTGTCCGGTTAGCATTACTCGCACTTTCTTCACACATGCACATTATATGTAACCAAAATGATTTCGTTTACTATATAATTACACCGTAGTTGCCATAGTTTCTGATCGAGCTCGCATCTTTCATGTCTTCGTGTCGTGGTGACTTTAACATCACACTACTTCAAAACAGCTTGAACGACATTGCAGATTAAACATTGTACGGGAAAATGATATTTATAAATTGTATACTTACAGTGTCTGACAATCTTTCTGAGACTTAACGCTAGTTTAGCAGCAATACCATGTCCGGCACCACCACCTTGTGACTGTGATTGGAACAGCATCAACTGTGATTCCAGAAATCTGTCTGAGGTACCTAGATTCAACCTCTCCGAAAGCAGACCTTGGCAGGTTGATCTAAGCTCAAACAATATCACCTATATTCCAAGTAAAGCATTCGCTAACATCCGAGGGTTAAGTTATGTAAAACTTGCAAACAACCAGATTGCGGACATGGCCGATGATGCCCTCTTTGGTGCTGAGAACACGCTTGAATTTCTGTTCATGAGAGACAATAAAATGAAAAAGATTCCAACTGCCTTGGGTATGATGAGGAAAGTGAGTTCTCTCTCCATTGACGGAAACCCTGTACAAGATTTCCAAGTCAGCGTTTTTCAAAATGTATCCTCCACGCTCCAGTACCTAGAATTCGGCTATCCAGGAATGTCGTTTTGGCCAGATTCAATACGATATTTAACAAGCTTAACGAGTCTATCAGTCATATATTTAACGATGGATTATCTGCCCTTGTCTGCCTTTCTCGGACTAGAGACGTCTCTCGGACTTTTGGAAATTGAGAGATGTTCTATCCGAAGTCTGCCGTTGTCACTGAGCTCACTAGATGCCCTTGATGTGCTGTCTCTCACCAGTAACCCCAATCTGAAACTTTCCGGAATCCCGAGAGAAGCTTTCAGCGGTATTAAATCTCTAGGTGAAATTTCTATCACAAATCAAAGCTTCGATACAGTTCCTGACATCTTTCACGATTCACTGACGATTCGTGACATCGACATATCAGGAACACCTATTACCCATTTTGACGCCTCTTTGATTCCGGATGAAAATAACTTGCAAACTGTTAGTCTTTCGGATACGCTATTGTCCGAATTTCCCCCGGCGATTTCCAAAATGAAAAATTTACAATCTCTAATTATTCGGAACAGTAGCATTACCTCAGTGTCTGGATCAGACTTGGAAGGTTTGACGAAGTTAACATACCTCGGTATAATGAACGCTCCGCTGACTTCTTTCTCTGATGACGCTTTAAAAGACACACACAATCTTCAGTGGCTGTTTCTTCCTAACACAAACCTGACGACAGTACCAAGGGCAATAAATGGACTCTCATATCTCCGTTTAGTCGAACTGGAAGGCAACAAAATCATTTGTACATGTGCTAGTTTGGGGTGGCTGAAACATTGGGAAGGAAACGGATACTTGATACTCAATGGTGACTGTTCCAATCTGCAGAACGTCAGTCTTAGTTTTTACTATAGAGAACAGGTTCCGAATTGTCCAGATGAAAGCAATATCTAATTAATCACAGTCTGATATGTTTGTTTAAAGTGATGTTTCCTTGAATAAAAGCGCCATATAATGCAAGTCTTCCTTTTCCTCACCTAACATCACATTATACAGCCATTAGTCTAGTATTGATGATGTATTCCCTGTCCACACTTAACACCACATTATACAGTCATTAGTCTAACATTGATGCTGAATTTATTAATATTAATATTGTAACAAGCTATCAAAACATCTGAGTCGGCGTTACGCTGGGTAACAAACAAACAAAACATCTGGGTCGGCGTTACTCTGGGTAATAAGCAAACAAAACAATTGGGTCGGTTTTACTCTGGGTAACAAATGAACAAAACATCTGGGTCGGCGTTACTCCGAATATAACGTGGTATCTATTTTATATTTTACAAACTCATGTACTAGGGTGGTAGACCCTAATATAACCGAGAAATTCAGAGAAAAACAAACTACAATTTAAATATATGTTTTTTTTTCATCTGACGTCATGCCAGTGTCATGCGACATTATTGTCACAGAATTATCTGAAGAATTACTAAAACAAAAACCTTGACCAGCTTCTGGAGATACATAATAATGGATCATACCCGCTTTGAAGTTGTATCTGTTCTTGATATATGGGAAACTGTTATATCTATCCTATATCATGTCAGAGCAGAATTTTACAAGCCTTAAAGTAGATAAGCATATAAATCAATCAATCAATAAAATCAATCAATCAATTAATATTCAATCAGTCAATCATGATTATATAAATATCTATAAATATTTTTGCTGACCTGTCCTAGGAGACAAAGCAAATTAAAATGTAACCAAATAACACATTTGAGCCTCTTCACCAATCTAGATATCTGATTCAAGAAAACGCAAACCAGTGGTTAGTTAACGGTTAACGGTGTTGAGAAACGTTGGATTGAAAGCACGTTGTTCTATTTGGTATTGTATTCCTATGTGGAATGTTCACTTATAACTTATTTACTCTGAAGTACTGAATACACGGCGAATCATGTGTGAAAGATTTAGACAGAAATGTAATAAGTATTATTGTTATTATCAAATGCAGTCATCTAAGTTTTAAAACATTTCCAGCATAACTATAGAGTAGCACCGCCTGCTACAAGCCAACAGATAAGATACGGGAGTGTGACAGACCCCAACCCTCTCACTTATCAACTGATCGTTAAAATGGCTGTGTACGGAATTCACGTCTCTCAAATAATGGTAAGATTGTCATCCAAACTATGTCAATACACATCTACATCAAGACGGATTGATTTAGCATTTCTACAATGTGGTTAAACTCCGATGTATATTGTCTATCATTTGTTCCTAGCTAACAATATTACATTGATAACCATCGTTATCATCAATGTTAAAGATTATATTATTTTAAAAGGCAATGGATTATCTCATTCGTCGTAAATAGACATCAGTCTAAATATCTCTCTATATAAGTATATATTAATGAGTCGATATGTTATATAAAGGTAATGGGTTTATCTCATTTGTCCTAAATAGACACCACTCTAAATATCTCTCTATATAAGTATATATTAATGAGTCGATATGTTATATAAAGGTAATGGTTTATCTCATTTGTCCTAGATAGACATCAGTCTAAATATCTCCCTATATAAGTATATATTAATGAGTCGATATGTTATATAAAGGTAATGGTTTATCTCATTTGTCCTAAATAGACATCAGTCTAAATATCTCCCTATATAAGTATATATTAATGAGTCGATATGTTATATAAAGGTAATGGTTTATCTCATTTGTCCTAAATAGACATCAGTCTTAAATATCTCCCTATATAAGTATATATTAATGAGTCGATATGTTATGTTAAGGCAATGGGTTATCTCATTTGTTCTAAATAGACATCAGTCTAAATATCTCTCTATATAAGTATATATTAATGAGTCGATATGTTATATAAAGGCAATGGGTTATCTCATTTGTCCTAAATAGACACCACTCTAAATATCTCTCTATATAAGTATATATTAATGAGTCGATATGTTATATAAAGGTAATGGATTATCTCATTCGTCCTAAATAGACACCACTCTAAATATCTCTCTATATAAGTATATATTAATGAGTCGATATGTTATATAAAGGTAATGGTTTATCTCATTTGTCCTAAATAGACATCAGTCTAAATATCTCCCTATATAAGTATATATTAATGAGTCGATATGTTATATAAAGGTAATGGTTTATCTCATTTGTCCTAAATAGACATCAGTCTAAATATCTCCCTATATAAGTATATATTAATGAGTCGATATGTTATATAAAGGCAATGGTTTATCTCATTTGTCTTAAATAGACATCAGTCTAAATATCTCCCTATATAAGTATATATTAATGAGTCGATATGTTATATAAAGGTAATGGTTTATCTCATTTGTCGTCCTAGATTGAAAAGTCAGACGTGAAGAATTTATACTACACGTAAATCTGTACCAGACATAACGTGTTACCCTCGGCCACGAAAAACAGCTACAAAATATTGTCTTACCTAAGAACTGATATAGGGAACATGGTACTTCAGTATGAAAGTCTTACCTAAGGACTGAGGGTAAGAGAGATTAAAAGAAGAAAAGGGAGATTCCTGGAACTTTATGACCGGTGTCCCAGTATTAGCTGACTAACTCCATCTTATTAGTAATGCCACAATCCTGTAAATACTTCCAGATAGATTATCAGTAAGAGTTCACACAAGGAAAAAAGGTTAAGTTTACAGAGAAAGACAAGGAATATGTCTAATGATACAGCAATGTAAAGGTGAGGTTTACAGAGAAAGAGAAGGAATATGTCTACTCCTTATACAGCAATGTAAAGGTGAGGTTTACAGAGAAAGACAAGGAATATGTGTACTCCTAATACAGCAATGTAAAGGTGAGGTTTACAGAGAAAGACACTGTATATGTGTACTCCTCATACAGCAATGTAAAGGTGAGGTTTACAGAGAAAGACAAGGAATATGTGTACTCCTCATACAGCAATGTAAAGGTGAGGTTTACAGAGAAAGACAAGGAATATGTGTACTCCTCATACAGCAATGTAAAGGTGAGGTTTACAGAGAAAGACAATGTATATGTCTACTCCTAATACAGCAATGTAAAGGTGAGGTTTACAGAGAAAGAGAAGGAATATGTCTACTCCTAATACAGCAATGTAAAGGTGAGGTTTACAGAGAAAGACAAGGAATATGTCTACTCCTAATACAGCAATGTAAAGGTGAGGTTTACAGAGAAAGACAAGGAATATGTCTACTCCTCATACAGCAATGTAAAGGTGAGGTTTACAGAGAAAGACAAGGAATATGTCTACTCCTAATACAGCAATGTAAAGGTGAGGTTTACAGAGAAAGACAAGGAATATGTCTACTCCTTATAGAGCAATGTAAAGGTGAGGTTTACAGAGAAAGACAAGGTATATGTCTACTCCTTATACAGCAATGTAGTCCGCAAAGCAAACAACAAGTTTTCTGTGGCAAACGAAAACGAATTGAATAGAAAACCACGATATTCATCCCGAACATTCTTCGTACACATTACAGGGTTACTTACATACTATTTACGACTGTGTTTACATTTCTACTGCAGCTGATGCTGACCATTGTCACACAGGGTTACTCAGCCTCTGTACCCGATGACCCCCATCCCTGTCCCGTAAAGGCTCCGTGCAGCTGTGACTTCAATAAAGTGGAATGTAACAATCTTACTCAAACAGAATTTCCGACCTTCACCAAGGTCAACGCCACTTGGCACTGCTGGACACTCGTCATGAATTATAATAACAACATCAAAAGGATCCCGGCTGGAGCTTTCGATAATCTCCCTTTCTGTTCCCTTCAAATCGGTCACAATGGCTTCGAAATAATGGAAGATGGGGCACTGACTGGATCAGAACCATATCTGGATTCCGTTTTCATGCAGTTCAATAAATTTAAGGAACTTCCGAACGAGATTGCGCGAATGCCAAACATCACAATGATGAGTATCCATGACAACCCCATAACGACACTTCCGCGGGAAATGGCGTTTGCCTCAACTCTTCAATTTCTAGATATTGGTTCACCGGAAATGACGACATGGCCGGATTCCATTCAAACTCTGAAAACGGTTTGGAGTTTGTCCATTTATAAACTTCCTATGTCCGATCTGCCTATAGATGCGTTTGTAGGATTAGAGGACTCAATTGGATTTGTGACATTTTCAGCTACAAAATTTAAGGGTATTCCGAAAGCAATGAGGCGTCTGCGTAAAATGACGGACCTGTTGATCGAGGATAATGTTGAGTTAACATCTGACGGCATACCTGATGACGCGTTCAGTGGTATGGTGTCGCTCAGGGACATCGCTATCACTAATAGCAGTTTAACGAGGGTACCGAATCTGGCCACCATCCCAGCACTTACCCACCTAGAATTGAGCAATTCACCACTGTCACAATGGGACTTGGCAACATTGCCCGATCAACCAATCATCCAGTCAGTAGATTTTAGTTACACGAACATAGACAGTATTCCGGTCGCTGTACGCCACACCAGAAGTTTATTTGAATTATCACTAGACAACACTAAAGTGTCCAACATTGGACCAAACGACTTGACAGGGCTCCAAAAATTACAGCAACTTAGTCTGGATCATGCGCCTTTAACCGACATTTCCATGGACGCTTTTAACGACACACACCTCCTACAAGGTCTAAATCTAGATTCCACAAAACTACCAGGGTTCCCTAGGGCTATAGAACGACTTCCGGCTCTGAGGTTTGTGAGTTTACAAAACATTAGTATTGAATGTTCCTGCGCAGAACTTGGATGGATGAAGACTTGGATAGGTTTTAAGCAGTTTCTGGGTGGTGATGGGAAGTGTCATAACATACACATGGACTTTATTGAATACATTCGTAACGAGATACCAAAGTGTCCTTAAAGATGTCATAGACTGTCCGTTAACATGAGACGCTTTGAAATCGGTGTCTTGACATTTGATGTAATATTTATGATTTAGGATGATTAAACGAGGACTAGACTTGAGATGATTTTTGCTATGAGAATGAAAACATTAATATCTAATTTAGAATGGATCTCAAATGTCCATTTTAATATCTTAATTCCTACCAGCATATATATCTTAGATCATTTAGAGAATAGAAAATATTAATGTTAAGCGGTTGATATATGGAGTTGAGGGATGTTGTAAGTTTCTGGTTGCCCGAGAGCAGCAGGTCTCGGATTGGCCTCGGGAATTAAGCGTGACCGAGAGAAACCAGAAACTTGGTATTTATCCCAAACTGCATACTTTAACCGTTTTATATACCGATACAAATCTGAGAGATATTTGTTAACACTAAAGTATTTGTAAAATACTTTATATCTACGTCCTGTCATATAGATAACAATGGAATCAAATGCAACCAGAGCCAAATAAATATACAGGTTATGGTGCCTATTTTTCACTTTAGAAAAAATAATTAATTTGTCGTTAAAGATATTCTTGTTTCATTTCCGAAAAGGTGATTTTGTAATATGGTACTCAATTTTATCCCGAGCGTAAAATACTTGATCGTATTGATCGACCTGACATCAGGCAATCCCGTATATATTCCTCCTGAACGGCAACAGATCACCTTTATCTGTTTAAGAGAACCGTGACAGTGCCAAACAAGAAATATCTTTAAAAAGATAAATATCATAGTTATAATGCTGATGGTTATAATGTAAAAAAAAATGCTGGTGAAATAAATTAACGAACTAATACGTTTCAGCACGGATAGCAAAATTGTATCAGTTTGAATCATTTTTGGTGATAATAAGATTGCATTTGAATCAGGAATATAATTTTATTAATGTGTCGTTTGAAAAGATACATCCACTTAGTCAGCTTGCATTCAATCTTAACTTTGTTTTCGTTTTTAACTGCATATCTGGGCATGCATTTTGCATTTACCGCTACATTGACCAATCGCATACTTCATCTTGACCAGTAACGCCACCTGTCGCGTCTATGCCGAAAAACTGAGAAACTGTCGTCTACACATGTACATAGAAGGCGCATTCGGTAACAAACTCCGCTTGAAACTGATGGCGTGTCCGGTCACCTCTCGACTGATTGTCTCGACGGAAACATCCGAGTGCATGTGTGTTTTAAACACGGGTGTTTAGTTCGCAGACTTACACACGTGACTAAAACACGGCTAAGATAAGTCAAGGGGTATAATCAATTTAACCTTTTTTAAAATTTATTTATAAAGAGTAAATAAATTAGAGGTATATCAGATTATAATACCCAGGGGAAACCTAATTCTTTAGTAGACAGAACACCATACCCGGGTAACAATTCCGTCCATCTGATGTGACAACGTTAACGGTAACGTTACATATGTATCGCGCCTTGTGTGGTACAACTCGGACGGTTTGGACAATCCAGTGTCACAGTAATTATGTAGGATGGATACAGTTTAACAAGTTTGTTGTAAACGTTGATAGTTTCCCCTCTTTCTTTTTTCTTAACCGTGAAGCAATGTTTAGATAAGAAAAAATGATCAAAGCAACAAAATACAGTTCACTACAATATTTAATTAGTCGAAAGCTACATAACTAACAGGAAATTATCAAGGACATCTGGGAATGTCCTGTTTGATGTAATCTTCAACCTGCATGTTTCCAAGGTTCGAACACTGCCCGTTAATGCCGATTCTACTAGCACCCGACCAGTTCTTCATCCAGCCCATCGATTCGCAGGTACAGATTAGCTTGTTTCCGAACAAACTCAATATGTCAAATTTGACATTTTCTATAGCTCGCGGAACGGTAGTCAGTGCCGTGTTGTCCAAAGCGATATACGCCAGGGAACTCAGTGTCTGGAACGCATCCATAGACACGTTCTTAAGTGGGGCGTTCGAGATAGATATGTATCGCAATTTGGTAAGTCCGGCGAAATCCTCTGATCGAATAGTCGTGATGTTGTTATAGTTCAAACTTAGAACACTTAACTGCTTCATTTCAGATATAGCTGACGGAACCTCGTCGAAGAGGGTGTCGTTAAAGTTGGCAATAGTGATATTGGAATTCTCCGGAAGCATGTTCGAGGTAAATTCACGTATAGGAACGGAGTTTATCTCGAGTTGAAATAGGCCGGTAATGTAGTGGAATATGTCCGGAAGTGCTGTGAGTTTACTATTTATAATCTGAAGATCATTCAGTCCTTTGAGACCTTCAAACAGGCTGCTGGGAACACCATTCGATGTCAGTTCCTTGTCAGTGTTGAAAGATAAGAAGAAGAGCTTCTCAAGATCTCCGAAACTAGACGGAAGTTTTGTCAACTTCATAGAATTCAAGTATAACCAACTGATATTGAGATTTCTAAACGCTGTTTCTGGTAGTTCCTCTAATGGAAGATTGTAGATCCCCAACTCAAACAAGTTCAGAATCTGTACAGACGAAGGCCAGGTGACCATTCCCTCAAAACCAAAATGAAACGTCATCAACGTTTTGGCAAGGGACTTCATCACGTTTTCATCCAAATGTGTAATTGGATTTTGTTGGATTTTCAGGGAGGATATATTACTCAAACTCATGACCGCTTTAGGAATGCCTTCCAAATGATTAGTCTCGATATGTAATGTTTTGAGAGAATTTTCCAAACCACGGAAGGCGTTGTCAGAAACAGCGGACAACGAGTTATTTGATAGATCTAGATATTCTATCTGGATTTTCTGAAAGTCATCATCTGTCAAATTGTGTATGTTGTTATTCTTAATGTACAGATCCCATAAGCCGTCACTTTTACTGAATTCTGGAACGCGAGTCAGTCCTCTACCGGAACAATCGATGACATTATTAATATCACTGCAACTACACACCGGTGGGGCTGGACAGTCATGTTTGTGTTCGCCGGGGGTGATGTCCGATTGCTGAGTCAATGGTGTAGCCTCTGGTTGAAAAGGAGAAATTACCGATTTGTCGTGTACATCTTCAGGTTGTACCCAAGGTTTTGACGGGAGGACAGCCGTTATTTGTGTTGTCTGTTAATAATAAATGATCATAACGAAATAACATATACAGCCAAAGCCAAAACAGGTAATTTAACTGACAATGAACACAAGTACAAAAAAAACAAAACAAAAACAAAAACAAAATCATCAACACATCAAACTTGTAAACAGTCACCATCAAACTTGTCATAAACACTCACCATCAAACTTGTCATAAACATTCACCATCAAAATTGTCATAAATATTCACCATCAAGCTTGTCATCAACACTCACCATCAAACTTGTCATCAACACTCACCATCAAACTTGTCATCAACACTCACCATCAAACTTGTCATCAACACTCACCATCAAACTTGTCATAAACACAAAATTCCAGAATTCCATGGTGAATGTTCAAGGTAAAAATCTCTCAGACGTAAACATGTGTCAAAGATGGAGAAAGTTATGTGTTTGTGACCGGTGTCGTTTAAGTCGGTGACATTAGATAACAGATATGAGAACCAGAGCCGTCGTCTAGTATTATCTGTCCAGACTTCTGTGTGAGGAATTATCTTCTATATAGAAGTATGTACACCAATTCCGTTGATTCAGCAAATATTAATGCCAAACAACTCCTATTAATAGCCTGTCTCTTAAGTCATAATATGACCTTTATCATCCGTGTATATCAACACAATTTTCCTCCAAGTCTGACGGACTGCACGCTCAGTTTGACCTATATATAAATGTCAACACTGAGCATCCGTGTCGACAGCACGCTCAGTTTGACCTACATATAAATGTCAACACGGATCATCCGTTTCTGACGGACTGCACGCTCAGTTTGACCTATATATGAATGTCAACACTGAACATCCGTGTCTGAGGGACAGACGCTCAGTTTGACCTACATATAAATGTCAACACGGATCATCCGTGTCTGACAGACAGCACGCTCAGTTTGACCTATATATAAATGTCAACACGGATCATCCGTTTCTGACGGACTGCACGCTCAGTTTGACCTATATATGAATGTCAACACTGAACATCCGTGTCTGAGGGACAGACGCTCAGTTTGACCTACATATAAATGTCAACACGGATCATCCGTGTCTGACAGACAGCACGCTCAGTTTGACCTATATATAAATGTCAACACGGATCATCCGTTTCTGACGGACTGCACGCTCAGTTTGACCTATATATAAATGTCAACACTGAGCATCCGTGTCGACAGCACGCTCAGTTTGACCTACATATAAATGTCAACACGGATCATCCGTTTCTGACGGACTGCACGCTCAGTTTGA
Source organism: Pecten maximus (assembly GCF_902652985.1). Taxonomy (NCBI): domain Eukaryota; kingdom Metazoa; phylum Mollusca; class Bivalvia; order Pectinida; family Pectinidae; genus Pecten; species Pecten maximus. The sequence goes on from NC_047024.1 coordinate 16,269,113, forward strand.
CCTATATATGAATGTCAACACTGAACATCCGTGTCTGAGGGACAGACGCTCAGTTTGACCTACATATAAATGTCAACACGGATCATCCGTGTCTGACAGACAGCACGCTCAGTTTGACCTATATATGAATGTCAACACTGATCATCCGTTTTGACGGACTGCACGCTCAGTTTGACCTATATATAAATGTCAACACTGATCATCCGTGTCTGACAGACAGCACGCTCAGTTTGACCTATATATAAATGTCAACACTGATCATCCGTGTCTGACGGACTGCACGCTCAGTTTGACCTATATATAAATGTTAACACATTTATTATCCGTGTCTGACAGACTGCACGCTCAGTTTGACCTATATATCAATGTCAACACTGATCATCCGTTTCTGACAGACAGCACGCTCAGTTTGACCTATATATAAATGTCAACACTGATCATCCGTGTCTGAGGGACAGACGCTCAGTTTGACCTATATATAAATGTCAATAATGATTATCCGTGTCTGACAGACTGCACGCTCAGTTTGACCTATATATCAATGTCAACACTGATCATCCGTTTCTGACAGACAGCACGCTCAGTTTGACCTATATATAAATGTCAACACTGATCATCCGTGTCTGAGGGACAGACGCTCAGTTTGACCTATATATGAATGCCAACACATTAATATCCTACGTGTCTGACGGAGTAAACGCTCAGTTTGACCTACACATACATTTCAACACATTTATCAATAATATCAACATCATGATTTTTACACATAAGATACGAATTTCTCAAATAAGGTGAATTCAAAACATTCAAATAATTCTTTCCCTCCATCTAATAACCAATCCATCACCCATAACTAATCAAGTCCTGTAGGCCTCTCCTAACCCCTTGTTAGACCCCGATCAATCAAGTCCTATAGACCTCTCCTAACCCCTTGTTAGACCCCGATCAATCAAGTCCTGTAGGCCTCTCCTTACCCCTTGTTAGACCCCCATCAATCAAGTCCTATAGACCTCTCCTCACCCTTTGTTAGACCCCCATCAATCAAGTCCTATAGACCTCTCCTAACCCCTTGTTAGACCCCGATCAATCAAGTCCTGTAGGTCTCTCCTTACCCCTTGTTAGACCCCCATCAATCAAGTCCTATAGACCTCTCCTAACCCCTTGTAAGACCCCGATCAATCAAGTCCTATAGACCCCTCCTAACCCCTTGTTAGACCCCCATCAATCAAGTCATATATACCTCTTCTAACCCCTTGTTAGACCCCGATCAATCAAGTCCTATAGACCCCTCCTAACCCCTTGTTAGACCCCCATCAATCAAGTCCTATAGACCTCTCCTAACCCCTTGTTAGACCCCCATCAATCAAGTCCTATAGACCTCTCCTAACCCCTTGTTAGACCCTCATCAATCAAGTCCTGTAGGCCTCTCCTAACCCCTTGTTAGACCCCCATCAATCAAGTCCTGTAGACCTCTCCTCACCCTTTGTTAGACCCCCATCAATCAAGTCCTGTAGACCCTTCCTAACCCCTTGTTAGACCCCCATCAATTAAGTCCTATAGACCCCTCCTAATCCCTTGTTAGACCCCATCAATCAAGTCCTATAGACCCCTCCTAACCCCTTGTTAGACCCCCATCAATCAAGTCCTATAGACCTCTCCTTACCCCTTGTTAGACCCCATCAATCAAGTCCTATAGACCTCTCCTAACCCCTTGTTAGACTCCGATCAATCAAGTCGTATAGACCTCTCCTAACCACTTGTTAGACCCCGATCAATCAAGTCGTATAGACCTCTCCTAACCACTTGTTAGACCCCCATCAATCAAGTCCTGTAGACCTCTCCTAACCCCTTGTTAGACCCCGATCAATCAAGTCGTATAGACCTCTCCTAACCCCTTGTTAGACCCCGATCAATCAAGTCGTATAGACCTCTCCTAACCACTTGTAAGACCCCCATCAATCAAGTCATGTAGGCCTCTCCTTACCCCTTGTTAGACCCCCATCAATCAAGTCCTATAGACCTCTCCTAACCCCTTGTTAGACTCCGATCAATCAAGTCGTATAGACCTCTCCTAACCACTTGTTAGACCCCGATCAATCAAGTCGTATAGACCTCTCCTAACCACTTGTTAGACCCCCATCAATCAAGTCCTATAGACCTCACCTTACCCCTTGTTAGACCCCCATCAATCAAGTCATATATACCCCTCCTAATCCCTTGTTAGACCCCCATCAATCAAGTCCTATAGGCCTCTCCTAACCCCTTGTTAGACCCTCATCAATCAGGTCATGTAGACCCCTCCTAACCCCTTGTTAGACCCCCATCAATCAGGTCATGTAGACCTCTCCTAACCCCTTGTTAGACCCCCATCAATCAAGTCCTATAGACCCCTCCTAACCCCTTGTTAGACCCCGATCAATCAAGTCCTATAGACCTCTCCTAACCCCTTGTTAGACCCCAATCAATCAAGTCATGTAGACCTCTCATAACCCCTTGTTAGACCCCCATCAATTAAGTCCTGTAGACTCCTCCTAACCCCTTGTTAGACCCCCATCAATCAAGTCCTGTAGACCTCTCCTAACCCCTTGTTAGACCCCCATCAATGAAGTCCTATAGACCCTTCCTAACCCCTTGTTAGACCCCAATCAATCAAGTCCTGTAGACCCTTCCTAACCCCTTGTTAGACCCCCATCAATCAAGTCCTATAGACCTCTCCTAACCACTTGTTAGACCCCCATCAATCAAGTCTGATAGATCCCTCCTAACCCCTTTTTAGACCTCCATCAATCAAGTATTATAGACCTCACCTAACCCCTTGTTAGACCCCCATCAATCAAGTCCTATAGACCCCCCTAACCCCTTGTTAGACCCCCACAAATCAAGTCCTGTAGACCCCTCCTAACCCCTTGTTAGACCCCAATCAATCAAGTCCTATAGATCCCTCCTAACCCCTTGTTAGACCCCAATCAATCAAGTATCATAGACCTCTTCTAACCCCTTGTTAGACCCTGATCAATCAAGTCCTATAGACCTCACCTAACCCCTTGTTAGACCCCCATCAGTCAAGTCCTGTAGACCTCTCCTAACCCCTTGTTAGACCCCCACAAATCAAGTCCTGTAGACCTCTCCTAACCCCTTATTAGACCCCCATCAATCAAGTCCTGTAGACCTCTCCTAACCCCTTGTTAGGCCCCCATCAATCAAGTCCTATAGACCTCTCCTAACCCCTTGTTAGACCCCCATCAATCAAGTCTGATAGATCCCTCCTAACCCCTTTTTAGACCCCATCAATCAAGTCCTATAGATCTCTCCTAACCCCTTGTTAGACCCCAATCAATCAAGTCCTGTAGACCCCTCCTAACCCCTTGTTAGACCCCCATCAATCAAGTCCTGTAGACCTCTCCTAACCCCTTGTTAGACCCCCATCAATCAAGTCCTGTAGACCCCTCCTAACCCCTTGTTAGACCCCCATCAATCAAGTCCTATAGAACTCTCATACCCCCTTGTTAGACCCCCATCAATCAAGTCCTGTAGACCCCTCCTAACCCCTTGTTAGACCCCCATCAATCAAGTCCTATAGACCTCTCATACCCCCTTGTTAGACCCCCATCAATCAAGTCCTATATACCTCTCCTTACCCCTTGTTAGACCCCATCAATCAAGTCCTGTAGACCCTTCCTAACCCCTTGTTAGACCCCAATCAATCAAGTCCTATAGACCCCTCCTAACCCCTTGTTAGACCCCCATCAATCAAGTCCTATAGACCTCTCCTAACCCCTTGTTAGATCCCCATCAATGAAGTATTATAGATCCCTCCTAACCCCTTGTTAGACCTCCATCAATCAAGTATTATAGACCTCACCTAACCCCTTGTTAGACCCCCATCAATCAAGTCCTATAGACCCCCCCTAACCCCTTGTTAGACCCCCATCAATCAAGTCCTATAGACCTCTCCTAACCCCTTGTTAGACCCCGATCAATCAAGTCCTATAGACCTCTCCTAACCCCTTGTTAGACCCCAATCAATCAAGTCCTGTAGACCTCTCATAACCCCTTGTTAGACCCCCATCAATTAAGTCCTGTAGACTCCTCCTAACCCCTTGTTAGACCCCCATCAATCAAGTCCTGTAGACCTCTCCTAACCCCTTGTTAGACCCCCATCAATGAAGTCCTATAGACCCTTCCTAACCCCTTGTTAGACCCCAATCAATCAAGTCCTGTAGACCCTTCCTAACCCCTTGTTAGACCCCCATCAATCAAGTCCTATAGACCTCTCCTAACCACTTGTTAGACCCCCATCAATCAAGTCTGATAGATCCCTCCTAACCCCTTTTTAGACCTCCATCAATCAAGTATTATAGACCTCACCTAACCCCTTGTTAGACCCCCATCAATCAAGTCCTATAGACCCCCCTAACCCCTTGTTAGACCCCCACAAATCAAGTCCTGTAGACCCCTCCTAACCCCTTGTTAGACCCCAATCAATCAAGTCCTATAGATCCCTCCTAACCCCTTGTTAGACCCCAATCAATCAAGTCTCATAGACCTCTTCTAACCCCTTGTTAGACCCTGATCAATCAAGTCCTATAGACCTCACCTAACCCCTTGTTAGACCCCCATCAATCAAGTCCTGTAGACCTCTCCTAACCCCTTGTTAGACCCCCACAAATCAAGTCCTGTAGACCTCTCCTAACCCCTTATTAGACCCCCATCAATCAAGTCCTGTAGACCTCTTCTAACCCCTTGTTAGGCCCCCATCAATCAAGTCCTATAGACCTCTCCTAACCCCTTGTTAGACCCCCATCAATCAAGTCTGATAGATCCCTCCTAACCCCTTTTTAGACCCCATCAATCAAGTCCTATAGATCTCTCCTAACCCCTTGTTAGACCCCAATCAATCAAGTCTTGTAGACCCCTCCTAACCCCTTGTTAGACCCCCATCAATCAAGTCCTGTAGACCTCTCCTAACCCCTTGTTAGACCCCCATCAATCAAGTCCTGTAGACCCCTCCTAACCCCTTGTTAGACCCCCATCAATCAAGTCCTATAGACCTCTCATACCCCCTTGTTAGACCCCCATCAATCAAGTCCTGTAGACCCCTCCTAACCCCTTGTTAGACCCCCATCAATCAAGTCCTATAGACCTCTCATACCCCCTTGTTAGACCCCCATCAATCAAGTCCTATATACCTCTCCTTACCCCTTGTTAGACTCCATCAATCAAGTCCTGTAGACCCTTCCTAACCCCTTGTTAGACCCCAATCAATCAAGTCCTATAGACCCCTCCTAACCCCTTGTTAGACCCCCATCAATCAAGTCCTATAGACCTCTCCTAACCCCTTGTTAGATCCCCATCAATGAAGTATTATAGATCCCTCCTAACCCCTTGTTAGACCTCCATCAATCAAGTATTATAGACCTCACCTAACCCCTTGTTAGACCCCCATCAATCAAGTCCTATAGACCCCCCCTAACCCCTTGTTAGACCCCCATCAATCAAGTCCTGTAGACCCCTCCTAACCCCTTGTTAGACCCCAATCAATCAAGTCCTATAGATCCCTCCTTACCCCTTGTTAGATCCCAATCAATCAAGTCCTATAGACCTCTCCTAACCCCTTGTTAGATCCCCATCAATGAAGTATTAAAGATCCCTCCTAACCCCTTGTTAGACCTCCATCAATCAAGTATTATAGACCTCACCTAACCCCTTGTTAGACCCCCATCAATCAAGTCATATAGACCCCCCTAACCCCTTGTTAGACCCCCACAAATTAAGTCCTGTAGACCCCTCCTAACCCCTTGTTAGACCCCAATCAATCAAGTCCTATAGATCCCTCCTAACCCCTTGTTAGACCCCAATCAATCAAGTCTCATAGACCTCTTCTAACCCCTTGTTAGACCCTGATCAATCAAGTCCAATAGACCTCACCTAACCCCTTGTTAGACCCCCATCAATCAAGTCCTGTAGACCTCTCCTAACCCCTTGTTAGACCCCCACAAATCAAGTCCTGTAGACCTCTCCTAACCCCTTGTTAGACCCCCATCAATCAAGTCCTGTAGACCTCTTCTAACCCCTTGTTAGGCCCCCATCAATCAAGTCCTGTAGACCTCTCCTAACCCCTTGTTAGACCCCCACAAATCAAGTTCTGTAGACCCCTCTTAACCCCTTGTTAGACCCCCATCAATCAAGTCCTGTAGACCTCTCCTAACCCCTTGTTAGACCCCCATCGATCAAGTCCTATAGACCTCTCCTAACCCCTTGTTAGACCCCCATCAATCAAGTCCTATAGACCCTCCCTAACCCCTTGTTAGACCCCGATCAATTAAGTCCTATAGACCTCACCTAACCCCTTGTTAGACCCCCATCAATTAAGTCCTATAGATCCATCCCAACCCCTTGTTAGACCCCCATCAATTAAGTCCTATAGATCCATCCCAACCCCTTGTTAGACCCCCATCAATCAAGTCCTATAGACCCCTCCTAACCCCTTGTTAGACCCCCATCAATCAAGTCCTATAGACCTCTCCAAACCCCTTGTTAGACCCCATCAATCAAGTCCTGTAGACCCTTCCTAACCCCTTGTTAGACCCCCATCAATCAAGTCCTGTAGACCCCTCCTAACCCCTTGTTAGACCCCAATCAATTAAGTCCTATAGACCCCTCCTAACCCCTTGTTAGACCCCCATCAATCAAGTCCTATAGACCTCTCCTAACCCCTTGTTAGACCCCAATCAGTTAAGTCCTATAGACCTCTCCTAACCCCTTGTTAGACCCCCATCAATCAAGTCCTATAGACCCCTCCTAACCCCTTGTTAGATCCCATCAATCAAGTCCTATAGACCTCTCCTAACCCCTTGTTAGAACCCCCATCAATCAAGTCCTATAGACCCTTCCTAACCCCTTGTTAGACCCCGATCAATCAAATCCTATAGACCTCACCTAACCCCTTGTTAGACCCCCATCAATTAAGTCCTATAGATCCATCCCAACCCTTTGTTAGACCCCCATCAATCAAGTCCTATAGACCTCTCCTAACCCCTTGTTAGACCCCATCAATCAAGTCCTGTAGACCCTTCCTAACCCCTTGTTAGACCCCCATCAATCAAGTCCTGTAGACCCCTCCTAACCCCTTGTTAGACCCCAATCAATTAAGTCCTATAGACCCCTCCTAACCCCTTGTTAGATCCCATCAATCAAGTCCTATAGACCTCTCCTAACCCCTTGTTAGAACCCCCATCAATCAAGTCCTATAGACCCTTCCTAACCCCTTGTTAGACCCCGATCAATCAAGTCCTATAGACCTCACCTAACCCCTTGTTAGACCCCCATCAATTAAGTCCTATAGATCCATCCCAACCCCTTGTTAGACCCCCATCAATCAAGTCCTATAGACCTCTCCTAACCCCTTGTTAGACCCCATCAATCAAGTCCTGTAGACCCTTCCTAACCCCTTGTTAGACCCCCATCAATCAAGTCCTGTAGACCCCTCCTAACCCCTTGTTAGACCCCAATCAATTAAGTCCTATAGACCCCTCCTAACCCCTTGTTAGACCCCCATCAATCAAGTCGTATAGACCTCTCCTAACCCCTTGTTAGACCCCAATCTGTTAAGTCCTATAGACCTCTCCTAACCCCTCGTTAGACCCCCATCAATCAAGTCCTATAGACCCCTCCTAACCCCTTGTTAGACCCCATCAAACAAGTCCTATAGACCTCTCCTAACCCCTTGTTAGAACCCCCATCAATCAAGTCCTATAGACCCTTCCTAACCCCTTGTTAGACCCTGATCAATCAAGTCCTATAGACCTCACCTAACCCCTTGTTAGACCCCCATCAATTAAGTCCTATAGACCCCTCCTAACCCCTTGTTAGATCCCATCAATCAAGTCCTATAGACCTCTCCTAACCCCTTGTTAGAACCCCCATCAATCAAGTCCTATAGACCCTTCCTAACCCCTTGTTAGACCCCGATCAATCAAGTCCTATAGACCTCACCTAACCCCTTGTTAGACCCCCATCAATTAAGTCCTATAGATCCATCCCAACCCCTTGTTAGACCCCCATCAATCAAGTCCTATAGACCTCTCCTAACCCCTTGTTAGACCCCATCAATCAAGTCCTGTAGACCCTTCCTAACCCCTTGTTAGACCCCCATCAATCAAGTCCTGTAGACCCCTCCTAACCCCTTGTTAGACCCCAATCAATTAAGTCCTATAGACCCCTCCTAACCCCTTGTTAGACCCCCATCAATCAAGTCGTATAGACCTCTCCTAACCCCTTGTTAGACCCCAATCTGTTAAGTCCTATAGACCTCTCCTAACCCCTCGTTAGACCCCCATCAATCAAGTCCTATAGACCCCTCCTAACCCCTTGTTAGACCCCATCAAACAAGTCCTATAGACCTCTCCTAACCCCTTGTTAGAACCCCCATCAATCAAGTCCTATAGACCCTTCCTAACCCCTTGTTAGACCCTGATCAATCAAGTCCTATAGACCTCACCTAACCCCTTGTTAGACCCCCATCAATTATGTCCTATAGATCCATCCCAACCCCTTGTTAGACCCCCATCAATCAAGTCCTATAGACCTCTCCTAACCCCTTGTTAGACCCCCATCAATCAAGTCCTATAGACCCCTCCTAACCCCTTGTTAGACCCCCATCAATCAAGTCCTATAGACCTCTCCAAACCCCTTGTTAGACCCCATCAATCAAGTCCTGTAGACCCTTCCTAACCCCTTGTTAGACCCCCATCAATCAAGTCCTGTAGACCCCTCCTAACCCCTTGTTAGACCCCACCTAATCAAGTCCTACCAATCCCTGTTCCTTCCCTTTTCCCCGCCTTCATGTTTTCTATAGCAAATGACTGAAACAAAATCTGGAGCCATTTTTCTCATTTTATTTGTCTTAAATCAAGTCATAATCAAGACAAGATTATAATTTTGATCATCCAGAAAAAAAATATTTCAACAGTAATATTTACAATGTATATGTATAGTTTATAATATTTTTGTATCAAAAACTTAATGAAATAACATGAAAGAACTCGCTAATCGAGGACAAAATGACCTGAATACTTTCACTTTAATTAATTCCAGAGGCCCACTTCTTCGAGTACAACAGTGTATCGGTTTTAAGGAATGATAAACCACTTGACTTTCAGTATCACTAAAGATGGTGTTCTTATTTGAGAAATAATTAATGATGATTTGTGTATTGTTGCAGGATATACAACGAGGACGAGGATATTTTGCAATTAAATTAATAACGAAGGCCGCAGGCCTGAGTTATTAATTAAAATTGCAAAATATCCTCGTCCTCGTTGTATATCCTGCAACAATACAGGAGTCAAAGTTGATTATTTCTATTCTACCATGTACTGTTTAGTTCTGAGATCTACCTCTTTCTAATAGAAAAACAGCAAAGAAACCCCGGGCAAACCTTGTAATTTATTTCTTGAGTATTGCATTATTTGTTGATAAAATATATATCTCTTTACAGGCACTACAGTACTACGATCAACAACATCTATCATATAGCATTGATTTTGAAAATTAAAAAAACAAGAGGCCCAGAGGGCCTGTATCGCTCACCTGGTTTCATGAGATATGAAACAAGAACTATGCTTAAGTATATTTGCCACTGGTATTGCTATGTCAATATATATCATATGCATTTTATATGGTTACATGAACATTGTTTTTATTGTAATTCTAAAAATGTCAATTTAGCCAAATTGATCCCTTTTGGCCCTGCCCCTCAGCCCCCCGGGGGTCAGCCCCACCAATTGTACAATTTTGAATCCCTACCCCAAGGGGATGTTACCAAGCGAATATGAGCGATATATATATATCCATTGCTTAGTTTCAGAGAAGAAGTTGTTTATATCAATTTAGGCAAATTGACCCCTTCTGGCCCGCCCCTCAGCTCTCAGGGGGGACAGCCCTATCATTTGTACAATTTTGAATCCCTACCCCAAGGGGATATTACCAGTCAAATATGTGAGATATCCATTGCTTAGTTTCAGAGGAGAAGTCGTTTATATCAATCTAGCCAAACTGGCCCTTTTTGGCCCCGCCCCTAAGAAACCCAGGGGGTTAGCCCCACTAATTGTACAATTTTGAATCCCTACCCCAAGGGGATATTACCAGTCAAATATGTGAGATATCCATTGCTCGGTTTCAGAGGAGAAGTTGTTTAAATCAATTTAGCCAAATTGACCCTGTTTGGCCCCGCCCCTCAGCGCCCCGGAGGGTCAGCCCCACCATTTGTACAATTTTGAGTCCCCAGTCAGTAGTGATGCTACCAGGCAAATATGAGCGATATCAATTGCTCGGTTTCAGAGAAGAAGTCGTTTATATCAATAGAGCCCAATTGACCACATTTGACCCCGCCCCTCAGGCCCCTGGGGGGTCAGCCTCATCATTTGTACAATTTTGAATCCCCACCACATAGTGATGCTACCAAAAAAATATGAGCAATATCCAATGCTCGGTTTCAGAGAAGAAGTCGTTTATATCAATATAGCCCAATTGACCTCATTTGGCCCCGCCCCAGAGGCCCCCAGGGGGTCAGCCCCATCATTTGTACAATTTTGAATCCCCACCCCATAGTGATGCTATCAAGCAAATATGAGCGATATCCATTGCTCGGTTTCCGAGAAGAAGTCGTTTATATCAAAATAGCTAAATTGACCCCTTTTGGCCCCGCCCTAGAGGCGCCCAGGGGGTCAGCCCCATCATTTGTACAATTTTGAGTCCCCTACCCATAGGGATGCTTCTGACCAAATTTTGTGAAATTCCGATCAGCGGTTATGAAGAAGAAGTCAAATAAGTCAATTGTTGACGGACGGACGGACGGACGACAGACGGACGACGGACGGACCGACGACGGACGACGGACGCCACGGTATGGCATAAGCTCACCTTGGTCCTTTGGACCAGGTGAGCTAAAAAAGGGATGAAAAAAAGGAAAAAAAAAACGGCCTTCATAGGATTCGAACTCGCGTCGTGATAAAAAGTTATGAAGAGACTAGCCCATTAGCCCACTCGGCTACAGTAACCGTATTAGCAATGGGTGAATATTAGATATATAAAATGGAAACAGCCGTGACTCAAGCGTGTATTATTGACACGAGCGTGTATTATTGGAAAATAATACATGGTTTTAAACCAATCAAAACTGGCATTGCATAGCAAACATGGTAGAATAGTAAATTCAACACAGTCTGGTTCTGCCCCTCAGGTGCCAGGGAGTCATACTGGATCAATAAGTTCAAACCATCAAAATGCTGCCACATACTTATAATTCTAACTAAGTTTCAGTTATTTTTCCATGAAATTTGATAAGTGATGATAAAAAATCATGTACAAAATATAGTAAAATTTACCCCCTCCCTTGAAAAAAATGTGAGACAAAAGGGCCATGAATTTCACCTTTTTGGTATAGCACCTTGATTAGGTCCTGGACCATTTTCATCTATAAAGAGTATTTGAGTCTACCTTATTTGGATCTGAGAAGAAGATTTTTGAAATATAAGTCAATTTGATCCCTTTTTGCCCTGCCCCTAAGCCCCCTGGGTGTTGGAGACCAGATAATTCACAACTGTGTTGACTTTTAGTCATATTGAAGGTTTCATTGAAATTAGTTAAAGGGTTTCTGAGAAAAAGTCAAAAATGTAAATTGTTTACTGATGCATGAGGGACGATAGTAAATAACAACACATATAAGCCCATTAGAATAGGTCACTGAGACCTCGTCTTAAAAATCCCTCTAAGAAAAGTAAAACAAAGCATTTGATCTCTTTGAAAAAGGACTAATATAGGCTGAGCCTGTTGTCCAATCCCTTTTGCCAACACCAAATCGATAATATTCTATGTAAAAATACCTTGTTATTATACTTGTTGTGTTGACAATAAAACATTTTGAAATTGAAATATCTTTGATATAAATTAACAAATTATCACTCTACAAACTAGAAAATCACAGATTATCAGAGCTAACAGAGACACTACATGGAAGTTGTCATTCACTAATTGGCATACTCAACTATGTACTCCGGATAACACTGGGCAGAGTCAAAAATCACAAATATAGATGGTGTCAGTACATTGTCAACGCAAGAGTTAAATGGGCGCCGTTTAGGATCATCTGGGTCTGGGGGAGGCTTGCGTATTCCAGTGTTCCCAAGGCAATATCGTCCGACTAATGTGCGGGCCACAAACATGTACTTCTTGCTTAAGCTGATTGTATCCTCAACATTTGTAAAGACAACTTTATCAGTTGAACTGCTGACAAGTGGTGTGGTCATGGTTGGATCTTGGTTGTAACCTTGAAATATTGCCTGAGAATTGCTGGCACTTGATGGTCCAAATTGTCCTTGCGCAAATGAAGACTGCCCACTGGCACTTGACGGTCCAAATTGTCCTTGTGCAAATGACACCTGCCCACTAGCGCTTGACGGTCCAAATTGTCCTTGCGCAAATGACACCTGCCCACTAGCGCTTGACGGTCCAAATTGTCCTTGCGCAAATGACACCTGCCCACTGCTGCTGGATTGACCAAATGTCACCATACCATTGTTATTTCTGGTTGGCCCGAATGATTGTGAAGTTGTGTTAAGAAGGCTTTGCTGCTGCGGCTGTTGGTAACCGAAGTTATTAAAAGTAGCTGGCTGTTGTTGTAGGAAAGGATTGTTGCTCTGAGGAGTGTTGAAAGACGATGGTAGATTGAAGGCCTGGGCAAACTGAGCACTGCTACTTGCTGGTGGTAGGGGAATGGTTCTGCTATTTGCTAGTGGCAGGGGAAGGGTTCTACCTAATCTCGGAGGCACCTGGCTATATCTGTCTGAGTAGGCAGCTCGCTTAGCAAAGTACGTACCTATAACAAGAACGCCATATTATTTCTAGGTATCTGATATGAATCATTCACTTATCGTTCTAGTATAAGTGTGGATGGAGGTCATTTTTCTGTCTTCTGTTTCTAACACTTCCACATAATCTGATAGTGCTGACAGGTTTTATACTGGTTGACCAATGGCTCGCTTAAAAGATAAACCGTACATGAAGGATGTCTTAACTTGACAAAAGGCTGTTCCATTAAATGTGTGAGCCCTCCTGTAAGGTTGACTTACCTTAACCAAAGGCTGTCTGGTTAAATTATATCCCCCCCTCTCCCTCCTGTAAAAAGACTTACTCTCACTGAAAGCTGTCCTTTCAAATGTACACCCCCTTTGCTCCCTCCTGTAAGAACTAACCTTGGCTGAAGGCTGTCCTTTCAAATGTCCACCCCCTTTGCTCACTATTGTAAGAACAAGTTACTTGACTGAAAGCTGTCCTTTCAAATGTACACCCCCTTTGCTCCCTCATGTAAGAACTAACCTTGACTGAAGGCTGTCCTTTCAAATGTACACCCCCTTTGCTCACTATTGTAAGAACAAGTTACTTGACTGAAAGCTGTCCTTTCAAATGTACACCCCCTTTGCTGCCTCCTGTAAGAACTAACCTTGACTGAAGGCTGTCCTTTCAAATGTACACCCCCTTTGCTCCCTCATGTAAGAACAACTTACATTGGCTGAAGGCTGTCCTTTCAAATGTTCAACCCGGCCCTTTGCTCCCTCATGTAAGAACTAACCTTGACTGAAGGCTGTCCTTTCAAATGTCACCCCCTTTGCTCCCTCATGTAAGAACAACTTACATTGGCTGAAGGCTGTCCTTTCAAATGTTCAACCCGGCCCTTTGCTCCCTCATGTAAGAACTAACCTTGACTGAAGGCTGTCCTTTCAAATGTCACCCCCTTTGCTCCCTCATGTAAGAACAACTTACATTGGCTGAAGGCTGTCCTTTCAAATGTTCAACCCGGCCCTTAACTCCCTCCTGTTAGAACAACTTACCTGGGTCAAAGGCTGTCCTTTCAAATGTACACCCCCTTTGCTCCCTCCTGTAAGAACAAATTACCTTGGCCGAAGGCTGTCCTTTCAAATGTACACCCCCTTTTTCTCTCTCCTGTAAGAACAACTTACCTTGGCCGAAGGCTGTCCTTTCAAATGTACACCCCCTTTTTCTCTCTCCTGTAAGAACAACTTACCTTGGCCGAAGGCTGTTCCGTTCTCCCCACACATCCTCCAGTCCAAACCTTCTCTACAGATGGCATCAAAAGCTTTTGTGCTTGTGCCATGGAATAGCTGTTTTTCATTGAGCTGGTTTTGACCATAATCTTCCACCATATGTTTTCTGGCTCTATAAGAAAACCCACATTAGATTGTTTTATCAGTATTTTTTTTTTGCATTAGAATTTACTTGAGATTTCCCAGTCTTATTTTGCTGTGGAGATATCAAGCCAAATTTTAATTTATAAAAGCAAATTGAACGAAGGCTCACATAGGTATACCCAGCCCCCTTCATCAGTGAAATTAGTCTGTTGATGGGTTCATGACATATTGTGTGTACTTGCAATCCCGAAATTAGTAGAATGCAGCCTTTGACCTTTAACCTTTACCCTTGACTAATGGTCACCAAAGTTTAATCAGGTGTAAACCTTCATAGAGTTGGGGTATAAAAATAGATGGGGATTCAGATGCAAGATTACTTACAGACAGAATTTCTGCCACAGACGAGGGTTCTGTATCCTTCTGATCGCTGTGATATGTTTGGCGGACATGCTGTGTGAGAACAGTGTCTTGATATGGCGGAATTCTACAGAGCTTGTCTCCAGGTTAACAATAACATAGTCCTGTAAATAAAACCTCACTATATCACTATATATTACATAGTCCTGTAAATAAAACCTCAATATATCACTATATATTACAGTACTGTAAATAAAACCTCAATATATCACTATATATTACAGTCCTGTAAATAAAACATCAATATATCACTATATATTACATAGTCCTGTAAATAAAACCTCAATATATCACTATATATTACATAGTCCTGTAAATAAAACCTCAATATATCACTATATATTACAGTACTGTAAATAAAACCTCAATATATCACTATATATTACAGTCCTGTAAATAAAACCTCACTATATCACTATATATTACATAGTCCTGTAAATAAAACCTCACTATATCACTATATATTACATAGTCCTGTAAATAAAACCTCACTATATCACTATATATTACATAGTCCTGTAAATAAAACCTCACTATATCACTATATATTACAGTACTGTAAATAAAACCTCACTATATCACTATATATTACAGTCCTGTAAATAAAACATCAATATATCACTATATATTACATAGTCCTGTAAATAAAACCTCAATATATCACTATATATTACATAGTCTTGTAAATAAAACCTCAATATATCACTATATATTACAGTACTGTAAATAAAACCTCACTATATCACTATATATTACAGTACTGTAAATAAAACCTCACTATATCACTATATATTACATAGTCCTGTAAATAAAACCTCACTATATCACTATATATTACATAGTCCTGTAAATAAAACCTCACTATATCACTATATATTACATAGTCCCGTAAATAAAACCTCACTATATATTACAGTCCTGTAAATAAAACCTCACTATATCATCACTATATATTACAACAGTACTGTAAATAAAACTTCACTATATCACTATATATTACAGTCCTGTAAATAAAACCTCACTATATCACTATATATTACATAGTCCTGTAAATAAAACCTCACTATATATTACATAGTCCTGTAAATAAAACCTCACTATATCACTATATATTACATAGTCCTGTAAATAAAACCTCACTATATCACTATATATTACATAGTCCTGTAAATAAAACCTCACTATATCACTATATATTACATAGTCCTGTAAATAAAACCTCACTATATCACTATATATTACATAGTCCTGTAAATAAAACCTCACTATATATTACATAGTCCTGTAAATAAAACCTCAAGTGCTATATATTACATAGTCCTGTAAATAAAACCTCACTATATCACTATATATTACATAGTCCTGTAAATAAAACCTCACTATATCACTATATATTACATAGTCCTGTAAATAAAACCTCACTATATCACTATATATTACATAGTCCTGTAAATAAAACCTCACTATATCACTATATATTACAGTACTGTAAATAAAACCTCACTATATATTACATACATGTAGTCCTGTAAATAAAACCTCACTATATCACTGTAACTTTCACACTACATTTGTTGGGGGCCCATCTCCCATAGGGTCAAGGTCATGTGTTATGTAGAGAAACCTTCACACTACATCTGTTGGGGGTCAATATCCCATAGGGTCAAGGTCATGTGTTATGTAGAGAAACCTTCACACTACATCTGTTGGGGGTCCATCTATCATAGGGTCAAGGTCATGTGATATGTAGAGAAACCTTCACACTACATTTGTAGGGGGCCCATCTCCCATAGGGTCAAGGTCATGTGATATGTAGAGAAACCTTCACACTACATCTGTTGGGGCCCATCTCCCATAGGGTCAAGGTCATGTGTTATGTAGAGAAACCTTCACACTACATCTGTTGGGGGTCCATCTCCCATAGGGTCAAGGTCATGTGTTATGTAGAGAAACCTTCACACTACATCTGTAGGGGGCCCATCTCCCATAGGGTCAAGGTCATGTGATATGTAGAGAAACCTTCACACTACATCTGTTGGGGGTCCATCTATCATAGGGTCAAGGTCATGTGATATGTAGAGAAACCTTCACACTACATTTGTAGGGGGCCCATCTCCCATAGGGTCAAGGTCATGTGATATGTAGAGAAACCTTCACACTACATCTGTAGGGGGCCCATCTCCCATAGGGTCAAGGTCATGTGTTATGTAGAGAAACCTTCACACTACATCTGTAGGGGGCCCATCTCCCATAGGGTCAAGGTCATGTGATATGTAGAGAAACCTTCACACTACATCTGTAGGGGGCCCATCTCCCATAGGGTCAAGGTCATGTGATATGTAGAGAAACCTTCACACTACATCTGTTGGGGGCCCATCTCCCAAAGGGTCAAGGTCATGTGATATGTAGAGAAACCTTCACACTACATCTGTTGGGGGCCGATCTCCCATAGGGTCAAGGTCATGTATAGATGTTTACCTTGTCACCTTCTTCAGGCATCGGGTGCCAGTATGATGGCGGCTCCAGGTCCTTACTGTCCTGGTTTTCCTGTAGAAATGTTGTGAACTGGTTACAGTCCTCATGACTGGTCATCAACCAGAGTCTTTTACAGTACCTACAGCTCGTCTGTAACATAAGAATTTCTGACTGTGAGATTTGGTGACAAAATAAACTTGTGTGACAATGACAAAAACTGCACATATTTTACTATATATTTATTCAAATACACAAAACACATAATAAAACTCATCTTACTGGACAGGTAATTTTGTAAGAGGTACTGAGGGCCTACGAGATACGAGATACCATAATCTTTCTCTAAGTCACATATATATCAACACGGAAACATTTTTTTGTGACAATGCCATTTTTTGTCACCCATCTGCAATGCTAATATCTCCGATACACTGGACCGTAGTTCACTGCCCCTTGATAGCTCAGACTCTATGTACAACATGACATATCCCATTTTTCCAATAATACCCCGATGAAATTAGAACCACTACCAGTCTGGACTTGATGACAGATGTCATGGTATATCAAACTTACCTGTTCTTGGAATGTCAGTTAAAGACGAAAATTTTTTAAAATGCAAAATAAAACGACTTTAGATTTAAGAAAATACAAATGAAGAATAATTACGTTTTTACAGTTTGGGCACTCAAATTCCTTGATACCAGCGTCCATGACCACTGGGAAACTGCAGTTTGGACACCTGTAAGTAAAGTTTTTTTGTTTATCATAAGTAATATTCCTTCTGTCTGACTAATTAGGACATTATCTAAACATATGAATTACATTGTACAACCATTCCTTCTGTATGACTAATTAGAACATTTTTTTTTTGAAAACCTTTGGGAAAAAAATCTGGATATTAAAGGAATCATTTTCACTCACGTTACTAGGTCCTCCATTTTGGTGATAGATTCTACAGCTTGTTTATGTAGCTTATCCTCCAACAGCTCCAGGATCAAGTTTGGCAGAATCTTCTTGGCTTGGCCTGTAATAAAAATAATCATCATTGAAGACAAGATGGCCATACAGAGATTATGCTAAGTATGTTGGAAATGGGACCCTGTCTTAAAATAGGAAAATTTGGTTGCATTTTTATTTTGAAAATTTGGAAAGCAGCATCAGTGTTTTGATGATTTTCCTTTACTGGTTTCTAAATCATCCTCATCAGAATTTATAACATCCCAGTGGACAGTTACTGTAATTATTTAGTAAGGCTTGGACATTGCTCTCTAGTGGTGTCACAGTGAAGTGTTGGTATATCTATGTATTCCTCCCTAGTGGTGTCACAGTAAAGTGTTGGTGTATCTATGTATTACTCCCTAGTGGTGTCACAGTAAAGTGTTGGTGTATCTATGTATTACTCTCTAGCGGTGTCACAGTAAAGTGTTGGTGTATCTATGTATTACTCTCTAGTGGTGTCACAGTAAAGTGTTGGTGTATCTATGTATTACTCCCTAGTGGTGTCACAGTAAAGTGATGGTGTATCTATGTATTCCTCCCTAGTGGTGTCACAGTAAAGTGTTTGTGTATCTATGTATTACTCCCTAGTGGTGTCACAGTAAAGTGTTGGTGTATCTATGTATTACTCTCTAGTGGTGTCACAGTAAAGTGTTGGTGTATCTATGTATTACTCTCTAGTGGTGTCACAGTAAAGCGTTGGTGTATCTATGTATTCCTCCCTAGTGGTGTCACAGTAAAGTGTTGGTGTATCTATGTATTACTCTCTAGCGGTGTCACAGTAAAGCGTTGGTGTATCTATGTATTACTCTCTAGTGGTGTCACAGTAAAGTGTTGGTGTATCAAGTAGTGCTCCAATCATATCCTGTTTGACGTGTGATTGGAAAATAAGTGCTTCTCTACTGAGCTGTCTCTGTGTAGCCTAATGTGGTATGCATGTTCAATGAAAAGGAATCTAACTTCACATTTAATCCCGTCAATGTATAATTTGTACTAGGAGCAGGTGATCAGGTAAACAGGGATTTAGAGAATGTAGCAACCTCAATATCAGCATACGTAAAGATTTACTATTCTATAATCAACAATACAATACAATACAATACAATACAATACAATACAATAATATTTTATTTGAGTGTCACACATCATTTTACAAATGTACAATGAGGATAACGATAAAAGCTTGTTAAAAATGTACATGATGATGTCCAGCTGTATTCGGCTTATGAGACACTTTAAAAAATATGTATGCTCTTTGAATATCAAATGTCAGACTTTTACCTTTATACATCATAGCCTACAACAGCGAACGTCTATGCTTCATCATAAAATATATAGATTTCGATAAGATATTGAAGATCACTATTTCGCAGAATATACAAACGTGTCTCTAGCATTTAAAGAATAAAAACCGTTACATAGTGTACTATATTGTTGAAATAACTCAGCACGTATATCGCTGTATGTAGGACATTCACATAGGTAATTTTCAACAGTGTTCATACAAAATGGACATAATCGCTGGTCCTCAGGTAAATTTGTGTAACGACCAGTCTCTATCACTAGAGGTAGACATCCGAGTCGTAGCTTAGATAAATGGCTATGGTAGTGGCATGTTATATGGGATGTGACGTAGTATTCAGAAATATAATCCTTTTTGAAACATCTGTATGTCCGAAGTTTGTTTCCCTGGTTTCGTCGGTTTTTCCATAGATTTTTGAACCACGTATATTCATTAGACACAATGAGTGCATTGCTAATATTATGCATTTTTACTCTAATTGTAGTGTTACCGTTAAGTATATGTAATATATATAATAGTTTTGGATGGTGAAGCGTTTACCATGCAGACTGTACAATGGCATTATTTACAATCAATGACTGGGTAAACAAGAGTGTTAGTAGAGCATGGTTTGAATGAGGAATTTAGTGTCATTGTCAAGGATATATGTCTCGGCAAAATGCAAGCACCTGAGAAAATCTATCACATCGTAGATTTACAGAACCAAGCTTAATGTAATTTTCCTTACATCTTCGTAACAAATCAGGTTACTGTAGCTGTTCAGTGAATTTTTGCCTACAGCTATGCCCCCTACTTTTCTAAGGTCGGAGAACAGCCAATGACAGGCCATCCCTAATTTCTTTCGATCGTCAGTAGCTTCAGAATCTTTTACCTTGCGGCGCTAAACTGCAGGCTTAACCTTCGAAGGAAGTTGTCATCCCAGATTGTTTCAACCAGCATTGCGATGGCAGTAAAAGACTATAGAGATAGCTTGAACGCCTGCGTATCTATATACCATGAAATTGTATTTACACCTTTCAAAATGAGACAGGAATGATCAGAGAACTTAGTACTTACTTTCTGGTACTGTACTCTTACAGTTTTCACTTGGACATTTAATCTGAGCCTGAAAAAGAAAACAGAAAAAAACTATAATGGAGAAGGACAGGAGGACTGTGTATTTGAGTATTTACACTGTTAACAGATATTTTATTTAATATTTCCTTGACCCTGAATAAACAAAATATACCAAGGGCTATATCTCTGATTTTACTGGAACATCTGACAATATGTCTGTTTGGAAAGATAGGCCCAGGAGTACTCCCTACAAAAAATAGTGTTATGAATGTCCTTGACTTTGTGACACAAATTGAACAAAGGGATGTAACTCTGTATGAATTATATATAGCTATCTATAGTACACTATATGATATATGTTCCAACAATGTGACACATGATGTACGAAGGCCATTTACTGAATTAACTGAGCTATTTGGCATATGATATATATAAATATGATCCAAACTATGTGACAGATGTTGAACAAAGGGCAATAACTCTGTATCAAGTAAGTATCTGGCATTTGATGCTGAACAAAGGGCAGCAGCTCAATATGAAGTCTCCAATCCGGTACATACAAAACTAGTCCTAGGGTAAAATGATTCATAGCTTAATTGTATTTGTATTTTAATTGTATTGACCTCCTGACTATCGGGGGACAGGATCTGACACGCCCACCATCACATGACTTGACAAACCATTGTATTGACCTCCTGACTATCAGGGGACAGGATCTGACACGCCCACCATCACATGACTTGACAAACCATTGTATTGACCTCCTGACTATCGGGGGACAGGATCTGACACGCTCATCATCACATGACTTGACAAACCATTGTATTTACCTCCTGACTATCGGGGGACAGGATCTCTTTCACCTCTTTCTCCACACAAGAGTTACAGATGAGATGGCCGTCACAACACTGCACCACCATGTCTGTGTTTCGGCTCATCTTACACGACTCGCAGGGTAGCGACGATGAGGATACTTCTGTAAACATAAAAATACAAAATGGATGTAAGTAATATTTCCTTTGATTCTTCACCAAGATTAATTGTAAAAGAGGGGGCATGGGACTGGGGGCATGGGGCGGGGGGCATGGGGCAGGGGACATGAGGCAGGGGACATAGGGTAGGGGACATGAGGCGGGGGACATAGGGTGAGAGGCATAGGGTGGAGGACATAGGATGAGGATACTTCTGTATACATAACAATACAAAATGGATGTAAGTAATATTTCCTTTGATTCTTCACCAAGATTAATTGTGAAAGAGGGGGCATGGGACTGGGGGCATGGGGCAGGGGGCATGGGGCGGGGGGGCATGGGGTGGGGGCATAGGGCATGGGGCGGGGACATGGGGTATGGGGCGGGGGGCATGGGGCATGGGGTATGGGGCGGGGGGCATGGGGCATGGGGTTGGGAACATGGGGGGGGGGGGGGGGGGTGCATGGGACTGGGGGCATGAGGCGGGGGACACTAACACTCAATACTCGAAAACACATGTTAATCAAAATCAATTAAACTAAGTTAAAGCATCAATTAATACAGATTAATTAATGTTATATTGTTAAATGATTGTCATGTCATTTAGTGAGCAATGCTTTCACCTCATATAATTTTGAATTTTCAGATTGTATGTGACAAAGGAAACAAAATTTTTGTTTATTCGATAAAAAGGTTCTTAAAATCACTTCGATTTTATATGAGATTGACAAAAACTCTTCATAATCTTTTTAACTTTCTAATAGATATGTAAATTTCAAAAACATTTTCAAATAAACAGTATGTTTTACAAGAAATGAGATTATTTGATTGATAGTGGATTAGATAGGATGTTGGAAATATCAGGATTTCAGAGATATCATTATCTCGTACGGTATCTAATGAGATATCACGTACCATTATCTCCTACGGTATCCAATGAGATATCACGTACCAATATCTTGTACGGTATCCAATGAGATACCACGTACCATTATCTCGTATGGTATCCAATCAGATACCACGTACCATTATCTCGTACAGTATCCAATGAGATACCACGTACCATTATCTCGTACGGTATCCAATGAGATACCACGTACCATTATCTTGTACAGTATCTAATGAGATACCATGTACCATTATCTCGTACAGTATCCAATGAAATACCACGTACCATTATCTCGTACAGTATCCAATGAAATACCACGTACCAATATCTCGTACAGTATCTAATGAGATACCACGTACCAATATCTCGTACAGTATCTAATGAGATATCACGTACCATTATCTCGTACAGTATCTAATGAGATACCACGTACCATTATCTCGTAAAGTATCTAATGAGATACCACGTACCATTATCTCGTACAGTATCCAATGAGATACCACGTACCATTATCTCGTAAAGTATCCAATGAGATACCACGTACCATTATCTCGTACAGTATCTAATGAGATACCACGTACCATTATCTCGTAAAGTATCTAATGAGATATCACGTACCATTATCTCGTACAGTATCTAATGAGATATCACGTACCATTATCTCGTACAGTATCTAATGAGATATCACGTACCATTATCTCGTACAGTATCTAATGAGATACCACGTACCATTATCTCGTACAGTATCTAATGAGATATCACGTACCATTATCTCGTACAGTATCTAATGAGATATCACGTACCATTATCTCGTACAGTATCTAATGAGATATCACGTACCATTATCTCGTACAGTATCTAATGAGATATCACGTACCATTATCTCGTACAGTGTCTAATGAGATATCACGTACCATTATCTCGTACGGTGTCCATAGATTCTGCAGTTATCATGCAAATGTCTTTCTCGTCTTCTGAAGACTGGTATTCATCAAGGACATTTCTAACAGGCTGAAGAAAAAATATGCAATTTTATTAAAAGTTTCATTCAAACAAAAGTAGTGAATTAACCGAATTAGCTGAAAAACATAACAGTTTGGAATAATCATGTTATGAAGATACCAATTTAATGAATCTGTTACATATTTATAATTTAGTAATTTTATGAAAATCCATACCATACTGACATCACAGGATTATATTGACATACCTATACACCTGTCACAGGATTATATTGACAGACCTTTACACCTGTCACAGGATTATATTGACATACCTTTACACCTATCACAGGATTATATTGACATACCTTTACACCTATCACAGGATTATATTGACATACCTATACACCTCTCACAGGATTATATTGACATACCTTTACACCTGTCACAGGATTATATTGACAGATCTTTACACCTGTCACAGGATTATATTGACAGACATACCTTTACACCTATCACAGGATTATATTGACATACCTTTACACCTGTCACAGGATTATATTGACATACCTTTACACCTGTCACAGGATTATATTGACATACCTTTACACCTATCACAGGATTATATTGACATACCTTTACACCTGTCACAGGATTATATTGACACACCTTTACACCTGTCACAGGATTATATTGACATACCTTTACACCTGTCACAGGATTATATTGACAGACATACCTTTACACCTGTCACAGGATTATATTGACAGACATACCTTTACACCTATCACAGGATTATATTGACAAACCTTTACACCTGTCACAGGATTATATTGACATACCTTTACACCTGTCACAGGATTATATTGACATACCTTTACCCATGTCACAGGATTATATTGACACATGTCACAGGATTATATTGACAGACATACCTTTATACCTCTCACAGGATTATATTGACACACCTTTACACCTGCCACAGGATTATATTGACATACCTTTATACCTGTCACAGGATTATATTGACATACCTTTACACCTGTCACAGGATTATATTGACATACCTTTACACCTATCACAGGATTATATTGACATACCTTTACACCTATCACAGGATTATATTGACATACCTTTACACCTGTCACAGGATTATATTGACATACCTTTACCCCTGTCACAGGATTATATTGACATACCTTTACACCTGTCACAGGATTATATTGACAGACATACCTTTACACCTATCACAGTATTATATTGACACAACTTTACACCTGTCACAGGATTATATTGACATACCTTTACACCTGCCACAGGATTACATTGACACACCTTTACACCTATCACAGGATTATATTGACAGACCTTTACACCTGTCACAGGATTATATTGACACACCTTTACATCTATCACAGGATTATATTGACATACCTTTACACCTGTCACAGGATTATATTGACAGACATACCTTTACACCTGTCACAGGATTATATTGACAGACATACCTTTACACCTGTCACAGGATTATATTGACATACCTTTACACCTGTCACAGGATTATACTGACATACCTTTACACCTGTCACAGGATTATATTGACAGACATACCTTTACACCTATCACAGGATTACATTGACACACCTTTACACCTATCACAGGATTATATTGACACACCTTTACACCTGTCACAGGATTATATTGACATACCTTAACACCTGCCACAGGATTATATTGACACACCTTTACACCTATCACAGGATTATATTGACAGACCTTTACACCTGTCACAGGATTATATTGACACACCTTTACACCTATCACAGGATTATATTGACAGACCTTTACACCTGTCACAGGATTATATTGACACACCTTTACACCTGTCACAGGATTATATTGACATACCTTTATACCTCTCACAGGATTATATTGACATACCTTTATACCTCTCACAGGATTATATTGACACACCTTTACACCTATCACAGGATTATATTGACATACCTTTACACCTATCACAGGATTATATTGACCTACCTTTACACCTGTCACAGGATTATATTGACCTACCTTTACACTTGTCACAGGATTATATTGACATACCTTTACACCTATCATAGGATTATATTGACAGACATACCTTTATACCTCTCACAGGATTATATTGACACACCTTTACACCTGTCACAGGATTATATTGACAGACATACCTTTACACATGTCACAGGATTATATTGACATACCTTTTCACCTGTCACAGGATTATATTGACACCTTTACACCTGTCACTGGATTATATTGACATACCTTTACACCTATCACAAGATTATATTGACACACCTTTACACCTGTCACAGGATTATATTGACAGACATACCTTTACACATGTCACAGGATTATATTGACATACCTTTACACCTGTCACAGGATTATATTGACATACCTTTACACCTGTCACAGGATTATATTGACATACTTTTATACCTCTCACAGGATTATATTGACATACCTTTACACATGTCACAGGATTATATTGACATACCTTTACACCTGTCACAGGATCATATTGACATACTTTTACACATGTCACAGGATTATATTGACATACCTTTACACCTATCACAGGATTATATTGACATACCTTTACACCTGTCACAGGATTACATTGACATACCTTTTTAGGAACAGCAGCTTTCCCTTTTCCTTTTGGTCCACCAACATAGTTGGATTTTTTACCATAAAGCCGTATGGGAGGTGCTGAGTTGGTTTCTTTTTCTCTTCTATCTGATTGTGAGTGTGTTTTGATTTTGTTGTTGCCAAGGGCAACTACAATGTCAGGTTCTTTGTTTCCTGGTTGAGAAGCCGGATCAGTTTGAGTTGACTTCGGATAATTCCCATCTACCATGCTATCCACTAGGAAGTCTAGGTAGTTCTCATTTCCTCGCTGTACAGACGATTCTATCTTCTGTTTTATCCACTTCCTACAGGCATCAGGAAACCATTCACACTAAAAGAGAATTATATCATAGCATAAAAAATCATGGTAAAATATATTATAGTACGATAAATTTTGGAGAAATGTTATCCTCTGTGTCACCAAACTTCAAACTTAGCTCGACATTGGCATCATTCAGATCTGATGAATTATAACCTACCACTTTGTCAATGTCCTCCTCCTCATTGGTGGTAGTACCCTGATCTGATAAATTATAAATATAACCTACCACTTTGTCAATGTCCTCCTCCTCGTTGGTGGTACCCTGATCTGATGAATTATAACCTACCGCTTTGTCAATGTCCTCCTCCTCGTTGGTGGTGGTACTCTGATCT
This sequence comes from Pecten maximus, assembly GCF_902652985.1. Lineage (NCBI taxonomy): Eukaryota > Metazoa > Mollusca > Bivalvia > Pectinida > Pectinidae > Pecten > Pecten maximus. The sequence goes on from NC_047024.1 coordinate 16,295,701, forward strand.
GATGAATTATAACCTACCACTTTGTCAATGTCCTCCTCCTCGGTTGGTGGTACCCTGATCTGATGAATTATAACCTACCACTTTGTCAATGTCCCCCTCCTCGTTGGTGGTGGTACCCTGATCTGATGAATTATAACCTACCACTTTGTTAATGTCCTCCTCGTTGGCAGTACTCTGATCTACTGATGACTGGTTCTTTTCCTGTCTAGATCCAATGTCTTTTTTGGATGGTTTAGATTCCTTTCCTGGTAGAGGTCCAGTGTACTTCATTCCTTTTGTCGGTTCAGATTGTACAATGCTCCTACTTTGTAGATTCTTACACAAACTTGAATCTCTCTCAGTGAATTCATTTTTGATTCGACTTACTTTGACAGGAGGCTCTGTTACAGAAACATTTTGTATTTTGGTTTGTTTATGATCTTTGTTTACTTGTGGAGAAGCATTGTCCTCACTTATGTCACTGATGACTATTGGACTGTTTGCATTGAATTTCCTCCTTGCTTTAATCTTGGGTCGGTCTGGACTAGGGGAACTACACACTATGGGACTACTGCTGGTCAAATCGTCATCACTAACCTCATATTTATCATATGGTCTCTTTAATTTACAATCAGGAACAGATTTCTTCACAGGTGAACTTTGTATTTCTTCTGCACCTGATGAATCACTGTCAACATAATCCTCTAGTTCTTCATCTTTTTCATCCAAAAAAATCACTTTAGGCACAAAAGGTGGAAGACTTTCTGGGACAACAGCATTGCTGGTACATTGCTTTGATTGTGATAATTGCTTCTGTGCACTTTGACTTGGAGAGACACATGTGGTCAGTATGTCATGTTTTGGTCCTAACCCGATGTTATACAAGTCACTAGGGCTCCACTTTGACCGTTTGTTTGAGGTAGATGCAGTATTTGCTTCTGTCTGATCAGAAGAAAGCAAGTTGTCTGTCTCTGAATTTTCCTGATCTACACTGTCATGTGTAGGTTTGTCATTCTCTAGTCTAGATCTAGTACTTGATTGTTCCTCGTCCTCATCATATGATGATGGTCCACTGTCTTCTAGCTCAACTTTTTTCTGTGATGACTGAGCAATCAAGGAAAGAATTTTGGAATCCCATAATGCCTCTGTTCTCTCATCTAAAAGGTCAAGGTCATCATCTTCATCAGTCATGTTTCTATGGTTTGGATCAGGTGGCTTGGAGCTTTTGGCGCTGGTAAAAAAAGGCAAATATATGTTAAATTAAACTTTCCTGTTTTTAACCAACAAAATAAGTTCCCTAAAATTGTTAAATATATGATTCCACATTCATGAATCTCCTGTGCATAAGGAACAAATCAATGTCAATGGCTAATCATAACTTGAATTATTCTACATCCTTACATGTAAGGGGCCGTAGTCATGGTTACCTGTGGATTTTGTAAGGTATGTAAGCAAGGGGCAATAACTATGGCTACCTGTGATTTCTAAGTTAGTGACAGTTACCATAACTACTTGCAGGTTTTAAAGTAAGGGGCAGTAACCATGACTACCTGTGAATTTTACAGGTAATGAACAGTAACCATGACTACCTGTGAATTTTACAGGTAATGAACAGTAACCATGACTACCTGCAGATTTTATCTGCAGATTACATGTTGTCTAATACTATAGTAGTACAAACAACAGCTGGTGTTAGTCTGAGCAATAGTTCACAAACTGCATGACCAGGTCAATTTCTACAAGACATATTTTTGTGTCTTAACAAAATATTACTATAGGGACGTCATTTGTCTTTCTCATGTAAATACATGTATGATTAAAGTAATTTATCTACTATATCTCAGTGTATATTCCTAAAACATTTCTTTATTTTAAATATATACATGTACTCTTCATATTGCTATGAATATGTTATAAACGCATTGTGCTGTATGAGCTCTTATCCCTCAAAATTCTTCCCGACCAGATGCCCTGAGAGTATTTAAAATTCCCAACACCAAATTAAAGTATCATTTATTATGTGTTGAGTTTGGTTTCTTTTACAATGAACACAAAATAGAATACTGAACTATTTCTGACTTTAGCTACTTTCTGGATTATTGAAAATCTAACAAATACATGTATAGACATAATCATTGAAAGAAATAACGAACAACTTTACAAAATACATGAACATCGTCAAATTCATTTATCATGATCATGTCCATTTAACAATTCTGTATTTGAAGTTACACCTTCTAAGGACCTCGGATGATTGAAGCACCTTCTCCACCAAGCTGTTATATCTCACTTACATTACAAGAATCAATTTTGGCTATTTTTAGTAACAAATTTCCCTAATCTCATTCTGTAGATAAAGAACAAGAACTAAACCTACTTAACTAATGTAAGCAACTAATCACGGATACCTGTGGAGTATTGTCAACCGTCTGTTTGGATGAAGTGATTTAGGCTACAGTTTGTGCTGTAGTTTCTCGTTTCGTTGACAGCAGCCAAACCAAAAGCGGAAGTATATTGTAGGTGTGACATTACACGCGAGCGTCATAGTAGTATCAGACGCGAGTACGTAGGCTTGAACAGGAAGTTGTCATCGGAAGAAATCGGAGAGAGAGACACAGAACAGTGGGCTGGAGAGAAAAAGGAGTGTGGTGCCGTTGGAACAGTCTTTGAGAAACGGATATTATAATATTGTTATATATGTAATATGGACTTTACTAAGTTATTATCCATAGCGGCCCAGAAACAACAAAATGCTGAAAAACAGGTAAACACACGGGGTCCCCCAACAAACGACGATACACAATAATCCGCAATATTGCAACGTCAGCTGTAGTATTATAATTATTTTAAGATTCTTTCAGTAAGTTTTGTTTGATTTCAGTTTTTTTAGACATGCGTGTTTTCTTTAATGATATGTACAATTTACAGTATGTCGGATATTGTCTTATTTCGATATCTGATATCTGGATGTAGCCCGATCTTATCTGCTGCATCTTTCCGGATCCATCGCTATATATGTGGTTAGTGGTATTGTATTACATCTGGCCATGTCGTCGTAAAACTTAATTACTTATAGTTAATACAAGCACGTGCTGTCCAGATAACTCACTGTTAACATATCCAGATCACAGATTCGTTATCATAATTTGTTAGTTTTATGAAAATACAGTATTTAAAACACCTGAAATAATTTTAGGGAAAAATAAAAATAAAAAAATGATTGTATTAATTAAAAACATCCATATTTATACGTTATTTAGTTTTAGAAATTTTACTTGATAATTTTATTTAATAGAATTATGTCTTACAATTTAACACTAAATAAATATTTTCTTTACTGTGAATCCCATCAAGGTAAAACAGGGGCATGTCTAGTCTTATATTAAGAAATAGGGATTTCAGACCATTTTTTTTTATATAAGACTAGTATACCCCTGTTGTCTGATATATTAATTTAAACTTTATATAACAATTGTACATGTATGTGGAATAATTTATATCAATTGATAAAGCATTCTTGTTGGCCCAGATGGAAGTGTTTGAAGTGTATATATTGTGAGAGGAAATTACACAGTAAATAAAGGAAATCTAGGTGATTGGACAGGTGAATCATGCATTGTTTCATGTCCACAATATGGAGAATCACTCACAAACTGTTGGTAATCTATATATACCTATGACAGCATGTGAAGGGTGAATGTAAGTTTCAACAGACCTATATACTGGGCTTATTGTTAACACAAAATAAAAACACATTTTTTTCACATAAACAAGAAGTTTATTTTATTCATACTGAAAAGGCTCACAATGAATGTAAGATATGTAAAAACAAAAATGAAATTGTGGTGAAAAAAGCTGATGTAAACTCAAATTTTGTATTTTGATTTACTATATATAGCCGATATTTTTTGTATGTTTCGGGAAATTTTCCGTCACCAGTTCACTTGACATTAATGTGTTATTCTTTAGTTTGTTATGTCATATACTGGTATCTTTTCACTCTCCTATCATCAGATTATAGATTCAAGTTAGAACATGGAAAAGAGAAACAATGTTGACGAAATCTTATCTGATATATTATATATATAAGTCCTAAAAAATGATACTCATATGTATACGTATGTATTCCGGCTAAAATGCCAGACAAAATATGGTTGGTTGCTATGAATCCATTGGGAAATCCTTTATATTTTTCAGTGTTTTTTTAATCATATTTGGTTATTACTGTAGGCTGTCTGTGTGTAGTCAGTGAAACAGAATATTTTTTTATGCTGGTGTCGAGTGAAAGCTAAATTACCAGTTATATATAATTATGTGATTGTAAGAGAGGTCATTAAAAATTATATATGTTATTGTCACTTCGGCTGGGGATAGAACCCAGAACTCATGTCCATGATTTACCAGATTATACCTCTACGAAATGAGCTGAAGAAAAAGTCTCGCAGTAGCCATGTCAGTAGGAAGCAGCTTTTAGATATACTAGTTACTAACTTTAAATATACTGTTATGATACTACATGTAGTTGTTTTTTAACTTCAGCTTCCTTCTACAAAGATGTATACCACTGAAGTATCTGCAGCACAGAAAAGGAAAAAGGATGAAAAAGAAAAATCTGAAGTTTTAAGGAAATATTTGGAGGAAAAAGAAGCAGAGAAAAAAAGGAAAGGTATATGATTTTGACAAGTGAATCTATGAATCAGATGATATTATGATCGGGGTAATAGGGACTATTGAATACAAAGATAAGGGTGATAGGGATTATTATATACAAATGTACAGGTAATAGGGACTATTATATACAAATGTACGGGTAATAGGGACTATTATATACAAATGTACAGGTAATAGGGACTATTATATACAAATGTACAGGTAATAGCTATAGGGACTATTATATACAAATGTACAGGTAATAGGGACTATTATATACAAATGTACAGGTAATAGGGACTATTATATACAAATGTACAGGTAATAGGGACTATTATATACAAATGTACAGGTAATAGGGACTATTATATACAAATGTACGGGTAATAGGGACTATTATATACAAATGTACAGGTAATAGGGACTATTATATACAAATGTATAGGTAATAGGGACTATTATATACAAATGTACGGGTAATAGGGACTATTATATACAAATGTACGGGTAATAGGGACTATTATATACAAATTTACAGGTAATAGGGACTATTATATACAAATGTACAGGTAATAGGGACTATTATATACAAATGTACAGGTAATAGGGACTATTATATACAAATGTACAGGTAATAGGGACTATTATATACAAATGTACAGGTAATAGGGACTATTATATACAAATGTACAGGTAATATGGACTATTATATACAAATGTACAGGTAATAGGGACTATTATATACAGATGTACAGGTAATAGGGATTATTATATACAAATGTACAGGTAATAGGGACTATTATATACAAATGTACAGGTAATAGGGACTATTATATACAAATGTACAGGTAATAGGGACTATTATATACAAATGTACAGGTAATAGGGACTATTATATACAAATGTACCTCTCATCTTGTAGAACTATGAGCCATTTTATTGTGGGTATGATATGGCAGGTTTCCTTATGAATTTAGATATGTTTATATATATAGCAGCTTACTTGCAGATTTTACTGATCTTTAAAATCCTCTTTTTTTGGTCTCAACAACATTCTTTAAGTTCAATATTTGACTCCACTTTTTCCAAGGGATATAAATATTGGGTTTTGTTACGGTGAATTATCATTATTTGGCATATTCAAACTTACTCTTATTTTAAAGAAATTCTTGGGGGAAAGTTTTTAGTATTAATACTCATGAGTTCAGTATTTTGGATTTTTCCATTTTTCCGATTACATATATGTCTATGTGAAAATTTGGCAATACGACCAATTTCAGTATATCAAGATTCATACAATTGTCTGTGTCTCTGTCTATAGCATCATATGATACATAATTATAATGTATGTCCGTCATGGTTGTACATACATGTACCTTCAAATATCACATCCTTGAATTTCCAGTTCTGGAGAAGAAGAAGCAAGAGGAAAAAAAGAGGAAACGAGAGGAAGCGGAAAGGAAACAGCGAGAGGAAGAAGAGAAAAGTAAAAGGTTTAAAATACCTAAACTTTGTAAGTCAACAGATTCAGGTTCATCAAGTTCACACGACAAGTCAGATGCTCTTAATAAATCCCAGAATCAATCCAATGAAAGACTATCATCAGGAGTTTCCAGCAATAAGTCAGCTGGTGATAAAAAAGGTCACAGTAAAACTGAGAGTAGCAAATCAACTGAAAAAGTGGCACTAAACAAGAATCCTACAAAATCAGATACGACAGACAAATCTCTGAAAGTGTCGAATGAGAGACATAAAAACACATCTAGTCATAAAGACAGTACAAACAAGGTGTTAAGTTCAAATGTGAAATCACACAGTTCATCAAGTTCGAAGGATACCTCTAGTTCAAAAGACTTATCAAGAGATAAACACAGTTCATCAAGTTCTCGGGAAAAAAATGGCTCAAAAGAAAGTTCCAGGGAAAAATCTGGCTCAAAAGACAATTCAAGAGAAAAGTCCAGTTCAAAAGACAATTCAAGGGAAAAGTCCAGCTCAAAAGAGAATTCAAGAGATAAGTCTAGTTCAAAAGAGAATTCAAGAGATAAGTCTAGTTCAAAAGACAGTTCCAGAGAAAAATCTAGTTCAAAAGACAGTTCCAGAGAAAAATCTAGTTCAAAAGACAGTTCAAGAGAAAAATCTAGTTCAAAAGACATTTCCAGAGACAAGTCGACTTCAAAAGACAGTTCAAGAGTAAAATCTAGTTCCAAGGAAAATTCGCAAGATACCATTAATGGGAAGTCAACAGGTTCAGGCGCTGGAGACGGTGTACATGTACCAGAGTTCAGTAATCGTGAAATAGAGGCAACTAGATGGACTAGTAAATTGTCGGCTGAAGAACAGCTTCGCATACGAGTGGAGTTTGAACGTAAAAAAGCTAGGTTGAAAGAGTCGATGAATAAAGAAAAAGACTGCAGGGTACGCATTTCAGAAGGGAAACAACCTGTGTTTTCTAGAGTTCCTCCTGATGAGGCCAAGAAAAAAGCTAAAGCAGAAGTTGAGGCAGAGAGGAGACAAAAGAAAATTGAAGAACGTCGACTGCAGAATGAACAAGAAATAGAACGTATAATGCAAGGAGAAAATAAGGATGATAAATCCAAGCAGAAATCTTTGAAACATTCCAAAGAAAACGGAGAAAAACCTAAACCAGAAAAACCTAGACCAGTAAAACACAGACCAATTAACTTGAACAAAAATAAAGCACCTCCAAAATTGAATTTCCAGGATATTCTCAAACTTGCCCAAGAAAAAGCTCAAGATCCTGTCGAGGCAGTTGTTGCAAAAAAACCTGAACCAGTTAAAGATCACCGTCCAATGACTCAAGAAGAAAAAGACAGACTTGAACGAAAAAAATCCAAGGAGTACAAGGATTGGTATAAATATGGCCAAAGCAAGTCAACATCAAAGCTTCCTGAGCAGAGGCAGTCGAATTCCTCTAAGAGTGATCGATCTGAGAGGAAATCAGATTCACCAAAGCATTGTGATTCCTCTAAAAGTGATAGAACTTCAATGCCCTTTAAAAAACCCAGTATGGGAGGGGCACCAGAACGGAAGCCTGTCGTAAACAAAACTGATAGAGTGAAACAAAATGGACATATGCAAAAGGCCTCACCTTCTGTCAAAAACCAAACCTACTCTAAAAATTCTCACGAAAATTCCCAAAAGAGACATTCTTTAGATATTTTTACGGAAAAGGACGCTATTAATCTTTCTAAAAAGCGACACTCTCTGGATGCAGTGAAATCATCTCAGGGTAAAATCCAATCATCTTATTGGTGCTAAATCAAATGGTCAGAACAAGAGTGTAGACTCCAGAAGTGACAGACAAACAAAGAATGTAGACTCCCGAAGTGAAAGACAAACAAAGAATGTAGACTCCCGGAGTGACAGACAAGTTAAAGGTGAAAGCTTCCGAAGGGACAAACAGAATACAAGTTCAGGTGATCTCTCCAAAAAGAGAAAATTGGAAGTGTCATCCTCTAGTGTCAAAAATCCTCATAGTGAACATAAAAAAGCCAAAACCAGTGAAAGTCGCTACGATAGTACTAATGAAAATGTGTTGGTATGTAGACCGTCCAGTAGTAAGTTAAAACGGTCACCACCGCCGGCAGCTAGCAATCCCTGGGATAGGATCTACAACCAAGTGAAGAAAGATAATCCCAAACCAGGTCAGTATCTCTTGGTCTCTTGAGGCAATACATTCAAATATGATATTATTATAGTCAGGAAAATGACAATGATATTACTGTCACAGTATACACGTACTGAAGTCACATAAGCCAGGGTTCCATTGGCCCTGATGCAAAAATATTCCTGATGTCTGGGAGGCTTTCTTTTAAACCACATTTTATTTAATATATTAAATATACTGCTTTTAAATTGATTGAAGATTCTGTAAAAATGAAGAAAGTGCATGTTTATATACACTGGAAAGGGTGTTATTTGTGGATAAATTATATGTATGATATATACCCAGCACAACCAGTGTATAATTTGATGGTGATTTCGGTGACTACAGTGCTGTCACCTTCATCAGACAAATGACCAGTTAACAGTAATAGTACTGTACACTTAGGTGCTGTGTGTACAAGATTGTAAACTGATTGACAGACGTTTTAAGTTGATTCTACTATACTGGGGAGAAGTCAATTCTGTTATACAGAGCCCCACTCGATTTGCACTCTTCTCCTTCTAGACTATATCTTCCGGTCACTCGATTTGAAGCTCTTCTGCTTCTGGAAGATCTTCTACCTCTTCCATCTCGAAGCTGGAAGATTTCTTTTCCAAGATGGCGGCGACCATGTTTTAAGTGTGCGAGTTCGAGTGATGAGTTTCACTAGAGAAGGATATATGAAACATACATGCATGTGTTTGTATCATAGTGTTTGAGAAAACTTAAAAACTTGTTTATTTTGGGTTATATTCTCCTGGTTTACTCGATTTACATCTAACGGAATGCGATCTTCTTAGGAGGCTTCTCTTCTGAGAAGAGTGCAAATCGAGTGGGGCTCTGGGGAGAAGCTCAATTCTGTTATACTGGGGAGAAGTCTGTTCTGTTATACTGGGGAGAAGTCTGTTCTGTTATACTGGGGAGAAGTCTGTTCTGTTATCCTGGGGAGAAGTCTGTTCTGTTATACTGGGGAGAAGTCTGTTCTGTTATACTGGGGAGAAGTCAATTCTGTTATACTGGGGAGAAGTCAATTCTGTTATACTGGGGAGAAGTCTGTTCTGTTATACTGGGGAGAAGTCTGTTCTGTTATACTGGGGAGAAGTCTGTTCTGTTATACTGGGGAGAAGTCTGTTCTGTTATACTGGGGAGAAGTCTGTTCTGTTATACTGGGGAGAAGTCAATTCTGTTATACTGGGGAGAAGTCAATTCTGTTATACTGGGGGGGTCTGTTCTGTTATACTGGGGAGAAGTCTGTTCTGTTATACTGGGGAGAAGTCAATTCTGTTATACTGGGGAGAAGTCAATTCTGCTATACTGGGGAGAAGTCTGTTCTGTTATACTGGGGAGAAGTCTGTTCTGTTATACTGGGGAGAAGTCTGTTCTGTTATACTGGGGAGAAGTCAATTCTGCTATACTGGGGAGAAGTCTGTTCTGTTATACTGGGGAGAGGTCTGTTCTGTTATACTGGGGAGAAGTCAATTCTGTTATACTGGGGGGAAGTCTGTTCTGTTATACTGGGGAGAAGTCAATTCTGCTATACTGGGGGGAAGTCTGTTCTGTTATACTGGGGAGAAGTCTGTTCTGTTATACTGGGGAGAAGTCTGTTCTGTTATACTGGGGAGAAGTCAATTCTGTTATACTGGGGAGAAGTCAATTCTGCTATACTGGGGAGAAGTCTGTTCTGTTATACTGGGGTGAAGTCTGTTCTGTTATACTGGGGAGAAGTCAATTCTGTTATACTGGGGAGAAGTCTGTTCTGTTATACTGGGGAGAAGTCTGTTCTGTTATACTGGGGAGAAGTCAATTCTCGGGAGAAGTTAATTCTGTTATACTGGGGAGAAGTCTGTTCTGTTATACTGGGGAGAAGTCAATTCTGTTATACTGGGGAGAAGTCAATTCTGTTATACTGGGGAGAAGTCAATTCTGTTATACTGGGGAGAAGTCTGTTCTGTTATACTGGGGAGAAGTCTGTTCTGTTATACTGGGGAGAAGTCAATTCTGTTATACTGGGGAGAAGTCAATTCTGTTATACTGGCATCGGGAGAAGTCTGTTCTGTTATACTGGGGAGAAGTCTGTTCTGTTATACTGGGGAGAAGTCTGTTCTGTTATACTGGGGAGAAGTCTGTTCTGTTATACTGGGGAGAAGTCAATTCTGTTATACTGGGGAGAAGTCTGTTCTGTTATACTGGGGAGAAGTCTGTTCTGTTATACTGGGGAGAAGTCAATGTTCTGTTATACTGGGGGGAGTCTGTTCTGTTATACTGGGGAGAAGTCAATTCTGGTTATACTGGGAAGAAGATCTGTCTGTTATACTGGGGAGAAGTCTGTTCTGTTATACTGGGGAGAAGTCTGTTCTGTTATACTGGGGAGAAGTCTGTTCTGTTATACTGGGGAGAAGTCTGTTCTGTTATACTGGGGAGAAGTCAATTCTGTTATACTGGGGAGAAGTCTGTTCTGTTATACTGGGGAGAAGTCTGTTCTGTTATACTGGGGAGAAGTCAATTCTGTTATACTGGGGAGAAGTCTGTTCTATTATACTGGGGAGAAGTCAATTCTGCTATACTGGGGAGAAGTCTGTTCTGTTATACTGGGGAGAAGTCTGTTCTGTTATACTGGGGAGAAGTCAATTCTGTTATACTGGGGAGAAGTCAATTCTGCTATACTGGGGTGAAGTCTGTTCTGTTATACTGGGGAGAAGTCTGTTCTATTATACTGGGGAGAAGTCTGTTCTATTATACTGGGGAGAAGTCAATTCTGCTATACTGGGGAGAAGTCTGTTCTGTTATACTGGGGAGAAGTCATAATTTCATAATTTACCCATATTCACCTACAATTAAGACAAAATTGATGTATACTTAGTGTAACTTCGCTCTGTTGCCTCAAGAAGTTCAGCAAATCATTGCTTTAAATGTCTTGTAAGATTTTGATGTGATTGCTAATATTGATTCAGACAAAACTTTCCATTTGGGAGGAGATTCCTTCAAATTTAGTTTTAAATCTTAATTTTTGGAAGTGTCTATAAAATTGTGTTGTATGTGGTTGTTTCAGTTAAGAAGAAGAAACAAGTAATAGAAGACGATTCTGATGATCTGGACGAGGATTTGGATGGATTCATCGATGATGACGACGATAACTTCATTGAGGATGACATGAGCATGGATTATTCAAAACACATTCGAGAAATCTTCGGCTACGATAAGTCAAAGTAAGGATAAGGCTGTTATTCTATCTAAAGCATATATACATTGTATATCTAAACATGGAGAAATGATGTAGGCATAACATTTCTTGTTTTATCTAAAGATGGAGAAATGATGTAGACATAACATTTTATAAGGCATGATTCTCTGTCAATTTTAACGAGAGGTGTGTAGACATTGAATATACCAAAATAAACAAATTGGAATAGAATTTAAGAAACCAATGTTAAGTGGTAAGCTGTTGGCCCAGTGTATTTAGTCTAACACCTGTTCTGGATGAGGGTTGTCTCCCTTGTCACGATGTCAGTCTCACCTGTGTCATATACCTTACTCTCTAAACATAAACAATTTTCTATTAAATTCCTCATCAAACCGTGGAGTGTAACTTTCAACAATTGATTCACTCCATACTCAGGGTTATGTCCCTTTGTTCGCTCTTCATAACTATTTCCTGGTTATTTGTACCTGATTTCTTTTTAAAATTTCTAATGATACATGCTTGTTTTGTGTTACAGATATCGCTATGAGAGTGATTATGAGATTAGTAATATGGAGTCAAACTTCAGGGAACAAATGAAAGAAGAAGCCAGAAGGTATGTAGTTACAAACTAGTACAAACTCTGTCAAAGTTTATAAAAATTCTCAAACTAGTACAGACTTTGTCAAAGGTTATAAACATTCTCAAACTGGTACAGACTTTGTCAAAGGTTATAATATAATTCTCAAACTAGTAGAGACTTTGTCAAAGTTTATAAAAATTCTCAAACTAGTAGAGACTTTGTCAAAGTTTATAAAAATTCTCAAACTAGTACAGACTTTGTCAAAGGTTATAACAATTTTGCTTCTTGATTTGGTAAGCTAAGGGAATAATCTATAACATCTTGACATTGTACTATTGCAACTCAGGTTTATTAGGTTCTTTGGGACATAGTGGTCTTCTCTATAAGGCTGGGGAGTGGGGATCACATAGTGGTCTTCTCTATAAGGCTCGGGAGTGGGGATCACATAGTGGTCTTGTCTATAAGGCTGGGGAGTGGGGATCACATAGTGGTCCTGTCTATAAGGCTGGGGAGTGGGGATCACATAGTGGTCTTCTCTATAAGGCTCGGGAGTGGGGATCACATAGTGGTCTTCTCTATAAGGCTGGGGAGTGGGGATCACATAGTGGTCTTCTCTATAAGACTCGGGAATGGGGATAACATAGTGGTCTTGTCTATAAGGCTCGTGAGTGGGGATCACATAGTGGTCTTCTCTATAAGACTCGGGAGTGGGGATCACATAGTGGTCTTCTCTATAAGGCTGGGGAGTGGGGATCACATAGTGGTCTTCTCTATAAGACTCAGGAGTGGGGATCACATATTGGTCTTCTCTACAAGGCTGGGGAGTGGGGATCACATATTGGTCTTCTCTATAAGGCTGGGGAGTGGGGATCACATAGTGGTCTTCTCTATAAGGCTGGGGAGTGGGGATCACATATTGGTCTTCTCTATAAGGCTCGGGAGTGGGGATCACATAGTGGTCTTCTCTATAAGGCTGGGGAGTGGGGATCACATATTGGTCTTCTCTATAAGGCTCGGGAGTGGGGATCACATAGTGGTCTTCTCTATAAGGCTCGGGAGTGGGGATCACATAGTGGTCTTCTCTATAAGGCTCGGGAGTGGGGATCACATAGTGGTCTTCTCTATAAGGCTGGGGAGTGGGGATCACATAGTGGTCTTCTCTATAAGGCTCGGGAGTGGGGATCACATAGTGGTCTTCTCTATAAGGCTCGGGAGTGGGGATCACATAGTGGTCTTCTCTATAAGACTCGGGAGTGGGGATCACATAGTGGTCTTCTCTATAAGCTTAAGGCTCGGGAGTGGGGATCACAAAGTGGTCTTCTCTATAAGGCTCGGGAGTGAGGATCACATAGTGGTCTTGTCTATAAGGCTCGGGAGTGGGGATAACATAGTGGTCTTCTCTATAAGGCTCGGGAGTGGGGATCACATAGTGGTCTTCTCTATAAGACTCGGGAGTGGGGATCACATAGTGGTCTTCTCTGTAAGGCTCGGGAGTGGGGATCACATAGTGGTCTTCTCTATAAGACTCGGGAGTGGGGATCACATAGTGGTCTTCTCTATAAGACTCGGGAGTGGGGATCACATAGTGGTCTTCTCTATAAGACTCGGGAGTGGGGATCACATAGTGGTCTTCTCTATAAGGCTCGGGAGTGAGGATCACATAGTGGTCTTGTCTATAAGGCTCGGGAGTGGGGATCACATAGTGGTCTTCTCTATAAGGCTCGGGAGTGAGGATCACATAGTGGTCTTGTCTATAAGGCTCGGGAGTGGGGATCACATAGTGGTCTTCTCTATAAGGCTCGGGAGTGGGGATCACATATTGGTCTTCTCTATAAGGCTCGGGAGTGGGGATGACATAGTGGTCTTCTCTATAAGGCTCGGGAGTGAGGATCACATAGTGGTCTTGTCTATAAGGCTCGGAGTGGGGATCACATAGTGGTCTTCTCTATAAGGCTCGGGAGTGGGGATCACATAGTGGTCTTCTCTATAAGGCTGGGGAGTGGGGATCACATAGTGGTCTTCTCTATAAGCCTCGGGAGTGGGGATCACATAGTGGTCTTCTCTGTAAGGCTCGGGAGTGGGGATCACATATTGGTCTTCTCTATAAGGCTCGGGAGTGGGGATCACATATTGGTCTTCTCTATAAGGCTGGGGAGTGGGGATCACATAGTGGTCTTCTCTATAAGCCTCGGGAGTGGAGATCACATAGTGGTCTTGTCTATAAGGCTCGGGAGTGGGGATCACATAGTGGTCTTCTCTATAAGGACTCGGGAGTGGGGATCACATAGTGGTCTTCTCTATAAGGCTGGGGAGTGGGGATCACATAGTGGTCTTGTCTATAAGACTCGGGAGTGGGGATCACATAGTGGTCTTCTCTATAAGGCTCGGGAGTGGGGATCACATAGTGGTCTTCTCTATAAGGCTCGGGAGTGGGGATCACATAGTGGTCTTCTCTATAAGGCTCGGGAGTGGGGATCACATAGTGGTCTTCTCTATAAGGCTCGGGAGTGGGGATCACATAGTGGTCTTCTCTATCAGACTCGGGAGTGGGGATCACATAGTGGTCTTCTCTATAAGGCTGGGGAGTGGGGATCACATAGTGGTCTTCTCTACAAGACTCGGGAGTGGGGATCCCTAGATTGGCAAGCAAGGTACATTATAGAGGTAGACTGAAATGTTTCAGTCTGATTGAATATTGCACATAGCAAACATAAACACTGTGCTGTAAAGTAAGATGAAAGTATATACCCACCTATATATGTAAAATAAATTGATTTTTTTTCCTGTCTGATAGTGCCAGACTTGGTTTACAAGAAGACTTGGAGGACATGCGTAAGGAAGAGGAGGAACTCAGACTCAAAGCACTTGCAAAAAAGAAAAGTGCCCAGAGGCGGTAGTGGTCATTGAGGGTGGTCACTGAGCAAAGATGGCAAGGTTGGTCACTGAGCAAGGATAGCCAGGTTGGTCACTGAGCAAGGATAGCCAGGGTCGTCACTGAGCAAAGATGGCAAGGTTGGTCACTGAGCAAGGACAGCCAGGTGGTCACTCAGC
Organism: Pecten maximus; assembly: GCF_902652985.1. Lineage (NCBI taxonomy): Eukaryota > Metazoa > Mollusca > Bivalvia > Pectinida > Pectinidae > Pecten > Pecten maximus. The sequence continues at coordinate 16,310,809 of NC_047024.1, forward strand.
AAGGATAGCCAGGGTCGTCACTGAGCAAGGGTAGTCAGGTGGTCACTGAGCAAGGACAGCCAGGTGGTCACTGAGCAAGGGTAGTCAGGTGGTCACTGAGCAAGGACAGCCAGGTGGTCACTCAGCAAGGGTAGTCAGGTGGTCACTCAGCAAGGGTAGTCAGGTGGTCACTCAGCAAGGATAGCAAGGTGGTCACTCAGCAAGGGTAGTCAGGTGGTCACTGAGGGTGGTCACTCAGCAATGATAGCCAGGTGGTCACTCAGCAATGATAGCCAGGTGGTCACTCAGCAAGGATAGTCAGGTGGTCACTCAGCAAGGATAGCCAGGTGGTCACTGAGGGTGGTCACTCAGCAAGGATAGTCAGGTGGTCACTCAGCAAGGATAGCCAGGTGGTCACTCAGCAAGGATAGCCAGGTGGTCACTCAGGAAGGATAGTCAGGTGGTCACTCAGCAATGATAGCCAGGTGGTCACTGAACATGGATAGTCAGGTGGTCACTCAGCAAGGATAGCCAGGTGGTCACTCAGCAAGGATAGCCAGGTGGTCACTCAGCAATGATAGCCAGGTGGTCACTCAGCAAGGATAGCCAGCAAGGCCTATACAGTTGTTTATGTTATTATTTATTTTGTAAATTATTTTTTGTCAAAATATCATTTAGGTAAGTTTAGGTGATACCAGCACTATATGGCCCAACACAGTTGGATCCTTCTACGTATCTATTGATGTAGGTGATACCAGCAATATAGGGCCCAACACTGCCGGATCCTTCTTAGTACTTATTGATGTAGGTGATACCAGCAATATATGGCCCAACACTAGTACTGACGGATCCTTCTTAGTACTTATTGATGAAGGTGATACCAGCACTATATGGCCCAACACTGCCGGATCCTTCTACGTACCCATTGATGTAGGTGATACCAGCAATATAGGGCACAACACTGCCGGATCCTTCTTAGTACTTATTGATGTTCAGTTATACAATTAAGAAAAAAAGAAGATATATGTATTAGGAATGAGGTTCATGTCCTATTCAATATGTGTGTGTGTGTGTCGTCATGAACCTTTATGAATTGTTTCAGATGTATGTTGTAGCTGATCAAATTGAAATGTTTTCTGGCAGGAGTCCTTCATAATCAAAGTAGGTCTACTGTTCTATGATAACGGTATTTAATCAACACATGATATATCTATAGACGTTCTGTAGATCTATATCCTGTCAACAGATTGATGAAAACGCACACTTCAGATAAAAAATGGTCAAATCGCACACTTCAGATAAAAAATGGTCAATTCGCACACTTCAGATAAAATTGGTCAAAACGCACACTTCAGATAAAAATGGTCAAATCGCACACTTCAGATAAAATTGGTCAAATCGTACACTTCAGATAAAAATGGTCCAAAACACACACTTCAGATAAAAATGGTCAAATCGCACACTTCAGATAAAATTGGTCAAAACGCACACTTCAGATAAAAATGGTCAAATCGCACACTTCAGATAAAAATGGTCAAAACGCACACTTCAGATAAAAATGGTCCAAAACACACACTTCAGATAAAAATGGTCAAATCGCACACTTCAGATAAAAATGGTCACAACGCACACTTCAGATAAAAATGGTCCAAAACACACACTTCAGATAAAAATGGTCAAATCGCACACCTAGATAAAATTGGTCAAAACGCACACTTCAGATAAAAATGGTCAAATCGCACACTTCAGATAAAAAGTTGTTAGCCAACTTCATCAAACTCGCTCTTAAAATTTGCTTGAAACAATTTCCAAGAAATCTAATTTTGTTGTTTAATTTAACCTAAAGAAGATGCTGAACATTTTTAAAGGGTTTGAAGGTGGACATTAGTTATATTTATGAGTGACCAGTTTAACTTTATGAACACTTTTTACTTCCCTAATCTTCGGTGTCTGAGGTCAATGTTACTGATTCTAATTAAAGTACTTCATGCATAGCAACCAAATTTGGTATTTAGTTATACCATATAAAACATATTAGTCATCAGTACAAAAATACAAAATTGGGAAATTTCTGGATTTAGATTTGGTATATGATACTGACAGATCCATGTTCTGGGTGCAAATTAGGTGGATTTTGAGAACTGATATTAAATTCCTTAATCATGTAAATGATGAACGAAATCCTGCTGATTTGGATGGCTGAGTTCCTGTAATGGATGTGTGATATGAACTCGGAGGCAAGTTCTCAGCATTACATGTTGATGGTGTTTAGACCGAGTCAGATTCTCAGCATTACGTGTTGATGATGTCGAGTCGGAGTCAGATTCTAAGCATTTCGTGTTGATGATGTTGAGTCAGATTCTCAGCATTACGTGTTGATGGTGTTGAATTTGAGTCAGATTCTCAGCATTACATGTTGATGATGTCCGAGTCGGAGTCAGATTCTCAGCATTAAGTGTTGATGGTGTGAAGTTCTAGTCTGTTTATTATATTCATTTTCTAATCACTTGTGTGTATTGAATGTCTCAATGGGGGAAAAAAATCCTTGAAATGATTTTTCTTGTACAAAGTGTGTTTGGTAAATTAAAAGTGTATACTATTTATGTGAGAGATCTTTGATCACAACCACAATTTTCTTAAAGAAGACAATTGTAGTAAATAATTGACAATTGATTTGATGAAAATCTTTATGACTATTTAGACTGATGAGAACCCAATTTTAACATAATTATACCTCTGAGTCAACAGACTTACATTGATCTCAATATAAAGGCCCAATGTGTTGTTTGTCAATGGCTTCTTCTGTTTCAATGTTAAAGGGGTCAAAAGTCAAATTTGGACGAAGATATCAAGATGTAGGGATAAGATTTCAGGGCTGGTATCACTTAGCACGAAGATTAACTTTACAAATAGTGACATTGACTTACGTTTAAAGTAACAGGGGTCAAACACCTGGAATAATTAATTAGTTTGATAACATACAGTAATTGTGCTGAAATATTTTTATTATTAAAACGTTGTATGATTAAATAGATTTGAAGTTTTGAAAGATTAAATGCAATCGACATGACCCTACTTTGAATTTTCCTGGTTTGAGAAGTTCGCAACTGCATTGAATTTGTTCCTATGATCCGTCATAATTTCTGAACTGATTTGATTTAATTATGAAATTTCATCAGTTAATTATCTAAAATAATAATTGTTTGATGTGTCCTAAAAAGTGTCCTAAAAAGTGTCCAAGTGTATGTGATATAACTTTGTTGTGTACGTTTGTATGGTTGCCTGGTATCCTGATTTGTACAGATTTCTGTCTAAACACTCTCAACTCTCCTCATACGTATCTTATCTTTTATGTTACTTCTCTATTGTGTAACAATTTAATTTTTCTTTTGAAATTCAGTCTTTGATGTATATATTTTTACGTTTCAATGAAACATAGATGAAATCTATTGTCATGAAGTAAAACTATGTATATACATGCACCTATTTGAAAGGAAGCATATAGAACACGGAAGGTAAAACCTAATGATATAAAACCCCCTATAGAGGAAATGTTTCTCGCCTGATGTACGTATTGATCACAGTCTTGTTTGTTAGTTGGTGAAGGTGGTATATATAAGTATATAACTGGTATATGTGTACATGCCCAAATCATTAATAAATACTGTCAAACAAAATGACAATATTCCATTGTCTTGGTGACATATACAAATACGAAATTTGCATGACTTAAGAGTCTTTTTGGCAAAATTTCTCATGGATTTGATTTTGTGATATATAACTTATTAGATATTCATTAATTTATGCAGAATTTAATGTGTTAAAAAGTTTGTGTCAAACTTTGTTAACTTAAGCTTAAAAACCCTGTTTATCCAAGTATTTCTGTGGCCCCAGCCAAAATTCCTCTTTATCTTTTTTAACAGTTTTTTTTATAGTGGTTATAAATTTCTTTGGGTAACCACTCCTGGGTTCCATGGGTTACAATACTATCAAGGCTCGAATCTACAGAACATGTTGAGACCTATATAAGGCCTAACACAACATACAGAACATGTTGAGACCCAACACAACATACAGAACATGTTAGGCCTAACACTCTCACTCAGTATCCAAATGTTACAGTTAAAGAACCAATAATAGATGATTAAACTTGTGTTTTAATAACTCAACTGAAATAAACCATGGGAAAATATGAGAATGATATCATGCATATGAAGTCCTTTAATCTCTGAATGACATTGATTTAATCTAAAACATTAAAATGCCTTATTTAAAGGAACAGAATTGTTGGTATGAAAATCTGAGAATAAGGGGAGGTAATCTGAGAATAAGGGGAGGTAATTCTTGGTTGTTTTCAATCATATTTTTGAACCAAAGAATGAAATCGAATAATATAGAGTAGTACAATGTAGCATTAGAACAAAATTGGACTGATCTTGTTTCTACTCTGCTGTCTTCATTCTTTCCTACTCATTGTGTATTAGTGTTTGATGTTAATGCTTTTATTGTGTAATACTGACAATAGTACCATTGTACAAGGATTTGATGCTTTTATTGTGTAATACTGACAATAATTGTACCATTCTACAAGGATTTAATGCTTTTATTGTGTAATACTGACAATAATTGTACCATTGTACAAGGATTTCACAATTTTACATTTGGAATTATTGATATTTTACTTTCATGATTTCAATTTTGCGTAACCAAATGGAATATTGATATCTTCATATAATTATGTACATTCAGGAATACATTTAAAATCAATATCTGCTGTGTTGTTTTTGTTTTTTATGCCAGTAGTTGCGACTATATTTATAGTCGTATTTAGGGTGGTGAATTGCGTAACTTGACAACATATATGACTATATTTATAGTCGTATTTAGGATAGTGAATTACGTAACTTGACAACATAGTATGACTATTCAGTCGTAGTTAGGGTGGTGAATTATGTCACTTGACAACGTAGTATGACTATTCAGTCGTAGTTAGGGTGGTGAATTACGTAACCTGAAAACATATATGACTATATTTATAGTCGTATTTAGGGTGGTGAATTACGTAACTTGACAACATATATGACTATATCTATAGTCGTATTTAGGGTGGTGAATTACGTAACTTGACAACATAGTATGACTATATTTATAGACGTATTTAGGGTGGTGGATTACGTAACTTGACAACATATATGACTATAGTCGTATTTAGGATAGTGAATTACGTAACTTGACAACATATATGACTATATTTATAGTCGTATTTAGGATAGTGAATTACGTAACTTGACAACATATATGACTATATTTATAGTCGTATTTAGGATAGTGAATTACGTAACTTGACAACATAGTATGACTATATTTATAATCGTATTTAGGGTGGTGAATTACGTAACTTGACAACATATATGACTATATTTATAGTCGTATTTAGGATAGTGAATTACGTAACTTGACAACATAGTATGACTATATTTATAATCGTATTTAGGGTGGTGAATTACGTAACTTGACAACATAGTATGACTATATTTATAGTCGTATTTAGGGTGGTGAATTACGTAACTTGACAGCTTAGTGAATCATCAAACTTGTGATTAATGTCATTTTGTTGCATGTCCAAAGTACAGGTACTGTTTGATTACAGACGGACAGACTTTAAACATTCACACCAATTGTCGCTGTCACAGAAAAATTCATGCCAAATTAAGTGTCTACAAATACTGTAATATCAAATCTCTTTGACCTGGAAACTGGCGTTATCTCCTCTGATCACATAATGAGTGGGTGATTTTGGGAAATTATGTCTGGAAGTCCATCAGTAACCAGTGATGTTGTTATGCCATCTGTGACTTTTATAGTCTAGCCATTTTGAGGTTTGACGTTATGCCGTCTGTGATTTTACCAATTTTGCCAGTTTGAGGTTTGACGTTGTTATGCCCTCTGTGTTTCTAGATCACTGGAGACAAAGTCTGCCTTTTGTCCATCGTCGTCCATCGTGTGTCCGTAAACAATTCACAAACACATTTTTGGTAATGGACCCAAAGTCCTTTCTATCTGTGATGAGTATTTTATTCTACCATATCTGGGGGTTGAGAAGAAGGTTTTTGAAATTTTGGTCAATTTGAACCTTTTTGGCCCCGCCCCTCAAGCCCCTAGGGGGTGAGGACCATATATAATTCACAATTTTGGTTGACTTTTGGCCATGGAAGCTTCCTGCCAAATTGCATTAAAATTTGTTCAGCAGTTTTAGAGAACAAGTTGAAAATGTAAATTGTTTACGGACAGACGGCGCACCACAACGGACAAAATGCAGTTAGAACAGGTCACCTGAGACTTTGACCTAAACATATTTGAACCCTTCATCTTTTTTAAAACACCATTTTATAAAATTCTGTGCCCAAAGCCATACCTCTTGCCCCTGCTCTTACTCAAGTAGGGTCAATCGTTTTTGCCCTGCCCTCAGCCTGCAGATAAAGAAGGTCATTCTTGGCCGTTTTCGGTCTGAAGAAAAAGGTCATTCTTGGCCGTTTTCAGTCTGAAGAAAAAGGTCATTCTTGGCCGTTTTCGGTCTGAAGAAAAAGGTCATTCTTGGCCGTTTTCGGTCTGAAGAAAAAGGTCATTCTTGGCCATTTTCGGTCTGAAGAAAAAGGTCATTCTTTGCTGTTTTCGGTCTGAAGAAAAAGGTCATTCTTGGCCGCTTTCGGTCTCTAGATAAAGGTTATTCTTGGCCGTTTTCAGTCTGTAGATAAATAAGGTTATTCTTGGCCGTTTTCAGTCTATAGATAAAGAAGGTTATTCTTGGCCATTTTCAGTCTGTAGATAAAGAACGTTATTCTTGGCCGTTTTCAGTCTGTAGATAAAGGTCAAGGCAGTAGGTAATGACTGGTATCTAAACAGGATGACATTTAATTTTTTCTTCTTCCTCGAACAAAAGTGGTAATCGCTACATAATGTATAAATGTTAGACTCATGTAAAACACAAATCTGTTTACCTGTCTCACACTTTATTTTCAGAACAGAATTTACGATGGATACAAATTTTCTTGATTTAAAATCTTTCCACAAAAATTTTAAAAATTTTATGAAAACTTTGTCTTTCCTTACAATATCTGTGATCCAACAACCTTCTATTGAAGAAGCGTACATGATATTTAGGTTTACTAATCAAAAGCTCTAAACATTTAAGCTTTAATATCATTTGTAAAACACTAAGTTTGATGAAGTTAATGAATGAAAATTCTGAAAAAAAGAAAGATTTACCTTGTTTTATGTGAGTGACGGATAAATCTAGATCAAGGGTAACATCATTAACAAGCATCATGTAACAGAAAATCAGTGATTCCTGGAACAAAGAAGTAAAGTTTGTTTAATATCTAACAAATCTTTACCCCATTTAAACAAGTATCTGTCTCTGCTGGGATTAGTGTTAATGTTGCACATTCTTTCTACAAAAACAGATATAACACTCTTGTTTCACAAGTCAATAGCTGTCCACACCAAAATATAGACAGCATAAATACTTCAGCACTATATCATCACATTCCTTCCGGTCAGCACTAGCGTATTTAGTGTCACATGCAGTTATCCCCCTTTGTTTGCACCAAATTTGTTACAATGGTAACAGGCACCACATCGATGTTTCATGTCGACACTGTCATAGTGTTACAATGGTAACAGGCACCACAGCAATGTTTCATGTCGACACTGTGATAGAGTTCTGTCCCTTGTTTGGAACTCTTTAGTCTGTAGGTCAGTGTTAGTTGTGACCATCAGTGAATTCGTGTCAGTTCTTCAATCATTTTCACCAAGTCATCTACTGTTGCTTCTCGCTTCATCCCACTACCGTCGTCCATCTACGAAAAACAAGGGGACCAAAATGATAAAACATGGACAATTTATGAACAATGGAAGATTTACATGGAGACGTAGGAAATGTACATTAGTAGAAATCCATGTTCTGGAAGAATGCTTCTTTTTCATCAACAACATCTGCTACAAGTAAATCATGACAACAATTTACTCAACTGAAATACACAGTGTCCAAGTTGTTATGGCTTTACAGTCATCTGACTTTAATTGAAGTATGCAGCTTTGCTTACATATTTTTAAACTTAACTGCCACCACATTCAGCGATATTTATCTATGTCTTGTTGATTCAGCCAATTTGACAACTGGGTGTCCATTGGGGCCTACCAGTGCATACAATCAAACTATCATCCCATACTGATAAGTCTTACCAACTTGGAACTACAGTCAAACCTCGATGATTCGAACTTCGTTGATTCGAATTTCTCGCTGTATCGAACTTTTTGCTTGGTCCCGAATTTTCCCACTATATAAAACTACTAACGAAACTATGTATGATTCGAATTTTTATAAATCGAAGTTTTCGATGTATCGAACTTTTTTCATGACCCGTTAGCTATGATATTATAGGTAATTAACATCTCATGATTCGAACAAAATATTTACCTGTACTGACCACTGGACAGGTGTTTGTCGTGACCCCTGCGGCAAGATTTCACACCTCTCCCCAAATGCCCTGACTGACAATAGGGATAACGATAGCGTGTGTTGTCACTCCCGGTCATGGGGTTAATTAATAATCAGACCAAATTGATAGATAAAAGGTGTATTTAGAAGCCATGACATTTAATCACTCCGGTAAAACATTTCGGTAGTCGTCTCTGATAATCTCCGCCGCCATTGAAATCAGCGTTCGGTGAGTAAATTTTACGGAACTGTAAAACAACCGGACCAATTTTAAACACAAACAATGGTAGCGATGGCTTTACTCATATTCAAAGTGTCACGTTTCAAACTTATACATAAATATCCAAGTAAATCGATTATTTGTCATTCAATCATGCATTCTCCAACCGATCGGCATTCCGTATTTTATATGCACATAACGTAAACGCACGTGTCTTTAGCAGAAAAGCCTAACGACTTACGTAAGTGTGCATTGTACTTCTTTTGCTTTATCTGTTAAACGCGATATAAGTGTTTTGTAACCGATACATATTTTGTTTGATTAATACAATGCTTAGGTATAATTAATGAAAAGAATTTTTATTTTGTTGTGTTTGAGGTATAAATTAACTAAACTTTTCGGTGTGAGCCTGACAGGCGACGATCAACACGAAGACACTGAGGACATGTAACGTTAACAGATAAGGTCATTATCAAGAAAACATCGATCTATTGTCAACCATGAATAAGTCCCGCTGTTTCGAAGTTTTTCTGTTAGTCCCTTGAACTTCGAAACATCGAAGTTTGACTGTATTTCCAATTAAAATTAGAACATTGTTTTGCAGTGCCATACTTCACCTACATACTAAATTTCATTGAAATTGGACAATATTTCAATTTCGACCAATCAGAAGTCATCTCTATGGCAGCCATTTTGTTTTTTGTTTTTGTTTTAGCCAATCAGATGACCTAAAATGATGCTCAAAAATTTGATTTTCCTACAGACTACAGTAAAGTCAACCCTCTCCACCCAAAGGCCATGAACTTCACAATTTTGATAAAGCACCATAAGATCCTTCCATCTATGAGGATTACATATAAGTAGTATATGTTTCTACCTTATCTCTTTTTCAAATTTCATTAAATTTGATCCTTTTTGGCCCCACCCCCTCAGGCCCCTTGGGGTTGGAAACCACAAATCTGGTTTCCCTTTGCCCATGGGAGGTTTCTGCAAAATTTCATTGACATTGGTTCAGGGGTTTTCGAGATGTCAAAAATGTGAAATTGTTTACAAATGGTGCACAGTGACAGACAGAACATGTTAGCTATAGGTCCCAACCTGACCAATAACTTTCTCATAAGATACAGTATTCCTTCAGACTAATTAGACAACACATACCTGTAATCCTACAGACTAATAAGACAACACATACCTGTAATCCTACAGACTAATTAGACAACACATACCTGTAATCCTACAGACTAATTAGACAACACATACCTGTAATCCTACGGACTAATTAGACATCACATACCTGTAATCCTACAGATTAATTAGACATCACATACCTGTAATCCTACAGATTAATTAGACAACACATACCTGTAATCCTACAGACTAATTAGACAACACATACCTGTAATCCTACAGATTAATTAGACAACACATACCTGTAATCCTACAGACTAATTAGACAACACATACCTGTAGCCCCTGGACTGTTTCTTGCATCTTGTCCCGAGATAAATCCAGAAAACTTTCGATGAGGTCGCCATCGATAAAGCCTTCGGCAGGCTCTGTCTTCCTTTCTGTGTGGAAGGATCGCCAACTTTGTGTTGTCAAGGAGACATAAATAGTGTATACGCATATTATCTAATAAATGTATGTTGGGAGACCCCTTTGTCTATTTCAGCTTAAAACATTAACTGTATAGATACTGCATGTGTTGTACGTTAGGAGCCCCATTTGTCTATTTTAGCTTAAAACATAAATGGGAGATACTTTTGACATGCCTTTTTTTTTCAAAACTGAGTAACATTTAATTTTGTTTCAAAAATCCTAATCAATGATTTCAGTAATTATTGTTCAATAAAACCAAAGGATACAAAGAGTGATCTATTTTCCCCACACTTTTGATGACCTTAGCCAATCGACCCTGGACATCCAATAGGAAGTTGTAGAAATCTTGAGTTAGCTGCGTCACAAGACCTAAAATAAGATATTTGACAGTGAGTCATACTGCGTCACAATAGCTACATAAATTGTGTCATATCACACCAGATTTACAGAGAGTACACCTTTTAATTAATACTTTATTTTATAACAGACTGATGCACTTCAAAACATTACTCATTGTTGAGGATACTGGAGGACAATATAGCCAATCTAACAGCAATTTTCTGAGGAAGTGAAATTTTAAGAAATTTGTGCTCCTGATAAAATATTGCTGATGTTCTGCCAGAGACATTGCCAGTCAAATCATAAACCTGTCACAGATCTAGATTTGGTCTAGGTATTGTAATAACTGCAAAATATTCTTATTAATGAACATGAAATGTACTGTGAAGATATTAGATTGTTCTTCTCTCCATGCCCAATGCAACTAGCAGATCCACGACTACTCGCCAAAGAAAACACCAATTGAACCTACCTACAGCACCACTGACGGTTCCATTTTACCTACCTACAGCACCACTGACGGTTCCATTTTACCTACCTACAACACCATTGACGGTTCCATTTTACCTACCTACAGCACCACTGACGGTTCCATTTTACCTACCTACAGCACCACTGACGGTTCCATTTTACCTACCTACAGCACCACTGACGGTTCCATTTTACCTACCTACAGCACCACTGACGGTTCCATTTTACCTACCTACAGCACCATTGACGGTTCCATTTTACCTACCTACAGCACCACTGACGGTTCCATTTTACCTACCTACAGCACCACTGACGGTTCCATTTTACCTAACTACAGCACCACTGACGGTTCCATTTTACCTACCTACAGCACCACGGACAGTTCCATTTTACCTACCTACAGCACCATTGACGGTTCCAAAAAGTACGGAGCCCTGTGTAGGCATCGTGTTCTCACTCGAATGCTGCATAACCAGGGAGCCTGAAACAAGAGGAAATGTTCAGAAGCCCTCAACTACTAATGTTGAAAATAAAAGTTTCCGTTATCATATACAAAGTTTCCGTTATCATATACAAGCCTTTGTTAGATATTTTTACCTGTTACAAGCTTTTGTTGGTCATTTTCCCTGTTAAATTTCCGTTTTTCTGATTTCTGTTAGATATTAACAATTTTTAGCTTGCAGGCTTTTTAAAGAAGAACATTCAACTGAAGAAATTCTAAATGATGTCACAGCAATAGCACAATCAGTATCATGGCTGGCAGTGTTACAGAGGATATATAAAAACTCCCTGCCTTTTTAGCTATAAAGGTGCTGGGATCGTAGTGAAAACTCCCTGCTTTATCAGCTATAAATTAAGGTGCTGGGATCGCACTAAAAGCGCCTTGCTTCACAAGCTTATGACCATATTTAGCCTAGGATATGACAGATTATGTACAGTGTTAAATCTAAATTTGCAAATATGTTACAGTGTCAAACCCAAAAAGGTAGTTGTATTAATTTTTAAACACATAATAATTTTAGACACCTTTTGTTAAAAGTAATGTGGGTGATATATAATATATTTTACTGTCATGACATCATGGAACGTTTCCTATCAACAGTAAATTATGTTGCAACAAGCTTTTCACAGTATCTATTGTTAAAGCTTCTATATTTCACAGTATCTACTGTTGAAGCTTTCATATTTCACAGAAAATCATCAATCTTTACCAAGAAATATTTCTCTATTCATTTATAATACTGAATTTATACTTACCATGTCTGAAGACATTAACAAATTCTCCCAAATGAAACATTCCAACCTCCTGTAGGTTCTGTCGATCTTCCTCTGTGGTAGCAGCACTGTAAATCAATTGTACATTTTCATGTATATTTCAAGTACACAATCAGACTAGTGTATGTCTGTATTACACAAAATAAGCCAGCTTAGTTCATATCTACTAGTGAATAAGATCAACTTTACTCGTAAACCAGGCCAATTTTGCTGCTGTCCTTTGTCAACTTTACTACTAAACTAGGTCAACTTTACTAGCAAGAGGCCCGAGGGCCTTAACGGTCATCTGACTCTAAATTAAAGACCCTTATACTATTGTAGTATGCATTCTCTGTAGTCAGGTATAGTGGCACTGTTAGGCCATGGTGGCCATCTTGGAATTTGGATCAACCCGAAAAATAACAAAACTTGATCAAGACTATCTCAGGATCATTTCTGGTAAGTTAGAGCTGAATCCCACTGGTGGAATTTGAGAAGACAACCTAATAAACTAGGGCAACTTCACTGCTAAACCATGTCAACTTCACTGCTAAACTAGGTTGACTATAGTCTAATAAACTAGGTCACTTTTACTGATAAATGAGGTCACCTCTACAATGAGATCATCTTTACTGCAACACTCACCTGTCCTTCTGACAGGTAAATAAGTTGAAGGAGTTCTCAGCACCGAGGAAATTGTCATCGTCGAGTATTTCCACCGCTGTCATCCAGTTAGGATTACAGTCTCTGGCAATCTGTACAACAGAGTTAGTTTGTTAGTGTTGACATATAAGATGGCGCTGGGCAGCCGAAAAATCATCAGATGTTATATATGATGACTAACAATTTCAAGGGGTCTGTCTGATGACTGTGACAATTTCAAGGGGTCTGTCAAAAGTATCTCGCTGTGTAAACCTTTTATTAGAACAGACACCTGTGTCAAATGTCTAATATTGGCACTTAACACCGTCACCCACATCATTCACGTGTAGTGCCAGGTATCCTAATGTATTGCAAAAGAATTGGTAAATTTTACGAAATTAGCATTACTCTAAATTCAACTAAATACATGTTGTATGACATATTATGCCTAAAAATCACTTACTTAAAGAGTGGGGAGCAAAATACAAATGATTTAATACAGAACCCCAAAACTAATTCATAAATGAAATGAAAAAGCAAGAAAGATGTTATATAATCCGAATTCCTCAATATCTCATTGACAAGTTTTTAAGCCTAAAATAATCTATAGGGTGCTGAGATATCCACACTACAATGCAACTTTATTAAAAGTTTCGCTGAATTTACACTCCATACTTTTAGAGTCCAAATTCCCATCATCTCTAACTCCAGCATGCCTTATCTCCAGATTAAGTGGACTATGAAGGGTGTGTTGAGAGTAAGTGGACTGTGAAGGGTGTGTTGAGAGTAAGTGGACTATGAAGGGTGTGTCGAGATGTCCAATATGTGACCTAAGAATACTTCTTGAGCATCAGATCTAAACACTAAACTTTTACAGTGAAATGTTGATAGTGATTATGTCACTGCCAGAAAAGTAATACAACAGTCTCGCTTTCAAGCCTTTTTATCGCAGGCGAGACAAAAATTGAGTCATAAATCTGTTAACCTTGCTACATTAAAACCTAACATATAACTCACCTCTTCAAATGTTCCTTCCATTGGTTTATACAGCAGAAGTGTAATGGACTTCATCAGATCTCCAACTTGTATAAAATCACCTTTTGTTTTTAGGTAGAGAGCTACAATGTTGTTAAAGTAGCTGCATTCTAGTCTAAGCTCCTTCTCTGTCGTCCATTCGAATAACCGAACCTGCAGAGACCAACATAGATCAGAAAACTTGTTATACTGACATTTCACGAGGAATCAGTAGGTTCTACCACACAACTTGTTATACTGACATGTCATGAGAAATCAGTAGGTTCTACCATACAACTTGTTATACTGACATTTCATGAGAAATCATTAGGTTCTACCATACAACTTGTTTTACTGACATTTCATGAGGAATCATTAGGTTCTACCATACAACTTGTTTTACTGACATTTCACGAGGAATCAGTAGGTTCTACCATACAACTTGTTTTACTGACATTTCATGAGAAATCAGTAGGTTCTACCACACAACTTGTTAGATGAGGAATCAGTAGGTTCTACCATACAACTTGTTATACTGACATTTCACGAGGAATCATTAGGTTCTACCACACAACTTGTTTTACTGACATTTCACGAGGAATCAGTAGGTTCTACCACACAACTTGTTATACTGACATTTCACGAGGAATCATTAGGTTCTACCACACAACTTGTTTTACTGACATTTCATGAGAAATTAGTAGGTTCTACCACACAACTTGTTATACTGACATTTCATGAGGAATCATTAGGTTCTACCATACAACTTGTTATACTGACATTTCATGAGGAATCATTAGGTTCTACCATACAACTTGTTATACTGACATTTCACGAGGAATCAGTAGGTTCTACCATACAACTTGTTTTACTGACATTTCATGAGAAATCATTAGGTTCTACCACACAACTTGTTATACTGACATTTCACGAGGAATCATTAGGTTCTACCACACAACTTGTTTTACTGACATTTCACGAGGAATCATTAGGTTCTACCATACAACTTGTTTTACTGACATTTCACGAGGAATCAGTAGGTTCTACCACACAACTTGTTATACTGACATTTCACGAGGAATCATTAGGTTCTACCATACAACTTGTTATACTGACATTTCATGAGAAATCAGTAGGTTCTACCACACAACTTGTTATACTGACATTTCACGAGGAATCATTAGGTTCTACCATACAACTTGTTTTACTGACATTTCACGAGGAATCATTAGGTTCTACCATACAACTTGTTTTACTGACATTTCATGAGGAATCATTAGGTTCTACCATACAACTTGTTATACTGACATTTCATGAGGAATCATTAGGTTCTACCATACAACTTGTTTTACTGACATTTCACGAGGAATCAGTAGGTTCTACCATACAACTTGTTATACTGACATTTCACGAGGAATCATTAGGTTCTACCATACAACTTGTTATACTGACATTTCATGAGGAATCATTAGGTTCTACCACACAACTTGTTTTACTGACATTTCACGAGGAATCAGTAGGTTCTACCACACAACTTGTTATACTGACATTTCACGAGGAATCATTAGGTTCTACCACACAACTTGTTTTACTGACATTTCATGAGAAATCAGTAGGTTCTACCACACAACTTGTTATACTGACATTTCATGAGGAATCATTAGGTTCTACCATACATAATTAACACAGGGTTGTGATCAACGAAAACAAGAGGTTACAAGTTTTGTCATGGCAATGACAACAAAATTGTGAGGAGAAAAAAGAACAAGGATCTGCTAACCCTTCAAAATTAAAATTAAAGCTGCTATAGAAAAACTAAAAGACAGAGGGAGGGACAAATGCGGAAACTTGGTCATTTGACCTATATGACTGCTACTTACTGTACTATTAATACTGGCTAATAATTTGCCATTAAATTCTAACAGTGTGTATGCTGCACCTCGGATTTCTTTTTCTGCCACTTGGTTTAATTTTCCTGCAATGACAATTTGTAATAAATACATGTATATAAATATTTGGCAATCCTGTTTTTATAATGTTATACAGTAGAAACATAGATGTCCCTGTATCAAAATAAGGATTATAGCGAACAAAAAAAAAGTCATCTGTGTAACTTATACTGGACAGGTGTGACAAGAATGTTACTTAAACTAGATAGGTGTGTCAGGAATTTGTGATGTGTGTTACTTATAATGGACAGGTGTGACAAGAATGTTACTTAAACTAGATAGGTGTGTCAAGAATTTGTGATGTGTGTTACTTATAATGGACAGGTGTGACAAGAATGTTACTTAAACTAGATAGGTGTGACAAGAATTCCTAATGTGTGTTATTTATACTAGATAGGTGTGACAAGAATTCCTAATGTGTGTTACTTATACTAGATAGGTGTGACAAGAATTCCTAATGTGTATGTTACTTATACTAGATAGGTGTGACAAGAATTCCTAATGTGTGTTACTTATAATGGATAGGTGTGACAAGAATTCCTAATGTGTGTTACTTATAATGGATAGGTGTGACAAGAATTCCTGGTGTGTGTTACTTATACTGGATAGGTGTGACAAGAATTCCTAATGTGTGTTACTTATACTGGATAGGTGTGACAAGAATTCCTGGTGTGTGTTACTTATACTGAATAGGTGTGACAAGAATTCCTAATGTGTGTGTTACTTATACTAGATAGGTGTGACAAGAATTCCTAATGTGTATGTTACTTATACTGGATAGGTGTGACAAGAATTCCTAATGTGTGTGTTACTTATACTGGATAGGTGTGACAAGAATTCCTAATGTGTGTGTTACTTATACTGGATAGGTGTGACAAGAATTCCTAATGTGTGTTACTTATACTGGATAGGTGTGACAAGAATTCCTAATGTGTGTGTTACTTATACTGGATAGGTGTGACAAGAATTCCTAATGTGTGTGTTACTTATACTGGATAGGTGTGACAAGAATTCCTAATGTGTATGTTACTTATACTGGATAGGTGTGACAAGAATTCCTGGTGTGTGTGTTACTTATACTGGATAGGTGTGACAAGAATTCCTGGTGTGTGTGTTACTTATACTGGATAGGTGTGACAAGAATTCCTGATGTGATCAACATTATTAACAAGCATGGTCAAATATCAGGACAATTAAACTTGGTCGTTCAGCTTTAAAGAAGCTGTTTATAGAAGAAGGTTGATAAATGGGCCATGACAAAGGTATTATGTTTATAGAAGGTTGATAGAAGAGCCATGACAAAGGTATTATGTTTATAGAAGGTTGATAGAAGAGCCATGACAAAGGTATTATGTTTATAGAAGGTTGATAGAAGGGCCATGACAAAGGTATTATGTTTATAGAAGGTTGATAAATGGGCCATGACAAAGGTATTATGTTTATAGAAGGTTGATAGAAGGGCCATGACAAAGGTATTATGTTTGTAGAAGGTTGATAGAAGGGCCATGACAAAGGTATTATGTTTATAGAAGGTTGATAGAAGGGCCATGACAAAGGTATTATGTTTATAGAAGGTTGATAGAAGGGCCATGACAAGGTATTATGTTGATAGAAGGTTGATAGAAGGGCCATGACAAAGGTATTATGTTTATAGAAGGTTGATAGAAGGGCCATGACAAAGGTATTATGTTTATAGAAGGTTGATAGATGGGCCATGACAAAGGTATTATGTTTATAGAAGGTTGATAGATCTAGATGAGCCATGACAAGGTTTATTCATTGTTTATAGCAGGTTGATAGACAGGGCCATGACAAAGGTATTATGTTTATAGAAGGTAGTAGGTTGATAGATGGGCCCATGACAAAGGTATTATGTTTATAGAAGGTTGATAGAAGGGCCATGACAAAGGTATTATGTTTATAGAAGGTTGATATATGGGCCATGACAAAGGTATTATGTTTATAGAAGGTTGATAGAAGAGCCATGACAAAGGTATTATGTTTATAGAAGGTTGATAGAAGGGCCATGACAAGGTATTATGTTTATAGAAGGTTTGATATAATGGCCGCCATGACAAGGTTATTAAGGTTATAGAAGGTTGACTAGAAGGGCCTAACCAAGGTATTCATGTTTATAGAAGGTTGATAATGGGCCATGGACAAAGGTATTATTTTATAGAGGGCCATGACCAATGGTTATTATTATAAGATTATGTTTATAGAAGGTTGATAGAAGGGCCATGACAAAGGTATTATGTTTATAGAAGGTTGATAAATGGGCCATGACAAAGGTATTATGTTTATAGAAGGTTGATAGAAGGGCCATGACAAAGGTATTATGTTTATAGAAGGTTGATAGAAGGGCCATGACAAAGGTATTATGTTTATAGAAGGTTGATAGATCTAGATGAGCCATGACAAAGGTATTATGTTTATAGAAGGTTGATAGAAGGGCCATGACAAAGGTATTATGTTTATAGAAGGTTATAGAATGGCATGACAAAGGTTATGGTTATAGAAGGTTGATAGAAGGGCCATGACAAGGTATTATGTTTATAGAAGGTTGATAGAAGGGCCATGACAAGGTATTATGTTTATAGAAGGTTGATAGAATGGGCCATGACAAAGGTATTATGTTTATAGAAGGTTGATAGAAGGGCCATGACAAAGGTATTATGTTTATAGAAGGTTGATAGAAGGGCCATGACAAAGGTATTATGTTTATAGAAGGTTGATAGAAGGGCCATGACAAAGGTATTATGTTTATAGAAGGTTGATAGAAGGGCCATGACAAAGGTATTATGTTTATAGAAGGTTGATAGAAGGGCCATGACAAAGGTATTATGTTTATAGAAGGTTGATAGATGGGCCATGACAAAGGTATTATGTTTATAGAAGGTTGATAGAAGGGCCATGACAAAGGTATTATGTTTATAGGAGGTTGATAGATGGGCCATGACAAAGGTATTATGTTTATAGAAGGTTGATAGAAGGGCCATGACAAAGGTATTATGTTTATAGAAGGTTGATATATGGGCCATGACAAAGGTATTATGTTTATAGAAGGTTGATAAATGGGCCATGACAAAGGTATTATGTTTATAGAAGGTTGATAGAAGGGCCATGACAAGGTATTATGTTTATAGAAGGTTGATAGAAGGGCCATGACAAAGGTATTAACTGACCTTCATTGTAGTGAAATATGATAATCCTTCCTTGTTTAGGTTCGGCCTCCTCTGGGTGTACTAGGGCTGTGCCCACTATATAATATACATTTGGGTCGTCACCGAGCTTTGCAGATATAAGACTAGTGGCGAATTCGTTCTGTAACAACTGGTGGGCATGTAGCACTGAAGGGCAATAATAACATTTGATTCAGTCATAATGTATAAAATATCATACGACACACTGTTTAAACTTTACTTAGAAAAGAATGTCTTAGATTGCATTTTGACCTTAAATTTTTTTTAAATGTGAAATTAAAATACCCAAAATTACAAAATAAAAATAAGAACACTTAACTGTAATGAATACATATATGTCTCAATATAACTTGTGTTGAACACTGATCATCTCCCCTTCACAGAGGACGTTCAGTGTATTGACAAACCTTCAAATGTGTGTTGATCTATGATGAGGAGGGAGTGGACCTCAACTTCATCACCAAATGTGTGTTCTGACATTGTACTGGTTCCCGTGGTAACCATCTTAACACTGGAACTACTTGTTGTCATGGCAGCATGCGTACTGGCGCTCGGCCGTGACGGAGACATGCCATTACTATCCTGGACATCCATCCTTGTGGAGATGACTCCGAACGTCTGGGATCCTTCTTGGTATGCTATCCTCCTACAACAAAGGATCAAAATAACTGTAGAATGTGAGTCAAATCTTCTACGACAAAGGGTAAAAATATCTATAGAACGTGTAAAATATCCTACAATACTGAGTCAAATATCTTTAGAATATGCGTCAAATAAGCAGGAAAATGTACCACACCTATTCTCCCTAAATAATGGTTCAATGTTAATCCTTATTTACCCTGTCCTGGCTTTAATGTTTCTAGTATAAAGTTTTATTGTTACTAATAATATCGCAGTTTCACTAAATGCATCAAAAAATACAACTATAAAATCGCCAGATAATTCAAAGCATATCAGAACTTTCCTGGTTCATCAAGCTCCATAAAAAATTTACTTACTAAAGATATTGTGTCCTGTTACAATGAATGGTGTATAATTAAAGATGACGTATCATCTTATTCATAATGAAAATTCCATGAGGGGAAAGGTAATTTCTTTCTAAGATAGAATTACCTTGGAGACTCCATAAGAGGAATGGTAGTTTGTAACTTAGATAGAATTACCTTGGTGACTCCATAAGAGGAATGGTTCTAATGTGTAGTTTCTGGATCTCGTCGATCGTTCCAATGGTAAGTGTGCTATCATTGGCCAGGGCTAAACTGTTAACATATCATAAACAAGTTACACACATGTGGTCATGTTATTATAAACAGACAGATGCTCCGGAGAGTTTTACCAAAATCAGATCTGGCTTTAAATCACACGAGGAATCATTTATTAAAATAAATTTATAGGAGTTGCAGAATAAAAAGAATACAGTGAAAAAATCCAAGATATTTATCACTTGTGTCTATACTGAATTTCAGATTTATAATATCACTAACAATTGATATTTAATAATTTATACAGAAATCATTTTCAATCTATTACATGTGTTTGTAATTCCAACCCTCCATTCTCAGGCCAAAGACCCTGACTAATTTCAATCTATTTGATGTATTACATGTATATGTAATTCTGACCCTTACAATAACGACAAATTGTGATACCGTTATCAAACAACACACAAATTAAGGAAAACCCTTCAAACAACATTACAGTCAACTAACAACTGGATTTAATGATGAACAGGGTCAAAAGTTTGAAGTTTGTATTTCCTATCAGGATAGCCCTCAGAGTTGGTCACTGGCCAACATCCCAATGTACCTATCAGGATAGCCCTCCGAGTTGGTCACTAAACCCCCGACACCACCCCAATGTACCAATCAGGATAGCCCTCAGAGTTGGTCACTAAACCCCCGACACCACCCCAATGTACCAATCAGGATAGCCCTCCGAGTTGGTCACTAAACCCCCGACACCACCCCAATGTACCAATCAGGATAGCCCTCCGAGTTGGTCACTAAACCCCCGACACCACCCCAATGTACCAATCAGGATAGCCCTCCGAGTTGGTCACTAAACCCCCGACACCACCCCAATGTACCAATCAGGATAGCCCTCCGAGTTGGTCACTAAACCCTGGACACCACCCCAATGTACCAATCAGGATAGCCCTCCGAGTTGGTCACTGGACACCACCCCAATTTACCTATCAGGATAGCCCTCAGAGTTGGTCACTAAATCCTGGTCAACACCCCAATTTACCTATCAGGATAGCCCTCCGAGTTGGTCACCAAACCCTGGACACCACCCCAATTTACCTATCAGGATAGCCCTCCGAGTTGGTCACTAAACCTTGGACACCACCCCAATGTACCAATCAGGATAGCCCTCCGAGTTGGTCACTAAACCCTGGACACCACCCCAATGTACCAATCAGGATAGCCCTCCGAGTTGGTCACTAAACCCTGGACACCACCCCAATGTACCAATCAGGATAGCCCTCCGAGTTGGTCAATAAACAGTGGTCATCACCCCAATTTACCTATCAGGATAGCCCTCAGAGTTGGTCACTAAATCCTGGTCATCACCCCAATTTACCAATCAGGATAGCCCTCCGAGTTGGTCACTAAACCCTGGACACCACCCCAATGTACCAATCAGGATAGCCCTCCGAGTTGGTCACTAAACCCTGGACACCACCCCAATGTACCAATCAGGATAGCCCTCCGAGTTGGTCACTAAACCCTGGACACCACCCCAATGTACCAATCAGGATAGCCCTCCGAGTTGGTCAATAAACAGTGGTCATCACCCCAATTTACCTATCAGGATAGCCCTCAGAGTTGGTCACTAAATCCTGGTCATCACCCCAATTTACCAATCAGGATAGCCCTCCGAGTTGGTCACTAAACCCTGGACACCACCCCAATGTACCAATCAGGATAGCCCTCCGAGTTGGTCACTAAACCTGGTCAACACCCCAATGTACCAATCAGGATAGCCCTCCGAGTTGGTCACTAAACCTGGTCAACACCCCAATGTACCAATCAGGATAGCCCTCCGAGTTGGTCACTAAACCCTGGACACCACCCCAATTTACCTATCAGGATAGCCCTCCGAGTTGAGTGGACACATGTGGTTGACCTCCTTCAGGTTGACATTGGAAAAGACAAGTTTATGGTTACTTGAATAGATGACTGTTGGACGGTCCGAGCAGGCAAACACATTGGTGGTGGACAGTGAACGGAATGTCTTCAGTACCGTGGGCTGGGTACCCAAAGTCACCTTCCTCTTCTCACAGAAATATCCTGTCATACATCGAACTCAGATACTAAACTGGTCTACAGAAATATCCTGTCATACATCAAACTTAGATACTAAACTGGTCTACAGAAATACCCTGTCATACATCAAACTCAGATACTAAACTGGTCTACAGAAATATCCTGTCATACATCAAACTCAGATACTAAACTGGTCTACAGAAATACCCTGTCATACATCAAACTCAGATACTAAACTGGTCTACAGAAATATCCTGTCATACATCAAACTCAGATACTAAACTGGTCTACAGAAATACCCTGTCATACATCAAACTCAGATACTAAACTGGTCTACAGAAATATCCTGTCATACATCAAACTCAGATACTAAACTGGTCTGTCACGTTTATAATGAAACCATCGAGACTGAATAATTCATAGCAAAATTCATAATCAAAATATTTGTACATCTTTAATACAATCTTGGCGCAATTAGTAAAGATTTACATTCTAAACAAGTGCAATAACCTCATTAATACCGTGTCAGGCTTCAATATAATACAAAGATACTGGTATAATACAATACCTAGACAAGCCTTCCACATAATACAAAGATACTGGTTACCTAGACGAGCCTTCCACATAATACAAAGATACTGGTTACCTAGACGAGCCTTCCACATAATACAAAGAAACTAGTGACCTAGACGAGCCTTCCACATAATACAAAGATACTGGTTACCTAGACGAGCCTTCCACATAATACAAAGATACTGGTTACCTAGACGAGCCTTCCACATAATACAAAGATACTGGTTACCTAGACGAGCCTTCCACATAATACAAAGATACTGGTTACCTAACCGAGCCTTCCACATAATACAAAGATACTGGTTACCTAGACGAGCCTTCCACATAATACAAAGATACTGGTTACCTAGACGAGCCTTCCACATAATACAAAGATACTGGTTACCTAGACGAGCCTTCCACATAATACAAAGAAACTGGTGACCTAGACGCGCCTTCCACATAATACAAAGATACTGGTTACCTAGACGCGCCTTCCACATAATACAAAGATACTGGTTACCTAGACGAGCCTTCCACAAAATACAAAGATACTGGTTACCTAGACGAGCCTTCCACATAATACAAAGATACTGGTTACCTAGACGAGCCTTCCACATAATACAAAGATACTGGTTACCTAGACGCGCCTTCCACATAATACAAAGATACTGGTTACCTAGACGAGCCTTCCACATAATACAAAGATACTGGTGTATTTTCTTATGAACAATAACAAATTGTAATTTTTTACTTACCTGTGTCAATGTTGAGATTGAAGTAGAAGAGAGAGCCGTCTCCTAATGCACATAATAGGTAGTGAATACCCTCAAACGTCGTCATTAGTATAGACCTAGGGATGATCTCTGTAAGGAGTATCGAGTAACAAAACACATTAGTATAGACCTAGGGATGATCTCTGTAAGGAGTATCAAGTAACAAAACACATTAGTATAGACCTGGGAATGATCTCTGTAAGGAGTATAGAGTAACAAAACACATTAGTATAGACCTAGGGATGATCTCTGTAAGGAGTATCAAGTAACAAAACACATTAGTATAGACCTAGGGATGATCTCTGTAAGGAGTATAGAGTAACAAAACACAATAGTATAGACCTAGGGATGATCTCTGTAAGGAGTATCAAGTAACAAAACACATTAATATAGACCTGGGAATGATCTCTGTAAGGAGTATAGAGTAACAAAACACATTAATATAGACCTAGGGATGATCTCTGTAAGGAGTATCAAGTAACAAAACACATTAGTATAGACCTAGGGATGATCTCTGTAAGGAGTATCAAGTAACAAAACACATTAGTATAGACCTAGGGATGATCTCTGTAAGGAGTATCAAGTAACAAAACACATTAGTATAGACCTGGGAATGATCTCTGTAAGGAGTATCAAGTAACAAAACACATTAGTATAGACCTAGGGATGATCTCTGTAAGGAGTATCGAGTAACAAAACACATTAGTATAGACCTGGGAATGATCTCTGTAAGGAGTATAGAGTAACAAAACACATTAGTATAGACCTAGGGATGATCTCTGTAAGGAGTATCAAGTAACAAAACACATTAGTATAGACCTAGGGATGATCTCTGTAAGGAGTATAGAGTAACAAAACACATTAGTATAGACCTAGGGATGATCTCTGTAAGGAGTATCAAGTAACAAAATACATTAATATAGACCTAGGGATGATCTCTGTAAGGAGTATCGAGTATCAAAACACATTAGTATAGACCTAGGGATGATCTCTGTAAGGAGTATAGAGTAACAAAACACATTAGTATAGACCTAGGGATGATCTCTGTAAGGAGTATCAAGTAACAAAACACATTAATATAGACCTGGGAATGATCTCTGTAAGGAGTATAGAGTAACAAAACACATTAGTATAGACCTAGGGATGATCTCTGTAAGGAGTATAGAGTAACAAAACACATTAGTATAGACCTAGGGATGATCTCTGTAAGGAGTATCAAGTAACAAAACACATTAGTATAGACCTAGGGATGATCTCTGTAAGGAGTATCAAGTAACAAAACACATTAATATAGACCTAGGGATGATCTCTGTAAGGAGTATCGAGTAACAAAACACATTAGTATAGACCTAGGGATGATCTCTGTAAGGAGTATCGAGTAACAAAACACATTAGTATAGACCTAGGGATGATCTCTGTAAGGAGTATCAAGTAACAAAACACATTAATATAGACCTAGGGATGATCTCTGTAAGGAGTATCAAGTAACAAAACACATTAGTATAGACCTAGGGATGATCTCTGTAAGGAGTATAGAGTAACAAAACACATTAGTATAGACCTAGGGATGATCTCTGTAAGGAGTATCAAGTAACAAAATACATTAATATAGACCTAGGGATGATCTCTGTAAGGAGTATCGAGTATCAAAACACATTAGTATAGACCTAGGGATGATCTCTGTAAGGAGTATAGAGTAACAAAACACATTAGTATAGACCTAGGGATGATCTCTGTAAGGAGTATCAAGTAACAAAACACATTAATATCGACCTAGGGATGATCTCTGTAAGGAGTATAGAGTAACAAAACACATTAGTATAGACCTAGGGATGATCTCTGTAAGGAGTATAGAGTAACAAAACACATTAGTATAGACCTAGGGATGATCTCTGTAATGAGTATAGAGTATCAAAACACATTAGTATAGACCTAGGGATGATCTCTGTAAGGAGTATCGAGTAACAAAACACATTAGTATAGACCTAGGGATGATCTCTGTAAGGAGTATGGAGTAAAATAGATTTTATATAAAAATTATAAGTTTATTTTCTTTTCATCAGTATACAGCTATACATGGCCAGGTAACTATACTGCAGGTTTCTATTCTGAACAAGAGGCCAACAGGAGGATGAATGTTATTGAACAAGACTCAAACATCGGGAAATTGAGCACCCTAACCTCCACCACTGATTTCCATTGGAGAGGACTTATATAGGCTTGCCTATTGTTCAATCCATTATAACAATAAAATTTGTTGAAATTTACGAAAAAAATTTCATATTCAGATTCTAAAATATAAGTAAAATGGGCACCCTTACCTCCACCAAGCATTTCCACATTCAGACTCTCAAACGTCGGTAACTTGAGCACCCTTGCCGATATGTCAGTCCACAGCCCCACAGCACAGAGCTCTGCCTGGTCAGAACCATCCCTCAGAGGTGTGATGTCCACACAGGCTACCTCATGTTCCATTGTTGTTTTACTATTAAGGTTAAGTAAAATTTGTTCACATTAATTCCATTTTTTAAGTAAAATTTGTTCACATCAATTCCATGTTCCTCTATCTTTTTGATATCTACAAAAGTCACAGAGCAATCCTAGCTAAATATGACCTTGACCTAGTTACCCGACTTAACCTTGACCTAGTTTCCTGATTTAACCTTGACCTAGTTTCCTGATTATTATTGACCTAGTTTCCTCACTAAACATTGACTAGTTTGCTGACATAACATTGACCTAGTTTCCCAACTTAACTTTGACCTAGTTTCCCTGACATAATTTTGGTTAAAACCATATCCAAATTTGGAATTTACAGTGAGGAGTTTAATATTATGCAGACTATAATATTAGGGATCGGGCAACAGGCTCTTAAATCTGACTTAACCTTGACCTACATTTACCCAAGCTCCTTAACCTTGACCTAACTACCCAAGTTTCTTAACCTTGACCTAGTTACCTGAGTTCCTTAACCTCTCCTTGTCCTATCTCCAGATAATACAGTTCACTGCCGACAGCGACCACAGCTTGGGAAGTGTTACTAGAAGCCAGACTGATGTTCTTTCCCCCGGCGTGTTTCCATTCACTGACCAGTCGATGTGACTCACAACTCACAAGTCGTACAGACACCGGCGTGATCTACAGCAATTGTGGACCAAGCATTTAATAGATATTTCTGTCACCAACATAACAACAGCAAGTTTTACTCTGAGCTTCGGGCAATATATACAAGTAATAGTATTAATAAAGTAACAATTGAATTACAGTATGAATTTCAAATGATAAAAATTGCTATTTCTCATATTGGATAGTGGACTCAATGTATACAGACACATATTACTTCATTTGAACTATTCAACATCCAAATGTTGATCTAAAGTCTACACTGTTTCATTCTTTACCTGCAGAAGTTGATTGTGAACAACGTTAGCACAAAGAAATGTTTGTTGATCTGGTTCAAATCCTGCCAGCTCGGTCTCCTCCACTTCTTCGCCGTTCAACATCAACACTCTGTCATAAAAAATATTGTTTATGTCATAACAGCCACGACCCAGACAACTTGTTATATACAGACAATATTTATCAGCCACGACCCAGACATCTTGTTATAAACAGACAATATTTATCAGCCACGACCCAGACAACTTGTTATAAACAGACAATATTTATCAGCCACGACCCAGACAACTTGTTATATACAGACAATATTTATCAGCCACGACCCAGACAACTTGTTATAAACAGACAATATTTATCAGCCACGACCCAGACATCTTGTTATAAACAGACAATATTTATCAGCCACGACCCAGACAACTTGTTATATACAGACAATATTTATCAGCCACGACCCAGACATCTTGTTATAAACAGACAATATTTATCAGCCACGACCCAGACAACTTGTTATATACAGACAATATTTATCAGCCACGACCCAGACAACTTGTTATATACAGACAATATTTATCAGCCACGACCCAGACAACTTGTTATATACAGACAATATTTATCAGCCACGACCCAGACAACTTGTTATAAACAGACAATATTTATCAGCCACGACCCAGACATCTTGTTATAAACAGACAATATTTATCAGCCACGACCCAGACAACTTGTTATATACAGACAATATTTATCAGCCACGACCCAGACAACTTGTTATAAACAGACAATATTTATCAGCCACGACCCAGACATCTTGTTATAAACAGACAATATTTATCAGCCACGACCCAGACAACTTGTTATAAACAGACAATATTTATCAGAGCTTTTAACAAGGAAACACATTAAGGGGGTGTGACATTAAAGGTGTTGTAAAATAAAGGAGTAAGAGGTCCATTGGTCCTGTACCACTCTGTTATTTAAAGTCATTTTAAAGGAGGATTATGTGACCTTTACATTAGATCATTGTGAAATGTATCACAAATTTCCTTAGAAGTTTACATAATAAAAATCTCTATGGCAAGATCTAAACTTACATGATCCCAGCAACTTTTAAAAGAGAACAAGTAACAAGACAAAGGATAGCCAAATCAAGGTCAACAATTCTGAAACACTATATATTGGCTCCTTATCATTTCCAGCTAACCTGGTCTGACTGACGAAGGATAGAACACTTACCTGGTCTGACTGACGAAGGATAGAACACTTACCTGGTCTGACCGACGGAGGAGAGAACACTTACCTGGTCTGACTGACGAAGGATAGAACACTTACCTGGTCTGACTGACGAAGGATAGAACACTTACCTGGTCTGACTGACGAAGGATAGAACACTTACCTGGTCTGACTAACGAAGGATAGTACACTTACCTGGTCTGACCGACGAAGGATAGAACACTTACCTGGTCTGACCGACGAAGGATAGAACACTTACCTGGTCTGACTGAGGAAGGAGAGAACACTTACCTGGTCTGCTGACGAAGGATAGAACACTTACCTGGTCTGACTGACGAAGGAGAGAACACTTACCTGGTCTGACCGACGGAGGAGAGAACACTTACCTGGTCTGACCGACGGAGGAGAGAACACTTACCTGGTCTGACTGACGAAGGATAGAACACTTACCTGGTCTGACCGACGAAGGATAGAACACTTACCTGGTCTGACCGACGAAGGATAGAACACTTACCTGGTCTGACCGACGAAGGAGAGAACACTTACCTGGTCTGACTGACGAAGGAGAGAACACTTACCTGGTCTGACCGATGAAGGATAGAACACTTACCTGGTCTGCTGACGAAGGATAGAACACTTACCTGGTCTGACCGACGAAGGATAGAACACTTACCTGGTCTGACCGACGGAGGAGAGAACACTTACCTGGTCTGACTGACGAAGGATAGTACACTTACCTGGTCTGACTGATGAAGGATAGAACACTTACCTGGTCTGACTGACGGAGGAGAGAACACTTACCTGGTCTGACTGACGAAGGAGAGAACACTTACCTGGTCTGACCGATGAAGGATAGAACACTTACCTGGTCTGCTGACGAAGGATAGAACACTTACCTGGTCTGACCGACGAAGGATAGAACACTTACCTGGTCTGACCGACGGAGGAGAGAACACTTACCTGGTCTGACTGACGAAGGATAGTACACTTACCTGGTCTGACTGATGAAGGATAGAACACTTACCTGGTCTGACTGACGAAGGATAGAACACTTACCTGGTCTGACTGACGAAGGATAGAACACTTACCTGGTCTGACTGACGAAGGATAGTACACTTACCTGGTCTGACCGACGGAGGAGAGAACACTTACCTGGTCTGACTGACGAAGGAGAGAACACTTACCTGGTCTGACCGATGAAGGATAGAACACTTACCTGGTCTGCTGACGAAGGATAGAACACTTACCTGGTCTGACTGACGGAGGAGAGAACACTTACCTGGTCTGACCGACGAAGGATAGAACACTTACCTGGTCTGACCGACGAAGGATAGAACACTTACCTGGTCTGACCGACGAAGGATAGAACACTTACCTGGTCTGACCGACGGAGGAGAGAACACTTACCTGGTCTGACTGATGAAGGATAGAACACTTACCTGGTCTGACCGACGAAGGAGAGAACACTTACCTGGTCTGACTGACGAAGGATAGAACACTTACCTGGTCTGACTGACGAAGGATAGAACACTTACCTGGTCTGACTGACGAAGGATAGAACACTTACCTGGTCTGACTGACGGAGGAGAGAACACTTACCTGGTCTGACCGACGAAGGATAGAACACTTACCTGGTCTGACTGACGGAGGATAGAACACTTACCTGGTCTGACTGAGGAAGGAGAGAACACTTACCTGGTCTGACCGACGAAGGATAGAACACTTACCTGGTCTGACTGACGAAGGAGAGAACACTTACCTGGTCTGACTGACGGAGGAGAGAACACTTACCTGGTCTGACTGACGAAGGATAGAACACTTACCTGGTCTGACTGACGGAGGAGAGAACACTTACCTGGTCTGACCGACGAAGGATAGAACACTTACCTGGTCTGACTGACGGAGGAGAGAACACTTACCTGGTCTGACAGACGAAGGAGAGAACACTTACCTGGTCTGACCGATGAAGGATAGAACACTTACCTGGTCTGACTAACGGAGGAATGAACACTTACCTGGTCTGACTGACGGAGGAGAGAACACTTACCTGGTCTGACTGACGGAGGAGAGAACACTTACCTGGTCTGACCGACGAAGGATAGAACACTTACCTGGTCTGACCGACGAAGGATAGAACACTTACCTGGTCTGACCGACGAAGGATAGAACACTTACCTGGTCTGACCGACGGAGGAGAGAACACTTACCTGGTCTGACCGACGAAGGATAGTACACTTACCTGGTCTGACCGACGAATGATAGAACACTTACCTGGTCTGACCGACGAAGGATAGAACACTTACCTGGTCTGACCGACGAAGGATAGAACACTTACCTGGTCTGACCGACGAAGGATAGAACACTTACCTGGTCTGACCGATGAAGGAGAGAACACTTACCTGGTCTGACTGATGAAGGAGAGAACACTTACCTGGTCTGACCGACGAAGGAGAGAACACTTACCTGGTCTGACCGACGAAGGAGAGAACACTTACCTGGTCTGACCGACAAAGGATAGAACACTTACCTGGTCTGACTGACGAAGGATAGAACACTTACCTGGTCTGACTGACGAAGGGTAGAACACTTACCTGGTCTGACTGACGGAGGAGAGAACACTTACCTGGTCTGACCGACGAAGGATAGAACACTTACCTGGTCTGACCGACGAAGGATAGAACACTTACCTGGTCTGACCGACGAAGGATAGAACACTTACCTGGTCTGACCGACGAAGGATAGAACACTTACCTGGTCTGACCGACGAAGGATAGAACACTTACCTGGTCTGACCGACGAAGGATAGAACACTTACCTGGTCTGACCGACGAAGGATAGAACACTTACCTGGTCTGACCGACGAAGGAGAGAACACTTACCTGGTCTGACTGACGAAGGAGAGAACACTTACCTGGTCTGACTGACGAAGGAGAGAACACTTACCTGGTCTGACCGACCAAGAAGAGAACACTTACCTGGTCTGCTGACGAAGGATAGAACACTTACCTGGTCTGACTGACGGAGGAGAGAACACTTACCTGGTCTGACCGACCAAGGATAGAACACTTACCTGGTCTGACTGACGAAGGAGAGAACACTTACCTGGTCTGACTGACGAAGGAGAGAACACTTACCTGGTCTGACCGACGGAGGAGAGAACACTTACCTGGTCTGACCGATGAAGGATAGAACACTTACCTGGTCTGACCGATGAAGGAGAAAACACTTACCTGGTCTGACCGACGAAGGATAGAACAATCATGTTATCATAGTCTGTAGAGCTGACTCGTAACGACCAGATTCCTGTAAAATCCCAACAACAGGGCGTCACAACCTCATTACATTATGATATATAATTGTTTGTTGCACATAGAAAGTGACCTTCACCCTTGATCCTAACCATGAACCAAAACTATATGGTACAATTAGCTAATATAGGCTCAAATATGTACATCTTGAAAACATTTTTTTGTATTTTTCTAATCTTAAGAAATAAAAGTATTGTATAAACAAGGCCCAGGGAAAAACAAGAATGAGTGTAGAAAATTTCTGAAAAGCGCAGGAAGATTTACCTTTAATTCCTGGCAGATCTATACTTGCATGCTCATGTATGCCGATACCATTCCTAATGATACGAAGGGACCCCTCTTTGTAAGCTCCGGAACATGTCACAAGCTGAAGCATAAAATATCATACTGTACTGGTGAATCTTATGTCAGAATTTATCTACAATTAAAAAAATCTCACATATCATTTTTGTTGTTATATATCAGACTCTCACCTGTCCCTGGCCCTGTCGCTCCAGGTCAACCACACACATGTCTAGTATAGGTCCGAGGTTTGTGAATCTCTCCATCTCCGTAACATACGACCCATTGTCATCCGATTCAACATCCAGCTGGAAAAGTTACCAGTACAATCAGGTTAAAATTGGGCAAGAATTCCACAAAGGGAAAAAATACAAAAACATACAGAGTTTATTTTAAAGTAATGCTCCAATCAGAAAACACAGGATGATGCATGGAAGTGTCACCACCGAAAAAAATTATCTTGATGAGTTGTGAGTCTGTCACACCCAGAACATCTTAACCTTGATGAGTTGTGAGTCTGTCACACCCAGAACATCTTAACCTTGATGAGCTGGGAATCTCTGTCACACTCAGAAAATCTTACCTTGATGAGCTGGGAATCTGTCACACCCAGAACATCTTAACCTTGATGAGTTGTGAGTCTGTCACACCCAGAACATCTTAACCTTGATGAGCTGGGAATCTCTGTCACACCCAGAAAATCTTACCTTGATGAGCTGGGAATCTGTCACACCCAGAACATCTTAACCTTGATGAGCTGGGAATCTGTCACACTCAGAACATCTTAACCTTGATGAGCTGGGAATCTGTCACACCCAGAAAATCTTACCTTGATGAGCTGGGAGTCTCTGTCACATCCAGAAAATCTTACCTTGATGAGCTGATTTTACCTTGATGAGCTGGGAGTCTCTATCACATCCAGAAAATCTTACCTTGATGAGCTGGGAGTCTCCAAGTCTTGAACCGATATAGACCACCCCATTGTCCAGATACGTAATGCACTCGGCTACTGTAGTCTGTACAGAAAACAGGAAATTCTCAGTCTCATATGTTTTATTTTCTACTCATGATTGACTCATTGAAACAAATTTTGGCTGTTTCATTTCACAATAATTGTTTTCGGTGTTACAGTGCAAGTGTACAAAAATATGTGCCCGGTAATTATATAAATAGGAAAATAATACATAATGTTTTTGTTTCATATTCAATGTCTACATGCTCAAATGAAAAGCAATTGGCTCCTTTCATTGGGGTATACAGAATTAATTGAAACAATTCTAATTCAAAGACACAATATAAAGTAAGGAGCTTTCTTACCTCTCCAAGTAGCTCCACTTTAAGGTCTTTGACAACAACGGTGGCATCCATCTTTTCTTCCTTCTCCAGAAGTAACATAAACAGCCTACCCATCATGTCTCCCAGGAGGTACCGCGACCCATTGGCATCAACTTTACCATGACAAATCAACGTACTTTGCTAAAATTCCAAATCAAAAATATCATACTGCAATTAATCAATTCAATGATGTATTTAGGACAACAAGGTTTCAATATCATTTGAATGAGATCTTATTGTATTTCACTCTGAACCACATTACCACCCCCCTGCTGTAGAGGGAGAATCTTCTAAGTAACATTTCCCATCAAATAAGAGATAAGACTCAAGGACCAACATGTATTCCTAGCAGTAAGTGTCATTGGTGAATTCTAGCAGTAAGTGTGGTGAATTACTCAAACGACATGTGAATGAAATCAACAGATTGAGTAAGGGCAAAAGTGATACTTGTTGGTGAAAGAGGAGGAGGGGAGTAGAGGGGGGGGGGGGGGTGTTAGCTTAAATAATTACCTTTATGGCTGGAGTTGGTGACAGAGGAAGGGGGGTTACATAATTACCTTTATGGCTGGATTTGGGGAGAGAGGAAGAGGATTAAATAATTACCTTTATGGCTGGATTTGTGGAGAAAGAAAGGTTTAAATAAT
The DNA here is from genome assembly GCF_902652985.1 of Pecten maximus. NCBI lineage: Eukaryota > Metazoa > Mollusca > Bivalvia > Pectinida > Pectinidae > Pecten > Pecten maximus. The sequence goes on from NC_047024.1 coordinate 16,344,771, forward strand.
TACCTTTATGGCTGGAGGTGCAATAGGTATGAAGTTATCTCCCTTGTGATATGTGATTATTTCCTGGCCAATGATCAGAGCTCCACCAAAAGGCTCTGGCACTGAGGATAGATAAAGATTTTTAATACATTTGATCCCTGTGACCTTGAATATATGTCAAGGTTATTCATTCAAACAAACTTAATAGCACTTCAACCAGTATGCTACATATCCAATATCAGGTCTCCCATTTTCAATCCAGAACTGTAAGCACACTTCATATAAAGATCTAAAACCTGTCATTTCAGAATCTACCTATTGTGAGCAATCGCTAACATTAATATCTCTACTATATTTTAGGTAGACATGGTATATATCTATATCATCCTAGCTATCTACCTGCTATGACAATGGTATAGTTCCTTACCTGCTATGACAATGGTATAGTTACCTACCTGTATATGACAATGGTATAGTTACCTACCTGTATATGACAATGGTATAGTTACCTACCTGTATATGACAATGGTATAGTTACCTACCTGCTATGACAATGGTATAGTTACCTACCTGCTATGACCATGCATGCCTCGGTCTCTACATTATCTTGTTTCCAGGGACCTTTCTGAAACTCTTTGTCTCTTAGTGATATTTCATATGTCTTCACATGACGGCCATGTTGATCCTGTCCCAAACAACATAAACACATTGAGTATTTAACAGATGTCACTACAATAATTTATATTGATGAAATGTGATGTCATAACCATATATATATATAAATCATTTTTTATTATTATCATTTTTCTATTTTTTTTTTTTTTTTTTTAGAAAAAGAGAATACCACTATATTGTCAGATATGCATTGTGGACAAGATAACAAGTTCTGTACCAATATGAGATCATACAAGATATTTTTGACCTCAATGATATTTGGTACTTCTTGAGGATCACACCTTGGCAGCACAGGAAAAATGATTTCAAAGTCACTAATTTGAATTACTCCAAGGAAAATGTATAGATTACAAGAAATTTTGCACTTGCCAATTGGGCAAGTAGTCACGAATATTTACCTACCCACTGACCATGGCCAGGATCATCTGATATGGGTTTTTTTCCTAGTCTTATCAGGTTACAAGCCCAGTACCCAAAACAAGGTTACAAAAGATGTTTGTAGATCTCATTAACATACTTATAGAGGGTGGTATCTCAGGTTACAAAAGATGTTTGTAGACCTCATTGACATACTTATAGAGGATTGTACATTACCTGGTGGATGAGAATGAGTGTAGGTGTCGTACAGCCATGTAGAAACTGCATGTCCACCACGATCTGCTCCTCTAACCTGTCAGTACAAACATCAGCTATAATAACATCTTATGACATTTTTACTTATCCATTTATCAAGCTGAAATCCTATCTGGGTTTTTTGTAAGGTCAGGGTTTTCAGTTTACCATCCTGTGTTATCCCAATTTCACATTTTACTGCATAAAAATTCCCAATTCATTGGACCTTGGACACAGAAAAAAATTGTAGGAAAATCTCTGTATGTAGAAAGTTTACCTGATGTTGAATGCTTTCAATTCCTTATTATCCCGATCAAGAGGAATAACTTTGAAAAGACCATCGTAAAGTCGAAGTCCTATTACACGGCAGAGTGGATCAATGATACCAATAATTCCTGTCTCTGATGGTCTTCCTATCCGGTCCTGTAAAGAATCATGGGATACAAACTAGAATTCTGATGTATACTAGAGTTATAGATTTTGCATCACACCACAAAGTCACTTAATGCCAGTATACCAGTGTGGCCACAATATGCCAGTTCATCAGTGTGGCCACACTAAGTCACTTAATGCCAGTTCATGGCCACAATAAAACCTAGCATTATTAAGATTTTTTCTCTCATCTCCTGTAATTCATTGAGACAAACTTCCATGAGTAAAGGGACTGATAAAGTATAAATCAATGGGGATATTTAGTATCACCCCCCCCCCCCCCCCTTTTTTTCCCCCCCGACAGTTGACGCCGGCAGATGACAAGAGTGTTTCCTAGTGCTGCAACAGTAATCCTTCGGACGATATATCACAGAAGCACTTTCGTTGAGTGACTGCTTAGAATTGAGAGAACCACCTGCTATGTTTAAATAAAATATTTGGAAACAGTTGGGTACTTTTTTACATCTCTACCTTCTATACTAAAACTTACCTGAACATTGCCATGAGCTCTGGTGATGATATCAATGTTGTCACCATTCTGGTTACATTCCAGGATCATTGCATTGTATCTGGACGTCAGGAGAAACATAAGGTCCTTACTTTCACCCTGTAATACAACTCACCATTAATGATATGTATCAATTTCACCCTGTAATACAACTCGCCATTAATGATACGTATCAATTTCATCCTGTAATACAATTCACCATTAATGATATGTATCAATTTCACCCTGTAATACAACTCACCATTAATGATACGTATAAATTTCACCCTGTAATACAACTCAACATTAATGATACGTATCAATTTCATCCTGTAATACAATTCACCATTAATGATATGTATCAATTTCACCCTGTAATACAACTCAACATTAATGATACGTATCAATTTCACCCTGTAATACAAATGCCATAAAATTGTGATACGTATCAATACATATCAAACAGGGATTTATTCATAACTAAGTTTGATCAACATTGCTTCGGCAAACACACAACCTGACCTATATTGTATAGCAGATTTTATAGAAGGGTGGAAATTTGTAAAGTTAAACAAGGGATTTGTGGAAATTTGTACTGTAAAGTTTAACAATAATTGTTTGCTATTAATATGCTTGTACCAGTAGCTACAATGTTTTGTACCAGTAGCTACAATGTTTTGTACCAGTAGCTACAATGCTTGTGCTGAATATAATATCTGTCCTACCTTATACATGGAATTACGTTATATTAGAAAATACAACGTTAGGTCTGGATTCTTGATACTTAGGATTACTTGAATACCATGATCTATTATTGATCATATCCCCACAAGGCCGAGTAAGTGGGGTTTTACTTTATTCTGTTGACAACGTTAACTGACACTCTAATTCATACCAATTCACTACACATTTTATATGCTTCTGAGAAAAAAAAATTTGTTTTGATCAATCTGAACCTGTTGATTAGTTTGTGTATATATATAACTCCACTGTGTACCATTAATTATCACTGAATCACTACAGCTCCAGAGAGATTGGTGGGGTTGATTCAATGTTTTGTATCATATTTAATTTAAGTTACACAATACTTACTGGAGGTCGAAACAATTCCATGACAGCGATTCTTCCATTGATGCCGACTTCTTTTATTGGGCGGAGACCTTCTGGAGTAACGACATAGATTTCTAGTCGAGTGTTACGAGCAATTATTAGATTGAGATCATCTGAAGATGTGAAATTACCTGAAACATCAAACAAACGACTGCTGTAGTTTTAGAATAGCTATACAGCCATACAAGAATTGGGAGGATATTTCTCTTTCTTTCTATAAATAGCCATACAAGAATTGGGAGGATATGACTTTTTTTTTTTTTATTTAGGGAAACTAATAAAGCTTTAGCTTGGGGGCTAGCCTGTTTTCACATGTAAAATAACACTGTCTGACATTTACATACAATCTACCACAAATAGTAGAGGGTTTTTTCTTACTGGTTTGAGATGGGGCCTTTTTGTCTAATTTTGGAAAGATAATTGGTGAATTCGGAATTTGTTTCCATGAATAAACTGCAAATTTGCGGAATTTAGCTTAATAAAGAATTAGCTCTCCCCACTGACCCCAGCCTTTACAATGATGTTTTCTAATTTTATAAGTCAAACAATGCATTTGTTCAGGGAGCATAATAAATCAGTTTAAGTGATAGTTTTTCAGTACACACTTGTTACTTTACACCACCACAAAGACTTCCCTTCAACTGTGGCATGATGTGCTTTGAACGGGAGATATCACTAATTCAAGCCAAATCATTGACTAGCTAGTTATTTTTACTTAAACTTCAGAATTAGTTTTACTGCTTTTAGCTCCCTATTATTACACATGGCATGATGCATGCTATTTGGTTTGGCAAAGTATCATTTAATGACCTATATGTATATCAACACCTTAAGTCATTTAAAGATGGCCTCTCTTGTGTGCAAGATGCATGCATGTGGTGTGTATACTGTGTATATATTATATATATTGTGTGTGTTTTGGGAGCTCGAGGCTGCGGTAAATGTTCATGCTTGTCTCATTCCAATATAGCACAAATCTGATGTCAACTTTATAGTGCTACATGAGCATACTGCCAAAGACATCCAGCAGCACACCTCACCCGGTCACATTATAATGACAACTAGCAAACCATTCGTCCTACTCCCTAAAATGCTGAGTGCTATATATAAGCAGAAAGACCAACTACCATTTTTAACCATATTTTAAAATAAAAAAGATGAGGTTTGGTATACAACTTACAAGTGACCAAAATAATGCTATTGCTACCTTCAAATTCACAGCCCGAGTATCAAGTCTGTGTACTGTTCTTCGCATGCTGCTGAAGTATTTATAAACCCAACTGGATTTATTTACAAAAGTGTGTCCCATAAATGGCATAATTTTTTCCTTTGTAAACAAAATTCAATCAAGAAAATAACACTTCCTTAAGTTTTGACAAACAAAGTTAATGCAAAATAAGTAAAATTCTAGTTTTACTAAGCTTAACTCAGTTTTCGTTATGTTGCATTAAAAACGTTATAACTGGGCCTACTGTGTAATATCCGAATGAAATGTTTACACAACATGTGAAAAACAAGCATGAACTAATCGGCTCACAATGATGAAATTGATGCTGGGATTCTATATTACCTGTGACACAAGCATTTACTGCTGTCGGCTTATGAGCCGTAACAACATAGTTATATGCCATTCTTTCGGATGACAATAACAGAAAAATACAAATAAGACAGCTTTTCTTCCGTTATTCCCTCCGTCCTTTTCGCCGGAAATTCTGTATCGATTGACCATGCGCATGCCTGGCGCCAAAGATTTTTTCAGAGGTTACTTCCGGTTAAGTAAGCTTTGCACAGCAACTTTTCCCTTACGAATACAGACAAGCTGACAAGGTAATAAGACTGTTTTGAACATTTGTCATTATTTGAAATCATCAGATCGGCTCAAACAAAAATTGTTTAAATCTGTTCTATACGGTAATTATCTTGCTATACATGTGGCATGTCGGTAAACTTTCGTAAACAGGTCGCTTTGTAACATGGTTAATAAACTTAAAGATGATCGGTCGACAACATGATGTACCTGGCAATATTAACACGTAAGAGTTAAACCCAATATCCTTGATGCATGCTGTATAAAGCACACATCTAGCATATTGAATTTTAACCCTGGATGTTAATTGCAAGATACAATACTTGCTCAAATGAAAAACAAAACTTGTTTATTGTACAGAGCCAGTCAAGATCGAAACTGAGCATTATTGCAAAATGACAGTCATATTATTTATACAAATGGCAATTGATCTTTGATATTAGCTGCATGCATGTAATAAAATTCTTAGAGACCCATACGAGTTTAGAAGTAACTTTAAGACACAATAAAACATAGCATTAAATGCTTTGTCTATGAAATTAGAAAAAAAATCTTTATAATATACATTGTAGAACAATTCTTAATTATAAAGCTATGATTTCTTTATTAAAGCAGAACGACAGATTTAGCTATTACGAGATATAATGGCAGATTTTGGATTTGCACGGTACGGAGAGGATGAAGAAAATGATGAAGATGAATTCGATCCACAGGTAAAATATTTCACATGCACTGAATATTGATGTTCAGGAAGATAATAGTGTTTTATTAAGATTTTTATGAATGTTTAAAGACTCATTAATTTTAGTAGAAGAACTGTTATAGGCAAACTTATAGTCACTAATATCGATTTCTATTGGCAGAATCGACGGGGGATGACAGATGGTTTGATATTCCTGGTCGACTGTTCCAAGTCCATGTTTGACGAAGGAGACGATGATGAAGATAGCCATTTTCAATTGTGTTTAAAGGTAAAAGCATGCTCACCGAGTATAAAGGTTGCTTCTTACTCTGTGACTGAATGCCTCAGCCATTGCTATGGTTATGTCATTGTTGCAGTGTCATTTTAAACTAGTTCTTGATAGCCGGATATTTATCAAACCTTCCTTTCAAGGGGAGTTAACTCTGGGCCCTATAGGAGATGGCCTCAGACCACAATTAATTTCCCTCTTTGTTCTACCAAAGAAAAATCGAAATTAAAATATTTCAGAAGTTTGCAAAAAATCTGGCTTTCACATCACGTGTAGAACTATTCAAGCTGAACATACAGTGACCTGGAAAGTACCCCATGACCGGCATTTAACAAAGTTATTTATATTTAAGTGTAACCACCCTAATATATTGTAGGAAAATCCGGAAAATCACAAAATATTACTACTCAAGCCTTATAACTCCCCGTGTCCTGCCTCACAAACAAACATGGAAATGGTGTCAAAACAAAATTCTGCCACTAGATTAAATATTGCACTATAAATCTATGCTAAAATTATGTTCATATCTGTAACAGCTAAGTCAGGAAAAAATATTTAGCAACAGTCCTGAAATTTCAATATGTACTACATTCGTGTACAACGACCCGGAAGTATAATTGTGGTCTGAGGCCTGTATATATGTCAAATGTTGAAAAATAAAATTTTCGTTAAGTATACAGTATTGTATGTTATTGATTAAGTTTAAAATCAAATTTGAAGTTATTCTGCCCAAAAATAAAAATTCTATGGTCATTTTACTACCCCTACCCCTGGCCAGGGGCCAATTTTCACAAACTGAGCAGGGTCACCATGCAAACATTCCTGTTTTGCACACAATGTTGATGGAATAGTTGCAATGAATTGATGACAATAACACACATTCAGCAGACTAACTTGTGTCATATTTTTATTATGCTCTTGAAAAAAATAAAGATGTTATAACATGTTAATTAAGAAAAACTTGAAAATTCAAGATTTAAAAAAGATTTTTGTATATATTAGTGAATAACTTTTTTATTTGATGTCTCAGCCTGTCTAACTTTTTGCATTATGAAAGACCAGTTTTTAAAGATAATATTTACATAGACACACTTGGGGGTCACTTAGTAGTAATCAGGTAATTAGTGGTCAAGTGGTCAAGGGTCCCCTGGGGGTACACTGTTCTGGAAGTCTACCTCAGAGTATTAAAGAGAGCATAACTTGTACTGGCACCAAGTAATGTGACTGAATTTTCATGTTAAGTAATTCTGGGAAGTTACACAACATCTCACCGTTTAAATTTTTGGCATAAATTCAAGTTTTCAATGATTTTTTTGAAATATAAAATGGGATTTTACAATTATTTAAGGAAAAATTTCATTTAAATGCTTAAAATGTGAAGTTAAATTCATTTTTCTAAAATCATTACTTCAATTATATAAAGTGATACTAAAGCTGTACTCAAATATGCAAAGACAATTAATATATTTGCACAAGTATGGAAATTACAGTGAGTTTAATGTGCATAGGTATGCCTCATACTTGACTAATTTTCAGACCCAAATCTGGAGTGGCGTGACGGACAAACTTTGAACCCATGAATACTTTAAAACAAAGGTCACAATTGAACAAATTCCCTTTGTGACAGAGGAAATGTTTAATTATCAATTAAAGTTTCACAAGTCTGATGTAAAATTTCACTGTATATCTACATTATGTGTCCTTCTGAGAGACCATGTCCTTGGACAGGGCAAAATCCTATCATCTGTTTTTGCATGAATACCAAATTTTCAATGATCTGTGTTTAAAATGCCAAAAAACATATTTAAACCATTCGCTTACATAGAATGAAGGAAATAATAAAGGAAAAACCTGTTCTGAGAAAAATGTGTTGAAATATTGTGAATTAGAATGTATACACTATATCACATTGAGTGAAATTCAAATATTTGGGAGGGGGGAACAATATTGTGTTGTTTTCTTTCAAATTTTGAATTAAAATTAATTTAAACCACTACAGTACATCACAAGATACATACATTACACTTTATGCCCAGCTTATAACAACAGCACCTGCTTTGTTGCATGTAGAAAAGATTTTTGACAGAAAATGTGAAATTTTAGAAGATTTTGTGATTAATTCCAATAATAATCATGATTTTTCAATCACAATTTTACAAAATAATCTACATTTGCTATGTGGCCAGTCATTTAACATGTCAGCACACCATGTACTATTGGAAAATATAGCCCCTGACTTTGTACAGTACATGTAAATAGTGAAATGAGCAAAACTGCGGTTAACAGTATTACGGTTTTTACCCTAAAAGTTATACCAAAATATAGCGCAAAACCGTTTATCTTCATAAACACTGCTAGTACACATCTGAAACTTTAAAGTAACCTCAAAGCGTATACTAGAAATGTGTAGCAAACACAAATACCAACATGTTTTCTCGACAAACATGTCCAGTGTGATCAGAGACAAGGATCCGCAATAGAAACGATCATCGAAACGAGGTTTATTGGGGGTGTAGTTACTAAAATGAAGCTGTCATTAATTAAAAACTCACAGAAAGTACGTGAAATGTCGTCTGCATATAGGTAAAATACACACAACTGCACAGGAAATGTTAAAAGTTTGCGATGTTTCTAATTTAAGGTCCACGCGCGAATGTTTACATCGGAAAGGTGCGTTCTATGCAGGCCTCAGACCACAATTAATTTCCCTCTTTGTTCTACCAAAGAAAAATCGAAATTAAAATATTTCAGAAGTTTGCAAAAAATCTGGCTTTCACATCACGTGTAGAACTATTCAAGCTGAACATACAGTGAGCTGGAAAGTACCCCATGACCGGCATTTAACAAAGTTATTTATATTTAAGTGTAACCACCCTAATATATTGTAGGAAAATCCGGAAAATCACAAAATATTACTACTCAAGCCTTATAACTCCCCGTGTCCTGCCTCACAAACAAACATGGAAATGGTGTCAAAACAAAATTCTGCCACTAGATTAAATATTGCACTATAAATCTATGCTAAAATTATGTCCATATCTGTAACAGCTAAGTCAGGAAAAAATATTTAGCAACAGTCCTGAAATTTCAATATGTACTACATTCGTGTACAACGACCCGGAAGTATAATTGTGGTCTGAGGCCAGATAAGTTCCTAGCTTCCAGTTAAGGGGAGTTAACCCTGGTCTCTATAGGAGATAAGTTACTACCTTCCTATAGGAGATAAGTTCCTACCTTCCAATCAGGGGGAGTTAACCCTGGTCCCTGTAGGGTTTTTGTCCCTACCCTCAAGGCAAGTGAATGAACCCTGGTCGATGTAGGGGGGGGGGTCACTGCTCGTCAGGGGAGATAACCCTGTATTTGGCATCAATCCAACTAAAGATACAGTTAACAAGCACCATTATCTGACTCTTTCACCTGTCAAATCTCCCAACCCAACTTGTCAGTGTAACTTGTCAGTGGAATAATATCAAACACTCTCAAAACTCTCTTTGAAAAGTATTTATAATTTCCTCCTGCTTGACCAGTTCTAGAGTCTACGGGACTTTCTGTACATGTTTGAGTTTGAATAGAATTCTTTTTCTATGTTTTAAAAGACTGTAATGACCGCCTCAATCATTTTAACAATGAAATTGTCACTATTTGTGTTTCAGTGTGCAAAAACTACCCTACAGAACAAGATCATCAGCAGTGATAAAGATCTGATGGGCATCGTTTTCTTTGGAACAGTAAGCAACTTTCCTTAGTCCATCCCCTACCGGTGTAACCAGGGGGGACTTTAGCTTTCCTCTCCATATATCTTGTACGTATGTACATAATGCCAAAATTTGTCAACACTCTAGCAGCTTTATTCCTCAAGGGATTTTGAATAAACCTCACGCAATGATAAGGTAGCATAATATCTCAGACAAGTTTTACTTTTGGATAAAAGGTCAAAGTTATTGTAACTTTCATTAGAAAATCCTTGTCAGTGTTCTAGGGGCTTCCTCTCTTGTGGGATTTTGATCAAAATTAAAAAAAAAAATTATAAAGAACCATAAAATCTTGGACAAGTTTGAGTTTCATGGTTGCAGGGTCAAGGTCACTGCTACTATTTTTAGCGGGGGTCGTTAAGGGACAACATGCTTGTTGATATTTGGGAGAGTTGTTAACTGGTTTTATAACCACAAGAATGATCCAGATCTTACAGAAAACATTTGTCAATGATACAACAGTTGTACATACCAACTCAATTATCTATTATCATATAGTGCAGTCCACATAGTTTCATCTTACAATATAACTTTGTTAATTCAGGAGAAGTCATCCAACCCCAGCGAATTCAAACATATCTATATCTATCAGGTAAGTTAGTATCTATATCTATCAGGTAAGTTAGTATCTATATCTATCAGGTAAGTTAGTATCTATATCTATCAGGTAAGTTAGTATCTATATCTATCAGGTAAGTTAGTATCTATATCTATCAGGTAAGTTAGTATCTATATCTATCAGGTAAGTTAGTATCTATATCTATCAGGTAAGTTAGTATCTATATCTATCAGGTAAGTTAGTATCTATATCTATCAGGTAAGTTAGTATCTATATCTATCAGGTAAGTTAGTATCTATATCTATCAGGTAAGTTAGTATCTATATCTATCAGGTAAGTTAGTATCTATATCTATCAGGTAAGTTAGTATCTATATCTATCAGGTAAGTTAGTATCTATATCTATCAGGTAAGTTAGTATCTATATCTATCAGGTAAGTTAGTATCTATATCTATCAGGTAAGTTAGTATCTATATCTATCAGGTAAGTTAGTATCTATATCTATCAGGTAAGTTAGTATCTATATCTATCAGGTAAGTTAGTATCTATATCTATCAGGTAAGTTAGTATCTATATCTATCAGGTAAGTTAGTATCTATATCTATCAGGTAAGTTAGTATCTATATCTATCAGGTAAGTTAGTATCTATATCTATCAGGTAAGTTAGTATCTATATCTATCAGGTAAGTTAGTATCTATATCTATCAGGTAAGTTAGTATCTATATCTATTAGGTAAGTTAGTATCCTCAGTATAGCTGCCATAACAGCTCTTTAATATGTATTATGGTTCACATCAAACTGTAAATAAATTAAACAGTAATTAAATATTTGTGATGCCATCAGAATGTAATTAAATGTTTGTGATGCCATCAGAATGTAATTAAATGTTTGTGATACCATCAAAAAAGGATTACAAATATTTATGATGCCATTTGAATGTAATTAAATGTTAATGGTGCCATTATAATGTTATCTAATATTTGTGTATTACATTAAAATGTAATATAAGGTTATAATAATATTGGAATGTAATATAAGGTTATAATAATATTGGAATGTAATATAAGGTTATAATAATATTGGAATGTAATATAAGGTTAATAATGTTAGAATGTAATATAAGGTTAATAATGTTAGAATGTAATATAAGGTTAATAACATTAGAATGTAATATAAGGTTAATAACATTAGAATGTAATATAAGGTTAATAACATTAGAATGTAATATAAGGTTAATAACATTAGAATGTAATATAAGGTTATATATAATAATATTGGAATGTAATATAAGGTTAATAATATTAGAATGTAATATAAGGTTAATAATATTGGAATGTAATATAAGGTTAATAATATTGGAATGTAATATAAGGTTAATAATATTAGAATGTAATATAAGGTTAATAACATTAGAATGTAATATAAGGTTAATAATATTAGAATGTAATATAAGGTTAATAATATTGGAATGTAATATAAGGTTAATAATATTGGAATGTAATATAAGGTTAATAATATTAGAATGTAATATAAGGTTAATAATATTAGAATGTAATATAAGGTTAATAATATTAGAATGTAATATAAGGTTAATAATATTGGAATGTAATATAAGGTTAATAATATTAGAATGTAATATAAGGTTAATAATATTAGAATGTAATATAAGGTTAATAATATTGGAATGTAATATAAGGTTAATAATATTATAATGTAATATAAGGTTAATAATATTATAATGTAATTAAATGTTTATTGTGCCATTAGAATGTAATTAATGTTTATTGTGCCATCAGAACAGAATTAAATGTTTCAGTGCCATCAAAAAGGGCATTAAATGTTTATGGTGTCATTATAATGTAATTAAGTGTTGTGTGTGCCAGCTGAAAGGTATTACATTAAAGATCTTGTGGTTGATTTTAAAGGAATTGGACCAGCCTGGAGCTCCAAGGATATTGAGTTTAGAAGACTTGATAGAAGGTAGTATTATAATTGTTAATGTAGTACGTGGGTATAGGACAGTAGATAGATATTTGTTTTCAAAATTGCTCATAGTCAGTCCACTTCAGGACAGAACATACTTGGTGATGTAAAATCATAGAATTGGATTTCTAATAGCATACTTATTCTCATTATCAAATTTAGTTGACCAAATGTTGAGTTGATTCAGTGACATACCTGGTACAGGGTTAAACCTTAGTCAGTATATCATCATCAATGGTCAAATATCTGAAATCATTTTGATGAATTTTCCTTTGACATGATTATTGGTCATACACTGGTAACAGAATTAATGGAGATCTTTTGATAGTGTGCAATAAGAACGATCTGAAATCTCGTTTTAGAATCTCCAAAAGATTTCTCCAAAGAGTATGGTCACAACACTGGGTTTTCCTTACATGAAGCACTGTGGACTTGTCAGAATATGTTCTCCAACAGGTAATCTTAATTTTCATAACTGTGTCAGCGGTTGCTCCTTACTTTGATAATTATATGTTTCTTATTATTTTACTCCATGTCTAATCAAGTTATAAAAAACCTCGCAAATAAGTTGTTGGGGATACTGAAAATGAGGTTTCTGCATACAATAATTATGCCTGTCCCCCTGTATTTGTCTACAGAAACTTGGGTGTCCATGCTGTGGCATTACAGCTCACCAGTCACATGTCTGTCCCCCTCTTGTTGTCTACAGAAATTTTGTTTGGGGTATTCGAGGAATATGGGTTCCAGTAAGTGGGGTTTTGCATCAAAACTTTTTTGGGTAAATTTTTGTGCCACACCCCTACATAATTATTGCTACACTATATAGTGACATTGCAGAGCCAAAATTATTACTACACTATATAGTGACATTGCAGAGCCAAAATTATTACTACACTATATAGTGACATTGCAGAGCAAATGAAAACATGCAGTTATTAGAGGTCTAGGAATGATGTTACTTCAAAATATTATAAAGTATTTTGTTAGTTTTGTCATTTTTTTTGAAAAGCTTATCTGTCCATTAAAATTTAAATCACACCCTATCAATTGGGTGTATACATTATTTAGAGGTCTAGGAGTGCATGATGTTATGGCAAGTTAATTTGGAAATATTCTGTAATTTCTTTAAATTTTACCACGTTTTGGATATTTTTAGCATCAAATAAAATGAAAGCCTCAGATTTGATAACAAGAGGTCTATATCTTTCAATGGACTTAGGGCCATTTGGGGTTTCTTGTTATTCCTGGCCTTAGGGAATAATAGGGCTCGAACGAGCCACATGATGGATTGTAATTTTAATTTGAAAGAATTATTAAATTTCAGTCCACAAAAAGTGAGCTCCAAAAGGGTGATGTTGTTCACAAATAACGACAACCCTCACGCTGCTTCCCAACAACTACAGGTAAGGCTTACTGTTCAAGTGATGTTGTTTATCAATAACAACAACTCACACTGCCTTACAATAACTACAGGTAAGGCTTACTGTTCAATAACAACAACTCACACTGCTTCCCAACAACTACAGGTAAGGCTTACTGTTCAAGTGATGTTGTTTATCAATAACAACAACTCACACTGCGTCACAACAACTACAGGTAAGGCTTACTGTTCAAGTGTTGTTGTTTATCAATAACAACAACTCACACTGCGTCACAACAACTACAGGTAAGGCTTACTGTTCAAGTGATGTTGTTTATCAATAACAACAACTCACGCTGCTTCCCAACAACTACAGGTAAGGCTTACTGTTCAAGTGATGTTGTTTATCAATAACAACAACTCACACTGCTTCCCAACAACTACAGGTAAGGATTACTGTTCAAGTGATGTTGTTTATCAATAACAACAACTCACACTGCGTCACAACAACTACAGGTAAGGCTTACTGTTCAAGTGATGTTGTTTATCAATAACAACAACTCACACTGCGTCACAACACCTACAGGTAAGGCTTACTGTTCAAGTGATGTTGTTTATCAATAACAACAACTCACATGGCGTCACAACAACTACAGGTAAGGCTTACTGTTAAAGTGATGTTGTTTATCAATAACAACAACTCGCACTGCGTCACAACAACTACAGGTAAGGCTTACTGTTCAAGTGATGTTGTTTATCAATAACAACAACTCACACTGCGTCACAACAACTACAGGTAAGGCTTACTGTTCAAGTGTTGTTGTTTATCAATAACAACAACTCACACTGCGTCACAACAACTACAGGTAAGACCCAGTGTGGGTAGGGAGCGTTGAACCATACACCTTGGATTCTCACCTGAGATTACGTGGCCAGTGACCTAACTGACGGAGCTATTACAGATTTAATGTCTGTGTTTCACCTGAGATTACGTGGCCAGTGACCTAACTGACGGAGATATTACAGATTTAATGTCTGTGTTTCACCTGAGATTACGTGGCCAGTGATCTAACTGACGGAGCTATTACAGATTTAATGTCTGTTTCACCTGAGATTACGTGGCCAGTGACCTAACTGACAGAGCTATTACAGATTTAATGTCTGTGTTTCACCTGAGATTACGTGGCCAGTGACCTAACTGACGGAGATATTACAAATTTAATGTCTGTGTTTCACCTGAGATTACGTGGCCAGTGACCTAACTGACGGAGATATTACAAATTTAATGTCTGTGTTTCACCTGAGATTACGTGGCCAGTGATCTAACTGACGGAGCTATTACAGATTTAATGTCTGTGTTTCACCTGAGATTACGTGGCCAGTGATCTAACTGACGGAGCTATTACAGATTTAATGTCTGTGTTTCACCTGAGATTACGTGGCCAGTGACCTAACTGACGGAGATATTATAAATTTAATGTCTGTGTTTCACCTGAGATTACGTGGCCAGTGACCTAACTGACGGAGCTATTACAGATTTAATGTCTGTGTTTCACCTGAGATTACGTGGCCAGTGACCTAACTGACGGAGCTATTACAGATTTAATGTCTGTGTTTCACCTGAGATTACGTGGCCAGTGACCTAACTGACGGAGCTATTACAGATTTAATGTCTGTGTTTCACCTGAGATTACGTGGCCAGTGACCTAACTGACGGAGCTATTACAGATTTAATGTCTGTGTTTCACCTGAGATTACGTGGCCAGTGACCTAACTGACGGAGCTATTACAGATTTAATGTCTGTATTTCACCTGAGATTACGTGGCCAGTGACCTAACTGACGGAGCTATTACAGATTTAATGTCTGTGTTTCACCTGAGATTACGTGGCCAGTGATCTAACTGACGGAGCTATTACAGATTTAATGTCTGTGTTTCACCTGAGATTACGTGGCCAGTGACCTAATTGACGGAGATATTACAAATTTAATGTCTGTGTTTCTGCTATCCTCTTACGGTCATGTTTTCTTAATCAATCGTTGGCAGAAGTGTAAATGATAGATTGTTATAACTCAAGTCCATATTTGATATGAGCATATGAACAATTTCTTTTTCCAGAGACAAGCAAGGACAAAAGCGAGTGACTTGTCTGAGACAGGTATTGACTTGGAACTGATGCACTTACAGAAACCGGGAGAAAGTTTTGATGTTTCTAAGTTCTATAAGGTAAGTACTGTGTCAGAGTTTTGACGTTTATAAGTTCTATAAGGTAAGTACTGTGTCAGAGTTTTGATGTTTCTAAGTTCTATAAGGTAAGTACTGTGTCAGAGTTTTGACGTTTATAAGTTCTATAAGGTAAGTACTGTGTCAGAGTTTTGATGTTTCTAAGTTCTATAAGGTAAGTACTGTGTCAGAGTTTTGACGTTTATAAGTTCTATAAGGTTAGTACTGTGTCAGAGTTTTGATGTTTATGAGTTCTATAAGGTAAGTACTGTGTCAAAGATTTGATGTTTATAAGTTCTATGAGGTAAGTACTGTGTCAGAGTTTTGATGTTTCTAAGTTCTATAAGGTAAGTAGTACTGTGTCAGAGTTTTGATGTTTATGAGTTCTATAAGGTAAGTACTGTGTCAAAGTTTTGATGGTTATGAGTTCTATAAGGTAACTACTGTGTCAGAGTTTTGATGTTTATAAGTTCTATGAGGTAAGTACTGTGTCAAAGTTTTGATGTGATAATTTATAATGTCAGAATTTATAATGTCAAAATCATACACTTCTATGTCATATGGAATTTATAACCAATAACTTACACTCCTGACTATGTCATGTGGAATTTGATAAACTCGTTCAATACATTGATATGCCACTTGCTTGAAGGCTGATGGAATGAACTGGATTTAATTACTAGTAATAAATTCCATTTGACATAGTCACTCATGTAAAATGGTCTTTGTAAATAAATTCTATAAAGCTAGTACTTCATCATAGTTTCAATGTTTCTTAGTCAAAGTTACGAAGTTGTTTTGTTTCGATATTAATGTTTTAAAAAATCTTTGAAAAGCTTATGTATATTGAGGTGATGTCATGTTTTTGTTAATTGTGATGATTTCATATTTTGTTGTTTATTGTGATGTTGTCATGTTTTGTTGTTTATTGTGATGTTGTCATGTTTTGTTGTTTATTGGGATAGTTTTATTGTTTATTGATAAGTTGACATGTTTTCTTGTTTATCGGGATAGTTTTGTTGTTTTGTAGGATTTATTGTTTACATCTGATGATGAGTTGACTGACCTTCCTGACCCGGCAGAGCGAATGGATGAACTTCTTAATAGGTGATTACACAAAGTCACATTATCATCTATACAAAGCTGTTATTTGTCTTATCCCTATTCAAAACAATTACATATGTTATTTTAATTCTTCTTCTTTTTTTCTTTTTTTAGATTTTCAGTATTCTACTAGATTTTCAATATTTAGTAATTTAGTTTTCTAAGTTAACCCTAATCCTGTCTTTGTTTTGTCTATGACAAGTCATAATTATTGGAAATGTAAATAAAATGCATACATTTTCAAACTTTGATCTATTGTTTGAGGGATCCAAAAAAAGTTCATCAACCTTCTACCAAATAAATATTTGGGATCCGCCTGGTTTCACTGGGTTCCCAGGATTAATGTTTTAGAAACTGTTATTAAGTGTTAGGACGTTTTATGTATTCTTACCTTTGTTAAAGTGTTAGGACGTTTTAGGTATTCTTACCTTTGTTAAAGTGTTAGGACGTTTTATGTATCCTATCCTTTGTTAAAGTGTTAGGACGTTTTATGTATCCTTACCTTTGTTAAAGTGTTAGGACATTTTATGTATCCTTACCTTTGTTAAAGTGTTAGGACGTTTTATGTATTCTTACCTTTGTCATAACCCTTGTTATACTGTTGTAGAGTTCGAACAAAAGACCACAAGAAAAGAGCCCTGAGAAGAATTCAGCTAAGTCTGGGTGAAGGTCTCAGTCTGGGAGTTGGTGTGTAAGTTTTACAGCTAAGTCTGGGTGAAGGTCTCAGTCTGGGAGTCGGTGTGTAAGTTTTACAGCTAAGTCTGGGTGAAGGTCTCAGTCTGGGAGTTGGTGTGTAAGTTTTACAGCTAAGTCTGGGTGAAGGTCTCTGGGAGTCGGTGTGTAAGTTTTACAGCTAAGTCTCGGTGAAGGTCTCTGGGAGTCGGTGTGTAAGTTTTACAGCTAAGTCTGGGTGAAGGTGTCAGTCTGGGAGTTGGTGTGTAAGTTTTACAGCTAAGTCTCGGTGAAGGTCTCTGGGAGTCGGTGTGTAAGTTTTACAGCTAAGTCTCGGTGAAGGTCTCGGTCTGGGAGTTGGTGTGTAAGTTTTACAGCTAAGTCTGGGTGAAGGTCTCAGCCTGGGAGTTGGTGTGTAAGTTTTACAGCTAAGTCTCGGTGAAGGTCTCTGGGAGTCGGTGTGTAAGTTTTACAGCTAAGTCTGGGTGAAGGTCTCGGTCTGGGAGTTGGTGTGTAAGTTTTACAGCTAAGTCTCAGTGAAGGTCTCTGGGAGTTGGTGTGTAAGTTTTACAGCTAAGTCTCGGTGATGGTCTCTGGGAGTCGGTGTGTAAGTTTTACAGCTAAGTCTGGGTGAAGGTCTCTGGGAGTCGGTGTGTAAGTTTTACAGCTAAGTCTGGGTGAAGGTCTCAGCCTGGGAGTTGGTGTGTAAGTTTTACAGCTTAGTCTGGGTGAAGGTCTCGGTCTGGGAGTTGGTGTGTAAGTTTTACAGCTAAGTCTGGGTGATGGTCTCTGGGAGTTGGTGTGTAAGTTTTACAGCTAAGTCTGGGTGAAGGTCTCTGGGAGTTGGTGTGTAAGTTTTACAGCTAAGTCTGGGTGAAGGTCTCTGGGAGTTGGTGTGTAAGTTTTACAGCTAAGTCTGGGTGAAGGTCTCAGTCTGGGAGTCGGTGTGTAAGTTTTACAGCTAAGTCTGGGTGAAGGTCTCTGGGAGTTGGTGTGTAAGTTTTACAGCTAAGTCTGGGTGAAGGTCTCAGTCTGGGAGTTGGTGTGTAAGTTTTACAGCTAAGTCTCGGTGAAGGTCTCTGGGAGTCGGTGTGTAAGTTTTACAGCTAAGTCTGGGTGAAGGTCTCAGTCTGGGAGTCGGTGTGTAAGTTTTACAGCTAAGTCTGGGTGAAGGTCTCAGTCTGGGAGTCGGTGTGTAAGTTTTACAGCTAAGTCTGGGTGAAGGTCTCAGTCTGGGAGATGGTGTGTAAGTTTTACAGCTAAGTCTGGGTGAAGGTCTCTGGGAGTTGGTGTGTAAGTTTTACAGCTAAGTCTGGGTGAAGGTCTCTGGGAGTTGGTGTGTAAGTTTTACAGCTAAGTCTGGGTGAAGGTCTCAGTCTGGGAGATGGTGTGTAAGTTTTACAGCTAAGTCTGGGTGAAGGTCTCAGTCTGGGAGTTGGTGTGTAAGTTTTACAGCTAAGTCTGGGTGAAGGTCTCGGTCTGGGAGTTGGTGTGTAAGTTTTACAGCTAAGTCTGGGTGAAGGTCTCAGTCTGGGAGTTGGTGTGTAAGTTTTTTCCACTAAGTCTGGGTGAAGGTCTCAGTCTGGGAGTTGGTGTGTAAGTTTTACAGCTAAGTCTGGGTGAAGGTCTCGGTCTGGGAGTTGGTGTGTAAGTTTTACAGCTAAGTCTGGGTGAAGGTCTCAGTCTGGGAGTTGGTGTGTAAGTTTTACAGCTAAGTCTGGGTGAAGGTCTCAGTCTGGGAGTTGGTGTGTAAGTTTTACAGCTAAGTCTGGGTGAAGGTCTCAGTCTGGGAGTTGGTGTGTAAGTTTTACAGCTAAGTCTCGGTGAAGGTCTCTGGGAGTCGATGTGTAAGTTTTACAGCTAAGTCTGGGTGAAGGTGTCAGTCTGGGAGTTGGTGTGTAAGTTTTACAGCTAAGTCTGGGTGAAGGTCTCTGGGAGTCGGTTTTTAAGTTTTACAGCTAAGTCCGGGTGAAGGTCTCTGGGAGTCGGTGTGTAAGTTTTACAGCTAAGTCTGGGTGAAGGTGTCAGTCTGGGAGTTGGTGTGTAAGTTTTACAGCTAAGTCTGGGTGAAGGTCTCTGGGAGTCGGTGTGTAAGTTTTACAGCTAAGTCTGGGTGAAGGTCTCAGCCTGGGAGTTGGTGTGTAAGTTTTACAGCTAAGTCTGGGTGAAGGTCTCTGGGAGTTGGTGTGTAAGTTTTACAGCTAAGTCTGGGTGAAGGTCTCTGGGAGTTGGTGTGTAAGTTTTACAGCTAAGTCTCGGTGAAGGTCTCAGTCTGGGAGTCTGTGTGTAAGTTTTACAGATAAGTCTGGGTGAAGGTGTCAGTCTGGGAGATGGTGTGTAAGTTTTACAGCTAAGTCTGGGTGATGGTCTCAGTCTGGGAGATGGTGTGTAAGTTTTACAGCTAAGTCTGGGTGAAGGTCTCAGTCTGGGAGTCGGTGTGTAAGTTTTACAGCTAAGTCTGGGTGAAGGTCTCAGTCTGGGAGTCGGTGTGTAAGTTTTACAGCTAAGTCTCGGTGAAGGTCTCAGTCTGGGAGTCGGTGTGTAAGTTTTACAGCTAAGTCTGGGTGAAGGTCTCAGTCTGGGAGATGGTGTGTAAGTTTTACAGCTAAGTCTGGGTGAAGGTCTCAGTCTGGGAGATGGTGTGTAAGTTTTACAGCTAAGTCTGGGTGAAGGTCTCAGTCTGGGAGTCGGTGTGTAAGTTTTACAGCTAAGTCTGGGTGAAGGTCTCAGTCTGGGAGATGGTGTGTAAGTTTTACAGCTAAGTCTGGGTGAAGGTCTCTGGGAGTTGGTGTGTAAGTTTTACAGCTAAGTCTGGGTGAAGGTCTCTGGGAGTTGGTGTGTAAGTTTTACAGCTAAGTCTGGGTGAAGGTCTCAGTCTGGGAGTTGGTGTGTAAGTTTTACAGCTAAGTCTCGGTGAAGGTCTCTGGGAGTCGGTGTGTAAGTTTTACAGCTAAGTCTGGGTGAAGGTCTCAGTCTGGGAGTTGGTGTGTAAGTTTTACAGCTAAGTCTCGGTGAAGGTCTCTAGGAGTTGGTGTGTAAGTTTTACAGCTAAGTCTGGGTGAAGGTCTCAGTCTGGGAGTTGGTGTGTAAGTTTTACAGCTAAGTCTGGGTGAAGGTCTCGGTCTGGGAGTTGATGTGTAAGTTTTACAGCTAAGTCTGGGTGAAGGTCTCAGTCTGGGAGTTGGTGTGTAAGTTTTACAGCTAGTTAAGTAAATCACCATCAATGATCTATATCAGCTTAAAGTCACAACAGAGTTTAAAGAGAGAAGTTATAATCGTCCAGCAAAGCGTTATCACTCTCTTGTATCCATTAAAGAATGGTCGTTTCAAAATGGCAGGTAAGGAGTATCTCACAAGGTAGATTTACATTTTGGGCTATCATGTATTTATACCCAGATTAAATACACTCTGGGACAAACACCATGTTTAACTAGGAAATACTCCGTACTTAATATAGTGTTTGTCTCCATCTGTCCGTCGGTCCGTCCAGATGTTGGTTTCAAGATGACAACTTGGGAAAAGATGGATTGATATGAATGAAAACTTCAGAAAGGAATGATTGATTTAATTGAAGTTTATAACTTCTTAGAAGGGATTGATGGATTGATTGAAACTTGATGCAGTTTGATATTATTAGAAAATATATAAGGTGGGATTGTGTTAGGGTTGAAAAGGTCAGACTTCTTATTCTTGCATACCAAGTCGCAAACTCAAACATAGAGGTCCCTGTCACTAAAATAAGGTTTTCTTCACCATATTTACATTTCACATTCAGCCTCATGGAATAGTTATTGTTAAATTTACACAGCTGTTTATTGCTAAAAAGATTGTTAAAATGAGGCATCTGTTCATTACTATCGAGGTCTATGTTGCTAGGAGGATTTTATTGACAGCAAATGACAAGTATTGCATTAATTACTTACTGTAAGCTTGTTCTGTAAACAATTGTTCAATCCTTTCAAAAATATATTAAAACAGTCTAATATCAATACAATGATCCTGATTTATTCTTTGTCTTCTTTTGAAGTTTACAAATTTTGATTATAATTTCATTTTCAATATTAATTTATGCCATGCTATCATCTGGTCTATATAAGTATAAAAATGCATGATCAGTTATTTCTATTCTTATCTAGTACCAATTTGGACCTTGATCTGAGGTCATACATGTGTGATCCAAGGTCATACAAGTGTGATCCAAGGTGATATACGTATGATCCAAGGTCATACAAATGTGATCCAAGGTCATACACGTGTGATCCAAGGTCATACACATGTGATCCAGGGTCATACACGTGTGATCCAGGGTCATGCATGTGTGATCCTAGGTCATACAAGTTTGATCCAAGGTCATACATGTGTGATCCAAGGTCATACAAGTGTGATCCAAGGTCATACAAGTGTGATCAAAGGTCATACACGTGTGATCAAAGGTCAAACACGTGTGATTCCGGGTCATGCATGTGTGATCCTAGGTCATACAAGTGTGAACCAAGGTCATACACGTGATCCAAGGTCATACAAATGTGATCCTAGGTCATACAAGTGTGATCCAAGGTAATACATGTGTGATCCAAGGTCATACACGTGTGATCCAAGGTCATACAAGTGTGATACAAGGTCATACATGTGTGAGCCAAGGTCATACAATTATGATCCAAGGTCATACATGTGTGATCCAAGGTCATACACGTGTGATCCAAGGTCATACACGTGTGATCCAGGGTCATACAAGTGTGCTCCAGGGTCATACAAGTGTGATCCAGGGTCATGCACGTGTGATCCTAGGTCATACAAGTGTGAACCAAGGTCATACAAGTGTGATCCAAGGTCATACAAATGTGATCCAAGGTCATACAAGTGTGATCCAAGGTCTCACACGTGTGATCCAAGGTCTCACACGTGTGATCCAAGGTCATACATGTGTGATCCAAGGTCATACAAGTGTGATCCAAGGTCATACAATTATGATCCAAGGTCATACATGTGTGAGATTTATGTAAAATTTGTAGAGTTGAGATTTACTGAGATAGAGTTTACTGTTGTAATTATTCAAGATGTTGATTGACAGGTATGGATTAGTGAGGTCCTGCCCCAAACCATATGGTGTTAAACTGAACAGGGAAACAAACGAGGAGCTGAAGAGTCACTCCAAGACCTACCTCAAGGTCAGTCCACAAATATTTATTATTTGATCAGACTTTACCTCTGATTCAGGATTTTAAGATTGATCCGGAGGTCAGTTTCAATTGTCTAAGTTTGTGAGGTCACTCAAAACACTCAAATTTCATATTGTCAGTATACTTGATCTATAATGGTTAAGTTTTTTTCAAAAGAACTGTATGTGAGTGATTTATTGTTGATGTTTTGGTCACATCCCTTGCATTCAGTAATGACTTCAGACTGTTTTTCATTTCAACCCTGTACAGGATACCGGTGAGGTACTCATGCCACAGGACCTGAAGAAAGCCCAGACCTACGGTGGCCAACGCATACTCTTCGAGAATGATGAGGTGGCTGAAATCAAACGATTTGGAGAATCTGGTAAGTCTGACGGTAGTTCACATCTAATACAGCTTCAGTCACTAAGTCTTCACTGTAATACTGATCTTAAGTCTGACGGTAGTTCACATAGAGTTAACTTCTAATGTCACTAAGTCTTTTCTGTAATACTCTTAAGTCTGATGGTAGTTAACTTAGAGTTAACATCTAATGAAGCTTCAGTCACTAAGTCGTCACTGTAATACCCTATACAAGGCAGTAAACAGTTAATTATCTTTCTTCGTAGGATTACAATTGATGGGGTTCAAGCCACGAAGTAAACTGAAGAAATATTACCATGTGAAGCCTGCACAGTTCCTGTATCCTGATGAAAGTGTAAGTATTTTGAATTGAATTACTTTGGGATTTATTGTCTTTTATAGTTTTTTATCAGTGTGTACAATCTGTTTCCATGGTAATACATTAGGTAAAACATCAAACGATACAACATCAGGTGGTGATCCATGGAGTCTGTTTCCATGGTAACATTAGGTAAACGATACAAAATCAGGTGGTGATCCATGGAGTCTGTTTCCATGGTAACATTAGGTAAACGATACAACATCAGGTGGTGATCCATGGAGTCTGTTTCCATGGTAATACATTAGGTAAACGATACAACATCAGGTGGTGATCCATGGAGTCTGTTTCCATGGTAACATTAGGTAAACGATACAACATCAGGTTGTGATCCATGGAGTCTGTTTCCATGGTAATACATTAGGTAAACGATACAACATCAGGTGTTGATCCATGGAGTCTGTTTCCATGGTAATACATTAGGTAAACAATACAACATCAGGTGGTGATCCGTGGAGTCTGTTTCCATGGTAATACATTAGGTAAACATCAAACGATACAACATCAGGTGGTGATCCATGGAGTCTGTTTCCATGGTAATACATTAGGTAAACGATACAACATCAGGTGGTGATCCGTGGAGTCTGTTTCCATGGTAATACATTAGGTAAAACATCAAACGATACAACATCAGGTGGTGATCCATGGAGTCTGTTTCCATGGTAATACATTAGGTAAACGATACAACATTAGGTGGTGATCCATGGAGTCTGTTTCCATGGTAATACATTAGGTAAACGATACAACATCAGGTGGTGATCGTGGAGTCTGTTTCCATGGTAATACATTAGGTAAACGATACAACATCAGGTGGTGATCCATGGAGTCTGTTTCCATGGTAATACATTAGGTAAAACATCAAACGATACAACATCAGGTGGTGATCCATGGAGTCTGTTTCCATGGTAACATTAGGTAAACGATACAAAATCAGGTGGTAATCCATGGAGTCTGTTTCCATGGTTATACATTAGGTAAACGATACAACATCAGGTGGTGATCCATGGGGTCTGTTTCCAAGGTAACATTAGGGAAATGATACAACATCAGGTGGTGATCCATGGGGTCTGTTTCCAAGGTAACATTAGGGAAATGATACAACATCAGGTGGTGATCCATGGAGTCTGTTTGATCCTTCCTTGAAACAAATGTGGGTTAAATTTTTAAGGAAATCACAAAATGTGCTAGGATATTTTAATATCTGTTAAAATTTGTTTTTAAACAAAGATAACAACAATATTAAACATCTGACTGTGGAAGGTAATAGGCTGTGGCAATTTACGGCCTTACTGAAGAAATGTCTGTAGCGAGGTGTGTTTCCCTTGTGTCGTTATTTTACAGTAGATAATATTAATAGTACCACTTTATTTACGGCCTTCCTGAAGAAATGTCTGGAGCGAGGTGTGTTTCCCTTGTGTCGTTATTTTACAATAGATAATATTAATTTTCTGTCGACAGACGGTGATTGGAAGTACCACTTTATTTACGGCCTTACTGAAGAAATGTCTGGAGCGAGATGTGTTTCCCTTGTGTCGTTACATCCCTGGTAAAAACATGGCACCTCGTTTCGTGGCCTTACAACCACAGGTAAGCCATTACACAGATACAAAGGGAGATAACTCAGAGATCATGTTGTGTGAATTCTGAAATGATTAATATTTGTTTTACTGAGTCTGATAGAACCATGACTGAAATTAAGAGACATTTCCTTAACACTCATATTTCTTTTATTCAAATTTTAATCCTTTTTTTCTTATGTGTTTTTTCAAGTCCAAGAACATTAATTCTGTAAATCAAGGATTTTGTTTGTAAAACTGTGAGTTCAATCTGGTTTGTCATGTCTGACAATGTTCCTTCAGCATGATCTATAAATGAAAAGTATTTCTGATCTGTTGACATTTTGACATTTTAATACATGGCATTGTGACAATTTCTCATCAACAAAAAGTTTATGACAAAACAAAGTTAGAATAAGGTTGTTTGACTTTTGACCTGTATATAAGACAAGGGTTGACCTTGTCGGATACCAACAAGGTTATCTGACTTTTGACCTATATTTAAGACCAGGGTTGACCTTGTCAGATATCAACAAGGTTATCTGACTTTTGACCTGTATTTAAGACATGGGTTGACCTTGTCAGATACCAACAAGGTTATCTGACTTTTGACCTATATTTAAGACAAGGGTTGACCTTGTCGGATACCAACATGGTTATCTGACTTTTGACCTGTATTTAAGACAAGGGTTGACCTTGTCAGATACCAACATGGTTATCTGACTTTTGACCTATATATAAGACAAGGGTTGACCTTGTCGGATACCAACAAGGTTATCTGACTTTTGACCTATATTTAAGATAAGGGTTGACCTTGTCAGATACCAACAAGGTTATCTGACCTGTATTTAAGACAAGAGTTGACCTTGTCGGATACCAACAAGGTTATCTGACCTGTATTTAAGACAAGGGTTGACCTTGTCAGATATCAACAAGGTTATCTGACTTTTGACCTATATTTAAGAGACCAACCAACCAATTGTTTTCCCATAGACCTTAGTGTTAACGTTTTGGATTATTTCATTCAAATTCTTGAATTGAATATGACGATTATGGTTTATAACAAAAGTTTAGGGTCTGATATAACACCTAATCAAAAAAAAAAGTTGGGTCCTTCAGCTCAAATTTTCTCCAGGGTAGCCATTTTGAAAATAGGTGAATTTCGCAGTAAAAATTCTCAAAAATCTTAAATTTTTACCTGTTTACTATTATTACGTGAACTTTTGGGAAAAAAAACCAATCGGACTTCAGAAATTTATTTCAACATTTCTTATTGATAGTTACCTATCAGGCTACATATCTATTTTCTCACTTCATAACATACTGGCCAATCAGTGGCTGCCAGACATTTTATCCTTGGCTCAACGTTCTATACACAGGGGCTGTTTCAAAAATATATTTTTTCAATTGGTTGGTTGTTCCCTATAGACAAGGGTTGACCTTGTCAGATATCAACAAGGTTATCTGACTTTTGACCTATATATAAGACAAGGGTTGACCTTGTCAGATACCAACATGGTTATCTGACTTTTGACCTATATTTAAGACAAGGGTTGACCTTGTCAGATACCAACAAGGAAGACAAAAGACCTTAAACATGTTTACCTTTTTACCAGTAATACTGTTATACACTGATTAGGCTGAAGAGGTCGATGAACATAAGGTACAAGTCACACCTCCAGGGTTCCATGTTATCTTCCTGCCGTTTGCTGATGATTTCAGGAAAGTAAAACTTGAGGATGCTCCACGAGGTAAGTTTATAGACTATCCGGGCACAAAGCGGGCACAAAGTTGCTAATACCTCCGTTATTGGTGTTGTTGGCAGTGTTTGTTGACAGCTAGGTTAGAGTTTTTATTGTTGTGTCGATACTTACAAGCTGTGTTGTCTTCTGACAATTGTTCACTACAGAAGTAATTTGTTGATTTTTTATATCCCCCGCAACAAAGTTAGGGGGGGGGGGGGAGATACTGGAATCACCTTGTCCATCCGTCCGTCCATCCGTCTGTCACAAAATTTGTCTGGCTATGCATTCGCTCATTTCTTTATGGATTTCACTCAAATTTGGTATATAGTTGGAAGACCATATGTCCGCTGCAGTGATTTTGCGATTTAGCCCTTTTTAACAGAGTTATGCCCCTTTTTCATACAAAATGTGTCATAATTTGTCTGGCTATGCATTCACTTAGTTTTTAGCTCACCTGGACCGAAGGTCCGGTGAGCTTATGTCATGGCGCAGCGTCCGTCGTCCGTCCGCCGTCCATCAACATTTGCTTCAAATCCCTACTAGTCAAAAAGTTCTTATTGGATTTTGACCAAATTTGGCCAGAAACATCCTTGGCAGAAGGGGATCAGATTTTGCATAAATGGTGACGGTCAGAGGGGCGTGGCCCAATAGGGGAAATTGAGGCAATTCCTTTAAATTGCTACTAGTCATAAAGTTATGAATGGATTTGAACCCAATTTAGTCAGGAACATCCTTGGGGAAGGGGAACAGATTTTGCATAAATGGTGACTCTGACCCCCGAGGGGCCAATGGGGCAGGGCCCAATAGGGGAAATAGAGGTAATGCCTTAAAATCGCTAAAATAGAGGTAATGCCTTAAAATCGCTACTAGTCATAAAGTTATGAATGGATTTGAACCCAATTTGGTCAGAAACATCCTTGGGGGAAGGGGAACAGATTTTGCATAAATGGTGACTCTGACCCCCGAGGGACCAATGGTGTGGGGCCCAATATGGGAAATAGAGGTAATT
Source organism: Pecten maximus (assembly GCF_902652985.1). Lineage (NCBI taxonomy): Eukaryota > Metazoa > Mollusca > Bivalvia > Pectinida > Pectinidae > Pecten > Pecten maximus. Next base: position 16,372,709 of record NC_047024.1, read on the forward strand.
CCTTTAAATCACTACTTGTCATAAAGTTATGAATGGATTTGATCCCAATTTGGTATGGAACATCCTTGGGGGAAGGGGAACAGATTTTGCATTAATGGTGACTCTGACCCCCAAGGGGCCAAAGGGGCGGGGCCCAATAGGGGAAATAGAGGTAATTCCTTTCAATTCGCTACTAGTCATTAAGTTATGAATTGATTTGAACCCAATTTAGTCAGAAACATCCTTTGGGGAAGGAAAACAGGTACTGTATTGCATAAATGGTGACTCTGACCCCCAAGGGGCCAAAGGGGCGGGGCCCAATATGGGAAATAAGGTAATGCCTTTAAATCGCTACTAGTCATAAAGTTATGAATGGATTTGAACTTAATTTGGTCAGAAACATCCTTGGCAGAAGGGGATCAGAATTTGCATAAATGGTGACTCTGACCCCTAAGGGGCCGGAGAGGCGGGGCCCAATAGAAGAAATAGAGGTAATTCCTTTAAATCGCTACTAGTCATAAAGTTATGAATGGAATTTACCTTAATTTGGTCAGAAACATCCTTGGGGGAAGGGAAACAGATTTTGGATAAATGGTGACTCTGACCCCCAAGGGGCCAAAGGGGCGGGGTCCAATAGGGGAAATAGAGGTAAAGCCTTAAAATCGCTACTAGTCTTACGTTATGAATGGATTTGAACCCAATTTAGTCGGAAACATCCTTGGGGAAGGGGAACAGATTTTGCATAAATGTCGACTCTGACCCCCGAGGGGCCAAAGGAGTGGGGCCCAATAGGGGAAATTATGAAAGTTATGAATGGATTTGAACCCAATTTGGTCAGAAACATCCTTGGGGAAAGTGAAACAGATTTTGCATTTAATGATGACTTTGGCCAAAGTTGTGGGGCCCCATAGGGGAAATGAAGGTAATTACTTTAAATCGCTACTAGTCATAGAGTTATGAATGCATGTTGTAAACTTAGAGAGTCTCGACTTCGTTATTTCTTTAAAGCAGTCGGGATCCCCACACTTTAAGCATATAGCATTGTTTGAGGTTGACAAATAAAACGAATTTAACATGAACACTATTTTGACATTTGGTCAAATCCAACCAGGTGAGCGATACAGGCCCCATGGGCCTCTTGTTGATGGATTTTCTTGAAACTTTATACAGAGTTGAAGGATGGCATGAAGTTGTGTCTCCAGTAACGGCTTCTTCCGAAAAAAACCTTTTTACAGAGTTATGCCCCTTTATGTAAAAATGGTTACTAGCTTGTCCGGCTGTGCATTTGCTTTGTTTTCTATGGATTTTACTAAAATTTGGTATGTAGTTAGAGGACCCTATGAGGCTTAGCTCTATGCAAAGATTTTGCCGAATTACCAGTTCTAATAGAGTTATGCCCCTTTTTCTTTAAAAACGAGCAAAATTTTGTTCGGCTATGCATTAACTTAGTTCTTCCCTAAACATAGAACATGTTTGATTTGGTTATAGTACCATAAATAGGCAGCTTCACAAAGTATTTAAACCAATCATGGAAAAGCGGGGGGTATAGTTTTTACTGAAATTAAGTTTAAAGTTGGGAGAGTGCAAATAACACAGGTAGAGATGGTTTCAAGGTTTTTTTCCCAACAGAAAAAAATTCTCAGTGTCTGCCATCTTCTGAACAGACAGATGTATGTCGTCAATTGAATGAACTTTTACAGTCATATATCGTAAATTGAACGAACCCTTTACAGTCATATATCATAAATTGAATGAACCCTTTACAATCATATATCGTAAATTGAATGAACCTTTACAATCATATATCGTAAATTGAATGAACCCTTTACAGTCATATATCATAAAAATGAACCCTTTACAGTCATATATCATAAATTAAATGAACCCTTTACAGTCATATATCATAAATTGAATGAACCCTTTACAGTCATATATCGTAAATTGAATGAACCCTATACAGTTGTATATCATAAAGTGATCGTACCCTTTACCTTACATATATTGGAATATCTTAACCAGTCAAAAATGATTGGTTGGATATTTAGTTGCAATTTTCAGAATACATCCATCAAATCAAAATTGGATATAATGAACATGATAATGTTTATGTGACTTTTCAGCCAATACGGACCAGATTGACAAGGCAAAGGAGTTGGTGAAGAAGCTCCAGTTTAAATTCTCCAGTGAGAGCTTTGAGAATCCTGTCCTTCAGAAATACTGGAGAAACATTGAGGCTTTGGCTCTAGATCGGGACGCACCAGAGGAAATGACTGATTACACAAGTACGAGCTAGACAATTTAAAAATATTTTGGCAAAATTCAGGGAAAACATCTAGATTTTATGAAATTTGAAAGTCATACTTAAATGTTTAGGTGAAGGACACATGCCCTTTGAACCTCTTGTTTTTTTTTAAATAGGCTATGCTGATTGGAAACAAAATCTTTTAGTATAAGTCTCCTATTTAGAACTTATTCTTAGCAGAATTTTGCAACATGTTTTTTCAGTGCCCAATGAGAAAGGAATGGAGAAAAGGGCAGGAAAGCTTATTCAGGAATTTAAAGACCTCGTATTTCCAGACGGGTATGAGCCAGGTGTTAAAAGGGTAGGTCTCACAGAATTCACCAATTATTGTCATTAGAGATTTCCTTGTATTGCTAAAAGGGTTGATCTCTCACAAAATTCACCTATCATTGTCAGTAGCGATTTCCTTGTATTGCTAAAAAGGTCGGTCTCTCACAGAAGTCACTAATTATTGTCGGTAGAGATTTCCTTGTATTTCAAAGTAATTCTGGATAAAGTGCAAGTCTGAAAATCTTAGATACACACAAGCCATTTAAATATTATTTAAACCCAAATTTTCAGTCATCACCATCTTGTGCCAATTTTTCTTTTTTACAGAAAGCTCCAGCAAGTGCTGCTGATACTGCAACAAAGAAAGCTAAGATGGAGGGAGCTGTGGCTTCGTTGGATGTTAAGAAAGAGGCTCAGGAAGGGCGGGTAATGAATTATATAATAGAAACAAAACAAATAATCCTCACCACTCCTTATAATCGATATACTTGGGAGAGACTGTGAACTAAAAGTAACTTATTTTATGTCTCTGGTCCAAGATCAAAACAGTTTGGAAGTCCTTGGAATCCTCTGTGTGACCTTCAATCCTGGTCTGTGGTCTATTGTTACCTCATACAGAGACATACCAAATTAAAGTCATGGAAAATAACTCCGTATATAATAGGTATTATTGATGATGAACAGTAATATTGCTTGTCACTGTAGGTTAACTCTTTAGTAAATTTATCAACAATTAAGCATTGATGTCATTTTTTTTTGTTTCATACCCCGATGAAACTAAAAAAAAATTGACATCAACGCTTATAATTAATTTTTGAAAATAATTGTTTAATTTAAAAGATGTTTTATGTACAATTTTACTGGTTTTATATGGGATTCTTTTTCTCAAATCATTACGCAACGTCAATTGTCGTATTGTGACATAACATTTTTCGCGCCATTTATATATTTTTCTTTCATAGAAGAATGAAATTTTTTTTTCGACCAATCACATTTGAGTATTTACCATGAAAACAAAGAAAAATTAATTATTTTGAATACAAGGAATGAAACAATGGGTAGAATATCTGTACAGTATAATTGTATATACCAGCATTCCTGCTTCACCACAATCACCTAGACTACCATTGTTTTATGAAGAAAGACTTTCTGAAAGATTTTCTTTATTTATTGGATATGTTATTTATTTCAGCTTGGCAAGTTGACTGTGGCAGTTTTGAAGGAATTAATCAAGCGTGAGGGAATCCCAGCATCAGGGACAAAGAAAGCCGACCTAATAGACTGTATTAACAGTTACTATGGCGTGTCATAGATTACTATGGATACAAGGGATTGTATAAACAGTTACTATGGATACAAGTGATTGTATAAACAGTTACTATGGATACAAGTGATTGTATAAACAGTTACTATGGATACAAGTGATTGTATAAACAGTTACTATGGATACTAGTGATTGTATAAAACAGTTACTATGGATACAAGTGATTGTAGAAACAGTTACTATAGTGTCATAGATTACTATGGATACAAGTGATTGTATAAACAGTTACTATGGATACAAGTGATTGTATAAACAGTTACTATAGTGTCATAGATTACTATGGATACAAGTGATTGTATAAACAGTAACTATGGATACAAGTGATTGTATAAACACTTACTATGGATACAAGTGATTGTATAAACAGTTGCTATGGATACAAGTGATTGTATAAACAGTTACTATGAATACAAGTGATTGTATAAAACAGTTACTATGGTGTCATATGTTACTATGGATACAAGTGATTTTATAAAACAGTTACTATGGTGTCGTATGTTACTATGGATACAGGTGATTGTATAAAACAGTTACTATGGTGTCATACGTTACTATGGATACTAGTGATTGAATAGTAGGTTACTATGGATTCAAATTATTGTGTCAACACGTATTACGGTGTCGTATGTTGCTATGGGTACAAGTGTTTGTATAAAACAGTTACTATGGTGTCGTACGTTACTATGGATACAAGTGATTGTATAAAACAGTTACTATGGTGTCGTACGTTACTATGGGTACAAGTGATTGTATAAACAGTTACTATGGTGTCGTACGTTACTATGGATACTAGTGATTGTATAAACAGTTACTATGGTGTCGTACGTTACTATGGGTACAAGTGATTGTATTGAAGAGATTCTATTGTTGTAAGTTGATAAGTGATTGAATAGTCGTCGGTTGCTTTAGATACAAGTGATTGTATAAACAGTTACTCTGATGTCAGTGGTTGCTATGTATACAGATGATTGTAATAGTTACTATAGCATGATACAAGTTGTTATGGAATAAAGTGATGCCAGCTTTTCTGTTACTGTTAACAGTGTTAGACAGTATAGCATCTATCTTCCTTGAGGCTCAGTGAGACAAAGACTTTGTAGAGAATCATTGAGGCGCAGTGGGACAAAGACTTTATAGAGTATCATTGAGGCTCAGTGAGACAAAGACTTTATAGAGTATCATTGACTTGAGGCTCAGTGGGACAAAGACCTTATAGAGAATCATTGAGGCGCAGAGGGACAAAGACTTTATAGAGTATCATTGAGGCTCAGTGAGACAAAGACTTTATAGAGAATCATTGAGGCGCAGTGGGACAAATATTTTATAGAGAATCATTGAGGCGCAGTGAGACAAAGACTTTATAGAGAATCATTGAGGCTCAGTGAGACAAATACTTTATAGAGTATCATTGAGGCTCAGTGGGACAAAGATTTTATAGAGAATCATTGAGGCTCAGTGAGACAAAGACTTTATAGAGAATCATTGAGGCTCAGTGAGACAAAGATTTTATAGAGTATCATTGAGGCTCAGTGGGACAAAGATTTTATAGAGTATCATTGAGGCTCAGTGGGACAAAGATTTTATAGAGAATCATTGAGTCGCAGTGAGACAAAGATTTTATAGAGAATCATTTAGGCTCAGTGAGACAAAGACTTTATAGAGAATCATTGAGGCGCAGTGATACAAAGACTTTATAGAGAATCATTGAGGCGCAGTGAGACAAAGACTTTATAGAGAATCATTGAGGCTCAGTGAGACAAAGACTTTATAGAGAATCATTGAGGCTCAGTGGGACAAAGACTTTATAGAGAATCATTGAGGCTCAGTGAGACAAATACTTTATAGAGTATCATTGAGGCTCAGTGAGACAAAGACTTTATAGAGTATCATTGAGGCTCAGTGGGACAAAGATTTTATAGAGAATCATTGAGGCTCAGTGGGACAAAGACTTTATAGAGAATCATTGAGGCGCAGTGAGACAAAGACTTTATAGAGAATCATTGAGGCGCAGTGAGACAAAGACTTTATAGAGAATCATTGAGGCTCAGTGAGACAAAGACTTTATAGAGAATCATTGAGGCTCAGTGGGACAAAGACTTTATAGAGAATCATTGAGGCTCAGTGGGACAAAGACTTTATAGAGAATCATTGAGGCTCAGTGAGACAAATACTTTATAGAGTATCATTGAGGCTCAGTGAGACAAAGACTTTATAGAGTATCATTGAGGCTCAGTGGGACAAAGATTTTATAGAGAATCATTGAGGCTCAGTGGGACAAAGACTTTATAGAGAATCATTGAGGCTCAGTGGGATAAATACTTTATAGAGTATCATTGAGGCTCAGTGGGACAAAGACTTTATAGAGAATCATTGAGGCTCAGTGGGACAAATACTTTATAGAGTGCCATTGTAATAGAAAAGATATTTTAAGATATTACGCCACTGTGTTAGAACGTTTTAAGAAAGACATGATTAAAGATTTCCTGCTGCGATTTTTGCCTTTGTATTTTTGAGGTCCCTGTCCTGTGTTCTTATGCACCCATCAAAATGTTAAGAGATTTTTATGGTATGGCACATACATCCGTCTGGTATAAACTTCTGTATGTCTGCAGATCTCCTACACTTTTTCAATAGCTCTCTTTGAAACCTTGTATGCTTTATAATCATATGTAGATGTTTCCATTTAGAATATTTTAAATGAAGTAATTTGTATTGCCCTTTCTTTATTTCAGTATTTGATTTTTCAATCAAACTCGGCAGGTTTATCCTGTACTTTTAACTCGACTACAATAATTATGACATTGCTGTACAATACAAAAGGCTGAATATTTAACTAGAGTTAAGAACATTTAACTGGAGTTAAGAACATTTAACTAGAGTTAAGAACATTTAACTGGAGTTAAGATTATTTAACTTGACATCTGATTACTTTACTGGACTTCAGATTTATAAAAAAGGTATTAATGATATATGTTTGTTTTTAAGACAATTTATGAAAAGTATACAAGGGAACATCAAATGAGCTGCATTCAGTTCCAGAACATTCATATTACAATCAACCTGTAATGCAGAAGTATTGCCCCCTAATGACCAATATATAACCATACAATGATAAGTGTCACACACTGTCGACACCTTGACAGTTTGTATGTAACATACAATGATAGTGTCACACACTGTCGACACCTTGAGGACAGTTTGTATATAACCATACAATGATAGTGTCACACACTGTCGACACCTTGAGGACAGTTTGTATGTAACCATACAATGATAGTGTCACACACTGTCGGCACCTTGAGGACAGTTTGTATATAACATACAATGATAAGTGTCACACACTGTCGACACCTTGAGGACAGTTTGTATGTAACCATACAATGATAAGTCTCACACACTGTGGGCACCTTGAGGACAGTTTGTATGTAACCATACAATGATACTGTCACACACTGTGGACACCTTGAGGACAGTTTGTATGTAACCATACAATGATACTGTCACACACTGTCGACACCTTGAGGACAGTTTGTATGTAACCATACAATGATACTGTCACACACTGTCGACACCTTGAGGACAGTTTGTATATAACATACAATGATAGTGTCACACACTGTCGACACCTTGAGGACAGTTTGTATATAACATACAATGATAGTGTCACACACTGTCGACACCTTGAGGACAGTTTGTATGTAACCATACAATGATAGTGTCACACACTGTCGACACCTTGAGGACAGTTTGTATATAACATACAATGATAGTGTCGCACACTGTCGACACCTTGAGGACAGTTTGTATGTAACCATACAATGATAGTGTCATACACTGTCGACACCTTGAGGACAATTTGTATGTAACATACAATGATAGTGTCACACACTGTCGACACCTTGGGGACAGTTTGTATATAACATACAATGATAGTGTCACACACTGTCGACACCTTGAGGACAGTTTGTATATAACATACAATGATAGTGTCACACACTGTCGACACCTTGGGGACAGTTTGTATATAACATACAATGATAGTGTCACACACTGTCGACACCTTGGGGACAGTTTGTATATAACATACAATGATAGTGTCATACACTGTCGACACCTTGAGGACAGTTTGTATATAACCATACAATGATAGTGTCACACACTGTCGACACCTTGAGGACAGTTTGTATATAACATACAATGATAGTGTCACACACTGTCGACACCTTGAGGACAGTTTGTATGTAACCATACAATGATAGTGTCACACACTGTCGACACCTTGGGGACAGTTTGTATATAACATACAATGATAGTGTCACACACTGTCGACACCTTGACAGTTTGTATATAACCATACAATGATAGTGTCACACACTGTCGACACCTTGAGGACAGTTTGTATATAACATACAATGATAGTGTCACACACTGTCGACACCTTGAGGACAGTTTGTATATAACCATACAATGATAGTGTCACACACTGTCGACACCTTGAGGACAGTTTGTATATAACCATACAATGATAGTGTCACACACTGTCGACACCTTGAGGACAGTTTGTATATAACCATACAATGATAGTGTCACACACTGTCGACACCTTGAGGACAGTTTGTATGTAACCATACAATGATAGTGTCACACACTGTCGACACCTTGAGGACAGTTTGTATATAACCATACAATGATAGTGTCACACACTGTCGACACCTTGAGGACAGTTTGTATATAACCATACAATGATAGTGTCACACACTGTCGACACCTTGAGGACAGTTTGTATGTAACCATACAATGATAGTGTCACACACTGTCGACACCTTGAGGACAGTTTGTATGTAACCATACAATGATAGTGTCACACACTGTCGACACCTTGAGGACAGTTTGTATGTAACCATACAATGATAGTGTCACACACTGTCGACACCTTGATGACAGTTTGTATATAACCATGCAATGATAAGTGTCACACACTGTCGACACCTTGAGGACAGTTTGTATGTAACCATACAATGATAGTGTCACACACTGTCGGCACCTTGAGGACAGTTTGTATATAACCATACAATGATAGTGTCAAACACTGTCGACACCTTGAGGACAGTTTGTATGTAACCATACAATGATAGTGTCACACACTGTCGACACCTTGAGGACAGTTTGTATGTAACCATACAATGATAGTGTCACACACTGTCGACACCTTGAGGACAGTTTGTATATAACCATGCAATGATAGTGTCACACACTGTCGACACCTTGAGGACAGTTTGTATATAACCATGCAATGATAGTGTCACACACTGTCGACACCTTGAGGACAGTTTGTATATAACCATACAATGATAGTGTCACACACTGTCGACACCTTGAGGACAGTTTGTATGTAACCATACAATGATAGTGTCACACACTGTCGGCACCTTGAGGACAGTTTGTATGTAACCATACAATGATAAGTGTCACACACTGTCGACACCTTGATGACAGTTTGTATATAACCATGCAATGATAAGTGTCACACACTGTCGACACCTTGAGGACAGTTTGTATATAACATACAATGATAGTGTCACACACTGTCGGCACCTTGAGGACAGTTTGTATATAACCATGCAATGATAGTGTCACACACTGTCGACACCTTGGGGACAGTTTGTATGTAACCATACAATGATAGTGTCACACACTGTCGACACCTTGAGGACAGTTTGTATATAACCATACAATGATAGTGTCACACACTGTTGACACCTTGACAGTTTGTATATAACCATACAATGATAGTGTCACACACTGTCGACACCTTGGGGACAGTTTGTATATAACCATACAATGATAGTGTCACACACTGTCTGACACCTTGAGGACAGTTTGTATATAACCATACAATGATTAGTGTCACACACTGTCGACACCTTGAGGACAGTTTGTATGTAACCATACAATGATAGTGTCACACACTGTCGACACCTTGAGGACAGTTTGTATGTAACCATACAATGATAGTGTCACACACTGTCGACACCTTGAGGACAGTTTGTATATAACCATACAATGATAGTGTCACACACTGTCGACACCTTGAGGACAGTTTGTATGTATATAACCATACAATGATAAGTGTCACACACTGTCGACACCTTGAGGACAGTTTGTATATAACCATGCAATGATAGTGTCACACACTGTCGACACCTTGAGGACAGTTTGTATGTAACCATACAATGATAGTGTCACACACTGTCGACACCTTGAGGACAGTTTGTATATAACCATACAATGATAGTGTCACACACTGTCGACACCTTGAGGACAGTTGTATAGTAACCATACAATGATAGTGTCACACACTGTCGGACACCTTAGGACAGTTTGTATATAACCATACAATGATAGTGTCACACACTGTTGACACCTTGAGGACAGTTTGTATGTAACCATACAATGATAGTGTCACACACTGTCGACACCTTGAGGACAGTTTGTATATAACCATGCAATGATAGTGTCACACACTGTCGACACCTTGGGGACAGTTTGTATGTAACCATACAATGATAAGTGTCACACACTGTCGACACCTTGGGGACAGTTTGTATGTAACATACAATGATAAGTGTCACACACTGTCGACACCTTGAGGACAGTTTGTATATAACCATGCAATGATAGTGTCACACACTGTTGACACCTTGACAGTTTGTATGTAACCATACAATGATAAGTGTCACACACTGTCGACACCTTGATGACAGTTTGTATACAACCATACAATGATAGTGTCACACACTGTCTTGACACCTTGATGACAGTTTGTATATAACCATGCAATGATAGTGTCACACACTGTCGACACCTTGGGGACAGTTTGTATATAACCATGCAATGATAGTGTCACACACTGTCGACACCTTGAGGACAGTTTGTATATAACATACAATGTTAGTGTCACACACTGTCGACACCTTGAGGACAGTTTGTATGTAACCATACAATGATAGTGTCACACACTGTCGACACCTTGGGGACAGTTTGTATGTAACCATACAATGATAGTGTCACACACTGTCGACACAATGAGGTCCTTTTCCATCTTCTTCTCTCTTTACATGTTCACTTTCCACATTAGCAGAGGCTTCATCCTGGTTGTGTATAAAATGTCCTGCCTTCTTCAATTTCTCATTGAAATCACACAGCTGTTGCAGAAAGCCGTCATTTGGACAAATTTCTCGTTTAGTCCTGACCAATCGTGTTGCGTCCTGGATTGTTAAGTGATGTTTGATCATCAGATACACCAGAACTAGTGTTGCTGACCTACTTGCTCCGACCTTACAGTTCACCATCACTTTTCCTGAAACAACAATCAATAAGTGAATTGATGGTCACCAACACATTTTCTGAAACAACAAGTGAACTGTACCAATTAATGCTATCCATTCTGTCCTGTGTAATGTTCATGATGTGCTGCACATTTTGTACATTGCCAACACACTTTCAATAAAAGAACGAGCAGCTAAAAAAACGATTATTTTCCTTTTATGATATAATACAATTATACCTATGCTATCCCGCTATACTATACTATACCACACTACCAAATATAACTTTTGTCTTTAATCTGTACGATTACAGAAGAATCAAGAAAAACATTTAAAAGGCACCTCTTATATTTCTTAAGAAATACAACTATAAATTCAACACATGTTATATACTCAACCGCAAATGAAATGTGATATCTATTGACTAGTGGCCAGGCTGTCATCTGTCAACAATCTATTGACTAGTGGACAGGCTGTCATCTGTCAACAATCTATTGACTAGTGGACAGGCTGCCATCTGTCAACAATATACCCTCTAGTGGACAGACTGTCTTCTGTCAACAAGATATTGACTAGTGGCCAGGCTGTCATCTGTCAACAATCTATGGACTAGTAGACAGGCTGTCATCTGTCAACAATCTTTCACTAGTGGACAGGCTGACTTCTGCCAACAATCTTTCACTAGTGGACAGGCTGTCATCTGTCAACAATCTATCGACTAGTGGACAGACTGTCATCTGTCAACAATATATCACTAGTGGACAGGCTGTCATCTGTCAACAATCTATTGACTAGTGGACAGGCTGTCTTCTGTCAACAATCTATCACTAGTGGACAGGCTGTCAACTGTCAACAATCTATCACTAGTGGACAGGCTTTCATCTGTCAACAATATATTGACTAGTGGACAGGCTGTCATCTGTCAACAATCTATCGACTAGTGGACAGACTGTCATCTGTCAACAATATATCACTAGTGGACAGGCTGTCATCTGTCAACAATCTATCGACTAGTGGACAGGCTGTCTTCTGTCAACAATCTATCGACTAGTGGACAGGCTGTCATCTGTCAACAATCTATGGACTAGTGGACAGGCTGTCTTCCGTCAACAATCTATGGACTAGTGGACAGGCTGTCTTCCGTCAACAATCTTTCACTAGTGGACAGACTGTCATCTGTCAACAATCTTTCACTAGTGGACAGGCTGTCATCTGTCAACAATCTATCGACTAGTGGACAGGCTGTCATCTGTCAACAATCTATTGACCAGTGGACAGACTGTCATCTGTCAACAATCTATCACTAGTGGACAGACTGTCATCTGTCAACAATATATTGACTAGTGGCCAGGCTGTCATCTGTCAACAATCTATTGACTAGTGGACAGGCTGTCATCTGTCAACAATCTATCGACTAGTGGACAGGCTGTCATCTGTCAACAATCTATCGACTAGTGGACCGGCTGTCATCTGTCAACAATCTTTCACTAGTGGACAGGCTGTCATCTGTCAACAATCTATCGACTAGTGGACAGGCTGTCATCTGTCAACAATCTATTGACTAGTGGACAGACTGTCATTTGTCAACAATCTATCACTAGTGGACAGACTGTCTTCTGTCAACAATTTTTCACTAGTGGACAGGCTGTCATCTGTCAACAATCTATCGACTAGTGGACAGACTGTCATCTGTCAACAATATGTTGACTAGTGGACAGGCTGTCATCTGTCAACAATCTATCACTAGTGGACAGACTGTCATCTGTCAACAATATATCACTAGTGGACAGGCTGTCATCTGTCAACAATCTATTGACTAGTGGACAGGCTGTCTTCTGTCAACAATCTATCACTAGTGGACAGGCTGTCAACTGTCAACAATCTATCACTAGTGGACAGGCTTTCATCTGTCAACAATATATTGACTAGTGGACAGGCTGTCATCTGTCAACAATCTATCACTAGTGGACAGGCTGTCATCTGTCAACAATCTATTGACTAGTGGACAGGCTGCCATCTGTCAACAATATACCCTCTAGTGGACAGACTGTCTTCTGTCAACAAGATATTGACTAGTGGCCAGGCTGTCATCTGTCAACAATCTATGGACTAGTAGACAGGCTGTCATCTGTCAACAATCTTTCACTAGTGGACAGGCTGTCTTCTGCCAACAATCTTTCACTAGTGGACAGGCTGTCATCTGTCAACAATCTATCGACTAGTGGACAGGCTGTCATCTGTCAACAATATATCACTAGTGGACAGGCTGTCATCTGTCAACAATCTATCGACTAGTGGACAGGCTGTCATCTGTCAACAATATATCACTAGTGGACAGGCTGTCTTCTGTCAACAATCTATCACTAGTGGACAGGCTGTCAACTGTCAACAATCTATTGACTAGTGGACAGGCTGTCATCTGTTAACAATCTATCGACTAGTGGACAGGCTGTCATCTGTCAACAATCTATCGACTAGTGGACAGACTGTCATCTGTCAACAATATATCACTAGTGGACAGGCTGTCATCTGTCAACAATCTATCGACTAGTGGACAGGCTGTCTTCTGTCAACAATCTATCGACTAGTGGACAGGCTGTCATCTGTCAACAATCTATGGACTAGTGGACAGGCTGTCTTCCGTCAACAATCTATGGACTAGTGGACAGGCTGTCTTCCGTCAACAATCTTTCACTAGTGGACAGACTGTCATCTGTCAACAATCTTTCACTAGTGGACAGGCTGTCATCTGTCAACAATCTATCGACTAGTGGACAGGCTGTCATCTGTCAACAATCTATTGACCAGTGGACAGACTGTCATCTGTCAACAATCTATCACTAGTGGACAGACTGTCATCTGTCAACAATATATTGACTAGTGGCCAGGCTGTCATCTGTCAACAATCTATTGACTAGTGGACAGGCTGTCATCTGTCAACAATCTATCGACTAGTGGACAGGCTGTCATCTGTCAACAATTTTTCACTAGTGGACAGGCTGTCATCTGTCAACAATCTATCGACTAGTGGACAGACTGTCATCTGTCAACAATATGTTGACTAGTGGACAGGCTGTCATCTGTCAACAATCTATCACTAGTGGACAGACTGTCATCTGTCAACAATATATTGACTAGTGGACAGGCTGTCATCTGTCAACACTCTATGGACTAGTGGACAGGCTGTCTTCCGTCAACAATCTATGGACTAGTGGACAGGCTGTCTTCTGTCAACAATCTATCACTAGTGGACAGGCTGTCATCTGTCAACAATCTTTCACTAGTGGACAGGCTGTCTTCTGTCAACAATCTTTCACTAGTGGACAGGCTGTCATCTGTCAACAATCTATTGACTAGTGGACAGATTGTCATCTGTCAACAATTTATCACTAGTGGACAGGCTGTCATCTGTCAACAATCTTTCACTAGTGGACAGGCTGTCATCTGTCAACAATCTATTGACTAGTGGACAGGCTGTCATCTGTCAACAATCTATCGACTAGTGGACAGGCTGTCATCTGTCAACAATATATCACTAGTGGACAGGCTGTCATCTGTCAACAATCTATCGACTAGTGGACAGGCTGTCTTCTGTCAACAATATATTGACTAGTGGACAGGCTGTCATCTGTCAACAATCTATCGACTAGTGGACAGGCTGTCATCTGTCAACAATCTATCGACTAGTGGACAGGCTGTCATCTGTCAACAATCTTTCACTAGTGGACAGGCTGTCATCTGTCAACAATCTATCGACTAGTGGACAGGCTGTCATCTGTCAACAATCTATTGACTAGTGGACAGACTGTCATTTGTCAACAATCTATCACTAGTGGACAGACTGTCTTCTGTCAACAATTTTTCACTAGTGGACAGGCTGTCATCTGTCAACAATCTATCGACTAGTGGACAGACTGTCATCTGTCAACAATATGTTGACTAGTGGACAGGCTGTCATCTGTCAACAATCTATCACTAGTGGACAGACTGTCATCTGTCAACAATATATTGACTAGTGGACAGGCTGTCATCTGTCAACAATCTATCACTAGTGGACAGGCTGTCTTCTGTCAACAATCTATCACTAGTGGACAGGCTGTCTTCTGTCAACAATCTATCGACTAGTGGACAGGCTGTCATCTGTCAACAATCTATTGACTAGTGGACAGGCTGTCTTCCGTCAACAATCTATGGACTAGTGGACAGGCTGTCTTCCGTCAACAATCTATCACTAGTGGACAGGCTGTCATCTGTCAACAATCTTTCACTAGTGGACAGGCTGTCTTCTGTCAACAATCTATCACTAGTGGACAGGCTGTCAACTGTCAACAATCTATCGAGTAGTGGACAGGCTGTCATCTGTCAACAATCTATCACTAGTGGACAGGCTGTCATCTGTCAACAATCTATTGACTAGTGGACAGGCTGCCATCTGTCAACAATATACCCTCTAGTGGACAGACTGTCTTCTGTCAACAAGATATTGACTAGTGGCCAGGCTGTCATCTGTCAACAATCTATGGACTAGTAGACAGGCTGTCATCTGTCAACAATCTTTCACTAGTGGACAGGCTGTCTTCTGCCAACAATCTTTCACTAGTGGACAGGCTGTCATCTGTCAACAATCTATCGACTAGTGGACAGGCTGTCATCTGTCAACAATATATCACTAGTGGACAGGCTGTCATCTGTCAACAATCTATCGACTAGTGGACAGGCTGTCATCTGTCAACAATATATCACTAGTGGACAGGCTGTCATCTGTCAACAATCTATTGACTAGTGGACAGGCTGTCTTCTGTCAACAATCTATCACTAGTGGACAGGCTGTCAACTGTCAACAATCTATTGACTAGTGGACAGGCTGTCATCTGTCAACAATCTATCGACTAGTGGACAGGCTGTCATCTGTCAACAATCTATCGACTAGTGGACAGACTGTCATCTGTCAACAATATATCACTAGTGGACAGGCTGTCATCTGTCAACAATCTATCGACTAGTGGACAGGCTGTCTTCTGTCAACAATCTATCGACTAGTGGACAGGCTGTCATCTGTCAACAATCTATCACTAGTGGACAGACTGTCATCTGTCAACAATATATCACTAGTGGACAGGCTGTCATCTGTCAACAATCTATCGACTAGTGGACAGGCTGTCTTCTGTCAACAATCTATCGACTAGTGGACAGGCTGTCATCTGTCAACAATCTATTGACTAGTGGACAGGCTGTCATCTGTCAACAATCTATCACTAGTGGACAGGCTGTCATCTGTCAACAATCTTTCACTAGTGGACAGGCTGTCATCTGTCAACAATCTACCCACTAGTGGACAGGCTGTCTTCTGTCAACAATCTATCACTAGTGGACAGACTGTCATCTGTCAACAATCTATCGACTAGTGGACAGGCTGTCATCTGTCAACAATCTATCGACTAGTGGACAGGCTGTCATCTGTCAACAATCTATTGACCAGTGGACAGACTGTCATCTGTCAACAATCTATCACTAGTGGACAGACTGTCATCTGTCAACAATATATTGACTAGTGGCCAGGCTGTCATCAGTCAACAATCTATTGACTAGTGGACAGGCTGTCATCTGTCAACAATCTATCGACTAGTGGACAGGCTGTCATCTGTCAACAATCTATCGACTAGTGGACAGGCTGTCATCTGTCAACAATCTTTCACTAGTGGACAGGCTGTCATCTGTCAACAATCTATCGAGTAGTGGACAGGCTGTCATCTGTCAACAATCTATTGACTAGTGGACAGACTGTCATTTGTCAACAATCTATCACTAGTGGACAGACTGTCTTCTGTCAACAATTTTTCACTAGTGGACAGGCTGTCATCTGTCAACAATCTATCGACTAGTGGACAGACTGTCATCTGTCAACAATATGTTGACTAGTGGACAGGCTGTCATCTGTCAACAATCTATCACTAGTGGACAGACTGTCATCTGTCAACAATATATTGACTAGTGGACAGGCTGTCATCTGTCAACACTCTATGGACTAGTGGACAGGCTGTCTTCCGTCAACAATCTATGGACTAGTGGACAGGCTGTCTTCCGTCAACAATCTATCACTAGTGGACAGGCTGTCATCTGTCAACAATCTTTCACTAGTGGACAGGCTGTCTTCTGTCAACAATCTTTCACTAGTGGACAGGCTGTCATCTGTCAACAATCTATCACTAGTGGACAGGCTGTCATCTGTCAACAATCTTTCACTAGTGGACAGGCTGTCATCTGTCAACAATCTATTGACTAGTGGACAGGCTGTCATCTGTCAACAATCTATCGACTAGTGGACAGGCTGTCATCTGTCAACAATATATCACTAGTGGACAGGCTGTCATCTGTCAACAATCTATCGACTAGTGGACAGGCTGTCTTCTGTCAACAATATATTGACTAGTGGACAGGCTGTCATCTGTCAACAATCTATCGACTAGTGGACAGGCTGTCATCTGTCGACAATCTATCGACTAGTGGACAGGCTGTCATCTGTCAACAATCTTTCACTAGTGGACAGGCTGTCATCTGTCAACAATCTATCGACTAGTGGACAGGCTGTCATCTGTCAACAATCTATTGACTAGTGGACAGACTGTCATTTGTCAACAATCTATCACTAGTGGACAGACTGTCTTCTGTCAACAATTTTTCACTAGTGGACAGGCTGTCATCTGTCAACAATCTATCGACTAGTGGACAGACTGTCATCTGTCAACAATATGTTGACTAGTGGACAGGCTGTCATCTGTCAACAATCTATCACTAGTGGACAGACTGTCATCTGTCAACAATATATTGACTAGTGGACAGGCTGTCATCTGTCAACAATCTATCACTAGTGGACAGGCTGTCTTCTGTCAACAATCTATCACTAGTGGACAGGCTGTCTTCTGTCAACAATCTATTGACTAGTGGACAGGCTGTCATCTGTCAACAATCTATCACTAGTGGACAGGCTGTCTTCTGTCAACAATCTATCGACTAGTGGACAGGCTGTCATCTGTCAACAATCTATTGACTAGTGGACAGGCTGTCTTCCGTCAACAATCTATGGACTTGTGGACAGGCTGTCTTCCGTCAACAATCTATCACTAGTGGACAGGCTGTCATCTGTCAACAATCTTTCACTAGTGGACAGGCTGTCTTCTGTCAACAATCTTTCACTAGTGGACAGGCTGTCATCTGTCAACAATCTATTGACTAGTGGACAGATTGTCATCTGTCAACAATCTATCACTAGTGGACAGGCTGTCATCTGTCAACAATCTTTCACTAGTGGACAGGCTGTCATCTGTCAACAATCTATTGACTAGTGGACAGGCTGTCATCTGTCAACAATCTATCGACTAGTGGACAGACTGTCATCTGTCAACAATCTATCGACTAGTGGACAGGCTGTCATCTGTCAACAATCTATTGACTAGTGGACAGACTGTCATCTGTCAACAATCTATTGACTAGTGGACAGACTGTCATCTGTCAACAATCTATCACTAGTGGACAGGCTGTCTTCTGTCAACAATATATTGACTAGTGGACAGGCTGTCTTCTGTCAGCAATCTATTGACTAGTGGACAGGCTGTCATCTGTCAACAATCTATCGACTAGTGGACAGACTGTCATCTGTCAACAATATATCACTAGTGGACAGACTGTCATCTGTCAACAATCTACCCACTAGTGGACAGGCTGTCATCTGTCAACAATCTATCAACTAGTGGACAGGCTGTCTTCTGTCAACAATCTACCCACTAGTGGACAGGCTGTCATCCGTCAACAATCTACCTACTAGTTGACAGACTGTCGTCTGTTGATACCCATGGTTGATTGATTGCACTATGCTATTTCAGAATAAGAACTCTTCAGTTTTGAGGGCAGAATATCAAAAAGTACATGAAAACGTGCATATTTTGTGATAGGCATATAATGGGGAAGAAGTCCTACCAATCTTTAGTGACATAAACGAGTATAATCTAGTACGGTAATGGTTTTGGATGTTAGGAACAGCCCAGGTGTGTGTAGAATGTCATTTGTGCGTCAGTAAGCTAAACAGTCCATCAACAATGAAAGAATTTGCGGCGTTCACTTAGGATGAAATTCCTGATACCCGTCTTTCTCATCACTTAAGCATGTTTTGTTTGGTAGTTATGCATCTGTCAGATCACTCGCCGCTACTGTTGTTGATATGCAACTTCTACAAAGCCTACGTTACATTCAATTTGCAATTCCGATAGGAAAATGTGACGGAGGCAATCAAATACGCTCTAGTGAAACGAGGATTTTTCACTGAGTTGACCCATGGGGATAAGTGTAGTGTAACGTATTGCCATGGGTATCTAACGATGACAGACAGGCTGCGATCTGTCGACAAGTACTGGAAAGATATCTCCTTTTACTATGTATTACTACTGGTAAGATATCCGATTACTATGTATTATTACAATTTACTGTAAGATATTTAATTAGTTACCTCCAGAATCTATAGCCTTCTGGATGAACTCCGCTGATTTATCAAAGTATGGTGTCAATTGGAAATTCATTTGGTCCATTGCCTGGATCCCGTAGTAGTCGATATCAACACGTTTAAACATATCGAAGTTGGTGTTGACATGGAAGGCGGTTTCCCCCTCCGCTGCGTTCAGTATGTGGGTAATGCCAAGTCTCTTCAAGCCAACTCTGTTCTTTGCGATTGATCTACAAACAGCAATTAAATCGCTTAACAATGTCCGATAAATACATGGGCTTATTAATAATCAAGAGTTTATTGAACAACCATTTACCACACAAGGCAACATTTCCCGCGCTATCCATGCGATTCTTTTACATGCACAAAATCGATACCATTGTTTAACTCATTTTTATAAGGACGAACTGTTTCCGTTTTCAATGTCCAAAAAAGCATTAACCTCCATTTTATTCACAATCAAAATTTTGACCAGAACTGTATTTTCATGGATTCATTAAATCATTTTGAAGTTGGACATTGAACATATATTTTGTCCTGTGCAAATCAGGTAAAAATATTTCGCCCATCCCTATAATATAATAGCTCCTGTCATATCTCATTCATCCCAGCTAATCTTAACCAAGAAATGTTCCCGATCTCTACAATATCTCGTCCATCCCATCTAATCTTAACCAAGAAATGTTCCCGATCTCTACAATATCTCGCCCATCCCAGCTAACCTTGACCAAGAAATGTTCCCGATCTCTACAATATCTCGCCCATCCCAGCTAACCTTGACCAAGAAATGTTCCCGATCTCTACAATATCTCGCCCATCCCAGCTAACCTTGACCAAGAAATGTTTCCGATCTCTAAAATATCTCGTCCATCCCAGCTAACCTTGACCAAGAAATGTTCCCGATCCCTACAATATCTCCTTCATCCCAGCTAACCTTGACCAAGAAATGTTCCCGATCTCTACAATATCTCGTACAACCCAGCTAACCTTGACCAAGAAATGTTCCCGATCTCTACAATATCTCGTCCAACCTAGCTAACCTTGACCAAGAAATGTTCCCGATCTCTACAATATCTCGTCCATCCCAGCTAACCTTGACCAAGAAATGTTCCCGATCTCTACAATATCTCGCCCATCCCAGCTAACCTTGACCAAGAAATGTTCCCGATCTATACAATATCTAGGCCATCCTAGCTAACCTTGACCAAGAAATGTTCCCGATCTCTACAATATCTTCTTCATCCCAGCTAACCTTGACCAAGAAATGTTCCCGATCCCTACAATATCTCCTTCATCCCAGCTAACCTTGACCAAGAAATGTTCCCGATCTCTACAATATCTCGTCCATCCCAGCTAACCTTGACCAAGAAATGTTCCCGATCTCTACAATATCTCGTCCATCCCAGCTAACCTTGACCAAGAAATGTTCCCGATCTCTACAATATCTCGCCCATCCCAGCTAACCTTGACCAAGAAATGTTCCCGATCTATACAATATCTAGGCCATCCCAGCTAACCTTGACCAAGAAATGTTCCCGATCTCTACAATATCTCGTCCAACCAAGCTAACCTTGACCAAGAAATGTTCCCGATCTATACAATATCTAGGCCATCCCAGCTTACCTTGACCAAGAAATGTTCCCGATCTCTACAATATCTCGTCCAACCAAGCTAACCTTGACCAAGAAATGTTTCCGATCTCTACAATATCTCGTCCATCCCAGCTAACCTTGACCAAGAAATGTTCCCGATCCCTACAATATCTCGTCCAACCCAGCTAACCTTGACCAAGAAATGTTTCCCGATCTCTACAATATCTCGTCCATCCCAGCTAACCTTGACCAAGAAATGTTCCCGATCTCTACAATATCTCGTCCATCCCAGCTAACCTTGACCAAGAAATGTTCCCGATCTCTACAATATCTCGTCCAATCCCAGCTAACCTTGACCAAGAAATGTTCCCGATCTCTACAATATCTCGTCCATCCCAGCTAACCTTGACCAAGAAATGTTCCCGATCTCTACAATATCTCGTCCAACCCAGCTAACCTTGACCAAGAAATGTTCCCGATCTCTACAATATCTCGTCCATCCCAGCTAACCTTGACCAAGAAATGTTCCCGATCTCTACAATATCTCGTCCATCCCAGCTAACCTTGACCAAGAAATGTTCCCGATCTCTACAATATCTCGTCCATCCCAGCTAACCTTGACCAAGAAATGTTCCCGATCTCTACAATATCTCGCCCATCCCAGCTAACCTTGACCAAGAAATGTTCCCGATCTCTACAATATCTCGCCCATCCCAGCTAACCTTGACCAAGAAATGTTCCCGATCCCTACAATATCTCGTCCAACCCAGCTAACCTTGACCAAGAAATGTTCCCGATCTCTACAATATCTCGCCCATCCCAGCTAACCTTGACCAAGAAATGTTCCCGATCCCTACAATATCTCCTTCATCCCAGCTAACCTTGACCAAGAAATGTTCCCGATCTCTACAATATCTCGTCCAACCCAGCTAACCTTTACCAAGAAATTTTCCCGATCCCTACAATATCTCGTCCATCCCAGCTAACCTTGACCAAGAAATGTTCCCGATCTCTACAATATCTCGCCCATCCCAGCTAACCTTGACCAAGTAATGTTCCCGATCCCTACAATATCTCGTCCAACCCAGCTAACCTTGACAAAGAAATGTTTCCGATCTCTACAATATCTCGTCCATCCTAGCTAACCTTGACCAAGAAATGTTTCCGATCTCTACAATATCTCGCCCATCCCAGCTAACCTTGACCAAGAAATGTTCCCAATCCCTACAATATCTCGTCCAACCCAGCTAACCTTGACCAAGAAATGTTCCCGATCTCTACAATATCTCGCCCATCCCAGCTAACCTTGACCAAGAAATGTTCCCGATCCATACAATATCTCCTTCATCCCAGCTAACCTTGACCAAGAAATGTTCCCGATCTCTACAATATCTCGTCCAACCCAGCTAACCTTTACCAAGAAATTTTCCCGATCCCTACAACATCTCGTCCATCCCAGCTAACCTTGACCAAGAAATGTTCTCAATCCTTACACTATCTCGTCCATCCTAGCTAACCTTGACCAAGAAATGTTCCCGATCTCTACAATATCTCGTTCAACCCAGCTAACCTTGACCAAGAAATGTTCCCGATCTCTACAATATCTCGCCCATCCCAGCTAACCTTGACCAAGAAATGTTCCCGATCCCTACAATATCTCGTCCAACCCAGCTAACCTTGACAAAGAAATGTTTCCGATCTCTACAATATCTCGTCCATCCTAGCTAACCTTGACCAAGAAATGTTCCCGATCTCTACAATATCTTCTTCATCCCAGCTAACCTTGACCAAGAAATGTTCCCGATCTCTACAATATCTCGTCCAACCCAGCTAACCTTGACCAAGAAATGTTCCCGATCTCTACAATATCTAGTCCATCCCAGCTAACCTTGACCAAGAAATGTTCCCGATCTCTACAATATCTCGTCCAACCCAGCTAACCTTGACCAAGAAATGTTCCCGATCTCTACAATATCTCGTCCATCCCAGCTAACCTTGACCAAGAAATGTTCCCGATCTCTACAATATCTCGCCCATCCCAGCTAACCTTGACCAAGAAATGTTCCCGATCTCTACAATATCTCGTCCAACCAAGCTAACCTTGACCAAGAAATGTTCCCGATCTCTACAATATCTCGTCCATCCCAGCTAACCTTGACCAAGAAATGTTCCCGATCTATACAATATCTCGCCCATCCCAGCTAACCCTGACCAAGAAATGTTCCCGATCTCTACAATATCTCGTCCATCCCAGCTAACCTTGACCAAGAAATGTTTCCGATCTCTACAATATCTCGTCCATCCAGCTAACCTTGACCAAGAAATGTTCCCGATCTCTACAATATCTCGTCCAACCCAGCTAACCTTGACCAAGAAATGTTTCCGATCTCTACAATATCTCGTCCATCCCAGCTAACCTTGACCAAGAAATGTTCCCGATCTCTACAATATCTCGTCCATCCCAGCTAACCTTTAACAACAAATGTTCCCGATCTCTACAATATCTCGCCCCTCCCAGCTAACCTTGACCAAGAAATGTTCCCGATCTCTACAATATCTCGCCCATCCCAGCTAACCTTGACCAAGAAATGTTCCCGATCTCTACAATATCTCGTCCAACCCAGCTAACCTTGACCAAGAAATGTTCCCGATCTCTACAATATCTCCTTAATCCCAGCTAACCTTGACCAAGAAATGTTCCCGATCTCTACAATATCTCGTCCATCCCAGCTAACCTTGACCAAGAAATGTTCCCGATCTCTACAATATCTCGCCCATCCCAGCTAACCTTGACCAAGAAATGTTTCCCGATCTCTACAATATCTCGCCCATCCCAGCTAACCTTGACCAAGAAATGTTCCCGATCCCTACAATATCTCGTCCAACCCAGCTAACCTTGACCAAGAAATGTTCCCGATCTCTACAATATCTCGCCCATCCCAGCTAACCTTGACCAAGAAATGTTCCCGATCTCTACAATATCTCGTCCATTCCAGCTAACCTTGACCAAGAAATGTTCCCGATCTCTACAATATCTCGTCCAACCCAGCTAACCTTGACCAAGAAATGTTCCCGATCTCTACAATATCTCGTCCAACCCAGCTAACCTTGACCAAGAAATGTTCCCGATCTCTACAATATCTCGCCCATCCCAGCTAACCTTGACCAAGAAATGTTCCCGATCCCTACAATATCTCGCCCATCCCAGCTAACCTTGACCAAGAAATGTTCCCGATCTCTACAATATCTCGTCCAACCCAGCTAACCTTGACCAAGAAATGTTCCCGATCTCTACAATATCTCGTCCAACCCAGCTAACCTTGACCAAGAAATGTTCCCGATCTCTACAATATCTCGTCCATCCCAGCTAACCTTGACCAAGAAATGTTCCCGATCTCTACAATATCTCGCCCATCCCAGCTAACCTTGACCAAGAAATGTTCCCGATCTCTACAATATCTCGTCCATCCCAGCTAACCTTGACCAAGAAATGTTTCCGATCTCTACAATATCTCGTCCAACCCAGCTAACCTTGACCAAGAAATGTTCCCGATCTCTACAATATCTCGTCCAACCCAGCTAACCTTGACCAAGAAATGTTTCCGATCTCTACAATATCTCGTCCATCCCAGCTAACCTTGACCAAGAAATGTTCCCGATCTCTACAATATCTCGTCCATCCCAGCTAACCTTGAACAAGAAATGTTCCCGATCTCTACAATATCTCGCCCATCCCAGCTAACCTTGACCAAGAAATGTTCCCGATCTCTACAATATCTCGTCCATCCCAGCTAACCTTGACCAAGAAATGTTCCCGATCTCTACAATATCTCGTCCATCCCAGCTAACCTTGACCAAGAAATGTTCCCGATCTCTACAATATCTCGCCCATCCCAGCTAACCTTGACCAAGAAATGTTCCCGATCTCTACAATATCTCGTCCATCCCAGCTAACCTTGACCAAGAAATGTTTCCGATCTCTACAATATCTCGTCCAACCCAGCTAACCTTGACCAAGAAATGTTCCCGATCTCTACAATATCTCGTCCAACCCAGCTAACCTTGACCAAGAAATGTTTCCGATCTCTACAATATCTCGTCCATCCCAGCTAACCTTGACCAAGAAATGTTCCCGATCTCTACAATATCTCGTCCATCCCAGCTAACCTTGACCAAGAAATGTTCCCGATCTCTACAATATCTCGCCCATCCCAGCTAACCTTGACCAAGAAATGTTCCCGATCTCTACAATATCTCGCCCATCCCAGCTAACCTTGACCAAGAAATGTTCCCGATCTCTACAATATCTCGTCCAACCCAGCTAACCTTGACCAAGAAATGTTCCCGATCTCTACAATATCTCGCCCATCCCAGCTAACCTTGACCAAGAAATGTTTCCGATCTCTACAATATCTCGCCCATCCCAGCTAACCTTGACCAAGAAATGTTCCCGATCTCTACAATATCTCGTCCAACCCAGCTAACCTTGACCAAGAAATGTTCCCGATCTCTACAATATCTCGCCCATCCCAGCTAACCTTGACCAAGAAATGTTCCCGATCCCTACAATATCTCCTTCATCCCAGCTAACCTTGACCAAGAAATGTTCCCGATCTCTACAATATCTCGTCCAACCCAGCTAACCTTTACCAAGAAATTTTCCCGATCCCTACAATATCTCGTCCATCCCAGCTAACCTTGACCAAGAAATGTTCCCAATCCTTACACTATCTCGTCCATCCTAGCTAACCTTGACCAAGAAATGTTCCCGATCTCTACAATATCTCGCCCATCCCAGCTAACCTTGACCAAGAAATGTTCCCGATCTCTACAATATCTCGTCCATCCCAGCTAACCTTGACCAAGAAATGTTTCCGATCTCTACAATATCTCGTCCAACCCAGCCAACCTTGACCAAGAAATGTTCCCGATCTCTACAATATCGCGTCCATCCAAGCTAACCTTGACCAAGAAATTTTCCCGATCCCTACAATATCTCGTCCAACCCAGCTAACCTTGACCAAGAAATGTTCCCGATCTCTACAATATCTCGCCCATCCCAGCTAACCTTGACCAAGAAATGTTCCCGATCTCTACAATATCTCGCCCATCCCAGCTAACCTTGACCAAGAAATGTTCCCGATCTCTACAATATCTCCTTCATCCCAGCTAACCTTGACCAAGAAATGTTCCCGATCTCTACAATATCTCGTCCAACCCAGCTAACCTTGACCAAGAAATGTTCCCGATCTCTACAATATCTCGTCCAACCCAGCTAACCTTGACCAAGAAATGTTCCCGATCTCTACAATATCTCGCCCATCCCAGCTAACCTTGACCAAGAAATGTTCCCGATCCCTACAATATCTCGCCCATCCCAGCTAACCTTGACCAAGAAATGTTCCCGATCTCTACAATATCTCGTCCAACCCAGCTAACCTTGACCAAGAAATGTTCCCGATCTCTACAATATCTCGTCCAATCCCAGCTAACCTTGACCAAGAAATGTTCCCGATCTCTACAATATCTCGTCCATCCCAGCTAACCTTGACCAAGAAATGTTCCCGATCTCTACAATATCTCGTCCATCCCAGCTAACCTTGACCAAGAAATGTTCCCGATCTCTACAATATCTCGTCCAACCCAGCTAACCTTGACCAAGAAATGTTCCCGATCTCTACAATATCTCGTCCAACCCAGCTAACCTTGACCAAGAAATGTTCCCGATCTCTACAATATCTCGTCCATCCCAGCTAACCTTGACCAAGAAATGTTCCCGATCTCTACAATATCTCGTCCATCCCAGCTAACCTTGACAAGAAATGTTCCCGATCTCTACAATATCTCGTCCATCCCAGCTAACCTTGACCAAGAAATGTTCCCGATCTCTACAATATCTCGTCCAACCCAGCCAACCTTGACCAAGAAATGTTCCCGATACTTACAATAACTCGTCCATCCTACACCGTAGTTAACTAAATTACCCTTGTTTCCAACATATCACCAATCCCATGACTGATGTTGACTGCCGACAGGAAATAAACACAAGAGGCCCCATGGGCCTGATAAGTCACATGAGTTGATATGTTAACTGGCAGGTGATTTGGTGGTGAACTAATATTGAATACATCTCATTTCTGTGATTTTTAAAGACGACGTTCGATCACCACGAAACAATGATTAACCAGCACAACATGCTGATGAAGGTTAAATAACTTGATATGACACAGATCAACATGTCATAAATAAAACCGAAGATTTCCTTTCTCCGAGAACTTCGATAGCTTGTATTTCCCTTGTCTGATTTATTTTGAGTTCTACGTACATGCATGTGAATGCTTGTTTTGTTCACATATCCAATGTATTTTATACGCCCCTCAAAACTTGACGGCAGTATTATGGTATGGCGTCGTCTGTCCGACGTAAACTGTTGTTTGTCCGGCAATCTCCAGCATGTTTCGACTGATCAAACTTGGAATACATTATGATTTTCGTATGAAGTTGGGATTCCATGAAAATAATTTTAAATCGACTATTTTAGCAAAAGCTTTTTACATTTCATTGTAAAAGTGATATGAAGTTGTGTTTCCCGAAAATAATTCTGATTCAACTATTTTGGCGAGTGTTATTGTCCTGTTTATTTCTAGTACCTGATCTCCTACATATGTCTGTAGTTATCTTTGTATGCTGTATTATTATCATATTAAGTTTAATGAGGTGAAGATTTTTAATTACTTGTTTTCTTCATACTATTAGCAAAACGAACATTGACTTTGTTGTGACAAGTGAGATTTAAAGCATGCCGGCTAAACATTCTTAGGGTGATTCAAATCTAATTTAAATGCAATATCGTATATAACACTATACAACATTGGACGGATGTATATTGTTCCGCCCTGTGGTACTTTTGTTTAGACTTACTCCTCTCCTATGTAGATGTTAGGGAAAACTTCATTGTAAGAGTCGGAGGGCATCATGCATAAACCGCCACTAGGACTGGTGATGATATCCAGCAACTCGTATGGTGTGCAGGGAGAATCCTGTGTTCCTGTCGCCATGGTTACAGTACGGCTGGTAGATTTTCTGTGGTAGCTAAGTTAATACCTTAGTGCAGAACAAAGGGAAAGTCAATTAGTTTTTTTTTTTATTTCTTAAGCTTTTATATTATTTATTTTTGATAATTTCATTCATCTATTACTAAAATGTAGATGGTTCGTCAATAATTCTTTTGATGTATCACCTGTACACTGCACAATTTACGGAAATTGGACTGGCACACCCACCTTATAATAGAAATAGAAAAGAGGTCCATAGGGTATTTCAGAGATTATGGCAAAAAACTCAACAAAAGGATTTCGAAGAATTTCTTATATTCCCCATTGGTCTGTGCCATTTAGCCCCCGGGGGTTGGGGTGGGGCAGGGGCAGACCGACCTTTTATACAACTCCTTTTATTCTCTTTCGTTCAAGGATATTTTACACCTTTCAATAAAATCCCACCATTCCTACAAAAGAAAGATTTCTGTTTTGGGCCGAAGCTATCACGATCCTGGATGACAGGACTCATCATTTACCATTACACCAAACGTTCCCCTTTACTTAATTACAGGGAAGCTTCAGCTGAAAAGCAACATATCCCAGAGGAATCTCAGCGCCCATCATTGAAGATGTACTGGTCCTATGAGAGACTGATCTTTTCTCCTGCCCTGCAGGTCGGGCGTAAGAATTGTACCTGCTGCCCCCTTTGCATGATCGTAAGAGGCGACTAAATTTAGGGTCTTATCTTTTCTCTTCTCTCTTAACAACTTTTTTCTTCCTAACGTCTCCCTTGACACTGCCTTACTTTTGGCCTTTAGTTGAGCGTTCGCCCCTGTTAGGAAGGCTTTGGGTTCTGTCCCCTGGCCGAGACAAACCAGAGTCTTTAAAATGGTAGTTGCTACTCCTGCTTAGTGCTCAGCATATTTGGAGTGGCACGGCTGGTTGGCCCGTTGTCAGTGTAATGTGACCGGGTGGGGTGTCCTGCTGGGTGTCTTCGGCAGTATGCTTCAGTGAGGTAGCACTATAAATCGGCAAAAGGTCCGGCCTATCACAAGGAGACTTTAACACAAACATACCGCAGCCTCTCAAAACACACATACGCACTCACCACACGCATGCATGTCGCTTGCACGGGAGGTCGTCCTTAAATGACGTTAGCTGATAATAGGACGTTAAACAAAATAAACCAAACCAAATGAACTTTTCTCTTTTTTTCCCTTCCTTAATTTTAACCGTTTGAAATCTGGCCACTGGCTCAGTAGCGTGAAGTTTACAGATCTAAACAATGAAATGTTGTAGCGTTTTAAGAAACACCGTATCATAAACAATATGCTAGAAAAATCACTTTTTATGTGGTTTTGGTTGCCATATAGGTAAATAGAGGGAAAACACATCACCGACAGGAAAACGAAAAAATCATCATGAAAAACAATAAGAAAAAACAAAGAAATCCGGTAGAAGTATGAGAATAGGATTACACAGGTAGAAATGAGATCCCTAACCAAGGAGAAAGGTAAGGGAGAGTGAAACAGGAAATGGATTAAAAAACCCCAGTCAAACTACTGAAAACAAGCAAGAAAATAAATATAAAAAACAGGTATTCACAACAATATTACAGAGATCAAAGGAAAACAACGTGAAAATATTCTAGTGAGAGATCAAGTAGAAGAATGTAAATGTCGTGAGGCTATTGGGAAGTATGAAAAACAGCAAAATACCGAAAGAAGTAAAATAACTTTGAATACAAGGGCGAAAAACCAAGGAACAAAGTTTACACGAAAGGCCTGAAAACATTAAAAAAATACCTTATCTAATCCCAAGGCAGTATGTCCACTCTAAAAGTAAGACTAGTGTAGCAAATCAAAGTTATAGAAGTTAGAAGGCTCAGAGAGCCTTTCCTTTATTGCTACGACTGTAAATACTTCCGTGTTTGTCGATGTCAATTCCGAGCTCGAATTACTGTGTACCAGGATCGGGATGAATTAGAACAAGTTCTTTTCTTGCCAGACTGGACGCATCCGTTATATATAAGCTAATCAAAATCACTGTACATATTGCTTTTTAGGTATTCTAAATATAGATAATGCTGCTAGGAAAGCAGCTGATGCTGTATTTGTTTGTTTACACGTCTTATGCGGAATAAACCGGTAAGACACCCCGTAAACATTACACTACGACTGAAGACCGATCCCACAGTCCCAAATCAGTTAAAACAGTACAGGTAAATATTCTTCAGTAATCAGTTTACAGTAGAGCCAAAAGTTGGAATACCATGTCTCGAACCTAAATACATAGATACATCACTTGGTAGTATAGAGATAAAGGATCATGTTTCACCAGACAAATTGCCAGGACCAGATAGTTAACACTCCCGGCTAATTAAGGAGACAGTGAAGATTCCAATTACAAGGTCATTCAGGCAGTCATTAGCAACAGGAGAGATACCAATTACAAGGTCATTCAGGCAGTCATTAGCAACAGGAGAGATACCAATTACAAGGTCATTCAGGCAGTCATTAGCAACAGGAGAGATACCATTTACAAGGTCATTCAGGCAGTCATTAGCAACAGGAGAGATACCAATTACAAGGTCATTCAGGCAGTCATTAGCAACAGGAGAGATATCAATTACAAGGTCATTCAGGCAGTCATTAGCAACAGGAGAGATACCAATTACATGGTCATTCAGGCAGTCATTAGCAATAGGACATATACCAACAGTTGATATCAGTAAAAAAAGAAAGCGTCTCCCTTGCAGAAAATTATAGGCAATAAATCTTGCATCAATATTATGTAAAACAGCGGAAAAGCTAACTCGATAACACATCACCAAACACGTACATGCTTTCTCACTTAACAAGCATATGGCGTAATGTCAGGACGGTCAACATCCTTGTAGTGTAATGAATCAAAGTTATACATGTTAGAAGGCTCAGATAGCCTTACCTTTATTGTTAGCTCACCTGGACCGAAGGTCCGGTGAGCTTATGTCATGGCGCAGCGTCCGTCGTCCGTCCGTCGTCCGTCAACATTTGCTTCAAATCGCTACTAGTCAAAAAGTTCTTATTGGATTTTCACCAAATTTGGCCAGAAACATCCTTGGCGGAAGGGGAACAGATTTTGCATTAATGGTGACTCTGACCCCCAAGGGGCCAAAGGGGCGGGGCCCAATAGGGGAAATAGAGGTAATTCTTTTAAATCGCTACTAGTCATAGAGTTATGAATGGATTTGAACCCAATTTGGTCAGAAACATCCTTGGGGGAAGGGGAACAGATTTTGCATAAATGGTGACTCGGACTCCAAATGGGCCAAAGGGGTGGGGCCCAATAGGGGAAATAGAGGTTATTCCTTTAACTCGCTACTGGTCATAAAGTTATGAATGGATTTGAACCCAATTTGGTCAGAAACATCCTTGAGGGAAGGAGAACAGATTTTGCATAAATGGTGACTCTGACCCCGAGGGGCCAAAGGTGCGGGGCCCAGTAGGGGAAATAGAGGTTACTCCTTTAAATCGCTACTTGTCATAAAGTTATGAATGGATTTGAACCCAATTTGGTCAGAAACATCCTTGAGGGAAGGGGAACAGATTTTGCATAGATGGTGACTCTGACCCCAAAGGGGCCAAAGGGGCGGGGCCCAATAGGGGAAATAGAGTTATTCCTTTAAATCGCTACTAGTCATAAAGTTATGAATGGATTTGAACCCAATTTGGTCAGAAACATGCTTGGGGTATGGGGAACAGATTTTGCATAAATGGTGGCTCTGACCCTGGAGGGACGCTTGATGAAACAAAATCAACGGGTATTGATGGAATAGGTCCAAGGGTTATAAAATTATGTAACCGTGTTATTTCCCCCTATTTAAGTCACATCATAAATTTAAGCATATCAAAATCTTGTTTTCCATCGTTTCTTAAAGAAGCAAGAATGACGCCATTGCATAAAGGTGGTGAAAAAGACAATCTTGACAATTATAGGCCTATATCTATATTACCAACTTTCTCAAAAATATTTGAAAAGCATGTTATAACTCATCTTTATAGATATCTGGTAAAATACAAACTTTTACATGCTGCACAGTCAGGGTTCAGGGCAAAACATTCATGTCAGACAGCCCTAGCCTATTTGATCGATAGATGGATTGACTACATAGATAAAAATGAAATGGTAGGAGCAATCTTTATAGATTTTAGGAAGGCTTTTGACTTGGTAGATCATAACATACTTCTTCACAAGTTAAAAAGCTTAAATATTTCTTCATCAAGTATTAGTTGGCTTGCATCATACTTATGTGATAGAGTTCAAAAAGTTCAGTTTAGGAATATCTCCTCAACACCGGAATTCATAAAATCAGGAGTTCCACAAGGATCGATACTTGGTCCTTTATTGTTTATAATTTATGTTAATGATATGCCGCTATATGTGAAAAATTGTCAAATAGATATGTATGCAGATGACAGTACCATGCATGTAAAGGGCAATGACTATACTAGTGTTACCTGTCAACTTCAAGAAAATTTGAACCAAATTGTGAAATGGTGTACAAATAATAACATGAAACTAAATCAACGAAAAACTAAATCTATGTTAATTGCCAGTAAACAAAAGTTGGGTGGTCATAATCCCATGGTATTGTATGCAGATGATGAAGAAATACATTCTACATCCTGTCAAAAGCTTTTGGGTGTATACATAAATGAAAACCTTACTTGGGTAGATCAGGTAAAACAAGTGTTATCAAAGCTAGCCTCGGCAGTTGCTTTGCTTCGTAGGATGTCTACATATTTAAATACCGATGCCAAAAAAGTGTACTACAATGCATATATTCTCCCAATAATGGACTATGCTGCTGTTGTTTGGGGGAATGGCCTAACTCGGGAACAAATCACTGCAATTACTAAAATTCAAAAACGAGCACTTAGGATTATTTTAAAAAAGTCAACAATGACTCCAAGCAAAGAGCTGTTTAATGATACCGATACTCTTCCCTTTGAATATAGAATTATGTACCACACATGTGTGCTAGTGTATAGGTCATTAAATAATATGGCACCAGAATACTTGAAAACTTGTTTTACTTCTTGCAATGAAATGTATCATTATGGGTTAAGATCAACAACACAAAATAACTTAATCTTACCTAGAGCACACACTGAGCTGTTCAAAAAATCCCTTCATTATAATGGAGTTAAGCTATGGAACAACTTACCAACTAGTTTAAAAACTGTGACATCACTATTTGTCTTCAAAAAGAACGTTAAAAAACACTTTTTAACAATGTATCTAACAAATTGATTTTTAATTTATTTACATGATCAAACTAGGTATATTTTCAACATTCCACATGCTACTGTCGCTCTAGTATTTTTGTAAATGATTAACAAATAATTGTTAATATGTTTTGATTTTTAATTAGACGTGTTTGTGTGAGTGAGTGAATGTGTGAAGGAAATATTGACAAAAAAGTTACGATGTTTGTATTGCTGTCAAAATGAATGTTTTTTGTTTTCTTCATGTTTTATGTGAGGGCCATATGTAAGATTAGTACTGTACTAAATATGTAACCCTCGTGAAATAAAGTTTTATTATTATTATTATTATTATTATTACAAGCTTACCGGTTATAAGTATTTATATATTAAAGTATTTAAAATGCTGAAGTATCCATCCACGTAAATATGGTATATTATATACACGTCTCTTCCAGAAGGTAGAAAGTTGTAGTAACATTTATTATGAAGTGTTTAAGGGATACGATAGTAACGTGACCCCGGGGTCAGGGTCTACTGAGAGTAGCCAGATCACACCTGCAGACCAGTCAATTTTAAACAAAGATGCACCCTGTACATGAGAAGTACAAATATACTTGATAGAACTATCCCGTGAAGTAATTCGACTATGGTTGAGAAGATGAATTATTTATATGACCATTTCCGTAAACTGTAAAACGAAAGTAGGTCTTGCCCAACTACATATAGATTACGATACGATAGCTATAAATTAAATCAGTGTTACTTTCCATTGTAATTTAGCACAATGGTGTCTCAAAAATTGCGAAAATAATCCGGTAATGTTCAATGGTCTTCCGTTTTTATTACCGTCGTGTTTTCTGGGTCGCGTTCTAATAACCGACGCCACGAAATGTCATACAGTTAATGGACCGAAGTGTTATCCACTCCAAACCTCCACTTATCGACTATAGATGCCTGATTCTATAGCATGTGGGCTTCCTACGTCATCAAATTCATTTCCCGCGAAATTACTGGGAAATCTAAAACAATTCTTTAAATGAAATGAAGCGAAAGAAATAGAAAACGTCTAAATAAAAGTATCGTGATCAGTATTGAGTACAACGTTAAAGTTCATTGTAAATAATTGCTACTATTTGCTAACCTAAAGCATAAGTAATCTAAATCAAATTATTTTAAAATCCATATTTCGTTTCTATATTATAATCTTAAAATTTGTATCACAAGATCATTTAGAAGCTTTGCAGTACTTACTCTTCCAAACGCACAGATGCTTTGATTTTAACAAATATGGCGACCTGAAGCTGCGAGGCGGTTTGGATTGGAATTAAATTGGTATATATTCGGCAAGTAAACATCGTACAATGTTCCCGTATGGTCAGATCATCTAATTTTGTCATTATGTATTCAGAACAGTTGTTGTTTAGTCGCTACCGTCATTAACATAAAAATTCGGATTATTATATAAATACTTATTTAATTATTAATAGAGGAAATAGAGGTACTTCATTTAAATCGCTACTAGTCATAGAGTTATGAATGGATTTGAACTCAATTTGGTCAGAAACATCCTTGGGGGAAGGCGAACAGATTTTGCATAAATGGTGACTCTGACCCCAAGGGGCCAAAGGGGTGGGGCCCAATAGGGGAAATAGAGGTAATTCCTTTAAATCGCTACTAGTCATAGAGTTATGAATGGATTTGAACCCAATTTGGTCAGAAACATCCTTGAGGGAGGGGGAACAGATTTTGCATAAATGGTGACTCTGACCCCCAAGGGGCTGGGCCCAATAGGGGAAATATAGGTAATTCTTTTAAATCGCTACTAGTCATAAAGTCATCAATGGATTTGAACCCAATTTGGTCAGAAACATCCTTGAGGGAAGTGGAACAGATTTGCATAAATGGTGACTCTGACCCCAAAGGGGCCGAAGGGGTGGGGCCCAATAGGGGAAATAGAGGTAATTCCTTTAAATCGCTACTGGTCATAAAGTTATGAATGGATTTGAACCCAATTTGGTCAGAAACATCCTTGAGAGAAGGAGAACAGATTTTGCATAAATGGTGACTTTGACCCCCGAGGGGCCAAAGGGGCAGAGCCCAGTAAGGGAAATAGAGGTAATTCCTTTGAATCGCTACTAGTCATAAAGTAATCAATGGATTTGAACCCAATTTGGTCAGAAACATCCTTGAGGGAAGGGAAACAGATTTTGCATAAATGGTGGCTCTGACCCCAGAGGGGCCAAAGGGGCGGGGCCCAATAGGGGAAATAGAGGTAATTCCTTTAAATCGCTACTAGTCATAGAGTTATGAATGGATTTGAACCCAATTTGGTCAGAAACATCCTTGGGGGAAGGGGAACAGATTTTGCATAAATGGTGACTCGGACTCCAAATGGGCCAAAGGGGTGGGGCCCAATAGTGGAAATAGAGGTTATTCCTTTAACTCGCTACTGGTCATAAAGTTATGAATGGATTTGAACCCAATTTGGTCAGAAACATCCTTGAGGGAAGAGGAACAGATTTTGCATAAATGGTGGCTCTGACCCTAAAGGGGCCAAAGGGGTGGGGCCCAATAGGGGAAATAGAGGTAATTCCTTTAAATCGCTACTTGTCATAAACTAAAAGTTATGAATGGATTTGAACCCAATTTGGTCAGAAACATCCTTGAGGGAAGGAGAACAGATTTTGCATAAATGGTGACTCTGACCCCGAGGGGCCAAAGGTGCGGGGCCCAGTAGGGGAAATAGAGGTAATTCATTTGAATCGCTACTAGTCATAAAGTTATCAATGGATTTGAACCCAGTTTGGTCAGAAACATCATTGAGGGAAGGGGAACAGATTTTGGATAAATGGTGACTCTGACCCCGAGGGGCCAAAGGGGCGGGGCCCAATAGAGGAAATAGAGGTACTTCATTTAAATCGCTACTAGTCATAGAGTTATGAATGGATTTGAACCCAATTTGGTCAGAAACATCCTTGGGGGAAGGCGAACAGATTTTGCATAAATGGTGACTCTGACCCCAGAGGGGCCAAAGGGGCGGGCCCAATAGGGGAAATAGAGGTAATTCCTTTAAATCGCTACTAGTCATAAAGTTATGAATGCATGTTCTAAAAACAATTCTTGAGGTCTTTCAGACCTTAGAGAGTCTGGACTTCATTAATCTTTAAAGCAGTTCGGATTCCCACACTATAACCATATATAGCATTGTTAGAGATTTACAAATAAAACAAATTGAATATAAACATTATTTTAACATTTGGTCTAATCCAACCAGGTGAGCGATACAGGCCCCATGGGCCTCTTGTTGTAATTGTAAATACTTCCGTGTTTGTCAATGTCAATTCGGAGCTTGATTTACTGTGATTTTTGTACCCTATTGTTATGTAAAACAGCGGAAAAGCTAACTCGATAACACATCACCAAACACGTACATGCTTTCTCACTTAACAAGCATATGGCGTAATGTCAGGACGGTCAACATCCTTGTAGTGTAATGAATCAAAGTTATACATGTTAGAAGGCTCAGATAGCCTAACCTTTATTGTTGTAACTGTAAATACTTCCGTGTTTGTCAATGTCAATTCGGAGCTTGATTTACTGGGATTTTTGTACCATATTGTTACAAACGCTATGGGAACCACGATGGTGATTGATTAGAACGAGGCTTCTCGTTTAGAGCGAGACTTCCTGTTCTGACAGGGTATAAAAGGCCGAGAAAATTCTCATTCACGGCCCAGTTCTGAAGACGTGTTCCATACGACCGGTTGGTACTACTAACAGCGGAGGCTTGGAGTGATACGTGCTAGTATCAGTCTTGGCTCGTGCGTCGCTCTTTTTGACCTGTAAACGTTACAGTAGCTATTGAATGTTTTAGAAGAATGAATAGAAACCCTAAGAATGATAAACTTGGACTTCAAAAAGACTCGACTCAGTACCTTATATCAGACTGATGAACAAATTAAAGGCATACGTAATCAACAGAGGAGGTCTCGCATGAAATACTGTCAATGACTGGCGCACCATCTGTATGGGGTAACGTTATTTTGGACCTTTCATTACATACATCAATTATTTCCCAACACACGTTGATTCAACTGTATGACTTTTTGAGATCACGCGAAAATGTTTCGGATTGTAAAGTTCAAAGAAAAGTTGGAATCCTTACAGATATACCTGTTAAGGCCATCTCAATGGAACTGGAATCCTTACAGATGGACCTGTTAAGGCCACCTCAATGGAACTGGAATCCTTACAGATGGACCTGTTAAGGCCACCTCAATGGAGCTGGAATCCTTACAGATGGACCTGTTAAGGCCACCTCAATGGAACTGGAATCCTTACAGATGGACCTGTTAAGGCCACCTCAATGGAGCTGGAATCCTTACAGATGGACCTGTTAAGGCCACCTCAATGGAGCTGGAATCCTTACAGATGGACCTGTTAAGGCCACCCCAATGGAGCTGG
Source organism: Pecten maximus (assembly GCF_902652985.1). Lineage (NCBI taxonomy): Eukaryota > Metazoa > Mollusca > Bivalvia > Pectinida > Pectinidae > Pecten > Pecten maximus. The sequence continues at coordinate 16,410,751 of NC_047024.1, forward strand.
AATCCTTACAGATGGACCTGTTAAGGCCACCTCAATGGAGCTGGAATCCTTACAGATGGACCTGTTAAGGCCACCTCAATGGAGCTGGAATCCTTACAGATGGACCTGCTAAGGTCACCTCATTGGAGCTGTAATCCTTACAGATGGACCTGTTAAGGCCACCTCAATGGAGCTGCTCACATTCAATGAGGACACAAGTGTAAGGTCAAAGGTCATGCACGTTGGTAAGGGGAGAAAACACTACGTGTATGTACATAGTAATTTAATACAGGAGAAAGTGGCAGAAAAAGGGACCTTGAGTAACTTGCATTTGACAAATATATCGGTGAAAGGTACAAAAGACAAACGCTTAGTTTCCTCATCCCATTTTACAAAACGCTGGTAAGAACCAACCACAAACCTGAAGGTGTACAGAAAAATAATGGAAAACATGTCATATCAAGAAAGATAACTAAATTCAGAATGACTGAACATGCTGAAATTTCCAACCATGTGCGGCAGACGTATACGAGATATACAAGACTGCGAGAGCAAAGTATGATGAGGGAGCTACACAGTTTGTAAAGATATGGTCCGATTAGGCAATATCTCGGAAGCCAGGGTCATTTAAGTACGTGCCAGGTTTTGGAGGTGGAGGAAAGCCGGGGTACCCGGAGAAAAACCACTGGCCTACGGTCAGTACCAGGCAACTCCCAAACTAGAAGTGGAGGGCAAGTGATAATGTGTCAGGACAAAATTCTCATAAGAACAGCAGCAGTATGGAACTCATGCATTGGACATCTGGGTGACTACTGGAACGGACAGAACAACCAGAGGGCATGTATTGAATAGCTGGGCGACTACTGGAACGGACAGAAAAACCAGAAACAACACATTCAACAACCAGAGGGCATGTATTGAATAGCTGGGTGACTACTGGAACGGACAGAAAAAAACAGAACAATACATTCAACGTATTGAATAGCTGTGTGACTACTGGAACGGACAGAAAAACCAGAAACAATACATTCAACAACCAGAGGGCATGTATTGAATAGCTGGGCGACTACTGGAACGGACAGAAAAACCAGAAACAACACATTCAACAACCAGAGGGCATGTATTGAATAGCTGGGTGACTACTGGAACGGACAGAAAAAACAGAACAATACATTCAACAACCAGAGGGCATGTATTGAATAGCTGGGTGACTACTGGAACGGACAGAAAAAAACAGAAACAATACATTCAACAACCAGAGGGCATGTATTGAATAGCTGGGTGACTACTGGAACGGACAGAAAAACCAGAAACAATACATTCAACAACCAGAGGGCATGTATTGAATAGCTGGGTGACTACTGGAATGGACAGAAAAACCAGAAACAACACACTCAACAATCAGAGGGCATGTATTGAATAGCTGGGTGACTACTGGAACGGACAGAAAAAACAGAACAATACATTCAACAACCAGAGGGCATGTATTGAATAGCTGGGTGACTACTGGAACGGACAGAAAAAAAAGAAACAATACATTCAACAACCAGAGGGCATGTATTGAATAGCTGGGTGACTACTGGAACGGACAGAAAAACCAGAAACAATACATTCAACAACCACAGGGCATGTATTGAATAGCTGGGTGACTACTGGAACGGACAGAAGAAACAGAAACAATACATTCAACAACCAGAGGGCATGTATCGCCTGGTTGGATTTGACCAAACGTCAAAATACTGTTCATATATAATTCTTTACTAGATTTACATGTTGAAATCGAACAATGCTATATATATATATAGTGGGGTCTCAGCTGATTCAATGATATAAACCAGAAACAAAATCTTCGGACCAGGTGATCTAATAATAAAATGAGTCCAGTGAATAGGATTATCGACATCATTAGTAATGAGATATGTGAACAGGCTTTTTTAAAAGTGGTCAAGAGCTCACCTCAGACATTTTATTTTCTGATCAGCCTTAAGATTGGATATGTACAACAGGAAATCCACGAGACGTTGTATAGATCCACCAGTAATACTGAGCAATAGCAGTTACAAACTTCAACTGCCAAATTTAAAATAGGCGCCTCTCTGCGTTCGGTCGAAAAGATATGTCAAAGGTGATTATTCTGTAAAAAGACTTAATGACGACAAATTCGGTACTCTTATCTTTAATACATCAAAAGCATAACAAGTGGAACATACACACACTTAACATGGAAGGTTTTATCATTTAACCGTATTTCCCTTTATAAGAGCAAGCATTTCCATTATACAACACGTAGCTCTATCAAGGCTTTTTGACCGATAGCAATAACAAATAATTACTGTCAAGGCAGTCTAGTTCTCCTGATCAGTATCAAAACTATATGTAAGATAAAGGGACAAAGTAGGTAGACAACATCTTTTGAGATGGATCCATCAAGTGTTTCTGGAGGCGTAATGACAGACGTAATGTCGGACGTAATGCCAAACCTTTGTAGTTTGAACACTGCAATATCATCGTTACACTTTTCTATATATCTCTTGTCTATATCACTGCTTCAGAAAGATTTAATATTGTCAATTATTAACAAATGCTATGATAAGTTTATATAAAGATGCGTTTTAGAATTGATCATGATACATTAGACACATTCTGATAAACTGATCCGACCATCAAATGAATCTTATTGTGAAACGTTACATAGCAGATTTATCTTACAAATCAAGGAGATTTTACTCCCAAATATTGGCCACTACCTAAGTACTTTTACCTTGTAATTAAGGGAGTTATAACATGGATAACTAAAATATTGATGATATCCGTAATTCGTAAAAGTCAACATGATTATTCAGATATCAATTAATATACAATTATAGACTGCTGATAAGGCAAATACCAAGAGCTAGGACGAAGTCCGACGATACTTTTAAGATTATCAAAACCATGTATTAACCGAAATCAAAAGGCTGTGATAGTTTAATCATAAAGTAACTGTTTTGAGTTTTAATAATCATACATGTAAATGAATACCTTAACATGCATTCCATACACCGAATAGTCTAACATTCAAAGTTATAATTTTCATGGTTCAAATGCGCAAAAGATAGTTTACCCATCTCGGTCCAGTTGTTCAAAAGGTGATGAGCTAAATCACATGATTACTGAAAATGTCATTCTCATTTGTTACAAAACCATTTCATTCTCATTTGTTACAAAACCTATGAGTACAACGTCTTTAGATTAGGCCAGGTGGAAGAGAATTAAGAATTAAAGATTTTCATAAAGTTTTGTCAAGTTAGTTCTGTCAGAAATTATTATATCACGATTTGAAAAAAAAGTTGTTAAAATATGATTAGCCTAATCACCTTTTGAACAACTGGGCACTGGTCAATAACTAGGTGAAGTAATTCATAATTATCTGTGATCTATTTTAGAAGCACTCGACCAAACTTTCTCGGGTAATGTGGACACAACACCTGTATTACGGGTTATGTGAACAAAACACCTGTATTACGAGTTCCGTGGACACAACACCTGTATTACGGGTTATGTGGACACAACACCTGTATTACGGGTTATTTGGACACAACACCTGTATTACGGGTTATGTGGACACAACACCTGTATTACGGGTTCTGTGGACAAAACACCTGTATTACGGGTTATGTCAACAAAACACCTGTATTACGGGTTATGTGGACACAACACCTGTATTACTGGTTATGTGGACACAACACCTGTATTACGGGTTATGTGAACAAAACACCTGTATTACGGGTTATGTGAACAAAACACCTGTATTACGAGTTCCGTGGACACAACACCTGCATTACGGGTTAGGTGGACACAACACCTGCATTACGGGTTATGTGAACACAACACCTGTATTACGGGTTATGTGGACACAACACCTGTATTACGGGTTACGTGAACAAAACACCTGTATTACGAGTTCCGTGGACACAACACCTGCATTACGGGTTATGTGGACACAACACCTGTATTACGGGTTATGTAGACACAACACCTGTATTACGGGTTATGAGGACACAACACCTGTATTACGGGTTATGTGGAAACAACACCTGCATTACGGGTTATGTGGACACAACACCTGCATTACGGGTTATGTGGACACAACACCTGTATTACGGGTTATGTGGACACAACACCTGCATTACGGGTTATGTGGACACAACACCTGTATTACTGGTTATGTGGACACAACACCTGTATTACGGGTTATGTGAACAAAACACCTGTATTACGGGTTATGTGAACAAAACACCTGTATTACGAGTTCCGTGGACACAACACCTGCATTACGGGTTATGTGGACACAACACCTGCATTACGGGTTATGTGAACACAACACCTGTATTACGGGTTATGTGGACACAACACCTGTATTACGGGTTATGTGGACACAACACCTGTATTACGGGTTACGTGAACAAAACACCTGTATTACGAGTTCCGTGGACACAACACCTGCATTACGGGTTATGTGTACACAACACCTGTATTACGGGTTATGTAGACACAACACCTGTATTACTGGTTATGTGGACACAACACCTGTATTACGGGTTATGAGGACACAACACCTGTATTACGGGTTATGTGGACACAACACCTGCATTACTGGTTATGTGGACACAACACCTGTATTACGGGTTATGTGAACACAACACCTGCATTACGGGTTATGTGGACACAACACCTGTATTACGGGTTATGTAGACACACCTGTATTACGGGTTATGTGGGCACAACACCTGTATTACGGGTTATGTGGACACAACACCTGTATTACGGGTTATGTGGACACAACACCTGTATTACGGGTTATGTGGGCACAACACCTGTATTACGGGTTATGTGGACACAACACCTGTATTACGGGTTCTGTGGACAAAACACCTGTATTACGGGTTATGTAGACACAACACCTGTATTACTGGTTATGTGGACACAACACCTGTATTACGGGTTATGTGGACACAACACCTGTATTACGGGTTATGTGGACAAAACACCTGTATTACGGGTTATGTGGACAAAACACCTGTATTACGGGTTCTGTGGACAAAACACCTGTATTACGGGTTCTGTGGACACAACACCTGTATTACGGGTTCTGTGGACACAACACCTGTATTACGGGTTCTGTGGACAAAACACCTGTATTATGGGTTCTGTGGACACAACACCTGTATTACGGGTTCTGTGGACAAAACACCTGTATTACGGGTTATGTGGACACAACACCTGTATTATGGGTTATGTAGACAAAACACCTGTATTACGGGTTCTGTAGGACAAAACACCTGTATTACGGGTTCTGTGGACACAACACCTGTATTACGGGTTATGTGGACACAACACCTGTATTACGGGTTCTGTGGACAAAACACCTGTATTATGGGTTCTGTGGACAAAACATCTGTATTACGGGTTATGTGCAAAAAACACCTGTATTACGAGTTCCGTGGACACAACACCTGTATTACGGCTTATGTGGACACAACACCTGCATTACGGGTTATGTGAACACAACACCTGTATTACGGGTTATGCGGACACAACACCTGTATTATGGGTTATGCGGACACAACACCTGTATTACGGGTTATGTGGACACAACACCTGTATTACGGGTTATGTGGACACAACACCTGTATTACGGGTTATGCGGACACAACACCTGTATTACGGGTTATGTGGACACAACACCTGTATTACGGGTTATGTGGACACAACACCTGTATTACGGGTTATGCGGACACAACACCTGTATTACGGGTTCTGTGGACACAACACCTGTATTACGGGTTCTGTGGACAAAACACCTGTATTACGGGTTATGTAGACACAACACCTGTATTACGGGTTCTGTGGACACAACACCTGCATTAGGGTTTTGTGGACAAAACACCTGTAATTTGGGTTTTGTGGACAAAAAAAAAATGTATTACAGGTTCCGTATACAAAACACCTGTATGATTGGTTTTGTGGGATAAAATACCTGTATTACGGGTTCTGTGATTTGTGTGCTACTGAACCGGTCATTTCATTAGAACAAAACTGTGCATCTTGTACACATACACATACTAGCTCTATGGAGAATCACTTCATTATCTATAATAACAATTTCTTAATCATTGCATGCTCGACCATAAAACTAGAAAATACTTTCAATCACTGCTTGCTGATAAATTAAACCGGGAAATACATTCAGCTCCGAGACGGACGAAATAATACTGTTAATCAAACTTGCAATATAACCATGACAAATCGGTGCTGTCTAATTAGACACAAGTAGGCCTGATTAAGGAGGGTACCACAAGTCGTATTTGGTAGGTTTTTTGTCAGGATCACTACAGTATTGTGTATTAGGTCTGATTAAGGAGGGTACCACAAGTCGTGGTCACTACAGTATTGTGTATTAGGTCTGATTAAGGAGGGTACCACAAGTCGTGGTCACTACAGTATTGTGTATTAGGTCTGATTAGGGAGGGTACCACAAGTCGTGGTCACTACAGTATTGTGTATTAGGTCTGATTAGGGAGGGTACCACAAGTCGTGGTCACTACAGTATTGTGTATTAGGTCCGATTAGGGAGGGTACCACAAGTCGTGGTCACTACAGTATTGTGTATTAGGCCTGATTAAGGAGGGTACCACAAGTCGTGGTCACTACAGTATTGTGTATTAGGCCTGATTAAGGAGGGTACCACAAGTCGTGGTCACTACAGTATTGTGTATTAGGCCTGATTAAGGAGGGTACCACAAGTCGTGGTCACTACAGTATTGTGTATTAGGTCTGATTAGGGAGGGTACCACAAGTCGTGGTCACTACAGTATTGTGTATTAGGCCTGATTAGGGAGGGTACCACAAGTCGTGGTCACTACAGTATTATGTAATAGGTCTGATTAGGGAGGGTACCACAAGTCGTGGTCACTACAGTATTGTGTATTAGGTCTGATTAGGGAGGGTACCACAAGTCGTGGTCACTACAGTATTGTGTATTAGGCCTGGCTAGGGAGGGTACCACAAGTCGTGGTCACTACAGTATTGTGTATTAGGTCTGATTAAGGAGGGTACCACAAGTCGTGGTCACTACAGTACTGTGTATTAGGCCTGGCTAGGGAGGGTACCACAAGTCGTGGTCACTACAGTATTGTGTATTAGGTCTGATTAGGGAGGGTACCACAAGTCGTGGTCACTACAGTATTGTGTATTAGGTCTGATTAGGGAGGGTACCACAAGTCGTGGTCACTACAGTATTGTGTATTAGGTCTGATTAAGGAGGGTACCACAAGTCGTGGTCACTACAGTATTGTGTATTAGGTCTGATTAGGGAGGGTACCACAAGTCGTGGTCACTACAGTATTATGTATTAGGTCTGATTCGGGACGGTACCACAAGTCGTGGTCACTACAGTATTGTGTATTAGGTCTGATTAGGGAGGGTACCACAAGTCGTGGTCACTACAGTATTATGTAATAGGTCTGATTCGGGACGGTACCACAAGTCGTTTTTGGAAGGTTTTAGTCAGGATCACTACAGTTTTGTGTATTAGACATAAACCTTGATAAATGAGTTTATGTAAGTAAGACTGCTTAGGTCAGATAGAATGGCAATACTATTACAAATAACAGGTTATCATAATTAGCATTTCTTGCTTTTAAAATGATAAAACATGGCGTACAGCGTGTAAAACATATCAAACACATTTAAAAAAAAACAGAGTCAAAATCAGCCTATATTGCTCACCTGTTATCCAATCCTGTTGGCATCATTGAGTCCTGGACAGTGGTAAAAGGTCATTCAATTTAACTCACCACTGACTCGCTATATCACACCACTGACTCGCTATATCACACCACCGACTCGCTATATCACACCACTGACTCGCTATAACACACCACTGACTCACTATATCACACCACTGACTCGCTATATCACACCACTGACTCGCTATAACACACCACTGACTCGCTAGAACACACCACTGACTCGCTAGAACACACCACTGGCTCACTATAACACACCACAGACTCACTATAACACAACATTGACTAGCTATAACACACCACTGGCTAGCTATATCACACCACTGACTCGCTACAACACACCACTGACTCGCTATAACACACCACTGACTCGCTATAGCACACAACTGACTCGCTATACCACACCACTGACTCGCTATAACACACCACTGACTCGCTATAACACACCACTGACTCACTATAACACACCACTGACTCACTATATCACACCACTGACTCGCTATAACACACCACTGACTCGCTATAACACAACACTGACTCACTATATCACACCACAGACTCACTATAACACACCACTGACTCGCTATAACACACCACTGACTCACTATACCACACCGCTGACTCGCTATACCACACCGCTGACTCGCTATAACACACCACTGACTCACTATAACACACCACTGACTCGCTATAACACACCACTGGCTCACTATAACACACCACTGACTCGCTATAACACACCACTGACTCGCTATAACACACAACTGACTCGCTATAACACCACTGACTCACTATAACACACAACTGACTCATTATAACACACAACTGACTCACTATCACACCACTGACTCACTTTAACAAACAACTGCCTCACTATAACACACCACTGACTCACTATAACACACAACTGACTCACTATAACACACCACTGACTCATTATCACTTAGTACACCACTGACTCACTATCACTAAACACACCACTGACTCATTATCACTTAACACAACACTGACTCATTATAACACAATACTGACTCATTTATCACTTAGTACACCACTGACTCACTATCACTAAACACACCACTGACTCACTATCACTAAGTCATAGTAAAGTTGTTACTGATTAACACAGATTATAGATCGATTGGAATTGCTGGACATGGACGACGGATACTGCATCATCACACAAGTTCATATGGCACTTTCCCCTCGTGTAAGGTGATTCAATAAACTCACAAATTTCCATAAATAACAAACAATCTATCTGGAACCTCAATAAAATTTCTCAGATTATTTGATTTAAACAAGGAAAAACTTTATTTGATTTCAAAAAGGAACAAGATTTTTTATCCTCTAAAAAAAAATTAAAAATTAGATCATAACACTACAAGAATATGGTTAAGAATCATAAGTGAAACAAAAGTTAGAAAGTAAACAACACTAGTCTCTCTTTAAATTCAGATGTGCAATGATTGTGTTTGTAGAGATACAATGACATCAGCTTCCTTCCCACCAGAAATCACTGCTGACCAATGCACACCTTCTAGTGCTTTTCTATAACATCCTCAACATCAGTTGATATAGATATGTGGTCAGACACATCCTCGATATCAGTTGATATAGATATGTGGTCAGACACATCCTCAACATCAGTTGATATAGATATGTGGTCAGACACATCCTCGGCATCAGTTGATATAGATATATATATGTATGTGGTCAGACACATCCTCGACATCAGTTGATATAGATATGTGGTCAGACACATCCTCGACATCAGTTGATATAGATATGTGGTCAGACACATCCTCGACATCAGTTGATATAGATATGTGGTCAGACACATCCTCGACATCAGTTGATATAGATATGTGGTCAGACACATCCTCGACATCAGTTGATATAGATATGTGGTCAGACACATCCTCGACATCAGTTGATATAGATATGTGGTCAGACACATCCTCGACATCAGTTGATATAGATATGTGGTTAGACACATCCTTGGCATCAGTTGATATAGATATGTGGTCAAACATGCAGAAAGCTGCTCTCAAATGATGAAAAAAATCCAAACTGAAATGAATCAGCAAAGATTGCTAGAATAATTAGGGCATCCAATGTTTCGAAGAAACCTTTCCCATGACAAAAATTCATCATTATCCTGAAATTATATTCCTCATGAACTGGTAATTCATTTTAATATAAAATTGTTTTCTGGACATTCAAACAATTCTAATTAAATCGTCCACTGCAGAAATATTTTGACTGTTTTTAAACAGGTACTTAAGTTAAGTTGGACGATAATAGTATTTCCTATTCATGGGGCAAAATATGATTATCTGCCATCTATAGTTTCTGATTCCCAACTTCCATAGCTTGTTGCCTTTTTTGACTGTGCACCAAGAAGTTGGCAGCTTTTATCATATTTTGTTCTCTAGCCAGCAGGTCACTCAGCTTGGCCTCCTCTTTACTGTCATTGCACACAATAACAAAATGACTGTCCCGTTTTCGTGCACGCCCTCGCATCTGCACCAGAGCTGTCATGGTTGATGGTGGGTTCATGGAGACCACAAGCTCACATTCCGGTAGATCTATCCCCTCCTCAGCAACAGCTGTTGCTATGACAATCTGGTGCTTGTGATCCTTAATTTCCTCTAATACCTTGCGCTGCTGAGCAACAGACATTCCAGGTTCAGCTGCTGCAGCCCCATGCCCGACAATCTTCTCTACAGATAAGCTCCTATGTACTATCTCAGGATGATTCCTTAAAACTGTGTGCAGTTTAGTAGCTGTAGCCCTTTGTTTGACGAGGACGAGGGCCAGTGGTTGTCCTCTGTGACCATCATTCCACTGTATGTAGTTCTGATTCATCAGTTGCTGCATCAGACATTTGACACTTGACGACATTTCTTGGTTAACAGATTCATTAAGTGATTTTAGATTAGATTTCAGGATTCGTTGCTGTGTCTCAATTGAACGTAGAATGTTCTCACAAGGCAGACTAATTTGTTTAGCAAACTCGAAGTCTTGGTTCAGATTGGTCGCCATGAGAATCTGTAACTCTTCCAAAGCCTCAGAAGTTCCAACCTCTGCTGCCACACTGATTGCCATACAAATACATTGTATGTGTCCTATCAAATTCTGAACTTCAATTCTCTTATCTACACCTGCTGTATTAGGTTTTGCCATAGCTATCAGCGCCTGTAGTTCGTCCATGACGTCGCCAGTCAGGTCTTGGGCATGTCTCTGAAGGTCGTCTGTACCGAGCGACCTACTGACCCCCGTCAATCCTAGGTTGCTGTGTTCTGTGATGTTGGTTTCAGCAGCAAGCCTCATGTAGCACTGTAACAAATACACCCTGAGATCACGCTGAAACTCTTCCTCGATGGCTGTTGTTTCCATCACTGCAATGTGAATTTTAGCATTGGACATGAATGCCTGCAGCTCCGCCTTTTCGTCCTCGACGACAGCAATATGTGAATCACCTAAATTGATCTGTAGTTGTCGTAACATGTCAACAGTCATGGAGTAATTGTTTTTACCAGCTGGTGATGCTGTGAGGCCCAGTACCTTACAGCGAGATGGTTCAGGTCTCTGGAAGTGATGTGTGGCCATCAGGTTGTTGTAGGAGTGATTCTTATTACAGTGATGGGCCTCGTCAAAAACCACCAGGCACTGATCCTCCCAACGCAGAACGACATCCGTCAACATGTTTTCACAAAAGGCTGTAACAAAAACATGGACTTACAAAGATTGTAAAAACCGACAACTGCTGCACATCAGGTTTTCTCAGAAACAATGGCATTTTTTTATAATAACGGTAAGTAGTGCAAATTTAAACATCTGCATTTCCCCACATTCTGAGCTCTCTTACTGACATTCACATGCTTGAAATGACTCTGGGGCTAAAGAACATAAGAAAATGTATGATTTTAGAATTTCTTAAAACTTCAGAACAGATGACAAACAGGGGCAATGGTTTGCTAATCAATGGTTGACTTGCAAGACATGCATTCTGCATTTATGAATGTACACTCTAGCAAATCCATTCCTGAATGCTTCAAACTAGTTTTTAAGCTATGTATACTAGCAAATTCAACTTTATTCAGGAGTTTAAATCCCAAATAAATATACCGATCACATCAGTCACAGGTATCGGTGATATCCACTATGAATTCTATAGTACAGACCGACCTGCCGTGGCAACGATGATGTCATGCTGCCAGAGTGGTACCCCTCCTGTCGACTGTTGCCCACCACACAGCTCAGCGATTTTCAGCTCCCGCACGATTTGCTTGGAGGGGTCGTCGGGATCAAACCTAGGAATAATAATGTTTACATTTATAATACAAATTTTTCATTAATCAAAGGTCTTCAAATACTGAGAAAAAAGTTGAACCTGAACTGTCTCTTAATAGCTAATGGCCTCTGCTTCATCTAAATCTCAAAATACCTCCTTTATCATGTGTGGAAGAGGAAAATTTCAAACTCATCTTAAAGAGTTAAAACTACACGACATTGTACACAAATGTAACTACTGAAAAATAATTGACTCATGGCAAGGAAGAGTTTTCAACTAAGAAGCAAATCTTCTACCAAAAGGGGTAAATTGAAATAATTGGTTTATGGACAGAATATCCATTCATGGTATAATTATATAGCCTAAAAAGCTAGAATCAAATTGATTGAAAAATAATTGAATACATATAAAACTGCACCTTCTGAATTTGCGACTGCCCAATTGTCTCTTGATGTACTTGGCCTGCTGTAAGACGAGGAGAACTTTGGTGACGAGAAACAGGACCTGGTAGGTAGGGTTTAATTCCAGCATGGCACCTATTGCCATACACCCGATCAGTGTCTTACCCGTCCCTATACAATAAAACCACAGATAATATTATCACTATACACCCGATCAGTGTCTTACCCGTCCCTGTACAACAAAACCACAGATAATATTATCACTATACACCTGATCAGTGTCTTACCCGTCCCTGTACAACAAAACCACAGATAATATTATCACTATACACCCGATCAGTGTCTTACCCGTCCCTGTACAACAAAACCACAGATAATATTATCACTATACACCCGATCAGTGTCTTACCCGTCCCTATACAACAAAACCACAGATAATATTATCACTATACACCCGATCAGTGTCTTACCCGTCCCTATACAACAAAACCACTGATAATATTATCACTATACACCCGATCAGTGTCTTACCCGTCCCTATACAACAAAACCACTGATAATATTATCACTATACACCCGATCAGTGTCTTACCCGTCCCTATACAACAAAACCACAGATAATATTATCACTATACACCCGATCAGTGTCTTACCCGTACAACAAAACCACTGATAATATTATCACTATACACCCGATCAGTGTCTTACCCGTCCCTGTTATCAGTGTCATAACATCCATATATAACTACCCTGTTATCAGTGTCATAACATCCAATATATAACTACCCTGTTATCAGTGTAATAACACCCATCACATAACTACCCTGTAATCAGTGTCATAAGACCCAACACATAACTACCCTGTTATCAGTGTCATAACATCCATCACATAACTATCCTGTTATCAGTGTAATAACACCCATCACATAACTACCCTGTTATCAGTGTAATAACACCCATCACATAACTACCTTGTTATCAGTGTAATAACACCTATCACATAACTACCCTGTTATCAGTGTAATAACACCCTTCACATAACTATCCTGTTATCAGTGTAATAACACCCAACACATAACTACCCTGTTATCAGTGTCATAACATCCATCACATAACTACCCTGTTATCAGTGTAATAACACCCATCACATAACTACCCTGTTATCAGTGTAATAACACCCATCACATAACTACCCTGTTATCAGTGTCATAACACCCACCACATAACTACCCTGTTATCAGTGTCATAACACCCACCACATAACTACCCTGTTATCAGTGTCATAACATCCATCACATAACTACCCTGTTATCAGTGTAATAACACCCATCACATAACTACCTTGTTATCAGTGTAATAACACCCATCACATAACTACCCTGTTATCAGTGTCATAACACCCATTATAAAACTACCCTGTTATCAGTGTAATAACACCCATCACATAACTACCCTGTTATCAGTGTAATAACACCCATCACATAACTATCCTGTTATCAGTGTAATAACACCCATCACATAACTACCCTGTTATCAGTGTCATAATACCCATCACATAACTACCCTGTTATCAGTGTCATAACACCTGTCACATAACTACCCTGTTATCAGTGTAATAACACCAATCACATAACTACCCTGTTATCAGTGTCATAACACCTGTCACATAACTACCCTGTTATCAGTGACATAACACCCATCACATAACTATCCTGTTATTATTGTCGTAACACCCATCACATAACTACCCTGTTATCAGTGTCATAATACCCATCACATAACTACCATGTTATCAGTGTCATAACACCTGTCACATAACTACCCTGTTATCAGTGTAATAACACCCATCACATAACTACCCTGTTATCAGTGTAATAACACCCATCACATAACTACCCTGTTATCAGTGTAATAACACCCATCACATAACTACCTTGTTATCAGTGTCATAACATCCATCGCATAACTACGCTGTTATCAGTGTAATAACACCCATCACATAACTACCCTGTTATCAGTGTCATAACACCCATGAAATAATTACCCTGTTATCAGTGTCATAGCACCCATCACATAACTACCCTGTTATCAGTGTCATAACACCTGTCACATAACTACTTTGTTATCAGTGTAATAACACCCATCACATAACTACCCTGTTATCAGTGTCATAACACCCATCAAATAATTACCCTGTTATCAGTGTCATAGCACCCATCACATAACTACCCTGTTATCAGTGTAATAACACCCAACACATAACTATCTTGTTATCAGTGTAATAACACCCATCACATAACTACCCTGTTATCAGCGTCATAACACATCACATAACTACCCTGTTATCAGTGTTATAACATATCACATAACTACCCTGTTATCAGTGTTATAACATATCACATAGCTACCCTGTTATCAGTGTTATAACACCCATCACATAAACTACCCTGTTATCAGTGTAATAACACCCAACACATAACTATCCTGTTATCAGTGTAATAACACCCATAACATAACTACCCTGTTATCAGTGTAATAACACCCATCACATAAACTACCCTGTTATCAGTGTAATAACACCCATCACATAACTACCCTGTTATCAGTGTAATAACACCTGTCACATAACTACACTGTTATCATTGTCATAACACCCATCACATAACTACCCTGTTATCAGTGTAATAACACCCATCACATAACTACCCTGTTATCAGTGTCATATCACCCATCACATTACTACCCTGTTATCAGTGTAATAACACCCATCACATAACTACCCTGTTATCAGTGTCATATCACCTGTCACATAACTACCCTGTTATCAGTGTCATAACACCCATCACATAACTACCCTGTTATCAGTGTAATAACACCCATCACATAATTACCCTGTTATCAGTGTAATAACACCCATCACATAACTACCCTGTTATCAGTGTCATATCACCTGTCACATAACTACCCTGTTATCAGTGTAATAACACCCATCACATAACTACCCTGTTATCAGTGTAATAACACCCATCACATAACTACCCTGTTATCAGTGTCATATCACCCATCACATTACTACCCTGTTATCAGTGTAATAACACCCATCACATAACTACCCTGTTATCAGTGTAATAACACCCATCACATAACTACCCTGTTATCAGTGTCATATCACCCATCACATAACTACCCTGTTATCAGTGTCATATCACCCATCACATAACTACCCTGTTATCAGTGTCATATCACCCATCACATAACTACCCTGTTATCGGTGTTATAACACCTGTCACATAACTACCCTGTTATCAGTGTAATAACACCCATCACATAACTACCCTGTTATCAGTGTAATAACACCCATCACATAACTACCCTGTTATCAGTGTAATAACACCCATCACATAATTACCCTGTTATCAGTGTCATAACACCCATCACATAACTACCCTGTTATCAGTGTAATAACACTCATCACATAACTACCCTGTGTCATAACACCCATCACATAACTACTCTGTTATCAGTGTCATAATACCCATCACATAACTACCCTGTTATCAGTGTCATAATACCTGTCACATAACTACCCTGTTATCAGTGTAATAACACCCATCACATAACTACCCTGTTATCAGTGTAATAACACCCATCACATAACTACCCTGTTATCAGTGTAATAACACCCATCACATAACTTCCCTGTTATCAGTGTAATAACACCCATCACATAACTAACATGTTATCAGTGTCATAACTCCCATCACATAGCTACTCTGCTATCAGTGTAATAACACCCATCACATAACTACCCTGTTATCAGTGTCATAACACCCTTCACATATCTACCCTGTTATCAGTGTCATAACTCCCATCACATAACTACTCTGCTATCAGTGTAATAACACCCATCACATAACTAACATGTTATCAGTGTCATAACACCCTTCACATAACTACCCTGTTATCAGTGTCATAACTCCCATCACATAACTACTCTGCTATCAGTGTAATAACACCCATCACATAACTACCTCTGTCATACCTTATTAAATCATTTTGTCGAGTTTCAATTTAACTGTAATACACCAGAGTGTATTTGGATGAAGATATAGGGTTACTGGTCCCTGTAATATTCAGCTCATAGGAATTTCTGTTATGTTGGAATTTCACTAAGAAAGAAAACATTTGCAATATATTTACCTGTTGGAAGGAAGCAAATGCGATCCCCAGCTAGGACCTTTCTGAACAGTTCCCACTGGTAACTTCTCGGAACAGTTTCTGTGAAGCCAGTTTGACCCCTGTGTTCATCCTGTATTCTCATCGTTTTAATCAGGGCTGGATGCTCACGATTTGTTGCTGGTTCTTTTGCAGATTTCTGGCGGTGAAGCTTGCCCCTCAGATGATCATTGAAAGCTTTTTCTGTATCCATAGGAACTTTACATGTAGAGCAATAATGTCTGTAGTTTTTGGAAACTGATTTTTCTGTTTCAGTCAGGTTTGGGGGTGTTGATCTCTGAGGAACATCTTTTAGTTTCTTGCTGATAAGGGACATTAACTTGGTGTGATTTTTTGACAGACCGGCAGATTGACAACTTTCCACGCTGCTGTCAGCATCTTTATCGGGATCAGATTCCGACTCCATTGAGACACTTCTGTCGCGACTTGTTTTCCTGCGACCAGTTCTGTTCCTAACAGCTCTTGCCGAGTCTGTTCCCTCCCCTCTGCGTGTCTGTCCTCCTGACGTATGTTCACTTGAACTTGTACTGTCAAGTGAGTCCATATCCGATATGTCAATAGCCTTCCGAGGAACAGGGACATGGCCAGAAGTGGTGATCTCAATCTTCTGTTTTTCTCTGCCTTCTTTTTTCCTCCTGAAGTCATTCACATCAACACACTTTTTCTCAGTATTGCATATATCCTTTTTAATCTTCAGTTCCGACATACTTGTACATATGGACACAAGCTCTGGTAAGTCATCTATTGGCTCAAGGCTGGGCATCCTGTTATCACGGTCACTTCCTAGTGAGGACTGACCACTGAGATTGGACGAATGACCACTCAGACTTGATGAGTGGCCACTCTCACTAGACATATCGTGATAAACTATGGTACCATCTCTATGAGAGCCTGTATGTTTCTGTGAATCGGGACCAACACTGGGTGACATTGAAGCCGACCTTGAAGCCGACCTTGAAGCCGACCTTGACAGCCCTACAGCACTGCTGTCACTATTCTTACTTATTTGAGACATGATACTAGGTTTGTTGATTTCTTTCTCCTTTGGAATTCCTGAACATAAATTTGAAATCATTTTAGAAGTGCTGAATTGATCTGGCTGTTCAGAATGGTAAACCGATTTTGTTAGTGTTTCATCGTATTCCCCGACACCATTAGTAGTACATGATAGAGAGGCAGGGTCTAAATTTTCAAGTTGGTCCAAAGAAATGGGTTCAAATTTCATACCACTGACTACAGTGTCACTTGGTGACCTGCTAGTATTAAACATCTCAGGTGTCTGACCAGTTCCCAAACTGTTTTTGGTGACTCTTACAATCCTTTCTTCCCTAGAGTCATCAGAGGTCATCACCAAAGTCTCCTGAAATCCGAGAGAGTTTAACCCCTCCGTAGCAGCTCTGTGACTCACACTCTGCTCATGAATCTCCAATTGCTCTTTTGAGTTCAGATAACACCCACAAACAAAGCAAGGGTACCAGTTGGTATTGTCCATAGCTTTCTGTCCTGGAGCAGAAACAGAAGATTCTACAGTAGAGTGTGTCCCTTTGATGTGTTCCCGTTTTATATGCTTCTCACTGGCATAGTGCTGCTTGGCACTCTCCTGACCAGAGAATGGTACTTTACAGATTTTACAATACAAGTTGTCATCCACTGAACTGATGTTCTCATTTCTCTGTTTCGCCTTTTTATGGTTTTTACCACTGATGTGCTGCATGGCATGAGCCCGGGACGTGAGGTCAATTGAACACAGATTACAGTGTCCAGCGTGACCATTGAACCAGTAATCCTGGCTATCAGATGCAGCAATGTTTCTTCCATCAAACACTTCACTGCCAGATGAATTAGGAATCTGATCATGCTGATTTATGTTTTCACTAGCTTTAATTTCAATGATATCCTTTAATGTTGATGAACTTTCTGAAACATCAGACCTCTGCCTTTCAGCTGAAATGTACCAAGGACTAACATCAGGTCGTCCCGGAGAAACTGGCTGTACCTCCTGTAATCTATCCCCCATAGCTGAAGGTGGCGATGGAATTCCTTGACTTTGAGTCTGTTTCCTACCTTCCCATGCAGCTCTTGCCTTTGCGTGAGGTTTACCAGCGATGTGTTCAGTAGCATGTTGTGAGGATGACAGTTCTATCTGACATACATTACAATATCCTCTCGTACCACTCATCTCATATTCCTGTGTATCGGTAGTATGCTGGCTCTCTGCCTGTCTCTGGACAGCTTTAGTATGTTTTGTTCCAGACAGATGATCCTGAGCATGGCGTTCTGATGTGAATTCAATGTCACAAACCAAACATTTGCCACGATCTCCGTTGAAGTAATACTCTTGTGAGTCTGATACTTTAAGATCTCTCACTTTTTCTACTCCACTTTTCACCAAAGCTTTCCTGTGACGAGTTCCCTTCAAATGAGCATTAGCATTCTCCTCAGAGGTCAAGGCTACATTACATATATGACAATGACCAGTCTTACCATCAAACTCGTACACTCCATCAACAGTGGTAGGTTTGGTCGGGGCCCGACAAGGTATTTCCCTTCCATACCCAGGCCTTCTGACTTCAGCTCCTGTTGGTAAACAGGCCAGATTCTCTGTAGGGTAGTTAGACGTCTCCATAGCTGTACTCAAAGTTGGGTTTCCTTCTGTTGTGTCCATTGAATTTGGAAGGTGTCCCAAAGATGCCATCTTTTCCCTGTGACTTTTGCCTGCAAAATGGGCCTCGGCTTCTTGTTGACTTGAGAATCTCTGTCCACAGGCATTACAGGTATCCCTGGCGAGACTGGATACATGGTTATACGTCATAGCAACTTTTTTCTTGGCATGCTTTTCACCGTTGATATGCTGATCGGCCACTGCTCTAGAAGTAAGTTCTATATTACAAATATAACAAAATCCTCTTTCTCCATTGAAGGCGTACTCCTTCCCTTCATGTTGGGGTATCTGTACAGTTGAAATACAACCGTAACTCTCAATGGTTTTCGCCCTTTTGGCCTTTTCAAGGTGCTTGGGGCTACTCATGTGTCTCCTATATACTTCATTGGAGTTCATAATTACATCACAAATGTCACATTTAAATTGAGGAGAAAGCTGGGAGCTTTCAATAAGTTCTTTATTTCGTACAGCCTTCTGGTGAGTTTTGCTTTCGAAGTGTTGCTGAGCTGGAATTCTTCCACTAAATTCCTTCTTACACACTTCACACACTATCCTTGTGTCCGCCATGTCTCTCCGGGAATTACTTTACTCTCACAGTTCTGTAACAATAAAACTTGAAACATTATTCAAGATACCAAACTATAATCCCTAAAACCACAAGCCATTCAAATCTAAAGTAATTATTACATGTTTGTCTATTTATAACCTCTTAAATAATTCTGTATGTTTCTAACCTCTAAAATAACTTTGTCTGTTTAACAAATCGTAATTGTTTGGTTGGTGTCGTGGTGACCTAGATTTGTTTGATGGGTGTCGTAGTGACCTAAATTTGTTTGGTGGGTGTAGAAGTGACCTAGATTTGTTTGGTGGGTGTAGAAGTGACCTAGATTTGTTTGTTGGGTGTCGTAGTGACCTATATTTGTTTGATGGGTGTCGTAGTGACCTAGATTTGTTTGATGGGTGTCGTAGTGCCCTAGATTTGTTTGTTGGGTGTCGTAGTGACCTAGATTTGTTGTAGTGACCTAGATTTGTTTGCTGGGTGTCGTAGTGACCTAAATTTGTTTGGTGGGTGTAGAAGTGACCTAGATTTGTTTGTTGGGTGTCATAGTGACCTAGATTTGTTTGATGGGTGTCATAGTAACCTAGATTTGTTTGGTGGGTGTCGTAGTGACATAGATTTGTTTGGTGGGTGTCGTAGTGACCTAGATTTGTTTGCTGGGTGTCGTAGTGACCTAGATTTCTTTGGGGTGTATCAAAGTAACCTATATTTGTATGGTGGGTGTCGTTGAAGCAGAGGACGCTTACTGTACTGGAGTGCCTGGTCTCATTCTCATTGTACTTTGCCAATCTAAATTTATGTTCATATTTTACCCTTGTTTAATTGACTTTGAATATGTGTTTTCATTATTATGTCAGTATATTCAATGTAATCTATAGGTAGATATTGTAGCCTTTCCAGGACGTTCTGTGAACTAGTCTTAATGAGACCGTAAGATTATCACATGAAGAACCAAGTCATAGGAAAATGATCGGTAAAATTTGGTCAAACAAATGACATTGACATACTGTCAAAGTCCCAAAAGTCAGATCTGTTATGAATTTTAGATCATATTAAAACAAATAACTTGTATCAAACAAAGAGGACCAGGGTCATGAAATTGGGCCAGTTGACTGCTAAATTGAAATTAATCAATCAGATCAACTCGCAAGTGAACATATATCTATAAATAAACATTGTAAACTGCTTTAACATGTTTGGACTTTGTGACCTCTAGACATTGACAATTTGACCAAACTTGAATCCCTCAATGCTGCTATAACTACTAGGTCAAGTATCTGCTTGGAATGTCGATAAGGAGATTATTGAAGGTTTTAACACATTTTAATCTAATTAAAATACATCTCTTCAGTATCTTTATGTGACCCAATAGTGTCTAACTTTGTAGTCCTCTATCTCTGGATGCAAATGGCCAACTATCTTGACCTTTGGCAGAGGACGCGGTGGCCAAGTGGTTAATGTGTCCAGACACTTTATCATTAGCCCTCCACCTCTGGGTCTCGAGTTCAAACACATGGGGGGCAGCTGCCTGGCACTGACCGTAGGCCAGTGGTTTTGATACTCCGAAACATGGCATGTCCTTAAATGACCCTGGCTGTTAATGTACGTTACAAAAATAAATCAAATAAACCGCTTTGGCCGGTTGGTTAATGAGAAGTTGTTTACAGATTTAACCTTAGTTGAACTGTGTGACCTTAATGACCAAAAAAGCAGGTCAAGGATATTCATTTAAACAAATTTATCATGAGCCTGAGCCTAAAAGTTAGATTAAAAATATCGGTTCTATGGTGTTATCTAGGAAGACTAATAGAATCTACTATGGGTCTGTTCCGTGGACAGGGATATCTCAACCCGAGTGTAAGAGTTCGGCCAGTCAGCACGAGGCTTGCTGAGTGCTGGCCAGCCAAACTCTTACATGAGGGTTGAGATATATTCTTGTTCGCGGAACAGACCCATGATTAGGATTATTTTTCTCACATACTAATTGCAACCAAACATAAGTTTTTATGAAAGTTTTTCATCGCACCATTTTCAATGCTCCTTGGAATGCGAGTCAAAATTGATGACGTCATCATTTACAACTTGGTTACTCAATGTAAAATGATGACATAACGTTATTGTGAGCTGTGTCATATAGCGCTTGCTGGCTGTCTTTATCCCCCTGTGTAATATAGATTTTTCTCTTACCCTGGACAAGGATATCGGAAGTTTTACCGGGCTGAGATTTTCTTATCTTACCCTAGGGAAAAGACAAGCTACATGTGCTCTTTTCACGTTCTCAATAATTGCATTTCCTGGGTAAGATAGATTTATCTTTTCCCTAGCAACTGCCAGATAACCCTGTGAAGTATGTGAGAAATATTACAGAATGAGATTGAATTTTGCATGTCGTGTTTTGATGGGCCTGCTGATATTAATACAGGCATGAAAGTCTTTGTCAATTGGGGTCATCCAAAAGCAGTATATACTATCACAATTTTTGTCATTATTTCGTAAATGAACGATTTCAACAAACCAGCGACAAAGCCTTATAGCACGATGAACTTTTAAACAAACATGTTGCCGATCAGACAGAATGTAACAGGGGAGGAGAAGATGTAGCGGCCAAACAGGGGTTCGAACCCGGGACCTACGAGCACTAGCTGGATGCTCTACCAATTGAGCTACCTGGTCACCGATGATCGACCCAGTCCAGTCACGCTACACACCTCCCTCCTTTTTTTCAAGTCTTCGCCCTTGAAGACAGACAAGACCCTTATACCACCACCGTGAGTATTTTTGCTGGGCGCCAATTTTGTAACAGGAGAGGAGAAGATGTAGCGGCCAGACCAGGGTTCAAACCCGGGGCCTCTGAACACTAGCCGGATGCTCTACCAATATTGAGCTACCTGGTCACTGATGATCAACCCAGTCCAGTCCGGCTACAAGAATACATAGTTTTATTTGTGTATAATTGTATTTATATCTTATATTAATTAATTAGGACTAATAACATTACACTAACAGAATTCTGCAAACATGCCACAAAAAATAATCAGTCAGAATCAGTTATTTGAGATGAAGCATATAGAATTATCTTGCATTAACACATATGTAGGACTTTATCAGCTGTTTATAATACTATATTACGTAATATACTGTACCTTTCAGTCAACCGTGAACAAATATAGTTGTGTGAAGTATATGGTGCATTAGCTGTGTATTTCAAAGATCTTCAAGGCTGGAGTATATCAAAAGTACACGTCTTCTTCCTGTGGAAAACCACACAATATATATATATATCATAGGAATTTTAACTTTCGCTTTTTCATTCTATGAATTCTACTTTCATTTTCTGCGTATTAAATCGTCATCAAATATTGATATGATAATGCATGTCATTACATTGACAAGTTTTCACAGATTAAATTTTATGGTATAATACATGAAATGTTAAAGATTAATCATGTCTTACTTGCACGTGTTGTCACTCTGTATCGATCTGCTTCAGCAAGAATCTTCGTTCGGGAAAACCGAATCGCGCGTGACATCTCATAGCAAAGCGATCGGGGTGAAAATATCGGGCGGCTGTCATGTGAATACGGTGAACAAATGGATATTGTATATCGTCAACATTGAGTATGTGGTAATACCTACTATTTGTGTTCTCTGTGATGACAGCGGCAAAGCTAAATTTCCTTAAATACTTCTAAAAGTATGTGAATATATTCCGGTGTCCACCGTAAATTCTTACCCCTGATTTAAAAGTACCACGTGCACGGCTCGGCTGATAGAGTTCGCCGTTAAGCGGGGGACGTCGGGCCTTGGATTGGTTTTAATTTCTACTTTAATTATTATACGTTTATTGTTGTTCAACATAATTTTAACGATATTCGAAATTAGTTTAAACAGTATTTTATTCAATTCATAGACATTACATACAAATATACAAAATAACAGTTCATAATTTGCAAAAGGATCAGGAAACAAGCTTAACGTTTATATCACTCCATACGGCTGTCAATTAAGTTTCTATTGAACAAGTGTTCTTTTAATATACTGCAATGTAAGCGAAGTCTCGTGTGTAAAATTTGCAATTTACGTTTTCCATAGTTTTTGTATGAAGGAGGACGTGTAAGATTTCTATTAAGGATTTTTTTTAAGTTTGTCATTATTTCTAATTTCTGGAGGTACCGAGTTCCATAATTTTACAGCTGACGGCAAGAAAGATGATTTATAATAATTTGTTTTTGTCTGAACTGATAAGAGCTGATCAGCTTGTCTGGTTCTATAATCATGACGATCTGAGTGTAAGGAAGGTACAAGGGAACATATAGTTTGGTGTTTTATTGTGAAACATTTTGTGAAATTGGACAATTTTATGCTTTTTTCTTCGATCTGATAATTTTTTGTCTTTATATAACAGTTCTATGTTAACAATTTTTGTAGCACTTGTCACTATCCTGCCAGCTTCAATTTGAACTTGCTCTATTTTGTTTATAAGATATTGTGGTAGTGCATCCCAAACAATATCGGCAATATGTTGTGAATGTTATGAATGTATGTGAAAAATTATATGTGTAAGTAACAACTTGATTTTAACATGATAAACAGACGTTTATATTAACATATACGCTTTGCTTAAAATTAAAGAAGACTTTTGTCTAAGAATTATTTCATACTATTTTTATACATCGACTTCACGAATTGCTTGTTATATAATCAATATTCTACGTAATAAATTATCTTTAAATTAACCAGGTCTTTGTTGTTCCTTGACATTATATGCATAAGGGGAGATAACCGCTACTGAAGATAGATTGTATGTGTACATTAGATCGATTCATGGTGCTTTACGCGACAATGGTGCACTAAAATATTGATTTTACAAGTTCATTTTCCCAAATTATAAGCTTTAAGTATGATTTTGTTAGATTTACATAGTAGATTGAGGTAGATTTGGGTAGATTTGGGTAATTCGTCGCGCCCTACAGTATTTATAGAAAAAATATTAGCCCCTACTACAATATAAACAATGACCTGGTGCAGATGCGTGTCCGTGCACATATAGTAATTGATTAATTCATTAATTAGCAAGTCGTGGAGGGGGATCTAACAAGCTTTTCTTGTTCATGTATACATGTAATTAGAAAAAAACGTCTTCAATTCTAATAAAAACAGAAATGTTCAACCACTCATGCTCTTATAGCATAATCTAGTTAACATATACGATAGTTTAATGCATTCGTAATACAGTTTAACCATTGTGTATTATACCATTAGATACGTCATAGTTATAATTGTTAGTTTGTCACGTGTCTCTGGTATCCATTTCATGATTCTTATGAATTTTGGTGTAATTTACACTCGGTGTGAGGCTCCCAAGGTCCCAGTGGTCGTCACCTGTAAGTTGGGCGTCGACGCGTCGATCTTTTAAACTGAAGAATAACTTCAAATGTAGACGGTCCAAAATGTCACCATAGCCCTAATCCTCACATCCATCTTATATAATCTGATCGAACTGTAGTCTTCCCAAGTTTTTGGAAGGACCTACATGTATGTCTATAGGGGAACACGGACCCAGAAAACAGAAGGTAGACAGGAAAGTTATGTTAGGACAGTCCCTAAGAAAGACTTATGTCTATGGGAAACACAAACCCAGAAAACAGAAATTAGACAGGAAAGTAATGATGTGGCAGTTCCCAAAGTTGATGCATCGACTGTGTGAGCTGGTGAGGCCTAAAAGCCTCAATGGCTGTGAGATTTGGTGAGGATTGGAGGCCCAATGGCTGTGTGATTTGGTGAGGATTGGAGGCCCAATGGCTGTGTGATTTGGTGAGGATTGGAGGCCCAATGGCTGTGTGATTTGGTGAGGATTGGAGGCCCAATGGCTGTGTGATTTGGTGAGGATTGGAGGCCCAATGGCTGTGTGATTTGGTGAGGATTGGAGGCCCAATGGCTGTGTGATTTGGTGAGGATTGGAGGCCCAATGGCTGTGTGATTTGGTGGGGATTGGAGGCCCAATGGCTGTGTGATTTGGTGAGGATTGGAGGCCCAATGGCTGTGAGATTTGGTGAGGATTGGAGGCCCAATGGCTGTGTGATTTGGTGAGGATTGGAGGCCCAATGGCTGTGTGATTTGGTGAGGATTGGAGGCCCATGACTGTGAGATCTGGTGAGAATTAGAGGCCCAATGGCTGTGTGATTTGGTGAGGATTGGAGGCCCTTTGGCTGTGTGATTTGGTGAGGATTGGAGGCCCTTTGGCTGTGTGATTTGGTGAGGATTGGAGGCCCAATGGCTGTGTGATTTGGTGAGGATTGGAGGCCCAATGCCTGTGTGATTTGGTGAGGATTGGAGGCCCAATGGCTGTGTGATTTACAAATTTCTGTAGACAAACCATGATGTGAGAAACTGCACGGCGAGGTTTTTGGGAAAGTTTCGGAAGTTTTAACTAGAGCTGTTGAAGAGAGCTCATAGCCGCAAATGCTTAGCGTATGCGAGTTATCGTTTAATCTCGCGTGACTACGCTTAGTTCCTCGATACCCCAAGGTCCATGGAAGTCGAAAAACTTCTACGACGACATGATAACGACGAAAGATACAATTATTATCTAGTGAACAAATGCCTTGAGGATATTGAGACAAAAATTACACAGATGGATGAGATAAAATCGACATCAAGAAGGTCACAGCTTGGGTTCCACGTCAGCAAGGTCTGTGAAATCAGGCACGAGTTCAACTTCATTAATTCAAGCTAAGGCTAAAGCTGAAGCAGCTCGGGCAGGAATACCATTTACAGAGAAAAAGACTTCGTTACTGAAAGAGCAGGCTATTTTGAAGGAGAAATAAGCCTTATCAGTAGCTCAGACAGAAAGGCAACGCCAAGAGATTGATGTAGATCTACAGCTTCTTTAAGAACAGAAGGTTTGTGTTGAGGAAGAATCCGAGTTGAAGGCGTACGCGACAGTTATTGAGTGGGACATTAATGAACGAATACGTCTGGAAAGGAAAATCATTATTCCTTCAGATGTGAATTCTAGAGAGCGCGTTCGACAGTATGTAGAGGAGCACTCGGCATCTCATGCGTCTAGCAGTCCAATAACTCATGAACATCCTCCACATTTGCCTATCCCATCTCAACCGCCTACACCACTAAATAATTGACCTCAATGGCCAACAGAGACAGCATTGGAACATCAATAACAAATGTCTGCAAACTTTGGCTCTCAACCTCAGTATAGAATATTAAACCCTACGATAGAAAACTTTGTCCCTACATCGATATTCAACTGAAATTTCAAATCTATGCTGAGAAAAGACTTGCTGTTTCGAGACTGACATCGTTTAATGACTCCCGGAAAATTTTCTCCCCTGGAAAGCTGGATTCTTGAATGTTGTCAAGGAACTTGGTGTTTCCTCCGATGAGGAATTATACTTTTGGTAAAATGGTTAGGTCCAGAGTCGGCAAAACATCAGTATCAGATCACCAACATAAGGAATCCAGAGTGAGGATTACAGAAAACATGATGTATGTAACAGTGTACAGTAAAAATGCCCAATTCCTGAAAAATATCGCACATGTTTTAGATATGTGAACATTGCCAGTTAACCCTACATATTAGCTCTAATAAAGTATATATATTTGTAATCTTTACAACATTTGCAAATTTAATACAGCTCTGAAGGATAGGTAAACTTATTTTTTCTATGATTTTTAGAGCTGTGAATAGCATTGTAACAGCTTAAAAAGTGCTCAAAAATTGCAAAATATCATATTTGACCCAAAATGACACAATTCTCTACAATTTTTTTTTCTGAAACCTATTTAAAATTTAATATATCTATCCTAAAGACAGGATTAATCTTGTTTTGACATATGTTGTAAATTAAGTTTTCCTGCTATCTTACCTTTTCTGTGGGCTTCAATTTTTCGCTGTAGGCAAATCTAAATTACCTGTGTAAACGCACTTTCGGAAAATCCGGAAATTTAAAATCCGGAACCAATTTATTAATTTTTGTTTTAACAAATGTGAAGTCTGTATGTACTACTTCATACTAATTATATCAATTATAGTGTACATTTATTTTTTTCATTTTTTGATGCATATCATAATACAGGAGTTACTTGCTTAACAAAAAAATCGCCCATGGCCAGCCTGTCCTACTGTAGTGTGCTACCATAGACTAGCGGAACGTTATGGCTCTCCAGCCTTGATTGAGTCGGCATTAAAATGGAAGGTAAATGCACTCCCGAAAATAGCAAACAGAGTTAACGCGAAACTCTGTGTATTTTACGACACACTGATGGAAGTTTCATCCGCCATGGAGAACGAGAAATACACTGTACTCCTTAGTTACTTCAATTCCTCAACAGGAGTCGGTCCTATTGTCCAGAAGCTGCCTTCAGGGAAAATGGACCCGAAAGGCGACAAAGTACATTAATGTGCATGGTTTAACCTATCCTCCCTTCTCTGTATTTTGCGACTTCAAGGAGAGATGAGCTCCATGCTCAACAATCCGAAATTCATTTATATGAGGACACCTCTACAAGAGACTACACAAACAGGAGCACTGAAAACAGTACTGCGAAGGCGACGAAGGTGAGATCCTACAAAAAGGCAGTTGAAACCTCAAAAGATGTTAAACCCAACATTGACGGCAAAGAGAAACGCCCTACATGTCATTTCCACAAATTTGAGGGTCATTCTCTCAATTCTTGTCGCACCTTTAAATCAAAGCCTGAATGTAAGTAAAAGATTTATCAGAGACAAGGGTTTATGCTTCAAATGCCTCGAGAAAACGGACCATATTGTCAAAACTTGTCATCCGACAGCCTTACATGAGCATGGCGAGGAGAAAGACGATGTTGTAAACAAGTGTACCAACGTATGTGGGAAAATGTTTAATGGAAGTTCATGTTCGAAAACCATTCTGGTTAAAGTTCATCCTACAGATAGACCAGATTAAGCTACGTACATGTATGCCATACTTGACGATCAGAGCAACCGTACCTTGTGTCGACTGTGTCGGCTGGGTAGTGGTAGGCAGAGTATGCCTCGGAACAACCCACCCTCCAGACCTGTCTGACGTCTTCGTTCTTGAGACAAGTATACTGAGAGGCGGGCGTCCTACATTATATCCTCCATATAACACGTGAATACTGTTTGTGAGGAATCAAACCTCGGACAAGATTTGTTTTATCAATCTCGTGATGACAACTAAGTTGGCCTGTCTCATGATCAAAGAATTTGTCAATGATAGCCAAGGTAAATGGTCCGCTCCATTGCCTTTCCGTGAACCACGTCCTAGACTACCAAATAACCCGTACCACGCCCTGAAACGTGCAGAGATACTCGATATATCTCTGCAAAGGAATCATATTAAACGAGACCACCTTGTCACCTTCATGAAGGGAATCTTGGACAATGGGCATGCAGAAGTTGCTCCTCCACTTTCTAACAAGGAGAAGTCCTGGTATTTGCCACTTTTTGGAATCTTTCAATCAAAGAAACCGGATAAGATCCGTGGAGTTTTTGATTCAGCAGCAAAGCACGAAGGAATATCTCTTAATCAGGTTTTGATGAAGGGTTCCGATTTGACGAACAATCTTCTTGCTGTTCTCCTGAGTTTCAGAAAAGAAGATGTGTCTATTAGCTGCGACGTGGAACAGATGTTCAGCTGTTTTGGTGTCAAAGAAGATCATCGCAACTTTCTTCGCTTCCTTTGGTATGAAGACAATGACCCATCAAAGAGACTGATCGAGTTCTGGATGTGCAAGCATGTGTTCGGAAATAGTCACTCACCTGCCGTAGCGACATACGGCATTCAAAAACAGCTCAGGAGAGCAAAAACGAGTGTGACAGCGATGTTTGTGAATTCTTAGAAAATAACTTTTAAGTTGACGACGGACTTACGTCAGTTCTAACTGCTCAAGAGGCGACTAACTTACTGAACTGAACTAAGGAAGCCTTGAACACAGGGAATATCTGACTTCACAAATTCATTTCAAACTGAACAGAAGTTCTTAACGCCATGCCCCCAGAAGATGTTGCGAGTGATCTTAGACAGATCGAAATCGGCACGGATTCTCTTCCTACTCAGCGTAGTATTGGTCCTAGCTGGGAGCTGGAAACCGAGGTCTTCACATTCAACATATCCAAACCGTACACTCGTCGTGGAGTTCTATCTACAATAAATAGTCTGTACGACCTCCTAGGGCTCATCTTCCCCAAAACCGTACAAGGTAAACTCCTTTGAGCAAGTAGCGCGCAACGATTGGCTCCTCGGTGTGATTACTCGAACATTACCTAGTGACGATACACTCATGAGGAGGAAAGTTGAGATTCAAATATCGCGGGAAGTGGAAAAGTCAACATTTGTCTGTCCAGTTACCCAGGTATACTTCTTGATACTTTACAGAAGCTTTTGGCTGGTATACTTCTTGAAACTTTACAGAAGCCATTGACTGGTACATGTCTTTACACGTTACAGAAGTCATTGACTTGTATATTTCTTTATACTTTTCAGAAGTCATTTACTGGTATATTTCTTTATACTTTTCAGAAGTCATTTACTGGTATATTTCTTTATACTTTTCAGAAGCCATTTACTTGTATACTTCTTTACACTTTACAGAAGGCATTGGCTGATATACTTCTTTATACTTTGAAATAATTATATGTGAGATTAGGTGAGGACTGGAGACCTGTTGATAGTAGTATGATTTGGTGAGGACAAGAGACATGTTGGTAGTATGATTTGGTTAGGACTGGAGACCTGTTGGTGGTATGAGTTGGTGAGGACAGGAGACCTTTTGGTAGTATGAGTTTGTGAGGACAGGAGACCTGTTGGTAGTATGAGTTGGCGAGAACAGGAGACCTGTTAAAGTTGGTAGTATGAGTTGGTGAGGACAGGAGACCTGTTGGTAGTATGAGTTGTTGAGGACTGAAGACCTGTTGTAGTATGAGTTGGTGAGGACGGGAGAACTGGTGGTAGTATGAGTTGGTGAGGACAGGAGACCTGTTGGTAGTATGAGTTGGTGAGGACAGGAGACCTGTTGGTAGTATGAGTTGGTGAGGACGGCAGACATGTTGGTAGTATGAGTTGGTGAGGACGGCAGACATGTTGGTAGTATGAGTTGGTGAGGACTGGAGACCTGTTGGTAGTATGATTTGGTGAGGACTGGAGACCTGTTGGTAGTGTGTGTTGTTGAGGACGGGAGACCTGTTGGTAGTATGAGTTGGTGAGGACGGGAGACCTGTTGGTAGTAAGATTTGGTGAGGACTGGAGACCTGTTGGTAGTGTGTGTTGTTGAGGACGGGAAACCTGTTGGTAGTATGATTTGGTGAAGACTCGAGACCTGTTGGTAGTATGATTTGGTGAGGACTGGAGACCTGTTGGTAGTATGAGTTGGCGAGAACAGGAGACCTGTTGGTAGTATGAGTTGGTGAGATCTGGTGGCCTGTTGGTAGTATGAGTTGGTGAGGACAGGAGACATGTTGGTAGTATGATTTGGTGAGGACTGGAGACATGTTGGTAGTATGATTTGGTGAGGACTGGAGACATGTTGGTAGTATGAGTTGGTGAGGACGGGAGACCTGTTGGTAGTATGAGTTGGTGAGGACTGAAGACCTGTTGGTAGTATGAGTTGGTGAGGACTGAAGACCTGTTGGTAGTATGAGTTGGTGAGGACGGGAGACCGGTTGGTAGTAGGAGTTGGTGAGGACGGGAGATCTGTTGGTAGTAGGAGTTGGTGAGGGCTGAAGACCTGTTGGTAGTATGAGTTGGTGAGGACTGGAGACCTGTTGGTAGTATGAGTTGTTGAGGACTGAAGACCTGTTGTAGTATGAGTTGGTGAGGACGGGAGAACTGGTGGTAGTATGAGTTGGTGAGGACAGGAGACCTGTTGGTAGTATGAGTTGGTGAGGACAGGAGACCTGTTGGTAGTATGAGTTGGTGAGGACGGCAGACATGTTGGTAGTATGAGTTGGTGAGGACGGCAGACATGTTGGTAGTATGAGTTGGTGAGGACTGGAGACCTGTTGGTAGTATGATTTGGTGAGGACTGGAGACCTGTTGGTAGTATGTGTTGTTGAGGACGGGAGACCTGTTGGTAGTATGAGTTGGTGAGGACGGGAGACCTGTTTGGTAGTAAGATTTGGTGAGGACTGGAGACCTGTTGGTAGTGTGTGTTGTTGAGGACGGGAAACCTGTTGGTAGTATGATTTGGTGAAGACTCGAGACCTGTTGGTAGTATGATTTGGTGAGGACTGGAGACCTGTTGGTAGTATGAGTTGGCGAGAACAGGAGACCTGTTGGTAGTATGAGTTGGTGAGATCTGGTGGCCTGTTGGTAGTATGAGTTGGTGAGGACAGGAGACATGTTGGTAGTATGATTTGGTGAGGACTGGAGACATGTTGGTAGTATGATTTGGTGAGGACTGGAGACATGTTGGTAGTATGAGTTGGTGAGGACGGGAGACCTGTTGGTAGTATGAGTTGGTGAGGACTGAAGACCTGTTGGTAGTATGAGTTGGTGAGGACTGAAGACCTGTTGGTAGTATGAGTTGGTGAGGACGGGAGACCGGTTGGTAGTAGGAGTTGGTGAGGACGGGAGATCTGTTGGTAGTAGGAGTTGGTGAGGGCTGAAGACCTGTTGGTAGTATGAGTTGGTGAGGACTGAAGACCTGTTGGTAGTATGAGTTGGTGAGGACTGAAGACCTGTTGGTAGTATGAGTTGGTGAGGACGGGTGACCTGTTGGTAGTATGAGTTGGTGAGGACTTGAGACCTGTTGGTAGTATGATTAGGTGAGGACGGGTGACCTGTTGGTAGTATGAGTTGGTGAGGACGGGTGACCTGTTGGTAGTATGATTAGGTGAGGACGGGTGACCTGTTGGTAGTATCAGTTGGTGAGGACTGGAGACCTGTTGGTAGTATGACTTGGTGAGGACAGGAGACCTGTTGGTAGTGTGTGTTGGTGAGGACTGAATACCTGTTGGTAGTATGAGTTGGCGAGAACAGGAGACCTGTTGGTAGTATGAGTTGGTGAGATCTGGAGACATGTTGGTAGTATGAGTTGGTGAGGACAGGAGACATGTTGGTAGTATGAGTTGGTGAGGACAGGAGACATGTTGGTAGTATGACTTGGTGATGACAGGAGACATGTTGGTAGTATGAGTTGGTGAGGACAGGAGACATGTTGGTAGTATGACTTGGTGAGGACAGGAGACATGTTGGTAGTATGAGTTGGTGAGGACTGAAGACCTGTTGATACAGAAGTCATTGACTTGTATATTTCTTTATACTTTTCAGAAGTCATTTACTGGTATATTTCTTTATACTTTTCAGAAGTCATTTACTGGTATATTTCTTTATACTTTTCAGAAGTCATTTACTGGTATATTTCTTTATACTTTTCAGAAGCCATTTACTTGTATACTTCTTTACACTTTACAGAAGGCATTGGCTGATATACTTCTTTATACTTTGAAATAATTATATGTGGCATTAGGTGAGGACTGGAGACCTGTTGATAGTAGTATGAGTTGGTGAGGACTGGAGAACTGTTGCATGGTAGTATGAGTTGGTGAGGACTGGAGACATGTTGGTAGTATGAGTTGGTGAGGACGGGAGAACTGTTGGTAGTATGAGTTGGTGAGGACGGGAGACCTGTTGGTAGTATGAGTTGGTGAGGACGGGAGACCTGTTGGTAGTATGAGTTGTTGAGGACAGGAGACATGTTGGTAGTATGAGTTGGTGAGGACGGGTGACCTGTTGGTAGTATGAGTTGGTGAGGACAGGAGACATGTTGGTAGTATGAGTTGGTGAGGACGGGAGACCTGTTGGTAGTATGAGTTGGTGAGGACGGCAGACATGTTGGTAGTATGAGTTGGTGAGGACGGCAGACATGTTGGTAGTATGAGTTGGTGAGGACGGGAGACATGTTGGTAGTATGAGTTGGTGAGGACGGCAGACATGTTGGTAGTATGAGTTGGTGAGGACGGGAGACCTGTTGGTAGTATGAGTTGGTGAGGACGGGAGACCTGTTGGTAGTATGAGTTGGTGAGGACGGGAGACATGTTGGTAGTATGAGTTGGTGAGGACGGGAGAACTGTTGGTAGTATGAGTTGGTGAGGACGGGAGACCTGTTGGTAGTATGAGTTGGTGAGGACGGCAGACATGTTGGTAGTATGATTTGGTGAGGACGGGAGACATGTTGGTAGTATGATTTGGTGAGGACGGGAGACATGTTGGTAGTATGATTTGGTGAGGACTGGAGACCTGTTGGTAGTATGAGTTGGTGAGGACGGCAGACATGTTGGTAGTATGATTTGGTGAGGACTGGAGACATGTTGGTAGTATGAGTTGGTGAGGACTGAAGACCTGTTGGTAGTATGAGTTGGTGAGGACGGGAGACCTGTTGGTAGTATGAGTTGGTGAGGACGGGAGACCTGTTGGTAGTATGAGTTGGTTAGGACGGGAGACCTGTTGGTAGTATGAGTTGGTGAGGACGGGAGACCTGTTGGTAGTATGAGTTGGTGAGGACGGGTGACCTGTTGTAGTATGGGTTGGTGAGGACGGGAGACCTGTTGGTAGTATGAGTTGGTTAGGACGGGTGACCTGTTGTAGTATGAGTTGGTGAGGACTGGAGACCTGTTGTAGTATGAGTTGGTGAGGACTGGAGACCTGTTGGTAGTATGGGTTGGTGAGGACGGGAGACCTGTTGGTAGTATGAGTTGGTTAGGACGGGAGACCTGTTGGTAGTATGAGTTGGTGAGGACTGGAGACCTGTTGTAGTATGAGTTGGTGAGGACTGGAGACCTGTTGGTAGTATGAGTTGGTAACGACTGGATACCTGTTGGTAGTATGAGTTGGTGAGGACTGGAGACCTGTTGGTAGTATGAGTTGGTGAGGACGGCAGACATGTTGGTAGTATGAGGTGGTGAGGACGGCAGACATGTTGGTAGTATGAGTTGGTGAGGACTGGAGACTTGTTGGTAGTATGAGTTGGTGAGGACGGGAGACCTGTTGGTAGTATGAGTTGGTGAGGACAGGAGACCTGTTGGTAGTATGAGTTGGTGAGGACAGGAGACCTGTTGGTAGTATGAGTTGGTGAGGACGGGAGACCTGTTGGTAGTATGAGTTGGTGAGGACAGGAGACCTGTTGGTAGTATGAGTTGGTGAGGACAGGAGACCTGTTGGTAGTATGAGTTGGTGAGGACGGGAGACCTGTTGGTAGTATGAGTTGGCGAGAACAGGAGACCTGTTGGTAGTATGAGTTGGTGAGGACGGGAGACCTGTTGGTAGTATGAGTGGGTGAGGACGGCAGACATGTTGGTAGTATGAGTTGGTGAGGACGGCAGACATGTTGGTAGTATGAGTTGGTGAGGACTGGAGACCTGTTGGTAGTATGATTTGGTGAGGACTGGAGACCTGTTGGTAGTAAGATTTGGTGAGGACTGGAGACCTGTTGGTAGTGTGTGTTGGTGAGGACTGGAGACCTGTTGGTAGTATGAGTTGGCGAGAACAGGAGACCTGTTGGTAGTATGAGTTGGTGAGGACTGGAGACATGTTGGTAGTATGAGTTGGTGAGGACGGCAGACATGTTGGTAGTATGATTTGGTGAGGACTGGAGACCTGTTGGTAGTATGATTTGGTGAGGACTGGAGACCTGTTGGTAGTGTGTGTTGTTGAGGACGGGAGACCTGTTGGTAGTATGAGTTGGTGAGGACGGGAGACCTGTTGGTAGTAAGATTTGGTGAGGACTGGAGACCTGTTGGTAGTGTGTGTTGTTGAGGACGGGAGACCTGTTGGTAGTATGATTTGGTGAAGACTCGAGACCTGTTGGTAGTATGATTTGGTGAGGACTGGAGACCTGTTGGTAGTATGAGTTGGTGAGGACGGGTGACCTGTTGTAGTATGAGTTGGTGAGGACGGGAGACCTGTTGGTAGTATGAGTTGGTTAGGACGGGTGACCTGTTGTAGTATGAGTTGGTGAGGACGGGTGACCTGTTGTAGTATGAGTTGGTGAGGACTGGAGACCTGTTGGTAGTATGAGTTGGTAACGACTGGATACCTGTTGGTAGTATGAGTTGGTGAGGACTGGAGACCTGTTGGTAGTATGAGTTGGTGAGGACGGCAGACATGTTGGTAGTATGAGTTGGTGAGGACGGCAGACATGTTGGTAGTATGAGTTGGTGAGGACTGGAGACCTGTTGGTAGTATGAGTTGGTGAGGACGGGAGACCTGTTGGTAGTATGAGTTGGTGAGGACAGAGAACCTGTTGGTAGTATGAGTTGGTGAGGACAAGAGACCTGTTGGTAGTATGAGTTGGTGAGGACGGGAGACCTGTTGGTAGTATGAGTTGGTGAGGACAGGAGACCTGTTGGTAGTATGAGTTGGTGAGGACAAGAGACCTGTTGGTAGTATGAGTTGGTGAGGACGGGAGACCTGTTGGTAGTATGAGTTGGCGAGAACAGGAGACCTGTTGGTAGTATGAGTTGGTGAGGACGGGAGACCTGTTGGTAGTATGAGTGGGTGAGGACGGCAGACATGTTGGTAGTATGAGTTGGTGAGGACGGCAGACATGTTGGTAGTATGAGTTGGTGAGGACTGGAGACCTGTTGGTAGTATGATTTGGTGAGGACTGGAGACCTGTTGGTAGTAAGATTTGGTGAGGACTGGAGACCTGTTGGTAGTGTGTGTTGGTGAGGACGGGAGACCTGTTGGTAGTATGAGTTGTTGAGGACAGGAGACATGTTGGTAGTATGAGTTGGTGAGGACGGGTGACCTGTTGGTAGTATGAGTTGGTGAGGACAGGAGACATGTTGGTAGTATGAGTTGGTGAGGACGGGAGACCTGTTGGTAGTATGAGTTGGTGAGGACGGCAGACATGTTGGTAGTATGAGTTGGTGAGGACGGGAGACATGTTGGTAGTATGAGTTGGTGAGGACGGCAGACATGTTGGTAGTATGAGTTGGTGAGGACGGGAGACATGTTGGTAGTATGAGTTGGTGAGGACGGCAGACATGTTGGTAGTATGAGTTGGTGAGGACGGGAGACCTGTTGGTAGTATGAGTTGGTGAGGACGGGAGACCTGTTGGTAGTATGAGTTGGTGAGGACGGGAGACATGTTGGTAGTATGAGTTGGTGAGGACGGGAGAACTGTTGGTAGTATGAGTTGGTGAGGACGGGAGACCTGTTGGTAGTATGAGTTGGTGAGGACGGCAGACATGTTGGTAGTATGAGTTGGTGAGGACAGGAGACCTGTTGGTAGTATGAGTTGGTGAGGACTTGAGACCTGTTGGTAGTATGAGTTGGTGAGGACGGGAGACCTGTTGGTAGTATGAGTTGGTGAGGACAGGAGACCTGTTGGTAGTATGAGTTGGTGAGGACAGGAGACCTGTTGGTAGTATGAGTTGGTGAGGACGGGAGACCTGTTGGTAGTATGAGTTGGTGAGGACAGGAGACCTGTTGGTAGTATGAGTTGGTGAGGACGGGAGACCTGTTGGTAGTATGAGTGGGTGAGGACGGCAGACATGTTGGTAGTATGAGTTGGTGAGGACGGCAGACATGTTGGTAGTATGAGTTGGTGAGGACTGGAGACCTGTTGGTAGTATGATTTGGTGAGGACTGGAGACCTGTTGGTAGTATGATTTGGTGAGGACTGGAGACCTGTTGGTAGTATGAGTTGGTGAGGACTGGAGACCTGTTGGTAGTATGAGTTGGCGAGAACAGGAGACCTGTTGGTAGTATGAGTTGGCGAGGACTGGAGACCTGTTGGTAGTATGAGTTGGTGAGGACAGGAGACCTGTTGGTAGTATGAGTTGGTGAGGACTGGAGACATGTTGGTAGTATGAGTTGGTGAGGACTGGAGACCTGTTGGTAGTATGAGTTGGTGAGGACGGCAGACATGTTGGTAGTATGAGTTGGTGAGGACGGGAGACCTGTTGGTAGTATGAGTTGGTGAGGACTGGAGACCTGTTGGTAGTATGAGTTGGTGAGGACTGGAGACCTGTTGGTAGTATGAGTTGGTGAGGACTGGAGACCTGTTGGTAGTATGAGTTGGTGAGGACAGGAGACCTGTTGGTAGTATGAGTTGGTGAGGACTGGAGACCTGTTGGTAGTATGAGTTGGTGGGGACTGGAGACCTGTTGGTAGTGTGAGTTGGTGAGGACTGGAGACCTGTTGGTAGTATGAGTTGGTGAGGACTGGAGACCTGTTGGTAGTATGAGTTGGTGAGGACTGGAGACCTGTTGGTAGTATGAGTTGGTGGGGACTGGAGACCTGTTGGTAGTATGTGTTGTTGAGGACGGGAGACCTGTTGGTAGTATGATTTGGTGAGGACTGGAGACCTGTTGGTAGTATGAGTTGGTGAGGACTGAAGACCTGTTGGTAGTATGAGTTGGTGAGGACTGGAGACCTGTTGGTAGTATGAGTTGGTGAGGACAGGAGACATGTTGGTAGTATGACTTGGTGAGGACTGGAGACCTGTTGGTAGTATGAGTTGGTGAGGACTGGAGACCTGTTGGTAGTATGAGTTGGTGAGGACGGGAGACCTGTTGGTAGTATGAGTTGGTGAGGACTGGAGACCTGTTGGTAGTATGAGTTGGTGAGGACGGCAGACCTGTTGGTAGTATGAGTTGGTGAGGACTTGAGACCTGTTGGTAGTATGAGTTGGTGAGGACTGGAGACCTGTTGGTAGTATGAGTTGGTGAGGACAGGAGACCT
The DNA here is from genome assembly GCF_902652985.1 of Pecten maximus. Taxonomy (NCBI): domain Eukaryota; kingdom Metazoa; phylum Mollusca; class Bivalvia; order Pectinida; family Pectinidae; genus Pecten; species Pecten maximus. Next base: position 16,449,385 of record NC_047024.1, read on the forward strand.
GTTGGTAGTATGAGTTGGTGAGGACTGGAGACCTGTTGGTAGTATGAGTTGGTGAGGACTGGAGACCTGTTGGTAGTATGAGTTGGTGAGGACGAGAGACCTGTTGGTAGTATGAGTTGGTTAGATGTCATTCTAGCGTGTAGCTTGTACTTTAAAATTTCTACATTTCTATGTAACGATACTTGATATACATTGGGTATCCCAATCACCAGTGGTTCCAGTGATATGACATTGGCTGTGGTGAGGAAATAAAACAAATAACCGTGGAGATTACCCGGGAGAAATTGTCCCACTGGAGGCACTTCATCGATTTTAGCTCTACCATAGACACTATGGTTACAAACAGATTCACGTCTGAAAATGTGGGTGAACTGTTTTTCTGGTAGCTTAAATAACGTATTGCAGATTCCGATCTGTTTATGTCATTCTTAAACCTGAAGTAGGCAATCTCTTCTGGATTTCTGCCGCGACACATATGTCAATCTTGAGTTACTTGAGTATATAAAACGGGATCATCCTTATGAGCGGACACTCAAACAACACTTCGCGTATGAATCCTAGATGGTGGACACTAACACTGTATTAAACAGGTTAATCCTAATGTACGGACACTAACACTGTATTAAACAGGTTAATCCTAATGTACGTACACTCACGCTGTATCAAACAGGTTAATCCTAAATGACAGACTTTCACACTGTATTAAACAGGTTAATCCTAATTTACGGACACTCACGCTGTATCAAACAGGTTAATCCTAATTGACGGACACTCACGCTGTATTAAACAGGTTAATCCTAGTGTACGTACACTCACGCTGTATCAAACAGGTTAATCCTAAATAACAGACATTCACACTGTATTAACCAGGTTAATCCTAATTTACGGACACTCACGCTGTATCAAACAGGTTAATCCTAAATGACAGACATTCACACTGTATTAAACAGGTTAATCCTAGTGTACGTACACTCACGCTGTATCAAACAGGTTAATCCTAAACAACAGACATTCACACTGTATTAACCAGGTTAATCCTAATTTACGGACACTCACGCTGTATCAAACAGGTTAATCCTAAATGACAGACACTAACACTGTATTAAACAGGTTAATCCTAATTGACGGACATTCACACTGTATTAAACAGGTTAATCCTAATTGACGGACATTCACACTGTATTAAACAGGTTAATCCTAAATGACAGACATTCACACTGTATTAAACAGGTTAATCCTAAATGACAGACATTCACACTGTATTAAACAGGTTAATCCTAAATGACAGACATTCACACTGTATTAAAGAGGTTAATCCTAAATGACAGACATTCACACTGTATTAAACAGGTTAATCCTAAATGACAGACATTCACACTGTATTAAACAGGTTAATCCTAAATGACAGACATTCACACTGTATTAAAGAGGTTAATCCTAAATAACGGACGCTCATACTGTACCTAAAAGGTTAATCACAAGTGAAGGACATCACACTATATTTAACAGCTTGATCTGAATTGACGGACGTTTACACTATAATTAAGATATGTTAATCCTAATTGACGGACGTTTACACTATAATTAAGATATGTTTATCCTAATTGACGGACGTTTACACTATAATTAAGATATGTTTATCCTAATTGACGGACGTTTACACTATAATTAAGTTATGTTTACCCAATAGCCGGACGTTTACACTATAATTAAGATATGTTTATCCTAATTGACGGACGTTTACACTATAATTAAGATATGTTAATCCTAAATGACGGACGTTTACACTATAATTAAGATATGTTTATCCTAATTGACGGACGTTTACACTATACTTAAGATATGTTTATCCTAATTGACAGACGTTTACACTATAATAAAGATATGTTTATCCTAATTGACGGACGTTTACACTATACTTAAGATACATGTATGTTTATCCTTATTGACGGACGTTTACACTATAATTAAGATATGTTTATCCTAATTGACGGACGTTTACACTATAATAAAGAAATGTTTATCCTAATTGACGGACGTTTACACTATAATTAAGATATGTTTATCCTACTTAATGGGCGTTTACACTATAATAAAGATATGTTTATCCTAATTGACGGACGTTTACACTATAATTAAGATATGTTTATCCTAATTGCAAACTATCACATCGTGCATAAAGAATTTACTTTACTTGATCACTAAATGGAGAACATATTTAAGGATCACTTAATGGAGAACATATTTAAGGATCACTTAATGGAGAATATATTTAAGGATCACTAAATGGAGAACATATTTAAGGATCACTAAATGGAGAACATATTTAAGGATCACTAAATGGAGAACATATTTATGGATCACTAAATGGAGAACATATTTAAGGATCACTAAATGGAGAACATATTTAAGGATCACTAAATGGAGAACATATTTATGGATCACTAAATGGAGATCATATTTAAGAATCACTTAATGGAGAACATATTTAAGGATCACTTAATGGATAACATATTTAAGGATCACTAAATGGAGAACATATTTAAGGATCACTAAATGGAGAACAAATTTAAGGGATAATCATTGGAATGGTCCTGTTTGTACCTTTGTTCCTCTACCATATTTACACATATCTTTCAATTTTAAATAATGGCATGTGCAGGAAAAAAAAAATTCATTCAGGTAACACTGTCGATCTTCATCTGATGACATTTGAAATGTGTTTTATTTCATATCTCTAAAGGATAAATTTTAGGAACACCATACAGCTGTTTCGTCGTTCTCGGACTGGTCAGTGATTTTAAGAACATCATACAGCTGTTTCGTCGTTCTGGGACTGGTCAGTGATTTTAGGAAGATCATACAGCTGTTTTGTCCTTCTATGACTCGTCAAATATGTTAGGGACACCATACAGCGGTTTCGTCCTTCTAGGACTCGTCAGTGGTGTTAGCGACATTATACAGCTGTTTCGTCCTTCTAGGACTCGTAAGTGATGTTAAGGTCACCATACAATTGTTCCGTCCTTCTCCGATTAGTTGGTTTAATGTGTAAACCAACATAAATCTATCTGTAGCGTTCTTGTCAGAAAATTGATTCAGCAGCTGTAAGAACATTTGATATTTGTGGTTATCAAGGAACATGGCCGCCGTTTTGAAAGTGGAAATTTCACTTTAGTTGGTTATAAGTGTTAATGTCAGTGCCTTTGTACTAATGAAATCAAGTATACATATTTTATTTCAGTTCTCTTTTCAATCTTTCAATGCAAAACGTATCCCCCCTACGCTCGTTTCCTGTTATAGCTACATAAACTAAACTTTAATATTAACTGAAAGTTATTAAAGGAATGTTGGCTGAAGTGTTCCCATATTTCAATAAAAACAATTTCTATGTGTTTGATTTTTTCCTTGATGTAAGAGTTATGAAGTATTTTGAGTTTAGTATTATGAAATTGCTTGGAATGATTTTTGTTTGTTTTTGACCTGTTGTTGAAATACCGAATATAATATTCCTGATATTAAGGGTAAACTTCCTTTGTGTAGTTTCAAATACCCAAAGTTCAACGTTCCTCCATATTGTTATAACTTTTTCGCTGTTCCAAAATATGTGTTCTAAAGTTTCTTTCTGATAGTTACAAAGATTGCAGATGTGATTTGGAGTTTTGTTTATCAATTGTAATAGTAATTTGTTCGGAGTATTCTGTTCTGTAGCCTGAACTGAAACCATTGTAAATTAGTATTTACTGTAATGGTATTATATAATGTTGTTCCAAAACTTTTGATGTATATTGTATTGTTTTCCACATTTTGTTTGTGCTGTTAGACATTTACTTTACTTAATGTTGGTACATATCATGGCTCCCCTTTTATTTTCCAAGTACATGGCCCTAAGATAGCTTGGGGCCTAACATAAAACATCTGTGTACGTCCTTAGTCAGCCACTGGAGTACGTGGGGAGGTATAAATGGTCTATTGAATGTGTCTGTTAATTGCATTGTTATGTTCTTCATCCTACATTGATGTTGTATTGCCTGACAAAGCCCCCTTAATAAGAAATTATTTTACTGTATTCTGAATATGTTCTTAAATCTTCAAAAGCTGTTTCGTCCTTCTAGGACTCGTAAGTGATGTTAAGGTCACCATACAATTGTTTCGTCCTTCTCCGATTTGTTGGTTTAATGTGTAAACCAACATAAATCTATCTGTAGCGTTCTTGTCAGAAAATTGATTCAGCAGCTGTAAGAACATTTGATATTTGTGGTTATCAAGGAACACGGCCGCCGTTTTGAAAGTGGAAATTTCACTTTAGTTGGTTATAAGTGTTAATGCCCCCCCCCCCCCCCCCCCTACGCCATTTTCAGACATAAAATCCCATACATTTTAAACTTTTTTTTTCATACAATTCTTTGAAAAAAAAAAGAATAAATAAAATAATAATAATAAAAATCTGTCATCTATTTGAAATAAACAATTGGAGAGTTCACTATATCGTTAAATTTTTTGTGGCTCATTTTTGCTTGTTACAATATTCCAAGCTATAGAAACACCTTTCCAAAATAGATTTCTTGTTCTTATCCTTTTTACATAATCAGGGCCAAAATCATATATATATTCACTATTACAGTTTTGTCTTTCAAACACGTTGACCCATTCACTTACATGTGTTATCAGCAATCTACGGAGCCATGTTGTTGTTGATCCAATAATGAAATTTTCAATATTCAAAATTTTTAATCTCCTTCACTATAATCCTTATAAAGTGTATGTCTCCTGACTTCGTCAACGTTTGATTGCCATATGAAATAAAAGGTCTTGGTGTTTAACATTTGTATGACATTTTTATCAGGATCTGGTATAGAATTAAATAGATGGTTTAATTTTGGAAAAGCGTCTTTATAACAGTAATTCTACATATTTAGTTAATGCCCTTCTTGGCCATTGTTTGAGAATGCTATCAAATTTGGTTTATTTTGTTTATGGTTCAATAAACAACCAGTATCATTTAAGAATGTGTCTGGTTTTGGAGGTGAAGGTATGGTTGAATTCACAGTCCCATAATACTCCTTTATTCAAATGTTCATCGCAATTGAGCAATATTTAAATTTAGACCATTCAGACGCCTCCGTGTGATTACTATGGCAACGAAACCGAGTCAGTTGAATGGCGGCTATTTTTAATTATTGTCAGCAGTTTTGTTGAAATCCCCTCGGTACTTTAGGGGGAGTAGCCGGTGTAACGTTTGAAATGGACCCTCGTTGAAAAGTTACCCGGGGTCAGTTTTCAACGTTGAATATTGACCCTAATACCGTTGAAAATTGAACCATCAACACATTCTTTAATCCGACCCGTGGACTATGGACCCCATTACAAATGGTTCCTTCTGGTAACTAAATCTACCCTGTCGACTCGATGTTATGGCCGAATAGATAACACCAAATATCAAGGTCTCTAGGTCAAAGTTCAAGGTCAAGCGATGAGTTATTCATTTATCGATTTTCACTTGAGTGAAGTATGTTCAATATGTTTTCACAAATCAATTAGGGAACTTTTGAATGTCATGCAGGTCGACATACAACATATGACATTAAAAACAGTACAGAAATATATGCGTACATTGTGAATAGGGAGAGGAGGGCAAATGTTCATGGCAGCTATATGCTCCTCTTAGAGATCACCGCAATGCTGCTGACTGTAGAACCATTTACATTAAAACATGCACAGGCATTTTGAACCCGTTATGTCTGTTACTAGTCGTATCGAAGGAAGGACATCCAGAGAGAATTTCATTAATCAGGATAACACAGCGTACTGAAACGGTATTGGAAGCATATATCATCAGAGACTCTCTATGGAACAATGCCACATCAAGATCATGGAACAAGGTCAAGGTCATAGTTGTAAAGTTGTATACAGATGTTCCATACCAAATTGAGGGGGCGAAACACATTGTCAAAGACATAGTTTATATGTGTCTAACCTTCTATGTGACATTGAGAATTTTGGAGAGAAAGTTGTAATAAAGTCGAAGTACTCGGGAGCTTCATGTACATGAGCAAGTCATATTTCATATAAAACTGAGGGAATGGAATATATCATCATTCTGAACATGGATACAGATATGTTCAATCTGTCATGTGACATTGCGAATAGAAATCTGTTGTAGAGTCGACAAACTTCCTGGTACATGCAGCTGGTCTCATAATCAATGTTGATAACAGATTCCTTCATGTATGTGTATATGGGTATAACTCTATATCTCGGTTCCATATTTTCAATGTTGTGCCCGGTTTCAGGATAGACCAAAACTATATGTATTCTGATATTTAAAATATCTTCTGATATTATACACATGTAATAGTTTTTTTGAAATCCAAGCACAAGTTTTGATTTCGAATAATCGAATTTCTGATATCAAGCAAATATTTTCTGATATCTAGAAATCAAAATGAAGTCTTTATTTCTGATATAATAAAGAAAGAAAAATGTTGATATCAGAAAATAGTTAATAAACTGGTAAGTATCAATGTAAAAATAACGAATGATGCGACCACATTGAACTATTAGACATTGCAGAAGTCTGTACATCAAATGGCATGTCTGGACACGACCGTTTGACGTCATATGAATATTGTTGACGTATACAATAGGAAGTCTGAGGACCAATGATATGGCTCCAAGGTCACAAACAACGGGAGTTTACTGCAAATAATACGGGAGCTTCGAGATAGTGATAATGACGAAAAATTACGTGGTTTGAACACGTGTCTCCCGGATTGTCCCACCTTGCAGTGACTGTGACGTCATATTTGGGTAGGAATAACATTAAAAAAAAAACAGTCATCAGAAAATTTTGACTTTTCACAAGAGCAGATCCTTTACGTCATTTTCACTATCTCGAAATCTCCTGTATTAACAACCAAGCCCAAATATCTTATAACTTATGAGTGAGTTAACAACATCAAAATTATCCGTAGAAACAAAATATCCAATGCCTCCTCAGATGAGGGCTCTTACAGAGAGAGGCAAACAAAGAACATTTATGCCAAATGGAGTAGTAGATCGGTGAAACTTGTGTTGAAGAGTCAATTTTCAACGGTCAATTTTCATCCGTTGAGAATTGACCTATTAAGGTGTCATTTTCATTTTTCAAATGACACCATCCATTTTCAACGGCATTCAGGGATCCATATTCAGCGTTGAAAACTGACCTAGGGTCAAGTTTCCAGTATACCCACAACAATTCAGAAAAACAAACAAACAAACGAAAACGAGCAAAAATAATGCATAAAATAAGAGACTACATATAGATATATATGTTGCCTGCTAGCTTCGGGCTAGTTCCAGTCGGTAAAGCGGCGGCTGACCAGTAGAGCCGGGGGTCGCGGTTCGATCCCGGTATAGGCACACTATTTGCGTTTCTGTTACATTTAAAGTGCAAGCTATAGAGAATGAGAGGTTTCGTTTGAGATAGAACCTGGGTAAATGTGTGTTATGAGACCAACATGTTGAAAAGTGGGAGGTTTTAATTGTAAATAGTGTACAAAATGACATGGGGTGGAGATCGGGAATGTTAGAATCTACAGTCTATATGTAATTGGATTTGAACCTGGTGTTCACCTAGTGTGTAGCATATCTTTCAGACGCAATGTGTCAATCTTTCAAGCTCCTCCCCTCCGAAAAAAAAATTAGACAATCTGAAAATGTGGTTGTCTATACATATACATAGACTGTAACCAATTTACATGTCCATTTTGTGTTTCCTTCGTGATTAACGGTAAGTCAGGTAATTACAGTTGCGCTCAGGCTTTGCATTCATTGATAGTATTGTCTCAACATCATCTAAGGCCCAATTCGTAAATAGAATATTAGTGGGAGATGTTATGAGGATATGGGGGTTCCATTTTCCCCCATGATGCATCATTCATTATGGATGCCCTTTAATAGTTGCAATCTTGGATGATGCCTCTTGGGGTAAAAGCGTACCCCCATATACCACATCCTCTCTCACAGTTTGTAGGTTATTTCTATTAACTTAAGAAAAAAATACACATTGACAAAATAAAAATACGTTATTGAGTTTTGGCATGCTGGTAGAGTATGTAAATGGCTTGCTGCGTTGGCTTGCATGACGTTATTGAGGTTTATCATGCCGGTAGACTATGTATAATGCTTGCCAGGTTGATTTCACGACGTTATTGAGTTTTGACATGCTAACATTCTTTTGTCACATATCAACTTGCTGTTTTGATATGCTAACATGTTAATCTAACATGGTAACATGTTGTTTTGACATGGTAACATGTTATTTTGGCCAGCTAAAAATATAACATGCTAACATGTTAATTTAACGTGCTAATGTGCCAACTTAACATGCTAATTTGTCATGCTAGCATCAATATTTAACATGCAATCATGCTGATTTGAATTTTGCATACGCATTTTTCAATCTTTTTTTTTTTTTGCATTTTGTAAAATATTTTACAATATTTGTTTTTCATTTTCTATGCATCTTTTACACATATCAAACTTAATATTAACATTTAACCATGTCAAAACAGCATGTTAGTATGCTTGATTAGCATTTTAAATTAACAGGTTAGTATGTATAAATAGCATGTTAGTATGTCAAAATAGCATGTTAGCATGTTAAAACAGCGTTTCAAATTAACATGTTAGCATGCCAGTACAGCATGATAGCCTGTCAAAATTAGCATGTTAGCATGTAAGCATGTTTAATTAACTTAATAGCATTTCAAAATTCGACAAGGCCGTGAAAATCAATCTGGCAAGAAATGTACAATCTCTATCGGAATGTCAAATCTCAGTAACGTCATGAAAACTAACCCGGAAAACATACATACCCTAACGGCATGTCAAAGCTTTATATTTACATATGCGTTGCACTGTTACCAGATCAAGCTTATCAAGTCGAGTGCTATTAATTTTTGTTAATCACGCACGCTGATTAGGCTTGTATATCGATATTAGCCGGTTTCTTTATGCACTTGTCAAAGTATAACTCCGCTGTGGTAAATTATGATTTTATGCAACACGACCGAGGAAATATTTAGTAATGATGAATTGCCTATTTTCAGAAATAGAAAGCAATGTCTAAATATTTCAATAAATATTTCAATATGTTGATTTCTTTTTTTTCTTTATGAACTATTTTGTTAAATGCCTGCCGTTAATGACAGTACGACAGCGCCATCTATTGATTTCCGATTAATTTGGCTGTTCTTCTAAGCTGATTTATGTTCAAACGATGCGTATAACGTTATTTTATCAAGTCTAAATATGAGGATATTTTTTTTTTTTTTTTGTAGCTTCATCATAGTGTATTTACATTGGGGTTAGTACATATACAAAAGCAATATGTACTTACCCCAAGGGTACACTTCGGTACAGCTAAAAAAATAAAAGTAAAAAGCAATCCTTAAATAATGTCATAAAAACCAACCCGTCAAATAGTATACATACTCTACCGCCATGTCAAATCTCAATATTTACATCTCTGCCTACTTCTGCTTAGTAAACTCTGACTGCGAATAAATTAGCGTATACGCAGTGATAAAAGGCTCAGTGGATTAATAAGCGCGGGAATCGATAACATAATTATGACGTCGTCTATTATTGACGCTACCGAAACGTCAACTAGACGGCGCCATTTTGAAAGGACTGATCAACGCAATTTAAGCGTTTTCTCCTGTTACTCGATGATATCTGCACAAAAAGCTAACGTCAAGTGAGAAAAAACTTAACTGATTATTGCGGAAAGGGGTGCATATTTAACTTCTCCACGAGGTAAGCTAACAACAAATGACTGAAGCGTACAGTTCCAAGAGAACATTTGACCGCGTCACTACTAAATATGTATCAATACACGCTGTGCTTGTCAACCATATTTAATCTGAGACGTAAATTGTGGATTGTGAATATCTCGTTAATTAAAACGTAAAAGGTATTAACCAAAAATGTTGAGTGGCTTCTTTTAATTTTGTTAACAAAAATGATGTCCTTTCGTAGATTCACTAGAACTATATTATTTTGGCAGCCGCGGCTGCCGTAGTTACCAACGTCGCAACACATCCTGAATTTTATATTCTTCGTACTGTATTTATACGATTTGTTTGATGTTGATATAATGACTGTACCTCATTTTGACTACGTATACGGCAGTATGCCTGCAGTTGGCAACGAACATAATTAACCTATGGAGCACTAACCATAGGAAACGTTCGTTGCCACCTGCAGACATACTACCGTATACGCAGTCAAAATGAGACACTATCATTAAGTACCGCCATGAAAACCAACCCGCCAAACATTATAATACTCTACCGGCATGTCAAAACTCAATAACGTCCTTTTATTTTCTCGAGGTTATAGTCCCTTTATACTGTGAGAGAGGATGTGGTATTGAATATGTTTTTGCTATAATGCATTATCTTAGATGGTTGACCCTGAAGGACAGCCATTTTGAATCATTGGGAAAAAATACCCCATATCCTCATCACATCTCTCATTAGTGAATTTGTATTGTATGTTGTTTGGTTTTCATTGCTTCACACCCAATCAATATAACAAGTTCAACAGCTGTGATATCATCAATTGTAAAAAATATCTAACGGAAAACTATGGTATCATCTGTAGCCATCGAAGACGTTACCTGTAGCTGTGCAATAAGTACAATAAAAATCATGACAGATCCTTGTTTTGTTTGTTCGACATTCCTGCATCATCAATAGATAAACCTTACATGTAACAATTTGTTCTCGACTTTAATCCATCATCACATATTATCATGACGTCATTCCAGACGGTGCAAAACAGAGCGGTGACTCAACAACATTGTAGTAAATCAATCTGTAACATTAACACCATAGAAAATAATTTAATGGTTTAAAATAAAAACAGACCTAATATGGATACAACAATTCACATGTAGGATATGTACATTTCTGTAATAAATATTACAACATCACAAGACATACATCAGCCTGGAAATATTGGGGATTCTTTATGTGACCCATAACGCTATCTAGTACTTCACATACACATGTCCCGTTTGTCTGTAGGTAAAGATATATCAATATACATTTTAATAGAAATATTGATTTTCAAAATCATCTAGTTTCCGACAAAACTTACCCCTCAAGTTTCATTATTAGTAACACCGTGGTGTCATTAACCATCGGGTGTACCATCCAGTGTGTGTGTCACAGGCTAGTTTCATTGCTACTCTGAGAGAGGACACGCACAAAACCGTGATATTCATCACTAAGCTCAGTAGTTATGGGGTTATTAGTTTCTTTGTGGCAACAAAAAGATAGAAATCCTTTCACAAGTTCCACGCGAAATGATCTGGACATTAAGACACATATAAAAAACAGAATTGCTGGATTGAAACACGAAAGCAGATTTGAAACAAATCTGATGATTTCAAAATTGTAAATGGCATTTGCTTCCTGAAAGTCTAATATGTTAACAATTGTTGCCGGTGCGGCTAGTAGAAGGTAGACCCCAGCGAGAGTAATGACAGTGTATGTAAGATTGGAAGGGATACCTCCATGTTTAGTCAAGTTTCCGGCCCGACGTTTCAGACAGAACTCTAAAAGAATCGCGATTTTCAAGGACAGCATTGTTAATAATGGTATGAACACGTTACAGCTCGCAGACATCCAGTTCCAAATCATGGATTGTAAATCTGTTTGGATTGGAACGCACATGTTTTGGCGTAGTTCGTATGACCACATGGCGTGCACATTTATGACACTTATACCGATAAACACGATCACTACAATCACTTTGGCCATAAAAACTCGACACATCATACCGGAAGTGTTCGGAAAACAGAGTGCTAGGTAGCGATCAATCAAAGCCGACACCAGAAGCCAGATTCCAGAGTAGGCAACGATTCTATACAGAAATTGCCAAATACGACATCCCCAATCTGTGTAATTCTCAAAATGTGTGATATCTGTAACCATTGACAGCCACGTCATTCCGTACGAAAAGTAGAGATTCAGAAGATTTACTATAGCATACACGTACAGGTAAAACGCCACTGACATCGTACGAAATGTAGTTCTCCGGAACACAAACATACACAAACAGTTACTTATGGTGCCCAATACAATAATTACAGGCAGAAAGGTCTCCAAAATGTTTTCCTGCATGGTGCACCCGTCTAAGGAGATGTGAGTATGGTTCGAATCATTTCTTGATGTCTGATCCTCTAATACCTCGCACATTCTCCACTATTTTAAAGTTACCTACTTATATGTAATCGTAGTCAGGTGACTGGATTGGTCACTTTCACGTAGTCAGGTGACCAGATTCGCCACTATAACGTAGCCAGGTGACTGGATTGGTCACTTTAACGTAGTCAGGTGACCAGATTCGCCACTATAACGTAGTCAGGTGACCAGATTCGTCACTATAATGTAGCAAGGTGACTGGATCACTATAACGTAGCCAGGTGACTGGATTGGTCACTTTAACGTAGTCAGGTGACTAGATTGGTCTCTATAACGTAGCTAGTCCTGCTCGAAAAAGAACATTGTCTACTACTGTAGAAGATTTTTTCACACTTCTCTGTTGAATTGGCCAAGCTTTGTTGTATGGTAACAATGAACATACTTTCGGTAACAGCACATACCAAAAGGTAATTGAGAGTGCAATTGCTTCAGCATTGTTGGCTGCATCTTCCTAATACTGGTCTCTGATCAATATGTCTGTGTCACTCATAACCAGGGAGGCTGGAGGCCACCAACAGCCACCTTTTACCGTGACAGTCGACAAATGTTTGCTCTCTCAGCGGCTATAGTGGTCTGATAACACACTGCAAATCTCTGGGGAAGTGTCATATGTCGCACTCCAATTCAATATTAGACAGAGCTTATCTCCATTATATAAACATTCATTGGTTGTGCGTTGAATTGAATTGATGAATTTTATGAAACGTGTCAATTTTTTTTTAAATAAATGAATTTTTTTTTATCAAAAAACACCAAATAGAATACATGTAATGTGATGCGCGAATAGAAGTGGATAAAAACAGCACCAGAATTCCTGTGTTGATTATTGAGAAAAATCTGTATGCTTGATCAGTTATCTTGTGACGTCTGAATGAAGAAAGGGACCAAAGTTAATCACATATAGAACTGCTGTAATCCTTCTTTTGTATCTCCATTCTACCATTATGTTTCATAAAACAAATATCTTATTTACAATTATTTCATTATTTTTATTTATTTTCGCTGTTGTAGCAAGAAGTGACCTATATGGACCTTGGAATTCCTAAGGAGATCACTGTTGTCCGTTTTCAGCACCAATTCCGGGTACTAGTCCGATAATACACCCAATATAGAATTACCTGATTACCATTTCACGATGTTTCATAAGGTTTAGCAACAGTTCGACGGCACGGTATGTATTGAATAATATACCAAATGAAAGATAAAATATATATGTCGGTCTATTGAGAACGTACCCTGAACAAAAAATAGCAATTCAGTTAGCCGACTGAATTACTGACCGTGCTTACACCCCGATTTATTAATTTAATCCAACAACTTTAACGGTTTGCTTTCTCTGTACCTGACAATACCTCGCTTTCATCTCACTAGACCACCAACCATAGTCACCCACCTCTTCTTATGACAATCAAGCTGTCGAGTGGATGATAAACAATGACAGGTCTGTGTGTCTTATATAATTAAATACGACTGCTGGAATCATTCGTATTGGTATCGGGGGATGGCTATTATGTAAGATCTGCGGCTTTTACAACTCAGACCATTTGGATTTTTCCATTAGGTGGAATAGTAGACAAGGGAAGTAGATTGTCAAACAAGGGATATTTATTCATATGTTTAGTGTGTTCATAGCTTCAGTTGAAGCACGTCTTTATATGGCTCTCTCTGTTGGTTTGTGGGGTCATAATACTTTTATTAAACAAACCATAACACAAGCATGCTGTCATTTACCATCAAACAAACATCATCGCCGCGTAACGTACGTAAAGTCATTTACCATCAAACAAACATCACCGACACCTTACGTACGTAACGTCTTTTTGCTATTTTGGGATTCTTAACCTTTAACAATTAACGCCAGGAAACCTTCGTCTCTCGTTTTCCCTGGTTGTCTCCTGTTTGACATAAAACAATAAAAGATATACTAGGTTTTATTGATCAGCTACAGGTTTGCTTCATTGTACAAAATTTAACATTAATAAGTACTAATTGTAACGAGACCGTTACATACGCCCTCAAACAACCCACCCAGTGGCAAACAAGTACTAATGTTAACGAAGACCGTTACATATGCCCCGCCCCAAACAACCCACCCAGTGGCAAACACGTACTAATGTTAACAAAGACCGTTACATATGCCCCGCCCCAAACAACCCACCCAGTGGCAAACACGTACTAATGTTAACAAAGACCGTTACATATGCCCCGCCCCAAACGACCCACCCAGTGGCAAACACGTACTAATGTTAACAAAGACCGTTACATATGCCCCGCCCCAAACAACCCACCCAGTGGCAAACACGTACTAATGTTAACAAAGACCGTTACATATGCCCCGCCCCAAACAACCCACCCAGTGGCAAACACGTACTAATGTTAACAAAGACCGTTACATATGCCCCGCCCCAAACAACCCACCCAGTGGCAAACACGTACTAATGTTAACAAAGACCGTTACATATGCCCCGCCCCAAACAACCCACCCAGTGGCAAACACGTACTAATGTTAACAAAGACCGTTACATATGCCCCGCCCCAAACGACCCACCCAGTGGCAAACACGTACTAATGTTAACGAAGACCGTTACATATGCCCCCCCCCCCCCCCAAAAAAAAAAAAACCCGACCCCGACAGTAGTAAAAACATAACACGACATAATAGTTTATTGATCAGCTACACCCGCAGTCGTAAACAAGTAATACTTGTCAAGGGGACCGTTAAATATGTCTCATAACGACCCCCACAGTGGTAAACAAGTAATAGTTATAACAGGAACCGCTACATATATCCCCCCAATCGACCCCCAAAGTCGTAAAACAGTACTTATGATAACAGGCACCGATACATACCCCCCCCCCCCCCCCCCCAACGACCCTCGCAATCGTAAGTAAGTAATAACTGTAAAGGGAACCGAAACGTATTTCCCTCAAAACGACCCCTGCAGTCGTAAACAAGTAATAATTGCAAAAGGAACCGTTTCATATGCCCCTCAACGACCCCTGCAGTCGCAAACAAGTAATAATTGTAAAAGGAACCGTTTCATATGCCCCCCAACGATCCCTGCAGTCGCAAACAAGTAATAATTGAAAAAGGAACCGTTTCATATGCCCCCCAACCACCCCTGCAGTCGTAAACAAGTAATAATTGTAACAGTAAATGTTAAATATGCCCCCCAAACGACCCCTGCAGTCGTAAACAAGTTATAATTGTAAAATGAACCGTTTCATATGCCCCCAACGACCCCTGCAGTCGTAAACAAGTAATAATTGTAAAATGAACCGTTTCATATGCCCCCCCCCCCCCCCCCCCCCCCAACGACCCCTGCAGTCGTAAACAAGTAATAATTGTAAAAGGAACCGTTTCATATGCCCCAAACGACCCCTGCAGGCGCAATCAAGTAATAAATGTAAAAGGAACCGTTTCATATGCCCCCCAACGATCCCTGCAGTCGCAAACAAGTAATAATTGTAAAAGGAACCGTTTCATATGCCCCCCCAATGACCCCTGCAGTCGTAATGAAGAAAGAATTGCAAAAGGAACCGTTTCATATGCCCCCCCAACGATCCCTGCAGGCGCAAACAAGTAATAATTGTAAAAGGAACCGTTTCATATGCCCCCAACGACCCCTGCAGGCGCAATCAAGTAATAAATGTAAAAGGAACCGTTTCATATGCCCCCAAGCGACTCTTGCAGTCATAAACAAGTAAAAATTGTAAAATGAACCGTTTCATATGCCCCCAATGACCCCTGCAGTCGCAAACAAGTCACAATTGTAAAAGGAACCGTTTCATATGCCCCCCAACGACCCCTGCAGTCGCAAACAAGTAATAATTGTAAAAGGAACCGTTACATATGCCCCCCCACCCCCAACGACCCTTGCAGTCGCAAACAAGTAATAATTGTAAAAGGAACCGTTACATATGCCCCCTTCCCCATACGACCCCTACAGTCGTAAACCCGAGGTGACTTTACGAACTGTAATACAGAAAAGCGATGTCGCCAGCTTTACGTTCTTCCACGTGGACACTTTGTCATCGCTTTCTCAGCGATAATCATGAGAAATGTGATCACGGTTGAAAGACGTGATGAAGATTAGTTTTGATTGAGTATCACTTCATCTCAATAGCCGAGGTATTATGAGCACCGGGTCTGCATGTACTGGTGAAAACAGCGGCAATTACCGGCGGGAAAACGACACCGTCATTAAAACATAGAATATCGACATATCACGACATCGTAATTCTAACTCAAAACAGAGAATATCTACATATAACGACATCGTAATTCTAACTTAAAACAGAGAATATCTACATATAACGACATCGTAATTAAAACAGAGAATATCGACATATCACGACATCGTAATTCTAACTCAAAACAGAGAATATCTACATATAACGACATCGTAATTCTAACGTAAAACAGAGAATATCGACATATCACGACATCGTAATTCTAACTTAAAATAGAGAATATCGACATATAACGACATCGTAATTCTAACTTAAAACAGAGAATATCGACATATAACGACATCGTAATTCTAACTTAAAACAGAGAATATCGACATATAACGACATCGTAATTAAAACAGAGAATATCGACATATAACGACATCGTAATTCTAACTTAAAACAGAGAATATCTACATATCACGACCTTGTAATTCTAACTTAAAACAGAGAATATCGACATATAACGACATCGTAATTCTAACTCAAAACAGAGAATATCGACATATAACGACATCATAATTCTAACTTAAAACAGAGAATATCGACATATAACGACATCGTAATTAAAACAGAGAATATCGACATATAACGACCTCGTAATTCTAACTTAAAACAGAGAATATCGACATATAACGACATCGTAATTCTAACTTAAAACAGAGAATATCGACATATAACGACCTCGTAATTCTAACTTAAAACAGAGAATATCGACATATAACGACATCGTAATTCTAACTTAAAACAGAGAATATCGACATATAACGACCTCGTAATTCTAACTTAAAACAGAGAATATCGACATATAACGACATCGTAATTCTAACTTAAAACAGAGAATATCATCATGATGATAAAATTTAATTCTAGCTAAAAACTATGCTATATATACATTTTTATTCTGTAGACCCATGTAAAAATACTCGAAGAAGACTACGGTTTACCAGAAAGGTATTTTCGGCTTCATCGACGACAACTGCCATACATATCTAAAATGTTCGGTCAAGTCACAATCTCAAATGAGAGTAAGGGTTCCGGTGATGACATCGGGACCACTACGTATATCGACAAGAATCGAACACGTATGTCATTATATCGCACGAGGAAATATAATACGTATTTCCGAAATGAGATTAGGAAGTCTAACGTAAAACTATTCCATAGTCTTAATCCATCTACATCTCTCGAAATATTTTCCGTCAGTAATCGAACTATATTACTGAAGTTGTGACAATTAGAACAAGTTATTGAATATCGAATCAAAACGGGCATAGTACAGTTGGGGAAGCATGGATGTTACTATCTAGAAACTGAAAATTAATCATTCGGAAATTGAAATCATCACGTCTATCATATAGCTAAGTTGTAACCTGTCAAAACTGGTAACGTTTTAAGTAAAGATCGAAAGACTGATGAATGTTGAGTGTTGAGGAGTCTATTATGTCTACAGAGTATATCACATCGACACGGTCAATACATGTAACTTTAAGATAACCTTTTTATTGTGACAGGATGGCACTGGACACTGTGTGATCAGACAACGACGACTTTTAATTCGCCCCATCGCACGCGGAAAAACACTCTTTTATGATGTAAAATTTAAAACAAACTAATCCTACATACATAACGTGTTCATTATAACTCTGTTGTCCTTTGCGATATCATGGCATTAGATTGAACTTATGACCGTACAAATCTCGTCTCCATTTTCAGATCATGAATAGATAAAAAGAAGCAGATGCGACATTAATTAGCAGGACGACATACCATAGGGGATCAGTATTCTATACTTGTTTGTCGCGTACGTATGAACAACACGGTCGCTGACTCTTCTAATGTGTAGATGACGAGGTACAGAGTTAATTAATCGACATGATCTTGGGATACGTCAACGGTAATAATGTATTTTAATGGAAGAAATAGTAATAATTCTCCAACAGCGCTACTAATCCGCTTATTCTCACAACGTAGACTAACAATAACTCGGAAATATTTACAATGTGGTTTACTGAATGTGTCTTAATTATACAGTTTGATATGATTAATGACGTTTCATATAGTAGTTTCTGTTAGTACTACTGTATATAGTTTATGGGTGAGCGACTCAGATTGACGCCAAAAAAACGGGCAACTTAACATTAAAATCTGATAAAAGTGTTCTTCCTCGAAACAAGCATACTCTGCGCATGCGTTTTGACACAGTTTATATAGCTCGTTCACCCAATGATTCCACCACACCCGATAAACAATAACACGAGTAAACATCCCCGTTGATAGACAAACCTTCAAAACATTGTCGATGTCACAGAGAGGGAGATTGGCCGTTCTCAACGTTCCCAAAACAGTCTGCGTGGACTTGACCTTGCTTTTACCAAAACATATATTTTTCTGTCTTTACTTAAATCAATTTTCATTTCATTATTCCCTGTCTGTTTTGATTTACACTTTACACGGCTTTTTCGATTTATTTTAGAAATTATTGTTATGGCAACTGGGCATTTGTAATTATTTTCCTACAATCTACGTCTACCTGACCTCTTTAACAATTGCCGAGGAACACTTTCATTAAATGCGACAAAGACTATCGTCTGTACATGTTCTTCCTCACAAGCCAAACGTACTCTGTTATTATGATTCGTCGTAATACGTTCTGTTCCACTTCGAGGTTAATTTTCCCCTGAACCTCTCCGACGACAATGTTTAAGCACTTTCTTCTCATTATTGGAGCTGATTCCTACAATTTTAGCAAATTTCCGTGATGAAAATCCATTTTCACTCATATTAATGACCGTCTGCTTCTGTTCGGCTGTCAAATCACTGCCTCAAGGCGCCATCTTTGATGACATCATGATTAAGGATCTAAATAGTATCACTAAAAATCCCAACATGTTTGTAGTTGAATTGACATACGTGAAGAAGGCTTACACAACATTTTATTGGATTTAGTAAACTCATTTTTCTCACATTACATTTTTTATTGGAGAGTTAAACTCGCTTCATTTTCACAGTATTTTGCGTACTCTATAATGGCCAGGCAATAAAACCTAACGAATATTTGCATGCAAACATTACCAATATAGATGGTATGATAGTGAAATACATGGATTTTCCAGTCTGTTGTATGCCTTATGCTTTTTAGGATAACAAGTTTTGCAAGCACAATTTAAATCGTGATTTTTTGTAATAAATAAAATACGATGTAAATTGGCCATGTTCACTTTTTTTGAGTTATCTATTGGTCTGCCAAAAAATTGTGCCTTTTAATTATAAACCTGACTTCGGAATAACGGATATGGTGAATTGAAATTCCATCCTGCCGTCGTCTCTTCCTGTTGTTAATGAAAGTACGACGGTCATTTCATTAAGCGTTCCAGGGATGATGTCTGCTCGGTTTAACCTTGATAATGAAATAGGAAATCCTACTATAAGCTGTACAACAAGCTTCATTATTAACTAGGTGTATGGTTTCTGACTGCCGGAACAATACATAAGCTTGTTATTTATCGACTTTACCTCCTAGTTAAGGTCACACCAAGGTCACACCAAGTCAATATCCACAGATTTCGGTGGACACAATCAATGGCCATTTTGTTGTGACATCACAAACAGCTATCATAAACGGTAGCTTGACGCTTTAATCGGTTAAATGGTCACTTTGGTAGAATTGTTTGTTTATTTATGTGCTAAATTTAGTGTGAACAGCCATGGCCATTTTGAGGCGTAGTCTCCTTGAAGTAATTGGTGACTACCTCAATTAACGACATACGGGAGGCCCGTTGCTTGCCATTCAGAACTTAAGGGTAAAGTGTTTTGCCAAAGACCGCAACCACCGGCTCGTTTCTCAGCTACCCGAGACACACAAACCGACACGAATACGGAGCGTGGAACGGATAGAAAGCGTGTAACGGATACGTGGCATGGAACGGATAGAAAGCGTGAAACGTATAGAAAGCGTGGAACGGATAGAAAGCGTTGAACGGATAGAAAGCGTGAAACGGATAGGGAGCGTGGAACGTATAGAAAGCGTGGAACGGATAGAAACGTGGACCGGATAGAAAGCGTGGAACGGATAGAAAGCGTGGACCGGATAGAAAGCGTGGAATGGATAGAAAGCGTGGAACGGATAGAAAGCGTGGAACGGATAGAAAGCGAGAACGGATAGAAAACGTGGAACGGATAGTAAGCGTGGAATGGATAGAAAGCGTGAACGGATAGAAAGCGTGGAACGGATAGGGAGCGTGGGACTGATAAAAAGCGTGGAACGAATAGATGGCGTGGAACGGATAGAAAGCGTGGAACGGATAGGGGGCGTGGAACGAAAAGAACGCGTGGAACGGATAGAAAGAGTGGAACGGATAGAAAGCGTTGAACGGATAGGTGGCGTGGAATGGATAGGGAGCGTGGAACGGATAGTAAGCGTGGGACGGATAGGTGGCGTGGAACGGATAGAAAGCGTGGAACGGATAGAAAGCGTGGAACGGATAGAAAGTGTGGAACGGATAGGGAGCGTGAAATGTATAGAAAGCATGGAACGGATAGAAAGTGTGGAACGGATAGAAAGCGTGGGACGTATAAAAAGCGTGGAACGGATAGGTGGCGTGGAACGGATAGAAAGCGTGGCATGGATAGGGAGCGTGGAACGGATAGAAAGCGTGGAACGGATAGGTGGCGTTGAACGGATAGAAAGCGTGGAACGGATAGAAAGTGTGGAACGGATAGGGAGCGTGAAACGTATAGAAAGCATGGAACGGATAGAAAGTGTGGAACGGATAGAAAGCGAGGGACGTATAAAAAGCGTGGAACGGATAGGTTGCGTGGAACGGATAGAAAGCGTGGCATGGATAGGGAGCGTGAAACGGATAGAAAGCGTGGAACGGATAGGTGGCGTGGAACGGATAGAAAGCGTGGAACGGATAGGTGGCGTTGAACGGATAGAAAGCGTGGAACGGATAGAAAGCGTGGAACGGATAGAAAGCGTGGGACGGATAGAAAGCGTGGAAAGGATAGGGAGCGTGGAACGGATAGAAAGCGTGGAACGGATAGAAAGCGTGGAACGGATAGAAAGTGTGGAACGGATAGAAAGCGTGGGACGGATAGAAAGCGTGGAACGGATAGTTTGACCGACTGAGCTTTCACAGTCCCGTCACCTGAGGTTACACGGCCGGCGCTCTAATCGACTGAGCTATTGCGGCCGCCTCAGGAGGTTACGTGGCCGGCACTCTAACTGACTGAGCTATCATGGCCCCCTCACCTGAGGTTACGTGGCCGACACTCTAACTGACTGAGGTATAGCGACCCCCTCCCCTGAGGTTACGTGGCCGGCACTCTAACTGACTGAGCTATCATGGCCCCCTCACCTGAGGTTACGTGGCCGGCACTCTAACCGACTGAGCTATCGCGGCCCTCTTTCTCTAATGTTACGTGACCGGCGTTCTGATCGACTGAGCTATGGCTGGCCCCTCACTTGAGATTACGGTCTTGATTAGGACGGAGTTATCAACACCCCGATGAGACCATTCACAACTCAGACAGTCCCTAGTGATCAAGAGGACAAGACTGATATTCAAGACAAAATAGAGGTAGTATACCAAATCTAATGCAAGAACTGTCAGCTACTATAATATTATATATAGGGAGAAACAGGTAGAACATTCTGAGCACGTCTCAAAGAACATCAAAAAGACGGGGAAAGAATGAGCAACACCAATTATACCCGAAGAAGCTATTCAAATAAGGGAAACCAGAAACACGAACAGAGATGAGGGGGCCCACCAGTTAAGTCACCTTTACGACCCAGTAATAACCCAAGCGGGACAGGGAAATATATCTATACCCGGTCAGTAGTCTATTCGATACAGTATATAACTCTATGTCGATAAACGAAATGTCTCGTCGGCGAGCGATAAAACATATAGAGTAGCCATTTCGTCCCGCTCACACAGTCAGTCAGAGCTTGACAACGAGATCAATCGTTCTTGAAACGTTGTAACGACACTCGTACGAATTGTTACGTATACAGTTTGTGTATTCAACAAAAGGGGAACAACTCTCGCATCCTTCAAAATCACATGTTTTGTATATTCTATTGAGACTGGAACAAGAAAGGACAACTTGGTTATTGACCCAGAGACATATATACAGAGAGATTGGCAGCTCTCTATTTGCCCTTGTGTTTACATAGTGGCCCCTGACCTTCCCACAATCCTTTGCGGTCGCTCGGTTCAGTCTTCACTAGACGCCATATTGGAGAAAACTTGAAAACCAGACGCATAATTATCGATAATTTCTATTTGAAATCATCACCAAGATCCAATTATGTGCTTTAATTTTATTAATATCAAAGTGCAGAAGTGTCATCAATATGAAATATATCACAATTTGCTGTCCAAGTGTTTGTATTTTGAGGATGAAAGTCAAGCACAACGCAGGAAAGATCGGCGGGAATCTCCAATTTTCGAAAAGTCCCTATGGGGTTTTCGAGAATACGGATAAATGACAACAATGTGCATGATAATCAAGACCACATTCCATAAGTATGATAGTTTTTGGTTAATGTGGTAACTTTTGTAGTGGTCTAGATAAAACAATGTGCTTTTTGTGTGCGTTTAAAATTGACGATGTTTTGGTCGGACGTAATGGCTGCTTAATTACAAAACTTGGACATGTCGAATAGGACCCAATGGATTTTCGAAAATACGGATAAATGGCAACAATGTGCATAATCAATAAGACTATATCCCATAAGTATGATAGTTTTTGGTTAATGTGGTAACTTTTGTAGTGGCCTAAATAAAACGATGTGCTTTTTGTGTGCGTTTAAAATTGACGATGTTTTGGTCTGACGTAATGGCGGCTTAATTACAAACTTGGACATGTCGAATAGGACCCAATGGATTTTCGAAAATACGGATAAATGACAACAATATGCATGATCAATAAGACTATATCCCACAAGTTTGATAGTTTTTGGTTAATGTGGTAACTTTTGTAGTGGCCAAAATAAAACGATGTGCTTTTTGTGTGCGTTTAAAATTGACGATGTTTTGGTCTGACGTAATGGCGGCTATTTACAAACTTGGACATGTCGAATAGGACCCAATGGATTTTAGACAATACGGATAAATGGCAACAATGTGCATGATCAATAAGACTATATCCCATAAGTATGATAGTTTTTGGTTAATGTGGTAACTTTTGTAGTGGCCAAAATAAAACGATGTGCTTTCTGTGTGTATTTAAAATTGACGATGTTTTGGTCTGACGTAATGGCGGATTAACCAGAACATGTCGAATAAGTTCCAATACTACGATACACACATGCGCATAGCCCGATTTACCTGCGCTCGCGTGTGTTTGATAGGAGACAGGACGCTCTCGATAAGGGATATGCTTGAGTGGTCACGAATAAAGGGAGCCACTATGTGTACGGGGAAATAGCGATATTACTAATCTCTCTGTATATATGTCTCTGATTGACCCTAGTAACAAAACATTTGATACTCTTCAGGAATAAATTTGTTTACATGTATCAAGTTAATACTAACTTCTGTCAATGTGATAGCTAAAAGATTCTGACTAACTATCCGCTTACAGCTAGGGACGGATGAGAGTAAGATTTCCTTCCTTTGTAAATACGCAAAATTTCTGCGAACCGACCTTGGGGCGTATGTCTGAGAATGTTTTTCACCATTCAGACGTAGCGAGTTTATCGATAACGTAAAAAAAACATGTATCTGTACACGACTTTACATATGTATTCAAACTGTCAAGGTTGACTGTAGATATATTCATCAGCTTTCCTTTCCATCTCAGTTTTATCACATTTTACGGCCCCAAAGAGTCGCTCGGGATTTCGCGTTACGGGGTTAAAAATACATACCTTCCGACGATACATATATCACATGACTTTTTAAAGCGGGCACAGAAATTTGATGATTTTACATTTTGTACGTATCAATATTTAATTATATGCTGGTAGGTGGGGTATAATTATATATAACCCTCTGGTAGGTTAGGTATAATTATATATAACCCTCTGGTAGGTGAGGTATAATTATTTCTCTCATCCCTACCGGTATCATACTGGTCTGTCCAGGTAAATACACCCATGCTTGCTGTGTGTGTATTACCTCGCTTCCGGTGTAGGATAGCCACGCGCGCGCAATGATATAAAAGTAGGTCGCCGAACCGAAAGTAGATCTATCTATAGATTTGTAAACACATCGTCTGCTCCATGTGCTAGGCCAGATCTAATATTTTTTTTTATTTATGATGGTGGTATATAAGTATACGTCACCTACAAGAGGGTTATATATAATTATACCCCACCTACCAGAGGGTTGTATATAATTAAGCCTAACCTACCAGAGCTTTATATATAATTATACCTCACCTACCAGAGGTTTGAATATAATTATGCCTAACCTACCAGAGGTTTATATATAATCATACCTCACCTACCAGAGGGTTATATATAATCATAGTTTCACCTACCAGAGGGTTATATATTATTATACCTCACCTACCAGAGGGTTGTATTTAATTATACCTCACCTATAGATTTGTAAACACATCGTCTGCTCCATGTGCTAGGCCAGATCTAATATATTTTTTTAATTTATGATATAAATTATGTAAAAAACACGTTCTTTTATTGTTTTTTTTATTAATAAAACATGGAACTATATTTTCACGCGAAAGGACACACTAGCTTGGCCGACATCAAGTGATTTGGCTTCACTTGCAATGACAGGGCTGCTGAAACAACGTTAGACTGTGGAAATGAATGGATTCCTTCGTTTTTAGAACAGCAAACGTCGTTTGCATATATGGGGTATGGTAAATCGATTGGCGCTGTTCTTTTTTATATGCAGTAGAAAAAAGTTTGGATTGAGAAAAAATGGCGTCTATTTGAGAAAGCTATCGACATATAGTGCCTATTTTTGCATATCTTAGGTTGGGGAATGAGAGAAAAATACTCAATCATATGTGGTTCATGTAGGATAGGGATATTTCACCCTCTGGGTCACAAAATGTGGTAAAACCCTCGGCGGAGCCTCGGGTTTTACCACATTTTGTGACCCCTCGGGTGGAATATCCCTATCCTACATGACCACATATGATAGAGACTTATAATATAACCCTCTGGTAGGTGAGGTATAATTAAATACAACCCTCTGGTAGGTGAGGTATAATAATATATAACCCTCTGGTAGGTGAAACTATGATTATATATAACCCTCTGGTAGGTGAGGTATGATTATATATAAACCTCTGGTAGGTTAGGCATAATTATATTCAAACCTCTGGTAGGTGAGGTATAATTATATATAAAGCTCTGGTAGGTTAGGCTTAATTATATACAACCCTCTGGTAGGTGGGGTATAATTATATATAACCCTCTGGTAGGTGACGTATACTTATATACCACCATCATAAATAAAAAAAAATATTAGATCTGGCCTAGCACATGGAGCAGACGATGTGTTTACAAATCTATAGATAGATCTACTTTCGGTTCGGCGACCTACTTTTATATCATTGCGCGCGCGTGGCTATCCTACACCGGAAGCGAGGTAATACACACACAGCAAGCATGGGTGTATTTACCTGGACAGACCAGTATGATACCGGAAGGGATGAGAGAAAATTATATACAACCCTCTGGTAGGTGAGGTATAATTATATACAACCCTCTGGTAGGTGAGGTATAATTATATACAATCCTCTGGTAGGTAAGGTATAATTATATACAACCCTCTGGTAGGTGGGGTATAATTATATATAACCCTCTGGTAGGTGAGGTATAATTATATACAAACCTCTGGTAGGTGGGGTATAATTCTATATAACCCTCTGGTAGGTGAGGTATAATTATATATAACCCTCTGGTAGGTGAGGTATGATTATATACAACCCTCTGGTAGGTGGGGTATAATTATATACAACCCTCTGGTAGGTGAGGTATAATTATATATAACCCTCTGGTAGGTGAGGTATAATTATATATAACCCTCTGGTAGGTGAGGTATAATTATATATAACCCTCTGGTAGGTGAGGTATAATTATATACAACCCTCTGGTAGGTGAGGTATAATTATATACAACCCTCTGGTAGGTGAGGTATAATTATATACAACCCTCTGGTAGGTGAGGTATAATTATATATAACCCTCTGGTAGGTGGGGTATAATTATATACAATCCTCTGGTAGGTGGGGTATAATTATATATAACCCTCTGGTAGGTGGGGTATAATTATATACAACCCTCTGGTAGGTGAGGTATAATTATATACAACCCTCTGGTAGGTGGGGTATAATTATATATAACCCTCTGGTAGGTGAGGTATAATTATATACAACCCTCTGGTAGGTGGGGTATAATTATATACAACCCTCTGGTAGGTGGGGTATTATCTTGTTATAACGAGATACAAATATTGTTATATCGAGAAGCATATTTCGCTATAACGACATACACATTTTATTATAACGAGAATCATATATCACTATAACGAGATAGATTTGGTGTTATTATAAAATCAGAAAAAAATCAAGATGGTCTGTAAAGGATTCCTTAGGTTTATCCTGCTAATATAGGCCTCATAAAATCAAGAGCTTTGCTCGAGTTACCTCGCTTGGTTGCTAGTACTGTTGTCTGATACAGCTTGGTGACGTTTGTTTACCCATTATCCCATACAAGTCTATAGAGCTCATCCCCTTGGTACAAAGCGGGAGAGAAGCAGAAAGCCATTCAGTTAGAACTGTAAACGGCATACCCGGATTAATCAAGACTTACCCTTATCACGATGTAGTTTTTGGATTTTTGCATTGAATTTGTTTTTTTCACATGACTTAAGCTTTAAGTGCCAAAGGTTTTGGAAAATGGTGCCTGGTTTTTACAACACCCAAGTCTACTTGGTAGAAAAGTTTCTCAGTAGACACATAAAAAATACAGCAATAATACTGTACACCATTTATAGAGGTAGAAATACAGCAATGATAATATACACCATTTATAGAGATAGAAATACAGTAATGATAATGTACACCATTTATAGAGGTAGAAATACAGCAATGATAATGTACACCATTTATAGAGGTAGAAATACAGCAATGATAATGTACACCATTTATAGAGGTAGAAATACAGCAATGATACTGTACACCATTTATAGAGGTAGAAATACAGCAATGATAATGTCCACCATTTATAGAGGTAGAAATACAGCAATGATAATGTACACCATCTATAGAGGTAGAAATACAGCAATGATAATGTACACCATTTATAGAGGTAGAAATACAGCAATGATAATGTACACCATTTATAGAGGTAGAAATACAGCAATGATAATGTACACCATTTATAGAGGTAGAAATACAGCAATGATAATGTACACCATTATAGAGGTAGAAATACAGCAATGATAATGTCCACCATTTATAGAGGTAGAAATACAGCAATGACAATGTACACCATTTATAGAGGTAGAATTACAGCAATGACACTGTACACCATTTATAGAGGTAGAAATACAGCAATGATAATGTACACCATTTATAGAGATAGAAATACAGCAATGATACTGTACACCATTTATAGGGGTAGAAATACAGCAATGATAATGTACACCATTTATAGAGGTAGAAATACAGCAATGATAATGTACACCATTTATAGAGGTATAAATACAGCAATGATAATGTACACCATTTATAGAGGTAGAAATACAGCAATGATAATGTACACCATTTATAGAGGTAGAAATACAGCAATGATAATGTACACCATTTATAGAGGTAGAAATACAGCAATGATAATGTACACCATTTATAGAGGTAGAAACACAGCAATGATACTGTACACCATCTATAGAGGTAGAAATACAGCAATGATACTGTACACCATTTATAGAGGTAGAAATACAGCAATGATAATGTACACCATTTATAGAGGTAGAAATACAGCAATGATAATGTACACCATTTATAGAGATAGAAATACAGCAATGATACTGTACACCATTTATAGAGGTAGAAATACAGCAATGATAATGTACACCATTTATAGAGGTAGAAATACAGCAATGATACTGTACACCATCTATAGAGGTAGAAATACAGCAATGATAATGTACACCATTTATAGAGGTAGAAATACAGCAATGATAATGTACACCATTTATAGAGGTAGAAATACAGCAATGATAATGTACACCATTTATAGCGGTAGAAATACAGCAATGATAATGTACACCATTTATAAAGCACACCGTCTAATCTCCCACAGATTGGTAACGAAATGTACAGGACGTCTGCATCAGGCTCTAAAAGGCATTAAATGCTGTGCGACAATGGAGGTATATCTGTGAAATCTCTACGGATCGTTTTCTTGTGGTCGACTCTATCGATTTTTTTTTGTCTGTACATGACATTAAAGTGTCCTATTATTATCTGCGCGTGCAGAACTTTACAGGATTTAGAGTCTTAGAGTCGAACTTTGGGATAACCGCGAGGTTTAGAGCCTCAGTCTCGTACTCCAGTATTGCGAGGCTGACAGCCCTAGACTCGTACTCCAGTATTGCGAGGCTGACAGCCCTAGACTCGCACTTCAGTATTGCGAGGCTGACAGCCCTAGACTTGCACTTCAGCAAAACGAGGTTTAAGAGCCCCATAACTCGTACATCAGTGTTACGAGATTAAGAGCCCCAGGCTCGTACTTCAGTATCACGATTTTAGAGCCCCAGTCTACTGCTTAAGTATCACGATTTTAGAACCCCAGTCTACTGCTTCAGTATCACGATTTTAGAGCCCCAGTCTCGTACTTCAGTATCACGATTTTAGAGCCCCAGGCTCGTACTTCAGTATCACGATTTTAGAACCCCAGTCTACTGCTTCAGTATCACGATTTTAGAGCCCCATAACTCGTACACCAGTGTTACGAGGTTAAGAGCCCCAGGCTCGTACTTCAGTATCACGATTTTAGAACCCCAGTCTACTGCTTCAGTATCACGATTTTAGAGCCCCAGTCTACTGCTTCAGTATCACGATTTTAGAGCCCCAGTCTCGTACTTCAGTATCATGATTTAAGAGCACCAGTCTCCTACTTAAGTATCACGATTTTAGAGCCCCAGTCTCCTACTTCAGTATCACGATTTTAGAGCCTCAGTCTCGTACTTCAGTATGACGATTTTAGAGCCCCAGTCTACTGCTTCAGTATGACGATTTTAGAGCCCCAGTCTCGTACTTCAGTATCACGATTTTAGAGCCCCAGTCTCGTACTTCAGTATCACGATTTTAGAGCCCCAGTCTACTGCTTCAGTATCACGATTTTAGAGCCCCAGTCTCCTACTTCAGTATCACGATTTTAGAGCCCCAGACTCGTACTTCAGTATCACGATTTTAGAGCCCCAGTCTACTGCTTCAGTATCACGATTTTAGAGCCCCAGACTCGTACTCCAGTATCACGATTTTAGAGCCCCAGTCGCGTACTTCAGTATCACGATTTTAGAGCCCCAGTCACCTACTTCAGTATCACGATTTTAGAGCCTCAGTCTCGTACTTCAGTATCACGATTTAAGAGCACCAGTCCCCTACTTACGTATCACGATTTTAGAGCCCCAGACTCGTACTCCAGTATCACGATTTTAGAGCCCCAGTCTCCTACTTCAGTATTAAAATATTTCGAGCCCCAGATTCGTACTTCCGTAAAACGAGGTTGAGAGTCCCAAACTCGAACTTCAGTAACCCGAGGTTGAGAGCTCCAGGCTCCTACTTCAGGAAAAAGATGCTTAGAGCCTCACTTTCGATATTCAGTATTACGAGATTGAGAGACACAGACTCATACTTCAATATTACGAGGTATAGAGCCCCAGACTCACACTTCAATATTACGAGGTATAGAGCCCCAGACTCTCACTTCAATATTACGAGGTATAGAGCCCCAGACTCACACTTCAATATTACGAGGTTTAGAGTCACAGACTCGTATTTGAGTATTACGATATTTAGAGGTTTAACTTCATACTTAAGTTTTACCAGGTTTATAGCGACACTTTGGTACTCTAGTATTACGATGTTTAGAGCCTTTCTCTCGTACTCCAGTATTACGATGTTTAGAGCCTTTCTCTCGTACTTCAGTATTACGATGTTTAGAGCCTTTCTCTCGTACTCTAGTATTACGAGGTTTAGAGCCTTTCTCTCGTACTCTAGTATTACGAGGTTTAGAGCCTTTCTCTCGTACTTCTAGTATTACGATGTTTAGAGCCTTTCTCTCGTACTCTAGTATTACGAGGTTTAGAGCCTTTCTCTCGTACTTCGGTATTACGTGGTTTAGAGCCTTTCTCTCGTACTTCAGTATTACGATGTTTAGAGCCTTTCTCTCGTACTCTAGTATTACGAGGTTTAGAGCCTTTCTCTCGTACTCTAGTATTACGATGTTTAGAGCCTTTCTCTCGTACTTCAGTATTACGATGTTTAGAGCCTTTCTCTCGTACTCTAGTATTACGAGGTTTAGAGCCTTTCTCTCGTACTCTAGTATTACGAGGTTTAGAGCCTTTCTCTCGTACTCTAGTATTACGAGGTTTAGAGCCTCACTTTTGTTCCTCAGTATTACGGTGCTTAAAGCGTGGTTTTCTGAAAGTAGCAATTAGCGCGGAAATGTTACCGTAAATATATCATTGTAGTATTAAAGATTGATAAACAACTATCCGACATTATTAAAGTAATGCTGTGTGACAATAAATATCATTGCTGGATTATACCTCATTGTCAGAAATCCTGAGGGATGATGAATGAGGACACTCGTGTATATGTTAAAAACAAACCAATGTTGATTTACCATATCATCATCACCGGTTCAGATTCTGTGAGAGTACTGTCATCAATTTATCGCGTCAAACTTGTATGGGGACAGAAATACCCCAGGGAGGTGAATGATGACGAAAGGCTTTCTCGCTTTACTCTGATATATCATCGATATCCCATCAATCTTTGTCCCACAGCTTCGCCCAACGACAATGCTTTCCACATATTAACGGATTACCCTCTTTTACAGTTTGTCTGGTCAGGGGATGTAATCCCAAATAAATTGTGTATTGTCGATAAAACCAGGTTGAATGTTATAACGACGAAATAAAACTTCGTCCAACCAAAACAACGTTATATCGACCCAGACCAGGAACAGTACTGTATTAACTGGTTTGACCATTCTATCGCACATCACTTATGGAACGAATCCACATAACTCCGGAACATACAAGGGTATTTCGTATCAACAGCCAGGGTGATATGAGGACGGGTGTCTAGGGAACATAAACAGTCAGGGTTACAAGAGGACGGTCGTCTAGGTGACATTAAAAGTCAGGGTTATAAGAGGACGGATGGCGAGAGACATACGAACATACGAGGACGAATGTCTACGGGCATACCAACATACGAGGACGAATGTCTACGGGCATACCAACATACGAGGACGAATGTCTACGGGCATACCAACATACGAGGACGAATGTATAGGGGCCTACCAACATGCGAGGACGAATGTCTAGGGGCCTACCAACATACGAGGACGAATGTCTAGGGACATACCAACATACGAGGACGAATGTCTAGGGACATACCAACATACGAGGACGAATGTCTAGGGGCATACCAACATACGAGGACGAATGTGAAGGGGCATACCAACATACGAGGACGAATGTCTAGGGGCATACCAACATACGAGGACGAATGTCTAGGGACATATCAACATACGAGGACGAATGTCTAGGGGATACCAACATACGAAGACGAATGTCTACGGGCATTCCAACTAACGTGAAGGAAATTCTTTTTTAATGCTGTAGCAACAAGTATTCGTCAACAAATTTTACAAAAATGCCTTTCAGAAGTCTGCTAGACTGGACCTGGTCGTTGAGTATTGAAAGTATTGAGTAGTGAAAGTTGTTTAAAACAGCTTAATCCTCGCGTTCCATAGATTGTCGAGTCAACTAATGCCTTTTCGCGGGTTATAGACAATCGCCAAACATCAATCCCGAGCAGTGCATCCACTTCCAGAGCTAAACATGGCGGTCGACCGCTTCACTTATGCTTTCCGCGTATATGATGCGATTTCACGGGCGATTTCCCAGTTTACAGGGAAAAAGTTTCGCGACAATTTATCAATTTAAATTTCTGTTTGTATATGTTTAACGTGAAATATACGAAATTAGACGATGAAAGGACCAACAAGTGTTGGTAATCATGTTTATCTTCGACGAACTATTTTTCAGCTGATTTTATGTCATGTGACATTCAAAAAAGCATTAATAGTAATTTGTTTGTTGGTTGAGTTTTCAAAATTGACGAAAATGGTGAGGAAATGAAGATATAAGCAGTTCTATTAACGGGTTCCCATGGCATTTGCCCATCATACGTCTTTCTGCCATATCGATTATAACAACATTTAAACCACTGTTCCTTGCCTCAATAAAGGCTAGCTCTTGCTCTTTACTAGCCCGCCCATTACAATTTTTTGTGATGAACCGTTTCAATAATTCAAAACATTATAACAAAAAACGAGTTTCCAACAATTCTCGAGAAGGTAGATAATGCATCTGTTATGGCTGACATAATGAGGACGAGTTTCTAGGGGACACTAACAGCCAATGTAGTAGACAACAAAATGGCATTTTTGGTACAATTGTTGACGAATAATTCATTGATAAGGCATGAAAATACATTTGTAGTATACTAAATGTATATTGACAGTATATGGTGACAGAGTGTGGGTCTCCAGTGTTATACAAGTTAATGGTATACAATGATTAGACCATGGACAGTATATGGTGACAGAGTGGAGTGTGGGTCTCCAGTGTTATACAAGTTAATGGTACACACTGATTAGACCATGGACAGTATATGGTGGCAGAGTGTTGGTCTCCAGTGTTATATAAGTTAATGGCACACACTGATTAGACCATCGACAGTATATGGTGGCAGAGTGTGGGTCTCCAGTGTTATACAAGTTAATGGTACACACTGATTAGACCATGGACAGTATATGGTGCACAGAGTGGAGTGTGGGTCTCCAGTGTTATACAAGTTAATGGTACACACTGACTAGACCATGGACAGTATATGGTGACAGAGTGTGGGTCTCCAGTGTTATACAAGTTAATGGTACACACTGATTAGACCATGGACAGTATATGGTGACAGAGTGGAGTGTGGGTCTCCGGTGTTATACAAGTTAGTGGTACACACTGATTAGACCATGGACAGTATATGGTGACAGAGTGTGGGTCTCCAGTGTTATACAAGTTAATGGTACACACTGATTAGACCATGGACAGTATATGGTGACAGAGTATGGGTCTCCAGTGTTATACAAGTTAATGGTACACACTGATTAGACCATGGACAGTATATGGTGACAGAGTGTGGGTCTCCAGTGTTATACAAGTTAATGGTACACACTGATTAGACCATGGACAGTATATGGTGACAGAGTGTGGGTCTCCAGTGTTACACAAGTTAATGGCACACACTGATTAGACCATGGACAGTATATGGTGACAGAGTGTGGGTCTCTAGTGTTATACAAGTTAATGGTACACACTGATTAGACCATGGACAGTATATGGTGACAGAGTGTGGGTCTCCAGTGTTATACAAGTTAATGGTGCACACTGATTAGACCATGGACAGTATATGGTGACAGAGTGTGGGTCTCCAGTGTTATACAAGTTATTGGTACACACTGATTAGACCATGGACAGTATATGGTGACAGAGTATGGGTCTCCAGTGTTATGCAAGTTAATGGTACACACTGATTAGACCATGGGCAGTAAATGGTGACAGAGTATGGGTCTCCAGTGTTATACAAGTTAATGGTACACACTGATTAGACCATGGACAGTATATGGTGACAGAGTGTGGGTCTCCAGTGTTATACAAGTTAATGGTACACACTGATTAGACCATGGACAGTATATGGTGACAGAGTGTGGGTCTCCAGTGTTACACAAGTTAATGGTACACACTGATTAGACCATGGACAGTATATGGTGACAGAGTGTGGGTCTCCAGTGTTATACAAGTTAATGGTACACACTGATTAGACCATGGACAGTACATGGTGACAGAGTGTGAGTCTCCAGTGTTATACAAGTTAATGGTACACACTGATTAGACCATGGACAGTATATGGTGACATAGTGGAGTGTGGGTCTCCAGTGTTATACAAGTTAATGGTACACACTGATTAGACTATGGACAGTATATGGTGACAGAGTGTGGGTCTCCAGTGTTATACAAGTTAATGGTACACACTGATTAGACCATCGACAGTATATGGTGGCAGAGTGTTGGTCTCCAGTGTTATACAAGTTAATGGTACACACTGATTAGACCATGGACAGTATATGGTGACAGAGTGTGGGTCTCCAGTGTTATACAAGTTAATGGTACACACTGGCTAGACCATGGACAGTACATGGTGACAGAGTGTGAGTCTCTAGTGTTATACAAGTTAATGGTACACACTGATTAGACCATGGACAGTACATTGTGACTAAGTGATGTGTTTTTGTGTCTCTGCACGCCCCCATCTATCTACATTGAAGACGTGAATCTAAAAACATTCCGAACGTAATCTTCCATTCGAACAGTTTTGCTATTCCTTTATCCTATCATTCTGCTGGTATAACAAGAAAATATTAGCCCTGAGCGTTTATCAATTGGACGGACTTTGTTTGATCTGAAATTGATTCTGTATCGGCTTCATAGGGTTAAGTTCACCGATGTTATCCGATCTCGGCGGAAATGTGTTTAGTTATATTATGGAAATTGGTTACACTGTGTAATCAGGTTGGCTTTGGACGGGGATGATGACGGGGTTCGGACTGTTATCTTGTAACCCAAGGCTGGTGTTGTATACCCTCAATAATCCGATAACAATGACTTCCATTGTCATGTTGTTGTATTTAGTCACTGATTTCATAATCAGATAACACTTACTTTATTTTTCCTTAATTTTTCGTTAATTATTGTTCGTGTTGACGTACAATGTAAGAAACACTATGTACAAGCTAAAAAAGCAGGGTAAATACACAAAACATCGCTCTTATCAAGTACATACTGAAGCTCCTCAATTTTATGAATATTTACAGAACTCCCCTTAAAAGCATGACATTGTTTTCTGATAAAAAGTACTTATATGTACAAGCTAACAGATGTGTTCCGTCCATTCCGATAGAGTCACGTCCGAGACTTATCATTTTCGGCTGGTAGATATGTACATGTTGTGTTCATTTCACCATCCTTCACAGTTTCTGCCCCACAGCATCACTGAACAGTCCCGAATGGACAATACATCTTTGTGTTTTATTTCTTATTAGATATATTATTATCTAGAAGTTAATCGATAATTCCCTTTTATGCCTTTTCATTATTTAATTTAACCCGGTAGTGCTCGTGATATCTGGATATATAAATCTAACCGTACACTTTTTACGACAGTTTCTAAATACTGTAGCAGAGCCACATAAACCCTAGCTGTTGATATACGTAACGGCAGTAGGCTGTGGAATATAGCCGCCTAGTGGTCCCTACCTGACACTCAGCTCTCTATGATTGGCACCAAGGACCAAATAGTCCTGTGTCTACATGGAGTGTTACGTGACTGTCAAGGGTATGACATGCTACAAAACTTCTAATGTCCCCGGTCTAACTAAATTACCTTGTGACGTTAGTTATGACGTCAAATAATAGCACTTATGGAATTTCCAGATAAATAATATGATGAAAAAGGTCTTTAATACACGTGAGCAGGTGAGACAGTGTTTTACATCACCAATATATTTGTATACAGAAAGGAAAATTCAAACATCATCCAATTAATAATTAATAAAAATTACTTCATAATACATTTTTACCTTAAGTACGTATACCCAGCCCACCATTAGGCACTGTAAATTATTTCATCCGTAAATGACGTGTGTAACATCGTCAGATACCCACGCCTATCACCAGTGGGTTAACTCGGTGAAAAATCCTCGTTTCAATAGAGGCTGTTTGATTGACTCCGTCATATTTTCCTTCAGCCAATCAGATTGAAGATTACATTCTTTAAAGAAGCTGCATATCAACAACAGTGACGGCAAGTGATCTCCGAAATTTAATGTGAAAAGGTTTAAACCATTTCAGTAGAATATCATTGACCCCCGTTTGTCTGACAAAAGATGTCTTCCTTCAATTAAAACAGGCCTTTGTGGTGGAAAAGGCGGTTACCAGGAATTTCAGTCTATGTGAATTCCGCCAAGGCGTTGTTCATTTTCGATACTCTGTTCAGCTTATTGACACACACATTACATGCTACTCACACCTGGGCTGTTCCTACATGTAACATCCCTAAAACATTGTCGTACTAGCTAGGCTAAAGTCGTTGATACATAAAAGACTTCTCGTCCATTATATGCTGATCACCTGCACGCCTTTATAAGCGCGGCCATATGGTTACATGTAAATCATATTACTTACCCCTTTAAACTGACGAGTGTTTATTCTGAAAGGGTTATGTTGATTGGTTGCTATTTATAGAGTGTCGTCACTGAAACGAGGATTTTACACTGAGTAATAAGCAGCGTAGTGTAACCAACCATGCGTATCCGACGATGACTAAAGAAGAGTTTCTACAAAAACTAAACCAATCGTCACACTTTGATTCTTCTGGTGAGATGAGTGAAGGTGACGGGTTAAACATTGTTCCCACGCATATTTACAGATAGAGAAGATAGTGAAATGTATTTTTAGTGACACATGCACAAGAAGATTAAAAACAAATAATTGTAATACTAGATAAAGCGATAGACACGCTAATTAACTCGCTGGAGAGTAGGTCCTTCTGTCGGGTCACGTGACCAGGCGTTGTGACATTAAGTCTGCTGTTTGTATACGACGGAAAAATACCACTGATAGATTGTTATAACACTAAAAAATGACCAAACAAGACCTGGTGTAATGCGTCGATGAGAACAGTTTAATATGTTTTAATTATGTAGCTTTGATTAAAAAACAGAATTAAAAAAAAGAAAAAGAAAAAAGAATAGGATAGAAAAAACAAAAAATAAACCATAAAATAAATAGAAACATAACCTAAGTGCTCGGATTGCCACGGCCCGATCCCAGTGTCGGGGGACCCCGCGTCATCAGGACATGATGTTATTACAATGCCTGTCACGGCGTCCATTGCCATAAAATGTCCGTCTTAAAACGATTCTGCCTTCACTTCATTTAGCTCATATCGATTATGTGGAAACCTACATCCGGAAAATCTATCCATGGAAAATAAACACTGCTAAATTGCTATCCTATGGCCATTCAATCTGGGGAGGGCGTTATTACTGACAGTCGTTAGGCTAGCCATATGTTGGAGTTATACGTCCTGAAACCTTCCTATGACTACCAAAGATAACGGGTCACCGGAAGAAACACCTGACGAACCATCCAATTGGAATGTTTGTAGCTTGACACTGTATCACCCACTTGTTCTGAGAATACTGGATATCGGTAATAATTCTCCCGATTTCAGAAAACTCTTTTTTGTCTATTTTTCTGTTAAATGGTGAGAGATAAATATGTTTCCCATGACACTTCTTTGGGCAATTCAGGGCACTGTAATGATGACTAAAGATTGGTCTTCTTACTAATACAGATAAATATAGCATTTGTCTTGTGAAAAGACACAATTAAAATAATGCTAAGCTAATTCTGGGATAATCGCTTCGAAGTGAGATGGTATGGTATGTATGTATGCATCAGTATAAACTATCACAGAACACAAGTGTTTCTATCTCTATATCGCCATGCTGTGCTATCTCACCTCCTTGATATCGAGGTAATTCCGTTGGGATAGTAGCTGAATTGGCCTGTGAATCATCCAAGTGATAGCATCTCAAAATGTACATTTAGGATAACAAGTGTTCCCTCGTAAATCAATGCGTCGTCCTTACTGACCGTCAAGTGCTTCCCTTCGGATATACAATCAGATGCCTGTCTCTGGACAGAAGCTTAGGTGACGCCGATCTCTACAGATGTTTGTCTCTGGACGGAAGTTATATATACATGTATTAGGTTATATGACGCCGATCTCTACAGATGTTTGTCTCTGGACGGAAGTTATTTATATAAGGTTATATGACGGCGATCTCTACAGATGTTTGTCACTGGACGGAAGTTATATATATATATATATTAGGTTATATGACGCCGATCTCTACTGATGTTTGTCTCTGGACGGAAGTTATATATCGTATATTAGGTTATATGACGCCGATCTCTACAGATCCTTGTCTCTGGACGGAAGTTTTATATACATATATTAGGTTATATGACGCCGATCTCTACAGATGTTTGTCTCTGGACGGAAGTTTTATATACATATATTAGGCTATATGACGCCGGTCTCTACAGATGTTTGTCTCTGGACGGAAGTTATTTATATAAGGTTATATGACGGCGATCTCTACAGATCCTTGTCTCTGGACGGAAATTATTTATATAAGGTTATATGACGGCGATCTCGACAGATCCTTGTCTCTGGACGGAATTTTTATATATATATATATTAGGTTATATCACTCCGATCTCTACAGATGAGAAAAACAAACAGCAACGAACCTAAGAAACTCCAAGAACACATGGTCCCTAACAAGGATCGAATTGACAGAAAGATATACACATGGTCCCTAACAAGGATCGGATGGACAGAATGACGTACACATGGTCCCTAACAAGGATCGGATTGACAGAATGACGTACACATGGTCCCTAACAAGGATCGGATTGACAGAATGACGTACACATGGTCGCTAACAAGGATCGGATGGACAGAATGACGTACACATGGTCCCTAACAAGGATCGGATTGACAGAATGACGTACACATGGTCGCTAACAAGGATCAGATGGACAGAATGACGTACACATGGTCGCTAACAAGGATCGGATGGACAGAATGACGTACACATGGTCCCTAACAAGGATCGGATGGACAGAATGACGTACACATGGTCTGTAACAAGGATCGGATGGACAGAATGACGTACATATGGTCCCTAACAAGGATCAGATGAACAGAATGACGTACACATGGTCCCTAACAAGGATCGGATGAACAGAATGACGTACACATGGTCTCTAACAAGGATCGGATTGACAGAATGACGTACACATGGTCCCTAACAAGGATCGGATGGACAGAATGACTTACACATGGTCCCTAACAAGGATCGGATTGACAGAATGACGTACACATGGTCCGTAACAAGGATCGGATTGACAGAATGATGTACACATGGTCCCTAACAAGGATTGGATTGACAGAATGACGTACACACGATCTCTAACAAGGATCGGATGGACAGAAGAATTTTCAGAATGATACATTTGATGTTTTATGTCCAACGGAAAATGTCTGGTGATAACCTTGACATTTTATTTACTTCAGAAGCTGAGGAGATATTGGAAGATGTGGTTTTGATGTTTAGAGATTTGTATAATAAAACTAGAAAAACGCGTATTGATGTAATTCGTCGATGAGTTGGTGACCCTATTTGTGGATAATTAAATACCATTTCTTTGGAATGTCATAACCTGCACACGAAAACGCCCTGACTTCATATTAATTTAACTTATTTTCGCTCTGTCAAACAGAAACTTTTAATGCACTGTTACACACACTCGGTAATAATCACGTACCGTTATACACATTAACAAAAGAAATAAATTACACCAGTGTTGTTTACATAATCACCATAACCATCGGCTGATGATGTAGTCAGGGAATCTCCTCCGTTTTTTTATCGTTTTAGTTAAATTTGAGAAGCTATGAATTAAACATATTATGAACTTGTATTGCCCCTCATTAAATCAATATCTAAACATCCCGTTCATACAATATCTCATTGCTCTTTAAACAAAATTGTCAAACCATTAGCACTGGGAAATCAATGTTTAAGAAAAGGTATTGTTTGACACATTAGATAACCCTTTGGTGTGAGACCGATGTACAGACAGGGATGTGTTTGACACATTAGATAACCCTTTGGTGTGAGACCGATATACAGACAGGGATGTGTTTGACACATTAGATAACCCTTTGGTGTGAGACCGATGTACAGACAGGGATTTGTTTGATACATTAGATAACCCTTTGGTGTGAGACTGATGTACAGACAGGGATGTGTTTGACACATTATATAACCCTTTGGTGTGAGACCGATGTACAGACAGGGATGTGTTTGACACATTAGATAACCCTTTGGTGTGAGACCGATGTACAGACAGGGATGTGTTTGATACATTAGATAACCCTTTGGTGTGAGACCGATGTACAGACAGGGATGTGTTTGATACATTAGATAACCCTTTGGTGTGAGACCGATGTACAGACAGGGATGTGTTTGATACATTAGATAACCCTTTGGTGTGAGACCGATGTACAGACAGGGATGTGTTTGACACATTAGATAACCCTTTGGTGTGAGACTGATG
Organism: Pecten maximus; assembly: GCF_902652985.1. Lineage (NCBI taxonomy): Eukaryota > Metazoa > Mollusca > Bivalvia > Pectinida > Pectinidae > Pecten > Pecten maximus. The sequence goes on from NC_047024.1 coordinate 16,490,422, forward strand.
TACAGACAGGGATTTGTTTGATACATTAGATAACCCTTTGGTGTGAGACCGATGTACAGACAGGGATGTGTTTGAGACATAAGATAACCCTTTGGTATGAGACTGATGTACAGACAGGGATTTGTTTGATACATTAGATAACCCTTTGGTGTGAGACCGATGTACAGACAGGGGTGTGTTTGATACATTAGATAACTCTTTGGTGTGAGACCGATGTACAGACAGGGATGTGTTTGAGACCGATGTCGTATTCATAACTTGGACCACGCCATGACTGGTAACTCACTAGTAGTCATGACTATTAAAACGCTTTCATAATGCAAACATTGGAGAGTAATATCGTACTGATTATTATGGATAATATATTGATGATGTACCTGACATCTCACTCCATTTTTTTGAACAAAAATTTAATGATTAATTATAGTTAAATTAGTTCTCCACGAAAAATGTAGAATTCGAAGCATAAGGATATCATTTAATAAAGAAAAAGAAAACTAAATCTTGACTTTGTGTGATCTTTAATAATTAACAGTTTATTGTAAGATTGTCCTATATAAATAAAACACAAAACACTATGGAACAGTTCAAATAAAGTCTCCTGCTTGGGAAATGTATGAAAGAAAGTGAATTGTTCAGGTGATTACTCGTTAATACGCGAATCCGAGTCAAACTTGATATAAAATGAATTATTAACTGTTCTGTCAATGATTATTACTTAAACCAACTCGGCTTTCTCACTAAGCGCCCTGATCTTGTCCGGTACTCCTTGGTCTTGGTTGGTGGTTCGAATTACTGCAATTTGGGATCACAAGCTTTGTGAGAATCTGTCATGATACCTTTGCTAGAGTCTGGTTTCGAACTCGGGACCATACTATGTGGTTCACAGTCTGTTTTCTCCTTTGGCTCAGTGGGTAGTGACCTGGTTGGTTTAAGGTGTAATCGGTTCCTTCTAAATTTCATCCCATTACTAGTCTCTACAGCATCTGATCTGGGCGTCTTTTGTTTCTGAACAACTTTACCATGCTGCCATTTTTTGTTTCTGCTAGTTTTCCTTATTGCCATATCATTTTCCCTCAAAGGTCCGAGACCATCTGTGGGTACACGTCTGTTAAAATTGTTACGTTGTCGCGACTGTCTTAATTTCAAATTTTCTCCTATCTCGTCCGACATGTGTGACTTAAGTAGCGGTAGTGTAATTGGTAGTGTTGTCTTAAGTCTCCTTCCTAGAAACATCTGGGCTGGTGACAATCCTATATCACCAATCGGACTGTTTCTCTAGTCTAGGACAGCTAGATATGGATCGTCCACCTTCTTTAACAGTCCTTTAATTGTTTGTACCATTCTCTCCACCTGCCCATTCGATTACGGGTGATGAGGACTGGTGGTTTTTTGTTCGAATCCATAAACTTTTCAGAAATTTGTGAATTCTCTGATGGCAAATTGGGGTCCATTGTCACTTATGACTTGGTCTAGAATTTCATATGAGGACATCTGACACTTTGCATGTTTTATTACGGAATTACTGATTAAGTCCTCCAATTTCTTGATTTCTTGCTATTTAGAGAAAAAAATCCACTGTCAGCAGATAGTGTTTTCCTTTCATTTCAAAGTCAAAAGCCAGTTTTGACCAGGGTCGATTTGGTGTCTCGTGTTAAACAATGGATTCCTTAGGATTACTTGTGATGTGCTTGGTACAGATACTACATTTTGCCTCTTTCTCGTGAATGTAAGAGTTCATACCTGGTCAAAATAACACTTCTCTTGCATATGTTTTACATTTGACTATGCCGAGGTGTGATTCATCGATACGTTTAAGCAATTCCTCCCGGAGATCTTTGGTACGATAAGTTTTGGTCCTTTGACCATCAATTCATCAACACACGAGATCTGTTCTCTGTAGTTCCAATAGGGTCAGAAATCTTGGGAAATTTCTTCCTTTGTTTTAGGCCATCCTTTTAAACTTGGTCGTTTTAACTCCTCAATTTCAGTGTAATTTTCAGTAGTCATCTTTATCTCCCTATACTTTTCTTGGTATACAGGTAGATATGACAACAAGTAGATTTCATTAACAGCGAGATCCTCCATGAGAGTTTCAGTTGTTTCCTACGCTCTCGACAGCGTGTCTGCTACGTTTTTTTAAGAAAGTAGTAATCTCTGGATACGAACAGGTAGCTGGTGAATCGATTTCTAAAAAATGCTTTGTGATCAGACTCTACTTTAACATTCCTCCCATACAAATTGTTACAATCGAGGGATACGTTGGGGGAATTACCCAGAGAAATGACAACACAACACCATCATTCTCGCTTCGTGGCGGCAACTCTTTATATTCCGGAAAACAACAAAGCAAACTAATATTCGAACCAAAATATAAACAACTGGCTGACATTATCCGGAACTAAGACATTTCATGGTCACCTAAAATATATATTTTACATATATATAACATGCCCCCCCAAAACAAAAATTTTACCCTAGGGAAATTTTTTGAAGAACCATGAAATGAATTAGAAACCCAAAGTACATACATGTAGTTATTATTTATAAATCAATGATCTGATTATGATAGATCAACATTTGAAATTTCAGTCATTCCACAAAGTCCATATGCCAAATAGAAATGTTACTCACTCATCATCATAACATAATATATAAAACTGAAACATCATAATCTCACTAGATTAATTAAGATACAATGCCACATAACACAATAATCTGTAATATATACATGTATGCTGAAACTAAACTGTATAGTACACTATATATATACACTGTTTATAGGGTTCCCATTGGATAATATTATCAATATTACTCGACAATGTATAACGTATCATCTATAAACAGTCTACAACACCGACTTAAATCACTTCAGTAACGAGATATTGTCAAATTATAAAATCACTTATTTATCAGAAATGCTAATAGGTCTTTGGAGTTGATCGAGCATGTCCCATCATCAGACTTTTTCACAATACTGTCAAAATTGGACTGTTTCGAAACAGTGGTCACATGATTGACTTGCGAAGATGTCAAGTTCCTCTTTCTCGACATTTGTTGAGCAAATGGGTTTGTGTCCCACCCAAAGTCATCATCACACGGACTTGTCGGTAGAGAATTGGCTTTCTCCTCACGACCGAATCCAGCTGTGATAGTTTTTGGAGGGTTGATCTGGTGCACATTATTGAAAGGTTGACCTGTTGGTTGAGCAATTAACGTTCCTTCACAAACGGGTTTACCAATATTCAATAGCGCTGTCTTTGGATGACTCGAAGGCGACTTCACACATGATGTAGCAATAACCTCAGGCTTAGGCTCAATGCTGATAGGCTTAACAGGGTTAGGGTCACACTGTGTCATCACACTAACACTATGTAAAACTGGCTGTTCAACAGAAACACCAGAGTCGTCTGTACTCTTTGGAATAACCACCTGATCATGACTCTTAATCCCTTTCCGCCTTTTCCATGCCTTGGTTCGTCGCTTACCGTGCCTGATCTGTGACGGCGACTTTGATTTCGGTTTAACCTTGGTAATATCACAGGAATCACCATGACCTGTCAAATCCCACTCAATACTAAGTGATAAATGATGCTGGTCGTCCTTGAGCTCGTATTTAAACGGTAAGGAATCGAACCTCAAGTCATAGGTTTGTAATATTCGTACTATCTGATTTGGTAGCATCTCAATGGTATAAATCGTGTCAATCACAAAGACAAATGAAACGGCAATACAGTCACATCAGAGGCATAACACACATCAAACGGTCACAGCGGCTGCCTGCCACACACGTGCTTACGCAAATAATAAGTTCACATTACAATTCGACGATAAAATCAAAATAAAACGATGAGGCACTTGCTTGGCAGTTGAGGTTTCCTTGAGTTTGGATTCTCCACCATGTTACAATCGAGGGATACGTTGGGGGAATTACCCAGAGAAATGACAACACAACACCATCATTCTCGCTTCGTGGCGGCAACTCTTTATATTCCGGAAAACAACAAAGCAAACTAATATTCGAACCAAAATATAAACAACTGGCTGACATTATCCGGAACTAAGACATTTCATGGTCACCTTAAATATATATTTTACATATATATAACAAAATACTGGTGGAACTTTGTGCATTCATAGACTATAGCTATGATCTCCTCGATTTGAGAGTAGCGTTCCTGAGTGGGGGTTAAAGCCCTTGAAGCATAGGCATTAGGTTTGTTATCCTTTAGGATTTCTGCACCAATTCCCTTTGAACTGCTATCAACAGTTAATGTGATAGGTTTTCTTGCATCATAAAATATCAACACTTTGCCTCTGTCCCCATGGTTTTCAAAGTTTTGAAACTTTTCTCCTTCTGCGATTCCCATTCCTATGGCGTGTCCTTTCCAAGAAGACTTCTCAATGACACAGATACCGCCGACAGATTTGGTATACATTTGGCAAGGTATTGAATAAATCCTAGGAATGACATCAATTCCTTTTGATTCTTAGGCGGTTTCATCTCTTGGGCTGCTCTGACTATTTCAGGATCTGTGTTGAGACCATCCTTATTAGGGACATGGTCCACATATGTCACTTCCTGTCTGCCAAACTGGCAATTTTCCGCATTCAACCTGAGATTGTATTTCTCAGCTTTATCTAGTAATGCTCGTAATCTCTTGTTGTACTGGTCAGTGGTTTCTCCCCATACTAGGAATGTCGTCAACTATCGCCTCAGCTCAAACTATATCCTCCACCATATTTGAAATAACTGACTGGTAGACCTCTGGGGCAGAGTTCAAGCCACAAGGCATTCTAAGAAATCTATTACGACCAAATGGTATGTTAAACGTGCATAAATTTGAGCTTGACTCGTCTAACTATAGTTGCAAAAACTGTTGAAGTATTGTGATCTGGCGTTCCTCGTGATTTGTACAGGATTTTGACCTAGCGCCCCTCGTGAGTTGTACAGGATTCTGACCTAGCGCCCCTCGTGATTTGTCCAGGATTCTGATCTAGCGCCCCTTGTGATTTGTACAGGATTCTGACCTATCGCCCCTCGTGATTTGTCCAGGATTCTGACCTAGCGCCCCTCGTGATTTGTACAGGATTTTGACCTAGCGCCCCTCGTGAGTTGTCCAGGATTCTGACCTAGCGCCCCTCGTGAGTTGTACAGGATTCTGACCTAGCGCCCCTCGTGATTTGTACAGGATTTTGACCTAGCGCCCCTCGTGAGTTGTCCAGGATTCTGACCTAGCGCCCCTCGTGATTTGTACAGGATTTTGACCTAGCGCCCCTCGTGAGTTGTACAGGATTCTGACCTAGCGCCCCTCGTGATTTGTACAGGATTTTGACCTAGCGCCCCTCGTGATTTGTACAGGATTCTGACCTAGCGCCCCTCGTGATTTGTCCAGGATTCTAACCTAGCGCCCCTCGTGAGTTGTACAGGATTCTGACCTATCACCCCTCGTGATTTGTCAAGGATTCTGACCTGGTACCCCTCGTGATTTGTACAGGATTCTGACCTAGCGCCCATCGTGATTTGTACAGGATTCTGACCTGGTACCCCTCGTGAGTTGTACAGGATTCTGACCTGGCGCCCCTCGTGATTTGTACAGGATTCTGACCTAGCGCCCCTCGTGATTTGTACAGGATTCTGACCTAGCGCCCCTCGTGATTTGTCCAGGATTCTAACCTAGCGCCCCTCGTGAGTTGTACAGGATTCTGACCTATCACCCCTCGTGATTTGTCAAGGATTCTGACCTGGTACCCCTCGTGATTTGTACAGGATTCTGACCTAGCGCCCATCGTGATTTGTACAGGATTCTGACCTGGTACCCCTCGTGAGTTGTACAGGATTCTGACCTGGCGCCCCTCGTGATTTGTACAGGATTCTGACCTAGCGCCCCTCGTGATTTGTAAAGGATTCTGACCTAGCGTCCCTTGTGAGTTGTACAGGATTCTGACCTAGCACCCCTCATGATTTGTACAGGATTCTGACCTAGTGCCCCTCGTGAGTTGTACAGGATTCTGACCTAGCGCCCCTCGTGATTTGTACAGGATTCTGACCTATCACCCCTCGTGATTTGTTCCGGATTCTGACCTAGCGCCCCTCGTGATTTGTACAGGATTCTGACCTAGCGCCCCTCGTGATTTGTACAGGATTCTGACCTAGCGCCCCTCGTGAGTTGTACAGGATTCTGACCTATCACCCCTCGTGATTTGTCAAGGATTCTGACCTAGCGTCCCTTGTGAGTTGTACAGGATTCTGACCTTGCACCCCTCATGATTTGTACAGGATTCTGACCTAGCGCCCCTCGTGAGTTGTACAGGATTCTGACCTAGCGCCCCTCGTGAATTGTCCAGGATTCTGACCTAGCACCTCTCGTGAATTGTCCAGGATTCTGACCTAGCGCCCCTCGTGAATTGTCCAGGATTCTGACCTAGCGCCCCTCGTGATTTGTACAGGATTCTGACCTAGCGCCCCTCGTGAATTGTCCAGGAGTCTGACCTAGCACCTCTCGTGATTTGTCCAGGATTCTGACCTAGCCAATTATCCGGTAGGTTTATAGTAGACTGGTCGTTACGGACACAGTGGCGTGACACTACATTGTTTACTGGGTTCATCAGTGTAATATAAGGTTACTAGACGGTCATATTTTACCCGATTTCCATCTTTGCACTGACAAATCATTGATTTTAGATTAGGCTTTATCAAACATTTAGCAATCTTTACACCCAAAATCGTCTCTTTTCCAAGCATTCAGATAGTTTTTTCATATTTTGCCTAAACATGCCATATAATATGACTTTCATTCGTGAATATTAATGTATCTCTTTATTATAATAATGATATATACCTATAATATGGTCATTATATCCCTACATTATAATACTTATATATCCCTAAATTGTAATACTTACATATCCTTCTATTAAAATATTTATATATCCCTACATTATTATACTTATATATCCCTACATTGTAATACTTACATATCCTTATATTAAAATATTGATATATCCCTATATTATAATACTTATATATCCCTACATTATAATACTTATATATCCCTATATTATAATACTTATATATCCCTATATTATAATACTTATATATCCCTAAATTGTAATACTTACATATCCTTATATTAAAATATTGATATATCCCTATATTATAATACTTAGATATCCCTATATTATAATACTTATACATGTATATCCCTATATCCTAATACTTATATATCCCTATATTATAAAACTTATATATCTCTATATGCAAAGAAACATGTCTCATTCCGATTATTCCTAAAGTATCCTACTTAATTAGACACCGGGGACAACCCCAGAAGTATGATTGTGTTTGTTTCTCCCAGGAAACATATGTAACTTTATGATTGGAATGACAACAGCTTACAATGACCAATGGGTCGTAGTTGGGATCTAATCTTGTTGTTATACCAATAGGATCATATTGAACACAAAGTTTATACTGACCCACATGGAGGGATCTCTCATAACAAGCCTTTCCTTATTAATACTATGTTTTATACTTAATTGACTGAAGGTTCTTGTTAAGTAGTTCTTGAAAATAAGTCATGACCACATGCCGTTGACTGAACGGTAAATGAGTGACGGACACACGGCCATGGTTCACCAGTTGATCTAACAGGAACGCACCAGAAATGCTACTTTGTAATGGAGTAGTCATGTGTGTGGCAGTTAACATCTCGCTGTATTATTACCACACATTCGTATAGATATCTCCACTTATACTGACGAGGTAAAAATACCAAAGTTGTTATCAGCATCAGAGTCAAAATGATGGGAAAATGTAATACAACCAAACCGTATTGGAGAGAAAAATCATCATAATTATAACATATCTCTTCTATTATTGAATCTAATTCTAAAAAAAACAAACAAAAAAAACAAAAAAAAAACACAACGAAATAAACCCACATAATAGTGAAAGCTACAGTAATATTTATGAAATGAAGATCTTCAACAAAAAAGTCACGTGATCCTTTTGTGATAGCGGCGTTTTAAAGCTTGTGGCTTCTTCCTGTGAGACGCAAACGAGTATAATGACAACTTTCCCCCAGAGATATAACGTCGGAAATGAGTTAGTAATATACAGAGAGCTGATGACACCCTTTTATAGTATCAGAGTGTGGGATCCACGGCCATGCTTCCTTTATCTGTTTCTATAAGATAAACATGTTTCATTCCTTATTCACAGAGATCAGGATTATATCCCGGTGATCTGTGCTTCCTTTTAAATTCTGTAGCGGATGTATCATCCCTAATCAGGCCTGTCTATAGTATGTCCTCCAGACCTGTTATGACTACATGCTTCATATGCATTAATGAGCTGTCTAATTAATATTTTACTTATACCAGGCATGGCAATTATCAGCAGTATCTATCTATAGATAACTAATTACCAAGGTAATGTTCGCAGTGTTTATTCAAAAGAAGACAATCTTTCTATATACATGTATTTCTCTTTAACAGCTAATGAGAAGCCGACGTATTAGGCTCTGAACGAATATTATATGCTTTACAATTAAGGTTTGGTTTTCATGAACGTCGAGTCCCATTACCCAAGGTTTTTAGCTTACTCTGAATGGAAATAACACTATTTAGATGATCTATTTTTTAAAGTATCAAGTTAGTTTTATTTATGTAATTGTGTATGTATTTAATGTGTTGGTTTTAATAGCTAAACAAAGCTGATGTTATGTTATGTTTGGGTTTCTATCATTTACAGCTGTTAAATCAAGCTTGATTTGGTTTGATTTGATTTTGGACTTATATGAGCCTCAGGCTTCCGACAATTTCAAACAATATTTACAATTTTTGTTTCTTCTGTTGCAATATTTCACAGCTTAACACAATATAACCATTTGGTTTATCGCGTGATATCTCTATTACATTAAGTTAACACTAAACTTAAACTGATAACGCATTATGAAATAATATTACCCCCCCCCCCCCCCCCCCCCCCCCCCCCCCTCCCAAAACATTTTTTTTTTTTTAAATGATTTGGAGATGTTCTCTGCGATAAATATATATCTTCCGGTCACCATTTCCAAGGGGGTGGCGGAAATTTGAGCTGAAGTCTGCTTGGATACGGGTTAGGGTTATGTCATTTTGTACACGTTTATCAACATCGTATAGGGCGGTGTACAGAGATAATAACATTCGGAATATTGAAAATCATCATCTTCCAAGGTATCATGACAACCTGTCACACATTATTGACAACAGTCCCTATTCACTTCAGAATCAATGCGTATCATCACCTCTCAGTTGAATACCCCGTGTCGTAGACTGATTACAATGACTGTTGAGGACTGATTACAAGGACTGTTGAGGACTGATTACAAGGACTGTCGAGGACTGATTACAATGACTGTCGAGGACTGATTACAATGACTGTCGAGGACTGATTACAAGGACTGTTGAGGACTGATTACAAGGACTGTTGAGGACTGATTACAAGGATTGTTGAGGACTGATTACAAGGACTGTTGAGGACTGATTACAAGGACTGTTGAGGACTGATTGCAAGGACTGATTACAAGGACTGTTGAGGACTGATTACAAGGACTGTTGAGGACTGATTACAAGGACTGTTGAGGACTGATTACAAGGACTGTTGAGAACTGATTGCATCAAGATGAGCCTATGAACGCCAGGACACAATCTTCTGATTTTAGATAGGAAAGAAAGGACTGACACTGGACGGTAGTTCTTTAATTTCTCTTTCTACATTTCAGGCTTCTTCAACAGTGGTCTAACACTAGCCTTCTTAAAACACAACAGAGTCTTTGCCTTGGCTAATGATTTCTTCATGAACGAGGTTATCAAGGAGAGCTGTGCTTTAAGAGTCTGCGTCAGTAAATCTATAAATCCATTTTACAGACCTACGATTGCGTTTTTGTAAAGCTCTTCAACAACTCATCTTCTGTTGTGGTATGAACTGTGTCAAAGGTTCGCCATTAAATTGGATGTCACTAACTATGACAGAGATATTGGTGTCAGAAGATCAATATTTTTTTACTGATTTTGTTGATTTTATACCAGAGAAAAATCGCTGAACTTATTGGACAATGTAAACTGACTAATTTACTATGATGGTTCATTGATGTCTGGTGAGTTTAAGAGGCTGTTTTGATCCGAATACATATTCTGCAATTTTACCATAATAATAACCACGCCTACAATGAATGAGAAGTGAACTGACTAGCCGGCATTGCTCTCTGTATATCTTCCGGTAGGTGGTTAATTTAGTCTTTCTCAATTGTTTCCGCCTTTTTCCCATCTGTGCTGAATAACGAAGTTTTTCATTGTAGCGTTTGGTCTCACAGTAATAACATGCGTCTTAGGAGTTGCATGCTTCTCGGTCAGAGCCTCATTACCAGATTTATATGCTTCAACAAGACTGTTTGCACCATCGTCAGTAGACTGGAGGACTTTGGAAGTCTTGGTAAAATATGGTACAGGAATTTCCGGAAGCTGACATCTTTCATTGTACGTTTTGGTTTACGAGACATCATCATAACTTAACCGTGGAAAACAGAAGTATTTCCCCTTGTGATAACCACATCTAATGTATGGCCGTGTGTATGGGTAGCTTCCGTCTCAAGCTGTGTCAGCCCGCGGGAATCATGAAGCCAGGACAACTGTCGGGAATCCAAATTAGCCTTATCATCCAAGTGGAAATCCAGGTCACCAGCTATAACGAGCTCCTGTGGTACTACAGCGTGTTAATCTAGGCACGGAGATTATCAATGAAGACTTCGTTCCGTTTGGCTTGAGGAGGCCTATATATGACACACAACCTGAATCGCGTATCACCGGCACTGACCAAACACCTCATACGCTCAAAGTGTGTATAGGCTTCGTCGTTGATGGAAATGAGATGTCTCATAGTTAAACTTTCATAGTTAAACAACCACTCCGCCAGCACGTCTACCGTGTCTAGGATTATGGAGAATGTCATAGCTTGTTGTTTTACGTAAGATTCCGAACAAGTCCGTTACATGAATCTACATGTATATATCCATAAACAAGACATGTAATATCATTATTACGAAATAACTATTAGAAAACAATATCATTATTGCGAAATAATTGTTAGAAAAACAAATTAATCAACGCACAACCGGTATGTAACCACGCATGAAGAAGTAACCACTTGTCCTCAAGGAAATGAAGATAAAGTGTCACCATTAAGCTAAACCAAGCATTCAAAGACACCAAGACTGTGATTCGGTGATTCTTCGATGTAATCTAAGAAAACTTCAAGTATGTGTTCATTATGTTTATTCAAGCATTGAACTGCTTTCAGAACTGAAATTATATTTGTCTATTGTGATTTCAAACAAATCACTACAGTTAAAGGGTTACAAGTTTCCCCGTCATTCTCGACTTTGAGCCTGTTAACAGCTCTAGCATGTGATTCCGCGTAAAAATAGTGCCAGGCAATAATACTCATATTTACATTTCATATAATTCATCATTATAAAAATACAAAATATAAATTTCCGTCTAGGTTGTTAAAAGGAAAGCGAGTATATAAGATTTTTCCGCAATGCGGTGTGCTTAACTTGACACGTTATTAATGCGCCTGATTGCAGTTTATGAGATGCTAACCTACTGTTAGTAAGGAAATTATATTGACAATTTCATAGAGTGGTAAATATGAAATACTAGATGTTTTTACACATGTAGGCATTTTAAGAATGACCATTTCTTAACGTCTCAGTTAGGAATACAATTTGGCGATATTTTTGTTTCATCCTGTTAAACTCCGATATCTTAAACAAATATCTATGTAACAAATAATCTCCAAAACTACAATTCATGTAATATAGAGCAGAAATATAAAACAACAGTTTCCAGAGGGCTCTTGATACCAATAATGGTATGATGGTTACTGCTACTATCCTGTATTTTTCTCCTGTTCCTTTTAATGGTTTTGTTCTATCGACAGGTAGTATTCGCAAAATATGCTTGTCAAATATAAGATTACCACATATCAGTCATTCTGTTTTCCATATCAGTAGTACACTGAGAGATCGAGAGGAATGTACATGTAAAAGGAAATATCCTTTTAGCACTTCTTGAAAAAAAATGTAAAAAAACCGACAAAGCAACCTGCCAGCAATTTGGTTTTCCTGGCCAGTATTGAAATTGAGTTGGTAAAACCAGGGCAAACCTACACGTCTATTTTGAGAAATAACCTTTAAATTCATCCCAAGAAATGGCGGTGGCACGTATTGTTTATAGACGGACGGACAATGTACCTCGGACGATAGCTAAATGGTAATTTATACTGCCCGACATGAAATTAAGATAAACAGCAACCTTGATGAAAAAGGTATTGTAAAGCTTACATTTTATAGTTCTTATACTATATGTATAGTATGTCTAACTTTGTCTAAACATTTGTCTCCATCACTACACTGTTGGCTGTATAAAATGTTTGTCTCCATCACTACGCTGTTGGCTGTATAAAATGTTTGTCTCCATCACTACACTGTTGGCTGTATAAAATGTTTGTCTCCATCACTACACTGTTGGCTGTATAAAATGTTTTTCACCATCACTAAAGTGTTGGCTGTATAAAATGTTTGTCTCCATCACTACACTGTTGGCTGTATAAAATGTTTGTCTCCATCACTACACTGTTGGCTGTATAAAATGTTTTTCACCATCACTAAAGTGTTGGCTGTATAAAATGTTTGTCTCCATCACTACACTGTTGGCTGTATAAAATGTTTGTCTCCATCACTACACTGTTGGCTGTATAAAATGTTTGTCTCCATCACTACACTGTTGGCAGTATAAAATGTTTGTCTCTATCACTACACTGTTGGCTGTATAAAATGTTTGTCTCTATCACTACACTGTTGGCTGTATAAAATGTTTGTCTCCATCACTACACTGTTGGCTGTATAACATGTTTGTCTCCATCACTACACTGTTGGCTGTATAAAATGTTTGTCTCCATCACTACACTGTTGGCTGTATAACATGTTTGTCTCCATCACTACACTGTTGGCTGTATAACATGTTTGTCTCCATCACTACACTGTTGGCTGTATAACATGTTTGTCTCCATCACTACACTGTTGGCTGTATAAAATGTTTGTCTCCATCACTACACTGTTGGCTGTATAAAATGTTTGTCTCCATCACTACACTGTTGGCTGTATAAAATGTTTTTCACCATCACTAAAGTGTTGGCTGTATAAAATGTTTGTCTCCATCACTAGACTGTTGGCTGTATAAAATGTTTGTCTCCATCACTAGACTGTTGGCTGTATAAAATGTTTGTCTCCATCACTACACTGTTGGCTGTATAAAATGTTTGTCTCCATCACTACACTGTTGGCTGTATAAAATGTTTGTCTCCGTCACTACACTGTTGGCTGTATAAAATGTTTGTCCCCATCACTACACTGTTGGCTGTATAAAATGTTTGTCTCCATCACTACACTGTTGGCTGTATAAAATGTTTGTCTCCGTCACTACACTGTTGGCTGTATAAAATGTTTTTCACCATCACTAAAGTGTTGGCTGTATTAAATTTTTTTTCACCATCACTACACTACAGAATAAAACAAACAACAGGCTCAAGGATAAAGAATTATAATCCTGACCGTTTAGTCTACGTTTCGGACACATACAAGATGTACCATCATGTAATAAGCCAACAACCCTTGATCATTCGGAATTATCTAATTCGATCGGTCAAGACGTAAAATTGAAAAGTTCGGACCAATCGTAATTTGTTTTGCACTTACTTTAATACTCTATGATTTAGAATTTGCAAAAACGAAAAATGAAATTTCGCAGAATTCAAATTTATTTTCCGTGTTATGTCGATAATCGTTTGTTGGCTTGGTCACTCAGTATAACAGGCTTTGACAATATCGTGATGAATGGTTTTATTACCGCCCAAATCATCACAACTAATTCACGCCAGGGTCACCACATAGACTTAGTAAGTGTTGGGTGACGTCACAGGCTCCCGTAGGCTTCGAGGTTATTTTCTGAGTAAGTACAACATATGATTACCCTCTTAAACGCTAAAGAGATGTTACACATCAAAATAAATTAAGATACCGATAAGATGATCTTAAGGCCTAAGATAGCTTCTAGTTACACATTAACATGACTCAAGATACTGATCGGATGATCTTAAGGCCTAAGATAGCTTCTAGTTACACATTACAATGATTCGAGACACTGATCGGATGATCTTAAGGCCTAAGATAGCTTCTAGTTACACATTACAATGACTCAAGACACTGATCGGATGATCTTAAGGCCTAAGATAGCTTCTAGTTACACATTACAATGACTCAAGACACTGATCGGATGATCTTAAGGCCTAAGATAGCATCTAGTTACACATTACAATGACTCAAGACACTGATCGGATGATCTTAAGGCCTAAGATAGCTTCTAGTTACACATTACAATGACTCAAGACACTGATCGGATGATCTTAAGGCCTAAGATAGCTTCTAGTTACACATTACAATGATTCAAGACACTGATCGGATGATCTTAAGGCCTAAGATAGCTTCTAGTTACACATTACAATGACTCAAGACACTGATCGGATGATCTTAAGGCCTAAGATAGCTTCTAGTTACACATTACAATGACTCAAGACACTGATCGGATGATCTTAAGGCCTAAGATAGCTTCTAGTTACACATTACAATGACTCAAGACACTGATCGGATGATCTTAAGGCCTAAGATAGCATCTAGTTACACATTACAATGACTCAAGACACTGATCGGATGATCTTAAGGCCTAAGATAGCTTCTAGTTACACATTACAATGACTCAAGACACTGATCGGATGATCTTAAGGCCTAAGATAGCTTCTAGTTACACATTACAATGATTCAAGACACTGATCGGATGATCTTAAGGCCTAAGATAGCTTCTAGTTACACATTACAATGACTCAAGACACTGATCGGATGATCTTAAGGCCTAAGATAGCTTCTAGTTACACATTACAATGACTCAAGACACTGATCGGATGATCTTAAGGCCTAAGATAGCTTCTAGTTACACATTACAATGACTCAAGACACTGATCGGATGATCTTAAGGCCTAAGATAGCTTCTAGTTACACATTACAATGACTCAAGACACTGATCGGATGATCTTAAGGCCTAAGATAGCTTCTAGTTACTGATTAATCATATCGAAGGGTCAAACTGATGATATCAGAACTTTTTTTTTTTTAATTATGTTTTAAATGTTACTTATTAAATCAAACATAAAGGAGAAGCCTGATTTTACGGGTCCTCGTTCCGCTGACAAGCAGTAGTACCCATTCCTACAGGGCTTTCATGGTTAATGATCACAATTAAAACACCGCTTATCGAAAGTATCAAGTAAATATAGGAAATGTGTACGGTTTACAATTCAATGATATGAAAGATGTATCCTTGTCAATATGTTTATTTTTGTTGACTTGTTTTCTCCCGGGCTCTATATTCTGATGGAGCTAATAGGTTGCTACGGCGTTATAAATCAATTATCAGAAGAGGATAGGCAAAGACACGAAGGCGATATTCTTTTTAAAATTTTTGTTTCCTTTAATAGATCGAAACAGTCAAGGATATTGTGCTAGAAAATACAATATACCTTATTTATTAGACGGTTATAAGGCGAGGCCAGCTACTGGTGTAGTCGACTGATGGGGATGGCATCCTTGATTGGGAACCAGACATGGAGTGTGAAGCTGACAGATTTAATGTCACGGATGATTGATTGATTCTGCTTGGCGACATCTCATCAGATATAGGTCATGTAGTCCGGGACAGAGAAATAGCTAAAGTTCCAGAGGATCAAGTCTAAAACAATAAAAAACGAAATCTATGTAACGAAGGTCAAGGTATAGATTAGTCAAGACCAAAGGATACACGCAATGAGGAACCTTACCTCATACACGCCATGGGGAGGAACCTTACCACTTTATGTTGAAACATAAACCATGTTCGATTAAATAATAATCGCATATTATCTACAAGAATCAGAATGTTTGGATATACAATCATGTTCTCGTGTCGACGATATGACAAACAATGTAAGTTTCGCTTTTTAGATAATATATCTGAGTAGCTGATGGAAAATTAATGCAAGCTTCGTTTTTTCGGTAATTTATCTAATTATCTGATGGGAAATTAATGAAATTGCATCCTATATGATTCACATCTGAAAAGATGACTTGTGGTACCAGCTGTGATATTTTACCTCGTCATCACTATAACAACCGTACCAACACCTTCACAACCACTGCTATCTCTCCCATAACCACGTCATTACTATAACAACCGTACCAACACCTTCACAACCACTGCTATCTCTCCCATAACCACGTCATCACTATAACAACCGTACCAACACCTTTACAACCACTGTTATCTCTCCCATAACAACGTCATCACTATAACAACCGTACCAACACCTTCACAACCACTGCTATCTCTCCCAAAACCACGTCATCACTATAACAACCGTACCAACACCTTCACAACCACTGCTATCTCTCCCATAACCACGTCATCACTATAACAACCGTACCAACACCTTCATAACCACTGTTATCTCTCCCATAACTATGTCATCACTATAACAACCGTACCAACACCTTCACAACCACTGTTATCTCTCCCATAACAACGTCATCACTATACAATGTAACAACCGTACCAACACCTTCACAACCACTGTTATCTCTCCCATAACCACGTCATCACTATAACAACCGTACCAACACCTTCACAACCACTGCTATATGTCACCACCACGATATCATTTGTGTACCGTCGACAGTAATACACCCGCATGTCGTCACACCATCCCCACTCTGATGGGATTACGCCATTCCATTAATTGCTGTATAGCGCCTCCATGTTTATTAGTTATTCTGGTTTTTGTCTGTTTACGCTTAGGCAACAGCTCAGGCCAAATGAATAGGGCAACTGATCGTCACACAGTACAGACATCCAAACTGTCATAGCACAGACATCTAACCGTTATACTAAAGTGTCAAACATAGACATCCCAACCGTAAAACAGGCCAAATATATCTCATCCGTCCCAATGTAATAACACAGATATTCCTACCGCCACACTGTCATAACGCTGACAACTTGACCGTCACACTGTCCCTACACTGATATCTCAACCGTCACACTGTCATAACGCTGACATCTCAACCGTCACACTGTCCCTACACAGACATCTCAACCGTCACAATGTCATAACACAGACATCTCAACCGTCACACTGTCATAATACAGACATCTCAACCGTCACACTGTCATAACACAGACATCACAACCGTCATACTGTCATAACACAGACATCTCAACCGTCACACTGTCACAATACAGACATCTCAACTGTCACACGGTCATAACACAGACATCTCAACCGTCACACTGTCATAACACAGACATCTCAACCGTCACACTGTCATAATACAGACATCTCAACCGTCACACGATCAAAACACAGACATCACAACCGTCACACTGTCATAACACAGACATTTCAACCGTCACACTGTCATAACACATACATCACAACCGTCACACTGTCATAACACAGACATCACAACCGTCACACTGTCATAACACAGACATCTCAACCGTCACACTGTCATAATACAGACATCTCAACCGTCACACTGTCATAACACAGACATCACAACCGTCATACTGTCATAACACAGACATCTCAACCGTCACACTGCCATAACACAGACATCTCAACCGTCACACTGTCATAATACAGACATCACAACCGTCACACTGTCATAACACAGACATCACCACCGTCAAACAGTTATAACAGACATCTCAACCGTCACACTGTCATAATACAGACATTTGAATCGTCACACTGTCATGACAGTCACGGCAACAGTTTGGTTTACAGGTATCTAAATTTTCGATAGGGGTCGACCTCGATATTTTTTATAAACTTTGAGACCACTCACCAATACATTGTTTTTTAACTTCAAAGTATATTCCATACTCAAATTAATCGATGATAAACTTGCCTGATTACTAAACTAATAACGCAGATGTCAAAAACATATATAGAGGATATTGAATGGTTTCCCGTTTAATATAACATATATTTCACGAGTATGACAGAATATCGGTATTTTCATGAGTGCGAAGAACGAGTGAAAAATATCGAGATATTCTGTCATACGAGTGAAATATATGTTATATCTAACGGGAAACCTTTAAAGTTTTTTTTTTACTGCATTTCATATACTTAAAAAACAAAATTAAAAACATCGAAATACAGTGTATTAATAGTGTCAAAATTGCGGGAATCAGTAATGACGTGACCTCTTTGTGACGTTACTCCACGTCAACATGACGGCGCCATTTTGAAAGCACTAATCAACGCAATTTAAGCGTTTTCTGCTGTTATAGGAGAATCTTTGCATGCATAGCTAACGTCAAGTGAGTATTCTGTCAAAAACTAGTCTGAAAATTTCAGAAATACAGCAAAATAACAAATTTATCTATCTCCGCTTCGATTGGAAAAGTTGCCAAGTTTCAACGAGGTGAATACAAAGGTTCGCTCTGATTGGTCAAAACGGAAAATTTATATTTTCACTGCAAAATCTTATGTTTTCACTGTAAAATCGTATATTTTCACTGCTCATTGCTGCAATGAAAATGTTTTATTAGTTTGATAAATTTCTATATTTCACTGGCAAATATGCAATAAAAGACATACTTATTTCTTTTAGCAAGATAGGAATGTTTGAACCATAAACTAAATACCAAAGTATTTAAACAGTTAGTAAATCGCAGAAATATTATGAGGCATTTTTTGAAGAAAAAAAACACAGCAACATTTTTTTCGTAAACATATGACATTTCGATTGTCTTCAATAGTCAGTCCATTCACAATGATTTAACGTATAGAGAGCTGTATCACCTGCCCTAACCCTCGATAAAGATAAAAACTGAACCATTTATGCATAGTGATGATTTTTGGCTTTGTGTGTCACTTTAATGACTTGTTGAACGATAAATGGACATAACAGACCACCTTGTAACACTCCAAAGAATGCCAATATGTGTATGTCACGTCCTCAAATAAATGACCATCCCTGTTAATCTTAATTAGGACGTTTAATATGATATATCACATGGCCGATAGTAACTAAACTTATCTTGCAGCGATATATCCCATATACCCCAATCCCATTGTTCAGCAAGTTCATGTTAAGTTTTCTAAAAAAAATTGATATTGTAGCATTTCCCCCCAAAACATATCATACCCCCGGTAGATCCTGTGGGATATCTAGCCTAGGGGGATACATGAGTGTTTTGGAATGTATGACGTCACAGGATGCCATAGCGTAATAGAGGAGCGATGTCCATAGACTCGATATGATTGGAATGTAAAATCCCGTACCAGATCCTTCCATGCAACCTTAGAATGACCGCCTGCATACATATCGGAAAAACAATAGTGCGAAAGGAGAATCTTGTTTGATAAACAAGTCACAACAAGTAATGGGTATCTCTGAATGCATAAGTGTGGAGGAACGAAAAATAACAATTACCCAATCGATAAGCAATGTAAAAGGCATAAATCATAGTAGGTTAGAGCGTCACCCTATTTACCTAAAGGTCTGGGCCCATATTCATAAAAAAACTGAAGTTAAGTATTTCACTTAAGTAAATACTTAAGTAGGACATTTGTACTTAAGTACTAAAATAAACTTAAGTATTTACTTAATTCAAGGTTTTATCTTAAGTTGTATTCATAAAACTACTTAAGCTTAAGTATTACTTAAGTTTTTACTTAAAGTTAAGTAACGTCATGAGGATGTTTAACTTCCTTTAAAATACTTAAGTAAATACTTAACCACTCAGAAGAAAGATGGCTGGGCGAAATCGGCAACGCGTATTTCAAGAGAGGAAGGACCCGCTACAGTTGTACGAGGATAAAGATTTGATCGCCCGTTACAGGATGAATGCTTTTGGCATCCGGTTTGTGTCCCGTATGCTTCGTCCATACCTGGAATCACCGACAGATCGGAACCATGCACTCTCTGTCACAGTTAAAGTTGCCATTGGTCTGAGATTCCTAGCCACAGGTAAAATGCAGTTATGCAATGGTGATGACTTTGGTGTTAGTCAGCCGACGGTGTCCAGAGTAGTAACACAGTTCATTAACGCTTTGACAATGCCACAGATTGTTGCCAGATTTATCAAATTTCCGAGAAGCGATGCGGAGGTAAGTACAGTAGGTAAACGAACTGTTATATTCCGTGGCTAACTAAGTTACCCTGTTTTGTTTTGTTGTTGCTGTCCCCCCCCCCCCCCCCCCCCATAAAATGGACATAATTTACTAGCCATCCCTGAAAATTTAGTAAAAATATATCAAAACCCGAGTGAATGCATAACCGGAATAACGTGTGTTCAAATTTTACATAAGGGTCACTACTCTCTAAATGGCGCAAAAAATGCTAAATCCTCTCGGGGAACTCATTTCCACATTGTACTGGTGGTTCCCACAAAATGTTGAAGATATTTGTTGTATAGTGAGCTATTGCATATCCTTCTACTGGCAGATATTTGGCCTGTAGAATGCTGGGTTAAGGGGCTACAAAGTTTGTTCAAATGAATAACCTTGACCTACATTCAAGGTCACTAGGGTCAAGTGTGTTAAAATCTGAAACGACTTCTCAATAACTGATCGTGGCTGTATTTCAGACTTAAATCAACTATAGAATTTGGATCGGTGTCTATGAATTATTTTGTACTGGATTCTTACTTTATGTAAATGAAAAGACCGTCAATTTCTCGTTAACAATGTCATAAATACTGCATAAAATAAAAATAATGTGATATTTCGGTTGCAGGTACGGTTGAACCAGATAGGATTCCATGCTATTGCCGGGTTCCCTGGTATTGTCGGAGTTATTGATGGGACCCATATCAGGATTGTTGCTCCATCACAGAACGAGGCGGATTAAATCCCAATCTGTAATATTTTTTCTCTCTTTCTTTGTTAAATTCATTTTGTTTTATTATGTTAAAGCTCTAAATTTTAATTTTAATTATTCCTACATGCATGTCATTCAAATGTATTTGTATATACATTTTTATGTATTTATTCTGTTTATAAAATCTTCATTTTGGAGGAAATAAAGAGAATAATAATAAACATTAGGGAAAACATTAAAGGTGTCACTCTCTTGCAACATGTGTTATCCGGTAACCAATAACCGAAGGCTATCCAATCATATAAATCCCTACGTTTAATCACAACAGTGTGAAAAATGATAACCATGCTGCCAAAGGCCATGTCGTATTTGATTTCGGACATCTTGACCTGCTTTACCATCAACATTTAAGGTCAAAGAACATGAAAAGAGACAACAAACACGGTACTTCTAATCATAATATCTTATTTTTATAACCCAGTTTTGCATAGTTTAAGAGCTATGAGGCATCAATCTAAAAAACACACACTTGTTTCCATGGCTTTCATACAAATATAAATAGACAATGGCCCAATTTTAAATTTCAACAATCACAAAATTAGGTAATATTTATTGTAAACATGGTTTTGGAGGTTTGCATAAAAAAAAAAAAATCAAAAAAAAAAATCAGAATTTCAACAATTAAAAAAATCTCAGATTGTGTGGAAAAAGATATAATATTGCAAACTTAGCTTTAAATAACGAAACAATATAATTTATTTTTCAAATTATTGTTTCAACAAAGTATAATCAAATTTAAACAAATATATATTCATTTCTTTTGTATAGGGAAGTTTAACAAATTAAACATGTATTACATATTTGGATGCAAATGGTTTTGCTAATAAATATTGTCACATTCAAGCTACAAAAGATGTTAGAAATAAAATGTAGCGAATGTTAGAAGCTAAACTCATCAAACCAAAACAAAACACAAAAAGTAAAGGTAAATTTCTCTGTATACATATATGTTTTACTTTTTTTACAGAATGTATTTTATGTACTTATTTCTCTAGTTTTTGCTTATGACTTTATTTTGTATACTTATTTCTTTCTTTTTTATTCTTATAACTTTATTTGTTATTCTTATTTCTTTCTGCTTTATCCTTAACTTTGCTACACGTATTTTCATTTATAAACTTGTAGTACTATTTATTATCATACATATTTCTATCGTTCTATTTATTTTCTAAATGGAGTTGTTTTTAAACGTTATATTGTCTAAACTTAAATGTTGTTTTTTCTTGTGAAATATTTTAATTGTACATCCATTAATAGTTTTAAAATGTAAACCTGTAAACTTGACTACTTAAGCTTTGTTTATATTCTATTACATTTTAATCAACTTTCTAAAAATATCAAGTTGAATTAAAATTACATCCTGTATTATTACAAATAAAAACTTATGTTTATATAGTTATATTATAATAATTTTAATGTTTTAGGCCGATGTGACCAAATTCACCGTGACAAACGGTTAAAAATATATACATGTATATAGGAGTGGACAAACCCTCAGCCTTCATTACGAAGAGTATGAAGAATTATGCCAAGTGAAAGAGGCACTGGTTTTCTATCCAAACATGAACTTGGCTGAGAAGGACCACCACCGCCCTACCAAGCATCGCAGAGATACCATCTGTACAATAGTGTAACAGGAGAGGAGAAAATGTAGCAGCCAGACCGGGGTTCGAACCCGGTACCCTCCGAACTCTAGACGGGCACTCTACCTCTGAGCTACCTGGTCGCCGATGATCGACCCAG
The DNA here is from genome assembly GCF_902652985.1 of Pecten maximus. Classification (NCBI taxonomy): domain Eukaryota; kingdom Metazoa; phylum Mollusca; class Bivalvia; order Pectinida; family Pectinidae; genus Pecten; species Pecten maximus. The sequence goes on from NC_047024.1 coordinate 16,513,251, forward strand.
TCCAGTTCCGCTACACTCCTCCCTCCTTTTTTCAAGTCTTCGCCGCCGAAGACCACAAGTTCGGATATCCCCCTGCTAAGCATACTCCTAAAGCTTTAAACAAGGGTAGGCAAGCTCGCCAATTATGTAACAGAAGAGGAGAAAATGTAGTAGCCAGACTCGGGTTCGAACCCCGGACCCTCCGAACTCTAGACGGGCACTCTACCACTGAGCTACCTGGTCGCCGATGATCGACCCAGTCCAGTTCCGCTACAATAGTAACAAGCAGTAAATGTCCAATTCTGCCTATGCGGTATGGACGATTAAAAATTTTTTTTAGTTACATTTATGTAAATTAACTGGGAAACAATCTTTGAAACTTATTCATTAATGTTTTTAATCTTTCATTAAATTCATTTAACGAACCCATTTAAAACGGCTTCAATTTATTAACACAATATATAAATATAGAAACCATATTTATTACATTTTTACCAGTGAAATATCAAAAATTATTCATTCTATAAAAGTCATATTTTTCACTCACTTTTGCTGATTTGACCAATCAAATTAATGATTAGAAAATACCAAAATAATTGACCAATCAGAAAGCCCGACATATATGTCAGCACATGGACAGGGGGAACTACTCTAAACGTATGCAAACTTTCGCTGTAGGCCGTTGATAAAAAATGTAATAAACAGAATATCTAACAGTGTCTTCAGTAATACCCAAATAAATTTCACTCGTGTGGCTAGTATTTTGATATTTTTCACTCGTGCTGCGCACTCGTGAAAAAATATCAAAATATTAGCCCCACTCGTGAAATATATATGGTATTACTGAAGACACTGTTAGATATCCGCTATATATTTTTTTTCTTCAAATTATAGTTTCAACAAAGTAAAAAATTAAATTGGGAAGTTTTACAGTTAAAGATGGAAAGGGTTTTGATTAGAATACTATCACATTCAAGCTACAAATGATGTTAGAAATAAAATGAAGCTATTGTTAGAAGCTTTACTCATAAATTCCCAATATAAAAAAGTTATGTAACTTCACACCAAGGCAAATGTAAGAAAAGATATAGAATCATATTTTCAAATATTCTATCTATAGACATAAGAACGTACTCATACATTTAACTATAGGAAATATACTATGCAATAGGTTTGTTTTGAGGAATGATGGGTTTGTTTTAGGGAATGATAGCTATCCTTACAGAACAAGAAAAAAAGGAAGTCACAGTAGAAATATCCAGAGTGACAGTAGAACAACTGGGGAAATCTATTGATGAAAAAGCAGAATAGAGCAGACTGGATAAATCATAAAGTGCATGAAAGGAACTTTAGAAAATATGGACGAAATGAACAAGTCAACAGAATAAAGACATTTTGGAAAAACAGACACAAGGTAACCACTGACATGGTGATCTTCATAAACTTTTCTATTGGAATGTTGATTACGACATAAAATCATTTAACAATAAAAGTCATAATACAAAAATGAACAAATATCAATTCTTTAAAAAAAAAAAAAAATTTAAAGAGAAAAAATCAAGAAATCATAGCAAATTTAAGGACCAGAGACTACATGTTAGGTAAGGCTTATTCAACTATTTCTAAAAGTATAACTTGAATTATTGAAATAACTTAATGCATAAATAATTTATGTCATGTTTCCAATGAACTAAAATGGTACCTACTATTTCGTTTTAAAATAATCGAAAACATGATAATTTGAAAAAAAAAAATAAAAAAAAAAAAAAAATCCTTTTACGATAGGTTTTGATTCTGATACGATGCCAAATCTGGAATTCATAGGACAGAGGACTATAACAAAGATGAGAGTCAATAACATAATAAAACAACTGGTAGGATTTAATTTTTTATACCAAAATGATACTAAAATATAACATTTTTTAACTATGTCAAAAAATAACAATGATTTTGATAACTATTTCAGATATGTTTTCTCCTTTCAGGAATACAACTAGGCCATGCAGATAGCATCATCTCAATTCTAGGAGCTCAAATAAATTTTAATTCTAACTAGATTTTGATTTTCTATGAGTAGTGTTGCTATAAGTGCTAAAGTCAAACAAAGTCGGAACGGGCACCCTTGTCCAGAGTTCCTCTTCCTGCTCATCTAATGCCTGTGGGTTTGTTGCATGGTCTCTGTATAGCTATCGTCAGCTGTCTGTTGTTCTACCATATCGTCAGTTTGTTGTAGATTGGTTGTTGGTTCCAGTGACCCCATTTCCAGTGTACAGATCTGAAAGTTTGAAAAATATATTATCAGCAAACAAAGCACACATATTCCTTTTGTTTTCAATTTGTGATCATTTAAATTCTGGGATAGATAAATAATGTTTATCTTTAACATTGTACATTATTATCTGGGATACAGATTATATCGACGCCTCCTTGGTATGTTAAACCCTAGATAGTCTTTCCACATGTTCCCTATTTACCGGACTGAAATATCTGAAAAATTGGGGAAAAAAGAGAAACATATTTACCTTTTTGATTTCTTTTTTCATAAACATCACAGACAGGCTATCCCAAGGAAGATTAAAATAGCAGCTAGAAGTAGAAAAGGGTTTATACTTTAAAACACATGTGAATTTTTTAAAATGAACGAAATAAAAATTGAGAAAACATTATGACGACAATAAAAATCGTATCGATGAAAAAAATAAAACACAAAATTTCGATTAGAAACTTACAACATAGAATCCAGGGCCATATTGGTGCTTCAGTTGTCTCCGATACTGCTGTGGACATCCACATTGAGGAACTCGACGAGAAAGCTGCTATGGGAGAGTTTGACATGGAGGCTGCTGTGGAGGGAATTCTTGAGGAAACTATTGTGGAGGAGGCTGCCAAGTAACCGGTTGAGGCCATGACGTCAGTGGTGGTTGTTGAGATCTGTTATAACAAAAATTATATTATCTTACAACAGGACTACTGTTATTAGTTGAAATCTAGTATTTTACAGAAAATCAGTAAATAATATAATTTTTTATCAAGATAGACGTAGAAACATAATTGATAATAGTGTCAAGCAAAATAGAGGGCAGCGTTTTAATATATACATACAACCATCTAAACAGATGAGATTTCCTTTTAATATAATAAAACTGATTTGAAATGCTGAATAAAAACCATTAGTATTTAAAAATAGTCAGCTTTCACTAAAGATTTCACAGCTGATTTATTTTCTCGATAACATATTTCAAACTGACCCTATGGCATGTTTACTCGTCTGTAAAAGATGAATGTTTACCTTAACCAAATACGTGAAATGTGTTCGTCAGCCTCGTGAACTATGTACTCGCCGCCCCACTGACAAATGGCGGGGAAAAAAACGAGTGAAATTGTTACGTAAAGCAGAACTGTCAAAATAACAAAGAAACTACGATGAACTAATAATAACACAGATTTGTTTCTCATGTCTGTCAATCAGGGGATACAGATTTTACATGGATTAATTGGCAGTTCACTGGCCCTATCAGTTAAATGGTGTGCAGGAAGTCTTCTTGAACAGTTTAGCCATAACTTTTCTTCCATACCAGTATGTTCAACTTTTGTAATTTTATAATTATTAACAAAAGACAATGGAAACTTATTTTTTCCATTACCTCGTCAGAAAGATGCAGCTTGGCGTTAAGTGTCTCTTTCACTAGGCATAATTCTTCATACTCATCGTAATGAAGGCTCAGAGTTTGTCCACTCCCACTCTCAGGTATATATTTCTCATCGTTTGTCACCGTGACGGTGAATTTGGTCACATCGGCCTTTTTTATTTGTAATAATACACGATGTAATTCCAATTCAACTTTTTATTTTAAAAAAGGTAATTAAAATGTAATAAAAAATAAACAAAGCTTAAGTAATTAAGTTAACAGGTATAAATTTTAAAAATATTAATGGATGTTCAGTATGAATATTTCACAAGAAAAAAAACCCCATTAGGTCTATATAATAAAGTGTTTAAAACCTAGCCAAATATATCTAGAAAATCAATAAAAATATAGAAATACGTACGACGATAAATAGTACTACAAGAATAATAATAAAAATAGATAAATACAGTAAATTTATAAGCGAACAAGAGAAAGAAAAAAAGAAGATTAAATAAAGTTATAAGAATAAAAAATAAAGCAATACGAATATACATGTACATGTAAAATAAAGTTATAAGCATAAGATAGAGAAATACGTATATGAGATAAATTCTGTAAAACTTTTAACATAAGCAAGAGCAATTTACCTTTGGTGTTAACTCAGTTTCCAGTTCCCATCCTCTCTGGTTAAGAACAACTGTGACCTGCTCATACATTTCCATCGTCTAGCTAGGTTCCTCTATGAAATATCCGTTGAAAGTGCGTTGTTTAGGAGCGAGCGCTAGTTTTAAGAAACCGTTAGGATGTGATCTGTTGTCATTTCATTGGATAAACCGTTGACCCAGTAAAGAATTTGGAATTTCAAATATGTAACAGGACATGTGGAATGTTGATCATGATTGACTTAACGTCTACTGATTTGTTAAAATTGATGTGGACTCGATATTAACACTGTTTTAGATTATTTCATCATAATTGTTAACCTTGAAGATTGGTTTTCTTATTGTTTAAATATTTATATATTATCCTAGATAAACAAAACATTATCAATAGCAATACATTTAAAGATCTATGTTATTAACAGTACATCCAGAGATCAATGTTAATAGAATAATCTCTGATATACAATTACATGTTTCAAATTCTTTTAGAGTTGTTTCCCTTAATTATGTAACCCTTACATGACCCATAATGCATCAGTGTAGAACAAAAAAGTAAAAAAGGGAGGTTGTCACGGTGCATGCATGCTTTTCGTTAGAACTGAGGGTTTGGATCTAATCTGGAACTGTAAGACCAGGGAAGACATGTGCCGTCTTCAGAAGAAAGTGCAAACAGATTCACAACTTGAACTTGTAAGAGTATAGCCTCATACAAAGTTGATCATACTGTGATTGAAGAAAAGATATGGCTTCACCATCAAGAACATAAGCAAGACTACCTGCACACCATTCAACTGATATGGCCATGGGGGAGGGAACTGTCAATTAATCCATGAAGAATCTGTATCCCTGATTTACAGAAACAAGGAACAAATCTGTGTCAGTATTAGCTTATCGTATTTTGTTTGTTGTATTGACAGGTCTGCTTTACGTTACGAACTCAATTGTCAATGGAGCGGAAGTACATAGTTCACGACAGCTAACGGTAACATTCCATGTACACATGCCAAAGGGTCATATGTTCAATTTGATATGTTACCGAGAAGATAAATTAGCTGTAAATTCTTCCTTTCGTGAGAGTTGATTACTTTTTGGTACTAATGGAGACATTAGGATGAATAAATATAGATATTAAATTTCAAATAGGTTATATTATATTAAAAGGAAACGCCATCTCTTTAGATGTGAAAAATAGAGAGAATAGAGGACTGGCAAACAGGGACCTGTGGGAAGACTGGTTAGGGGTTATAATTCAATACTCTGGATGCGTCGGCATAATTTAAGGCTTAGACATTACGGTGCAATATTAAAGATAAATATTTTTATCATATCTCAAAATTTCAATTGATAAAAAATATATATATAAAAAAAATATATGTGTGCTTTGTTTGCTTATAATACTTCTTTTAAAACTTTCAGAGCCTGTACATGATCTGGAAATGGGGTCACTGGAACCAACAACCAATCTACAACAAACTGACGATATGACAGAACACTAGATAGACTGACGATAGCTATACAGAGACCATACAACAAACCCGCAGGCACTAGATGAGCTGGTAGAGGTACTCTGAACAAGGGTGCCGGCTCTGTTTGTCTATAGTACTTATAGCAACACCTCTCATAGCACAGTTAAATTTAGTTTCAGTTGAAATCTTATGAGTTCCTAGAATTAAGGTGATGTTATCTGCATCGTATCAGAATCAGAATATATTGTAAAGGGATTTTTTTTAAATCATCATGTTTTATTATCATTAAAAAATTAATTTTGCATAACTTTAGTTAACTAGAAACATGACAAAAATGTAATATGCATTAAACGACTTGAAGAATTAAAGTTATACCTTTAGAAATAGTTGAACAAGTCTTACCTGAAGTGTATTCTCCGCTCCTTAAATGTCTGCTATGATTTCTTTACTTTCCTCTTTAAATTTATTAAAAAGTGGACTAATATTGATATTTATATTATGACTTGCAAAATGTTTTTATTTTGTAATCAAAACTCCAATTTAAATGTTGATGAAAGTCACTATGTCAGAGGTAACAAGAAAAAAACAACAGTTTTCTTTCCTAGTGTTTCTTTTTCCACAATGTCTTTTATTTGTTGACATGCATCGTTCGTTTCGTCCATATTTTCTAAAGTTTCCTTTCATGCAGTTTATGATTTCTCCTGTCTGCTCCTTTTCTGCTTTTCCATCAATAGATTTTCCCAGTTGTTCTACGGTCACTCTGGATATTTCTACTGTGACTTCCAATTTCCCTAGTTCTGTAAGGATAACTATCATTCTTTAAAACAAATCTATCATTCCACAAAATAAACGTATAGCATAGTACATTTCCATAGTTAAATGTATGAGTAGTTTATGGTGTCTATAGATAGAATGTTTGAAAATATGATTCTATATCTTTCATCAAATGTTCCCCGGTGTGAAGTTACTTAAATAACTTAAATAATCTGTAATTACCTAAGGCTACCAGGTTCATTACAGTGTATCTTTCAAATAATATTAAGCATGTGTAGATTAATTTTTATATAATTAGATATCAAGTTTTGTATATTACTTAAGTGTTTATACAGCTTTTAAAAATCATGTAAAATAAATTTTACATAAATTAAACTAATGTTCAAAGGGCTTTAATGAGTTTAGGTTTTAACAATGGCTGCATTTTATTTCTAACATCTTTTGTAGTTTAAATGTGACAATACTCAAAGCCCTTTCAAACTAAAAATGTAATAATTTTATATTTTGTAAAACTTCTTAGACAGAAGAAATGAACATATATATTTGTTTAGATTTAATTATACTTTGCTGAAACTATAATTTGATAATAAAATTCTATGTGGTTATTATTTCTAATTATTAATTCTAAAGCTGTATACACATATCAGATGACTTGATATGCCTTACCTATGTTATTTTAAATTGTCATTGGTGACACTTTTGTAACTTTGTGTGAATATTTGTTCGATGGCAATGTTTGATATTATGTATATATATGTCTCTTATTCAATATCATCTGAGATAATTTTGTTAATGTAAATATACTTTGCAATGGTGACACGAATATGTCCTCAACTGACAATATAAAAATCGCCAAAGTTGTGCAAAACTTCTTGAGAAGGTCGGGAAGATTCGACTAATCATCACTTCCTACCCCCCCCCCCCCCCTCCCCTTCTTTTCATACTATTTTCCTATAATAAAAAAAACTTAATCCAAAATGCTCCATTTATCCATATAATATAAAAATGTTTTTTCTTCTAATCGATTAAGTATATTTGAATTCATTCCAAACATTTATATGTCGTGATCTTTCCCGATGCAGTCATTTAACTTTATATGTACCTATCTCCTCTTCCGTCCTGCCCCCCTCTCTCTCTCTCTCTCTCTCTCTCTCTCTCTCTCTCTATATATATATATATTTTCGTTTCTTTATCGAATTTCTGAATATTTGTATATGCCATCATGTGACTATGTTATTGTTAATTATTTTGTTATTATTATGGGAGAAGTCGTCTATAAGTTGGAAAAACTTGCTGACTAATCCCTTTGTCATTATTATATGTCAATAAAATATGTTTAAACTAAACATAATTTTGTAATTGTTGAAATCCTGAATTGTTTGCAAACTTTCAAGACCATGTTTGTAATTGATATTACCTCATTTTGCTAAATGCATGTTTACAATTTATATTACCTCATTTTGTGATTGTTGGAATCTTAAAATATTGAAGTATTTTGTATGTGACAGCCATGATAACAATTTATTTAATAACTTGATGTCAATACATGATATTATTAAGTTACATGTTTCATCTTAATACTCTTTTAAGGGTTTGATTTTAAGCAAAGGTTGTATAAGTTGTTTGATACATATCATATGTGTTTACAACTTTTGTGGTTTAAAAAAAAATTCTCTGGTCTAACATATACTCAACTATATCAAATAATTGTTAAACAGGTGTTGTGTGATATAGTTTTGCCATGTTTTATTTAAATGTCTTACCTGCTAAACAAATCTCTTACATATCTGCAATTTTCAGAAAGAAAATGTTTTTGTGATATCTCATAAAGTTTTCTCTATAGTTTTTCATCCTAAAGCTTTTTTATACATGCTAAATACCTCACAGATAAAATGAAATATTATGTTGCATAAGTGTGTTTTTTTTTTATTTAAGTATTGTGTTCAGTCTGCTAAAGATTATTAATGCTTAATAACTCTTAAACTATACAAAACCGAGTTAAGAAATAAATACAATATTTTGATTGGAAGTACTGTGTTTGTTGTCTTGTTTCATGTTTTCTTTGATGTTAAATCGAAATTATTATTCAGTCTTTAGCTGGTCATGATAAAGCAGGTCAAGATGTCCGAAATCAGATTGGACATGGCCTTTGCAGCATGGTTATCATTTTCACACTGTCGTGATTAAAGGTATTGATGTATATAATTGGATAGCCTACAGTCATTTGTGAGCTGGACAGGTAATGTCCTGAGGATAACATATGTTCCTAGAAGGTGACACCTTTATTATTTTCCATTATGTAGTTGCCAACTTTAAGATAATAAAGCAAAATGAATTAAAGAAAACAAAAACCCCAAAATTTCACTGTTGGATTGAACCCCAGCCCCTTAGGTTAATAGGCTGACGCTCTAACCGGCTATGACTGATGCTTTTTACATTACGTATCGCTAGAGTAATGGTTATTTTCCTCCACACTGATGCCTTCAGACATACCCATTGGACTTGGTTATTAAACAAAATCCTCCCTTCGCACTATTGTTTTTTTTATATGTATGAAGGCGGACATTCTAGGGTTTAACCTGAGAACTTTGCTTCTCTGTAACGTTATACATTCCAAGATGCTCCTTTTCATACCCCAAGGCTGTGTTGAACGGAAGGATCTGGTACTGGTTTGCATCCTACATTCTAAGCATCGCTCCTCTATAACGATATGGCATCCTGTGACGTCATACATTCCAACACCCCCATGGATCCCCTAGGCTAGAGATCCCACAGGATCTATCGGCGGTATAATAACCCTACTTTATTTTTGGCATTGTTGCTTATGTACAACATGCAGCCTATTTGTAACAGAGGAATACGGAGGCTACAAATAGCGCATGCAAGCTATCGTACTATCGTATTTGCTTATTAGGCCATTCTGAAGCCCCACCTTTCATAATTCACTTTTGCAACTTGCCTTTTCCTATTATAAAGCAAATTATCTTTTAGGGGAGTTTCCCTTTTCTATCTCGACAGTGGAAACTAAAAATTGACTGTTCATCGCCCGAAAAAAAATTGTAATATTTTTAGATATATCTACTTTATCTAAACAGCTATTTGCCTCTGTTCTGACGCCTGCTGCTGAAATTCTACCGAATAAAACAGATAATTGTGAAAAAATAAACTTTCTGTGATCTAAAAAAAGGCAAACAATGCTGGCTTTGTTGATAAAATTACTGTAAAATCCTCTCGTGGCCACAAACATGTAAACAGCGTAAACATTATGCAGTGGGGTCTATGAATCATCAGTGTGAAATCTTACAAAATAACCCGAAAGCATAACTTTCAATAAACTATGCATCGCTAACACTGTCTTGTTGTGAAGTAGTTCAGTCAAGAAATGAAAATTTGGTCGCATCGGTTCAAACTCTATCGATACCAAGGTCATCTTAAGACTTACCCCGGAACTGTTTTCTGGGGCGAATATTACTGGCGGTATTTCTGTTAAATATTATCACAATCTACTTCTTCTCAAATTGCTTTACCTCCGAGGAAATACTGATAAATCCTACAAAAAAATTACTGACTCCGACGGTGACGACACTGTGTGACATGCTACATGTCTGAACTGTTTTTGGGAATGATGCTATGGAAATACGAGGGATGATTGATAAGTTGTGAGCCTCGTATTGAAGTATGCACTCAATGATGTCCTTTTTAAGTGCTACTATTTTCTGACTATATAGGACCGTGTACCAAAGGAAAGGTCGCATTTGGTTATTTCATTTCAGTAATAATTACCATAACTTTAGTATGCATATTCATCACTTACACCCATATTTGTATCCCCAAAAACAAGATAAAAAAATCCCGCCCTCCCTACCGTCATGTGACCTGTATCTTAATGATTACGCAACAGAGTGATCTCCCATCCTCTTTCCTTTATGGCGCTTGCTGATGGCTGACGGCTTATAGTTTGTTGATATCCCGACATTGTTATTTAGCTGTTTGTTTTGACTATTTGGTCAAATTTTGGCAACGCTTGTTTGCTTTTTGCCCATCTCCCCTTTTGTGTTGAGTTATATATATACATATATTTGTTTTGTGCCTTTTTAGGCCGGTATTTACATTCCACGTGTGCGGGCGGTGTACCACGTGGTCCGTCATTGTTTTGCATTCGCTGTCGTTTGTAAATCGCCGGTCTTTGTTCGGCCGTTTGTAGCGGTTTTTCGTTGTTTTTTGGCATCGTTCCTGTTTTACACTGCATGTAAAGTTAAATCTTGTTTACGTACGTTGTATGTTTTAGTCTGTTTTTTACGTGTTTGTTGTTTTTTGAATACAAACGTCGTGTGCTAGTAGTATGTCTCGCTCGGGACTACGACGGGGTTCGTCTCATGAGCGTTCCTATCTCTATGGAGAACGGGATTCTAATGAGATATGTTCCCTTGATCGTTCCGGTCATGAGGATTTGCCGTGCGTTAGTACTCAGGACGAGCCTCATGACAGGGTTTCTCTAGCACCTGGGCGACCCTCTTCTTCCCGTAGGAGAGATTCGTCTTTATCTTCCGGCAAGAGAGGGAAGCAGATTGTTAAGAATGTTGCTCCCGGCTCTGAGTCGGTTGTCAACTCTGTTGTTCCTATCTCGGGAGCTCCCGTGTCGTCGGGTTCTTCTCGTGACGGGAGGGTGGTCCTTCCCATTCAGGAACTCCCTGGAGTAGGGGAGGGACAGCCCGACCCTGGTTTATCTCTGCCCAGGGTCGAATTGGCTGACAATTCCCGTAAGCTTCCGAGCTTGCCTTTGGGTAGGGACTTTCAGCCGCCGGTCACTGGTTTGGTCAGTGATCTCGGCAATCCAGGTGGTGTTATCGATGGGAGCAGTTTTGATGCAGGGCCTGTTCCTCCGAGTTCAAGTCCAGGGGTTACGGATTTTCTTGCGGGATTGTCCACTTCCACTGGGGTAAGGGATACCCAGCTGTCTTATTCTTGCATCAATTCTGGTTCAGCTTTTCATCCTGGCCAGTTACCCGGCCCTGGTCCTATTAGGTCCAGCCCGGAGTGTGCTGGTTCGGGTTTCCCAGGGGGTGTTCTCCCAGGGGAAGGTTTTGCTGGACAGGCGACTGGGTTCCAGGCGCCGTTTCCTCCTGGTTTAGGGTATAGGGTTGCCTGCGGGCAACCATCCTTGGGCCGCCCAGACCAGCCTGCGGATGGTTTTGGGTTTCGTCAGCATCCCGGCATGTCCGGGTTTCCACCTGGTGGGAGTGGTGGTCCACCTATGTCTTTCGGACTGGGTGGCCAGCCCCAGTCTCAGGCGGGTCAGTTTGACCAGTTCTGGGGTCACTCCCGACCCGCGGGACCTTTTCCATTTCCTCATCGATATGGTTTTAACCCCATGGCTTTTACTGCTTGGAACCCTTGGGGTTTGGTCTCCCCCTCACGGAGACGTTTTTGCAGTTCCGCTGACCCCCTCCAGCGCTCTGCTTCTTCGGGGGCCACTGCGGCCGGTCCAAAGAAGGTTTGCCGCACCTTCAGGACTTCTGCCTCGCGTGCAGACTCGTTTATCTCCGGGTCCAAGGGCAGGGCTGTGACTTCTAAGTCTAAGCCTGCAGCCACGGTTGTTAGGCGATCTGCACCTAAACGCCGTTTTGTGGAGCCTCTTCAAGATTCTCCTGAATTGGTTCCTATGGCTGGCCCGTTCCATCCAATCGAGACTTCATGTCCCGCTAGTGTGGAGGCTATGGACTGTGAGGACGCGGGTATGGCAGATGAGGAGGATGTCGTTCATCTCTCTCCTGGGTGCTCGGACATAGACGCTGGTCTATCCGGGTCGTCAGATGACGATCCTCTAGGTGGGGATTCCCAGGATGAGGGTGACCCTGAGGCTGCTGAGGCTGAGGCCCAGCACGTCTTGTCCGGTATGCGGGCCCTTAGGGCCGACGTTTCCCGGATTATTGGAGAGAAGGTTTGCCCACCTCCTTCTGCGTCATCTATCCCGGAGTCCACCACCCTTTTGGGTTCCTTGGTGGCACCTAGAGCTTCCGCCCAGTCGGACCGCTCTCTGCCAGAAGGCACTATTGTGTCTTCAGCTCTGGCTACTGCCCAGTCACGGGTCCTGGAGAAGAATTCGTCTTCAACCCGTACGCCTGGGTTTGCTGGGTTGCAGCTCAGTGTTGGTGACCTGTCTGAGGTTCATCCCTCTGACTATGCCACACATGATGGCCTGCTTGTCTCTCAACCAGCTAGGCTGGAATCGATGGAGCTGGCGGCTTGGCCCGGTAAGTCAGTGGATCAGTTGGTGTTTGGATCCAAAGAACACCACAAGATGGAGAGACTGCTGCGTCTTTCTATCCAGATTCTGTTATATATAGACGTTCTGACAGTTTGTCTGTATAGGGTTTCCGATGTGCCTGAGGGTCGGATTTCCGAGACAGAACAGGCCGACATCCAGGACAGGATGACCTCTGCCCTGAACGGGGCATTGAGAACTCTGGCAGCTTTGCAGGTGTCTTTGCTGGTCAATGTCTTGTCTTGCTAGGCGTTTTTCAGTTTTGAAAAAACCGCCCGGTCGATGAACCTTACCGCTCCCGGTTGTTGACTGCCCCCTTCTCTGGGTCCACTTTTTTTGGAGGGTCCCTTCCTTCTGTTCAGAAGGACTTGAAGGAGGACTCAGTCACCTCAGCACTTTTGGTGAAGAGGATTCAGACTGAGAATGCCCGCACCTCGCAGGGGTCAGCGCCTCCTAAGAAGAAGGCAAAACCTTCGGCTACGCAGTCTTTTGCTCAGCCAAAGGCGAAGCCTTCCTTCAAGGGCAACAAAGGGAAAGGTAAGAAAGGGAAGAACCCTCCTGGGGGTAAGAAGAAGAGTTCCTGACTCTCTTCTACCCTCCATGGTCCTTTCAGACGAGGAGTTTGTTCGGGAGGAGTGCAGTCCTCCCGTTTCAGATTCCGGTCCGTCTCTCGCAGGATTAGGATCAAGCTTGGCAGACGACTCTCTTGCTTGCCAAGGGCTCGATCTGCCAGGGCCAGATCTTCCTGTCGGGGACGTTTATCCGCCTTCCTTCCAGAGTGGAGGGAGATCACGGAGGACGCCTTGGCCTTGTCTGTGGTCAAGGAGGGGCTAGGAATTCCGCTTTTGCGGGATCCGCCGTTAGCGTCAAAGCCAATCTTTTTTCCTCCTCCCGGGGATCCAGGAAAGGCTTTGGCTCTCCAGTAGGAAGTAAGGACCATGCTTGTCAAGGGCGCGGTCGAGGAGGTACCTTTGGCGGAGTGCACCCCCGGCTTCTATTCCAGAATGTTTCTGGTACGGAAGAAGTCCGGGGCGTGGCGCCGGATCATAGATCTAAGTGCCTTCAACAGGCACGTAGACTCTCCTCACTTCAAGATGCAGACTCCTCGGGGCATAATCGCCTCCGTGAGAGATGGAATGTGGGCCACTTCATTAGATGTGAAGGATGCCTACTTCCACATCCCCATCAAGAAGTCGGCACGGAAATTCCTCCGGTTCACTTGCAACGGGAAGGTCTTTCAGTTCCGGGCCATGCCATTCGGGCTCACGACTGCACCTTTGGTGTTTACCAAGCTGCTGCAGGTGGTCGTGGGATTCCTGCACTCTCAGGGAATAGATGTCCCTCATGCTTCACCTAGTGAGGAGATCTTTGTTGCAGGATACCCGATTGGTCCTGAAACTTTTCCTAAAGGTCGGTTTCATTCCATCCAGGGAGAAGTCGGAGGTGACCCCATCTCAGGATTTCGTTTTCCTGGGAAACCGTTTCAACACGGTTCAGGGCATCGCCCTTCCACCAATGGAGAAGTTCGAGAAAGCCATGGATCTTGCCCTGACTTTCATCGGCTGGTCACGGGTCCAAGTGCGTTGGTTTCTCAGTTTCCTGGGATTTCTCAACTCCCTGGCGGATGTGGTCCCCTTGGGGAGACTTCACACCATACCTCTCCAGATGTTCCTTCTTGGCAATTGGGTCCCTTCGTCAAGGGACTGTGAAGCTTGGATTCCTCTGGACCAGTCAGTCAAGGAGTTTGCCCGTTGGTGGACCCATCAGGACAACGTTCTCCGTGGGGTTTCTTTGTCCCAAACCCCAC